>NW_022145566.1:1882500-2510000 GCF_000002235.5 Strongylocentrotus purpuratus | reverse complement strand
CTTCTATATGGTATTTAACAAACTTTGTTTATCTAATCTTTCACAAAAAATAATGGCAGCTTTAATCCTTGCAATGTCTTATCCTGCCCCTTATCTATCTCTCTATGTCATGAATCAATCATATTTGTTCTCCTAAATCTCCTTCCCTTGCTTTATTTCCATTTTTGCCTTTGTCTCATTTCCGCTGCATCCATAAATCAAACTCTTTTACATGATCAAACTTGCTCTCTAATGGTTCTCTCATGTCTTCCAGATTTCATCTGCTCGACTGGAGGCAATAAAATGTAAAAATTTATGCCTCCATGTCTCTTACCGATCCATCCGCCATGAATATATTCATTACTTGTACATCCAGGAAAGAAATCATAAGGGCAATGTCATCCCAGACATTAGGTATGTCTTCATCAGCTCGAGATTGCCAAATAGCCCGCTATTTCTGATTTGGGAAATAATCCTGAAGTTACAAATCACGTCTCCATTGTTCGAGAAATTAGCTCAAGATATTTTGCTCAGCGTTCGCGCATAGTACGAGTCTTCAGGCTGGTGAAGACGCACCGGACAAATAGCAGGATATTTTGCAAACTAGCCCAAGATATCTTGGGATGATTATCTCGACCAAATATCCCGCTAACTTCGGGCTGATGAACGACCAAATTAACTGGATAATTTGTGATCGGGATAGTTAAAATAGCGGGATATTTGGCAATCTCGAGCTGATGAAGACCGGCCTATTGGGACTTTTATTGGGACTTTTCTAGCCCATCTCATAAGTGATGAAAAATAGTTTTGTGGTAATAAAATATATATTGTGGTACCAGAAAGGAGCTTCAATCATTATATTATGTCATGTTGAGTGATCTTTGATTTGTTTATATAAAGATAGTCAAAATATAAAGTAAATATGTTGTATAGGAGATATTTCATAGAATCTTACACGAGATGGTGTCTCTTTTGAATTCTGTGCACCTGTCTTCATTACCAGTATGTTATTTTTTCTTTGAGATCTCACCAGATTAATTCCGCCTCTCAAACAAAGTGCCTCATTTCTAGATTGAATTGATTGACTTCCACATTAGTGTGAGTAATCAAATTGAATTCCATCAATCAAATCATGCTCTTCAGATTGATGAATTTCTCTTTGTTAAAGAATAATTAAAAATGTTTTTGATATATCAGCATTTGTTATCAACTATTCCTTATCACTTTAAATTATTAACTCTGATTACTTGCTACATATTTCTATTTTTGAACATTCACGTTCCTTAGATTTCACCTGTTCTGTTAACACAAGAATGGTATATCATCACCTTTGTATTGTGCTGTTCTTCTATATATACCTTGGGTACTGTAGCTCCTTTCTATACAAGCTCATTGTCACAGCCACACTGTTCTTCATCAATCACTATTCTTCTCACTAACCACTGTTCCTCTCTACATCCATTACATCTCCCTTGCCTCATCCCTTCATTCTCCTGCCCCATCTCTTTTTCCTTTACATTCCCTCTCCCTCTTCCCCCACATTCCCTCGTCGGCCATTAATCTAATGTAGTGGGGAAAACCATGCAATATGAATCTAATAAGCATCGTCTCGGCTCTCACATGCTTTTCCCTGGAAATGTTTGTGCGCATGTTACGTCTGGCGCTCCTCATCCGCACACAGAAATACCAATACGTCTGTGCGCTGCATACATCCAATCAATACAGGAAAGATGCCTTATTTGCTGCAAGCTAAACTTGATGGGATAAAAGAGGCCCCTTGCATTAAGGGTGAATAAAAAGATGCATTCTCCTCCATTCTCCATACACAATTAATACTTTATAGTATTCTAAAATGGAATATTCTGAAATCAAATACTGTACTAAATAACAGATTTTGCATGCAAATATGACTCTATAACCCAGGTTCCCTTTACCCTTTCCCCCAATTTTCATCACACACAGTGCCACAAACGAGCCTATGATATACTAATATACTCATTACCATTCATTTCCATTAGCATTTAGATACACGTGTATTCTATACTGATGCCACAAGTTTCGTAGAAATAAAAACCTACAGCCACCATTTTCTAATTAAAATGATATGCAGCACGGATCCAAAATGAATTAATTCAATTCAAGGGAAGGTTCGGCCATGGCATTTCCAAGGGCTTCATTGGATCCAATTGTTAATCGATCAATAAAAATTGAATAGAAGAAACCATAGCTATTGCCATGACAGAAATTGAGTACAAGGTGATTCTGTTAGCAAACTAGTCTTATTTACTGACTTTCTGTAGACTACGTTTGCTGATTTCCAAATGTAATCATTCCATGTTTCCTTGTACAAATAATGACCATTAACAATAGGTAATATCCCTTGCCAATGTGTACAAACTGCTGCAAGTGAAATCACTATTGATCCTAATGGAAGTTGATCACTTTGAAGAAGGAAAATTAAATTTGTTTATGATTTTAATCAAATATATAAATTCACGATTCATGCTTGGACGTAAAAGGCCATAATTTTTGTAAGCAATGGCCTACCCCACCTACTAAATCTTTGAAAAAGTTTTTATTCACAATTTAGTTGCAAGTACTTGCGCTTCAGTACAGCTTTCTTGCTCTCTCCCTCTCTCTCTCTCTCCCCTGTTAAATGTTATCGCATCATGAATGTTTGTTAGCCTCTCTAACCCAGTGACAGCCCCCTCCCCCTCCCCCTCCCCCTCCCCCTCTTACCGCTGCAGGTCCGAATGACTAATGTTATACCCTTAACATGTTCCTCCAAGCATACAGAATGTGAAGTGGGTTGCATTATTGATAGTCAACCGCACCCTGTAGGCTTTCTCCCTTCTCTCTGTACACAATCACCTTGACATTATTCGTCCATGCTCTGTTCACAGTTGAACACTTAATCCCATTAGATAGATCATCTTAACGTTTCACCTTCACGCTCATGTCAAGGGTATGACTAATGCAGCCCTTCTGTATGAGCTTAAATGACTTAATCCACTTCTTTTTGGCATTTAGCTCAGGCATGTATATAAGCTTACTACTGTAATGAATACCATCCCACATACTTAAACCCTAAATTCTTAAAGTTTAACGTTAAGCACATGTTCACACTTTGATCTTCTACCGAACCATATGAAAGCTTTGAATATTATATATAATCCCCATATCTGATAATAACAAGGAAAGTATTTCTCATCAGTAGAGAAAATCGTATTTATAACCTGTCAAAGCATTACAAACAAAAAAAGAGACAATAATATTCTTGGATGGACTTATACTCATGGTTCTGGAGTGATAAATCTAATACGGAATGAGAAATCTAATATGGAATGACTAATTGGATATATGAGCATGGTATTCATTAATACTTAGTTTACAAGTATGAACATGAAATTGGATGAGCATGCAGTCATGATGTTAAGAGAGTTAGTGATGATGATTAAGAGGAGGCCCATTCTTGGGATGATGATGTGGTTGATGATGTTGAAGTCAAGGAGAAGAGTGAGCTGTAATGCGAGGGTGTGGTCAAATGACAAGTTTACATCTTCTTCTAAACCAGTGAGTAGGAGAGGAGGAGGTCTGATGATCTAATCAATACATCGTCATGATAATCCTTGTCATAACTAACTTGGTATATGATGTATATGTTGGTTTGTCATTGGGTCCTGTTTATCTGGTCTGTCATTATTAATCCTTGTATAAGTATTACAAGATCTTTGAATATCAATCACAACTTCGTCATCATTGTTATCACCATTGTCGTCCTTGTCGCCATCATCGCCATCATCTTCATCATCTTCATCATCTTCATCATCGCCATCGTCATCATCATCCTCATCATCATCATCGCTTTCATTGTCGTAGTCATCATCATCATCATCATCATCATCATCATCATCATCATCATCTTAATCATCACCATCATCATTCTCAACTTCATCAACACTATCATTTCATAATTTCCATCATGATGTCTACACCATACTAACTCCCTACTCTACACAATCTAAACTTAATTATCATCAGAACCATCTTGGAAAGTAAATCAAATTGTAGCTTTGATAACTTCAATCAATGTATTCTTCCTTCAGATGCCTATACACCGATTCGGTTTGGGGGGTTTATGTACCTGCCCGCCGGTGGCGGCGCTACAACTGGGGGGCTTCTCCGATCCAGCTGACAGTACAGAGAGCTCGAGAGCAGTTACTAGCTAGCGGAGCAGCGACCCTGGCCGGCCTGGGCGAGGTTCGGTATAGGTATAGCATACCCGTTGCAATGTAAGCTAGCTAGCTGCAGTCAGACGCCCCCCAGTTATGGCGTCACCTTATGAGGGCGCACTTCCACCAGAAGTCGCCCGAATCGGTGTATACCCTGCAATAGCACTAGTCTAATACTGTTTTCACACTGGCAAAATTTTGCTTAACCCCATACTATAGGTGGGGTTAAGGGGGGGGGGGGGTGGTCTTAGCCCCACCTATAGTCCGGGGTTAAGCCTATTCCACTTTCTGTTCAGACTTGTATTTACCAAAGTGGGCTAGCCCCACCTATAGTACGGGGTTAACTAACCCTGCAAAATAGCAGGGCTAATCCAGCAATTGTGGTGCTAACTCCTGCTAACCCCGCAATTGCGGTGCCAAGCAAATGAATGAGAACAGAAACGAAAAATAGTCCGGTACTACGCAATGGAGCGTATCGCAGCTGGCCAGATGCGAAGTAAGGAGCCCACTGTCCAATCATAACATTCACGATATCCGGGGCTAACGAATTTCAGTGAGAACAGCGTGAATTTTCTTATTCTGGAATAGGCGCTAGTACGGGACTAAAAACAGCGTGTGTGAAAAGCCAAAAAAAATAGTCTGGGTTAAGGATAGTACCGGGCTAAGCAAAGTACGGGGTTAAGCAAAACCAGTGTGAAAAGAGTACGAAAGGAAAACTTCTTCAATTGTCAAAACAACAAAGATTGTTATGATCGATAGACTTTTCCACATAAATATAAATGGCCTCACAGACTGTCATGAACCATCTTACTAACGGCCTGAGTAACCACCAATTATTAAAGTTACAATTTCACGGCAGACTAAACAAGCCCATCCCAATCCCAAACCTCTTCATAAATATCAAATGTAGTAGCACCCATTTTAACAAGAAACAAATATGAGACATGGAATGCATCATTAACTTGAGCATAGCTTAAAATCAAATATCATAATAAAATCATTTCACCACAGGAACAAAAGAATAGGCCTACCTTTGTAGTTCAATCATTTACAGAAGCATGAAAAACCATCAAAATGGTAAACTACCCCAACCAAAAACATAAATTGAAAAAGGAGCAGAACCAGCTTATTTTGTCATATGTCAGTACAAGAGTTAATTTCCTTGAAATTTGACTGCAATCTTTAATAAGTTTTTTCAAATACTTTTGGTTTGTAATGGACTATGACGAAATGGAAAACTTTTAAACACGCAAATCCCAGTGATTATACCATTTCATTCCAGGATTCTTTACTCCTATGTAAACAAAAGCATTCAATTCAACATGCACAATCTACACTCTATGAATAATGATTTAAATAAATACCTTAGAAGTTGATTTGCAAACATTTCCTTCTTTGGTTTCTCTTCATTCAAAGTCATACCAATATTGTAAGACCAAACAGTTTGCAAGCTGACACTATTGACCAAGCGGGTATACATAAGTTTATTGATCTATACCTTAAATAAATATACAGACTGCCTTGTCCAGGGATCATACTAATGCAGCTAAAGTCAGCTAATTCAATATGGTTTTAACTTCAAAATCAAACATAATAGAAGTATATCATACTTATTCAAGTTGGTGAGAGAGTTAAAACTCTGTTCATATAATAATATCAATAAATAGAAGGCTACATGTTGTGTGTGAACGGTTACCTTGTTATATAGAATGATGATTAATTCTTTTGTGACAAAGTTCAAATAATTGTATAATCTTACTGCAGGACTAACCTCTCAATACACAAAACAATTTATATTTTGAAACTAACTTAAATAAAAACTTTGAAGGGGATCCACCCTCATAACATTGGCAAAATGTGATGGGACTTCTTCCTAAAAAACTAATCATGTATTAATGATCAGTGAGGGAATTATCACACCGGTGGAATATATAACACTGTCTGAGCTGATTAATTTTCAATTAAGTCAAGACACCACATCAATCTTACCAATGCTATTATGAATATATAATAGGGCTATTAACACGTTTGTAATGGCTAATTAATTATATTACTTACACTGGTGATAGGATGTAAATTAAAATATAATGAGAAAAAGCGAAAGGAAAAAATGATTCAAGCGAGTTTTGATTTCACTCTTAACTGGATTTGTAGTTTTAAGGCATGCATGTACACTACATTGACAGACAGTTCTGATTTTAAGTTCAGTATACATGCTGTGCTATCAAAGATGTTATTCTACATTCTACCCACACATAAGTGATGCTTTGATAGTGAACAGAACAATTGCTCCTTTCAATACCAGCATAGCTTTAGTAGGGTGCCGTGATACAAGCAGGAAACCTGCATGTATACAAATCCCCATTCTCATCTTTGCTAAGTGCACTTTATATAAACATGTACACATCTTCGTAAGATGGCTCTTAAGCAGAAATCTTGATTCTCATTTCCTTTGGAGTAGAGGTGGAAAGTACAGGATATTAATCCATCAACCTACAGAGTATAGCTGTTATCCCAAGGGAGGCAGCTTATGGAGATTGCCCCCGCATCCATCCTATTAGCATCTAGGTGTGGTTTGAGCATCATCACTACACTCAACGTATAGCACCAGATGATGAAGTACAAGGATGCTTGGATCTTCAGGTGTCTATATAGAAGGCTTTCATACGGACAGACTGACTAACATATAGATTCCCTATTCATGCAGATACAACACATCCAAACACACATACAGACAAATTCGGGGATGACTCATATGTTTATGCAGAGGTACGTTCATGAGTAAAAACACCCAGTAGCATTATCAAGGAACGGCGGCCACTGCTGTGAACGTGGCATTGTGTATAATGTATCGCAAGCAGGCTTGAAAATGAAAAACCAATATACACTACCTTCTTCGGTAACGAGGACCAAAACGTTCAACCCTCCAGATATTGTCACAATCCAAGAGCAGTAGCTGCCGCCCAATGGCGGAGATACAGATATATGTAGTGATAGCAGTGAGATTCACAGAATAGAGATCAATAATATACAATTCCAGTTAGAATCACAAAGATAACGTGAGGTTTCCTCTTCCAGCAGTACGTTAGAACCATATTTCCACAGGAGAGAGAGAGAGTGAGAGTGAGAGAGAGGGTTGATCGAGATGGAGACTAGGATGACACTACATGAATCCGCCAATGGTGGTAAAAGGAGAGAGGGATGTAATACCGCATCACCACCGCCCATGCATGCATACACGCAGGCACATCGCACTGCACCTGCACAATCTCTGTACACCCACACACAAACACACAGCTCCCATGTCTAAGCACACACACACACACTCAATAAAAAATGCATGCAGACTGCATATATTTTCAAGAGTACCCCACATGCACACAGTAGACATATAGAACACTTGTTATATTTTTCGAGGGGGGGGGGGGGGGGGGCTTATAGTTGCGTAGAGCCCAGTGGTGAAGAGACCTTTTAAATGAAATCATATATACAGTCTCACTTTCCTTGGAACGATATCATCATGATTGCTGTTTTGGTTTTCACACTCTTTCTCCTGTCTCCCGAGGAGTTAAAATGTGTGATGTGTGCTTTGTGGGGGACATAAATAAACGTTTTGCATTTCTGTTTCATCTTATAACCATGGGGATGGCATTTATAGTATGAATACTGAATCATGTTTAAGTGCATTTGGCTACCTGGTAGATGAATCAGACAATATAGTTTAGGCATCCATCAGTGTAGCTCTGTCAATTGCAAATGTCAATGACAATTTGAAGAATGATATAAATATTTTAAAACTGATAGATCTAATTTGATTATATAAACCCCATTAACTTGACAATGAGTTTATCTGTTATTTTTCACATTTCACTGTTATAATCATGAGGGGGTTTTCAGCACTCATCATTATTGGAGTTTTCATGGTCTATATCAAAATAGGTAGAGGCGCATAAGATAAAAAATAACTATCTCCAATTCTCCATTAACTACCAACCATACCACACCCAATTTGGTACTTTTGAGTCACCCCAAATACTATCACCAAAGTGACAGCAAAATTAATGGCCGTATATATATTAGTAGCAGGCAGACGCTATCTCCTTCGCCCTGAGGGTATGATGTCCTGTCAGTGCCCATTGACATGGTGCAAGAGCTTGTAGAGAGGGGTATTGTACGTAATCAAGCTCGTTAATAATTGTTTCTATTGTCCAGTCAATAGCCCAACTATGATAGATGGTTCGCTTTATGCATCGATGATCTACCTATTCAGCCTCATGATTGTATTTACAGAGACATTACTGTGATTCAGCATTGCACCTTAAATTTGGTACATTTATCTTCATTTAAAAATCGTTCAACACTTAAATGTTTGGAATGGTATATAGATCCAGTTCATTGCTCGTGACGATTTACATTCCCCTATAATTTAATCAAATTATAATGATATAGTTGGGAGAATTCAGGTATCGATCAGATCATTTTTTTAATATTTTATCATTAACAATGGTATGTTTTCACTCGAAATTTCAGATTATCTTTAAATGTACATCTAGCATTGAAGTCACTACCTGAGCACCATTTTCTCTCATCTGACCAATGTTACCCAGTCCCTTTAATACAAACTATGTGTGAAATAAAGAGATTTAAACATAATTTGCAAATATTACATTGCAAGTTTCCAGTGAAGACTGCCAAACACCTGTGTAACTTTGTATTGAGTGTTTCCTTTAAACTATCCTAGATGACATTGATAGAGGGTTCAACTGCTCTTTAATATATGTTATTACTTCCTCTCACACCTTAGAGTATTTCCGTCATTGATGTCATCTTTTTTCACCAGATAGGAACTACAGGCTTTTTAAGGTTTCCAAATAGAAAGTTGTTAAATGTCAGCAACCTTAATTCCTACTTTAATGCACAGGAAAGTCCAATGTCATGGTTCAAGAAGGCTAACCCTGAAAGTTATACACCCATCACGAAGTCAGTTGATAAAAAGTAGATTCAGAGAATAGTTATTCAAAGAAATCCAAGTTCTATGTTTAAAAAAAAATAATAATTATCCTCTTCAGGAGCACAAAGAACCAAGCCACAGCCAAAAGTGAAGCTGAAATACTCCAGTCAACAATGTTATCCAGGCAAGCAATTAAACCTCCAATTGTAAAACCCTGAAACACATCCAGAATATCACTAATCCCTTCAAAGTAATATGATCCAACATTGCCATCAGAACATCTACAGCTTTGTAGAAGAAATGTCTTCATCGTGAATTGCTTACAAAGTCTTGCCGCAGTTCTCTATTCATGGCGCCATACAACCACATTATCTAGCTTGATACACATCCTTCTTTTTAAATGATCATGTTCAGAAATAAAAATGAGAGAAATAGAATGGGAACAAGAATTAATAGGACATCTAGTTTAATACAGCCAACCGTATTTTACATACACCGGTACTCTTTTGTCATGTATAAAATTTGCAATAATTTGTTTGTTATATATTTGTAAAACTGCAAAAGAAAAAGAAAATCAAACAGAAATAAATAAACCAAATCAAATCAAATCTTACCTTGTCAAAACATTGATCCCTCCCAGCAGTTAACAGTCATAGAAGATATGCCACAGGCTGTGAGTCCACTCAACACTATAATATCAAGATCTGTAGGCAAGAGAAATTGGTAGAATGGAGGGGGAAAGGGTACCGTTAGTAATTGGTGATAAGTTGATAATGGTATTGGTGATAAGTTGATAATGGTGCCATGGTAAGGACAAAGGGAGGAAGCCCTCGTTATATTCATTGATGAATACTGGTGTTTCCAAGTAACTTTGTATTTTCATTTTAACACCAGGCAGTTAGGACAATGTGTATTGTATTAGAATCTCATTGATCCTGCATGAACTGTGAATGAACGCAAAGATGTTCCTGTTCAAATTATGACATCACATATCATGTGGGAACAACCACTCAACTAATGAATACACAACAATTAATATGTGGTATCAACTAGGCTAGTATCAACTCATTAACAAATCAAAATCTCTCACAATGGGAAAGTATGGGATTATGTTACATCAGAATAACAATCTAATGCCCCATAATATTTTTGGCATTAGTCCTGTAGAACAGATATTATTGGACTCTGGAGGTGTATGTTCGCACGATCCTCAAAACAGGGTAAAGCCTTTATAAAAAAACGCTGCTTGTATCATGTTAAAGTAAACAAGTGAGGTCGGCCGGGGGAAACATAGTTCAGAAACCTGGATGTGATCTGACCTGATCAAAAGCCAAAAGTGAAAGCTTTTTTTGGTGACAGTTTTGTTCCCACGGTCAGACCAGCAAAGTTTGTTCCTGTGACTTGGACGTTAAATTTTGTATACTGTTTAATTTAGCTAAAGTATACAAGGAAGTTGGCAACTGCTTCATTTAATAGTTAGGACTAGGTTACAAAAATAAATTGCGGGGAAATTATCACCAACAATATCTTCTGAAAAAATAGGGAACTGATTAAAAAAAGGTACATAATTAGCATGCAATGAAATTGATCTAGACCATGTAAACATTACATCACAAACTTACAATACATTGCCCTCATGATAATATGCTGAAGGACACCATGTGAAAAGCTTTGAGAAGTGAAACAGGGGAAAGTAAAGAAAACATGAGGGAGAACATGAAAATATTTATATATTTTGGAGCAAGAAAAAGGAGAAAATAGATAGATGAGAATAGCAGCTTTGTAAATACCCCTCACTTAAACAATCTCCTATCAATTTTACCAACACCAATATTTGAATCACATCCTTTATATGCCAACATGTGCCTACATACCAATGTCTTCTAGGAGCAGTTGCCCATGTCCCGCAGATTCAAGCTGCCCAGGACGTTTGGGCTGGCACTCGACGAGTTAATTTCAACCCGCCTCTTTATCTCAAAGCCCACCTTCCCCTGGCTCCTCAGAGGTGTAAACTAGGTAGTGTTAATGAGTCCAAGCCCATATTTCCTTTCATTACCTTGCTCTCTCTCTCTCTCTCTCCATCTCACCAAGGTATTGAATGAAGTAAGACAGGGAGGGAGGGGAGGGAAAGAGGTGCTCTTCTCATTAGCACCTTTTTTTAATCATACTTAAACGAGATCCGGTGTGCATTATTCAAGACTTTCAATATCACTACGGCCACTTCAGATGCTTACAGGTAATCAACATTGGGTGGTATGTCATGTGCAAGGGGTAGTATTTCATGTAATGCTTATGTCATCTCATATTATGCATCATGAATATAAATGAAGTGTATATATCATAGTCCTCTTCTGTTAAGAGATTCATATCTCTAGTGGGTGTACTAGACCTACATTGAAATGATGAAACTGAAAGACTAATATTATTCAAGTAATAATGTTTTTCCTACATAACAATATTTATATGCATTTTGCATTCCGACTATTGAAATAAAATTATTCATAATAGCTGAATGAAATATTTTGTAACATGGCACTTACCAAGATAAAGGCATTAAATTGCAAAAGTGGTCTACGCAAGAAAACAACATTTTAACAGACATTTCACTTTAAAGAAAACAAAGAATCTAGGAACAAAAACAATTGTTTAAACAAGATTTTGGCAGAATCGATTCTTAAAATTGGATTCGATCAAACTCTTCCTTTTCAATTTAAAAATGACAATATATTTAAAAGGACAAGACCATTACAATGCGATTGATTCCATCTAAATGAGCATACAATCATGTCACAAAATGCTTGGATGTGATAGAGTTTTTTGGTTGTACTAGAACAGAATATCAATCAAATAAAGCAAAAAGTATGACTACCTTTTACAAAAGTGCAGTCACACATTCATTTTTACTTTTCATGAACACAACAACTACGCTGATGTTTAATATGTAGGTTTATGTTACAATGCGTCACATGCAATCTAAATTTAAAAAGAAAGGGTATATACTGGTATGTATCATAATGTGATTGAAGACAAAGAATTATGCATCAACAGTTACAACAATCATATATTTATCAATATGGTATATAGAATAGTAGCAGAACAAATTTGAAGGCAAGCTAGTAGTGTCTAGAACCAACAGACAACAGACATAGATGTACACCAAATATGTATCTCTATCAAATAATATTACATTCATGTTATTGAATTCTATCATAGACATGCACGCCTGCCAGCTGCTACTATACATACATTGCCCCAACAGACCTTGAGAGAACACCAGCAAGCAGTACAATAGCAATAACTATTTTCCATATATCATATTCCAGTATAATATCGAACGGCAGCTTGATTACTATGGTAATGCCGGCGGTTTATGAAAACATTGCAATGTTTCTTTTAGCTCGTCTGGTCTCTTGGAGAGAATGAGGCTTGAAACGGCTCTTACACTCATTGTTATCACCGCAGCACGTTGTTTACGAATCACATGATTTATATCTTTACAGCATGCTCTATTCGAACAAAGGAATATGTGAATTTTGTATTAAAAAAGCGTTGTTTCCTCCCAGCTGAAATCACATCAATCTTCGACCCCTGAATTATATACATGTATTTCAGCAGACCTGCTGCCATAGGCAAAACCACATCATCATGTTTGAATGTAGCACATGACATGGACTAACAAATATACACAAAGCTGATGATATATTGCAAATATTCCGCTGACTCGAGCAACACATCTTTTCTTCCATCTGTTTCTCTTTAATATCTAGATCGCATATCTACCTACAAGTGCATGGCATTTGTATACTGCTAGCATCAATTCCACCTGAATCTCAGACTTTTTCCCTTTCTCGATCAAAGAGTATCCCCTAAACTTTGTTGAAGTAGAAGCAGCTTGTGTATTTGGTGAGTTGAGTGAACTTCTAATGTTTCCTCCCTTAAGGTAACAAAAGCTTCTCTTTCCCAAAACCATCCATGGATTGCGTGCTTTCTCTTTCTTTAAATCATCCACGAAGAGGGCATGAACTTTTTTCTCTAAATCATCTATGGCTTGGGCAAGGACCGATGGGTTGAATAATATTGCCCAGGCTTGACCTTTTCTGATTCTTATACTTTTACTCTTCAAAATGTTGGGGAGGGATCTCCTTAAAACAAAGTTTTTGTACTTATGATTGGTTACAAGACATTCATACTTTGTACTATCAAAGAAAGGATCTTCTTGAAATCAAGTTCTTATTCTTATGAGTAGTTAAAAGACATTCAAACTTGGTACTATTAAAGAAGGGATCTCCTTAAAACAAAGTTTTTGTACTTATAATTGGTTACGAGACATTCATAATTTGTATGTAAAGAAGGGATCTCCTTAAAACAAAGTTCTTATTCTTATGAGTGGTTACAAGACATTCACAGTTTATACAAAGAAAGCTACTGACAGGTGCATGATAAAGTAAAAGGTTCAGGCCTCCGAGAGGTGCTAAACTAAACAAGAAGAAAACATTTAAAAGTAATTCTACTATAATCAACTCTAAGTTATGTACGCCAACTTGGTTGAATTCAATGAAGATCTACTCAAGCCAACATTAGACTATACATGATCATCATCCAGTCATAACTCATAAGTACAAACATGTACATATAATGTTCATGTTTTGATTTAAACTTTAACGTATGTCACAAAACCATAGAAAAAAAGCTTTCTTGACATACAAATTTCGACAAATTAGTTGATTTGCCTTGATTATGAATTATTTGGCTACACAATTATGTTTGAATCCATCTCTCTCTCTCCCTCTCTCTCTGAATCGTTTCTGCTACACAAAATAAAGAAGCATCGTTAAGGTCATTGACAAAACTGATCCAGAGCTGTTTGAAATATAGTGTCCAGATTTGCCTGACCAAGGTTATCTTTCACCACAAGATCAGGTGCAAGGCTAATTCCCAGTTCCTTATTCCACCATAGTTTCACTCTCTCCCAACTGGAGAGTATCAATGACCAGCTGTCAAGGTTTATTGCAGAAATATGGAGATAGATACCTCCCAATAAAAAGTGAAAGGTCGGTCCAAAGAAGGGAATGTTTTAATATCTGGTACTTACTAACTGAAGAGTCCAGGGATTTGAACTTGTGGGTTTGCAACATGTGGACGATGTAAACCCTGGCCACACAGAAGATTCCAGAAATATTATACACCAACTGAAATATATTTGAAGAGCTAATTTCTTTTCTAGATCCTACAGAATCCAATTTCCTCGCAATATTGTTGTACATAGCTTATATATACATATATGTCTTACTATCCTAACCTAATATTTAAATCTCATGTTTAAACAAGATTACTGAGTGTGCGCTTGCTTAGAAATATTTGGGGAGGTTTCAATTTGGAGAACACTTTCATCTTTCAAATTGCACAACATCATCCATGAAATGTGGTGTACAATGGTATGGAAAATTCCCACTCCATGATGAATTTCTGTTTTACCAACCTCTACGACCTTTCATATTCGAACCATGGATAATATTACCTGATGAATTCAATACAGGCTGTTGGGGACAAAGCTGCATTTTTTTTGTTTGCTGTTGGGATGGTGTTGGCTTACAACACTTTTGATTTGTAGCAATTTGTGACCAAATATGTGACATTTAGCACACTTTGAAGGGGTGGGATGTAAACAACTTCTGATTTCCCTGGACACATGGCTTACAATCCTAGTTTAGAAAGATATCATGTTTTATGTTTAGGTTTCCTAGCCTATTTCCAAGCTCCAAATTCATGACTTACGAGCCCATTTATATAAAATATTTGTTGATTTAAAAAGACATATCTAAACTCTTCACATTATATCAAATAACTGATATCAATTTTCCTCTTAGCAACTGAAAAGTTAGAATAATAATTCTATATTCGATTAACAACGAGCAAAAGGACTAAATAGGGATGCTAAGAGAGCTTTTTTAAACACTACAGTATAGGCCTTGAAGTATCTTTCAATCATTTCAACATCGGCATCACACTAAGCAGTTGCACAGATGTACGCTATAGTTCCTAATGCCATTAGCTTTTAGCTAATTACGACTACTTGTTGGTACAGTATGCATCTCACAACGACAGACAGCGTATACTAATACAACCCACTGCACCGTGTATTTGACTGTCCTTCATGTCCATTATGAATATAATGATCGATTCTGATAAATTAAAGATGGTACCAACTTTGGATATTTCCTGAAACTGAGTGAGTCACCACACGAGGGCCCACACATCATGCACCTGTCTCTACCAAATCATGAATAATATTGAAATAAAGAATACTCCTTTTTGAAGGAATAAACCGTATAATATCTATGAGTTACATCTGCTTTCTATCCGTAATGTTTTGTCATTAATATTTGCATCATTTGTCTCCATACATAACTTCTTGTCTTCCAGACAGGAGGCAGTGATGTAGAGCTATACATGGCACTCTTCACATGCAAGCATCTACGTGCCTGAAAGGTATAAGAGAGAGAGAGAGAGAGAGAGAGAAAGCATACAAGCCAAATGCAATTTCTAATGGCGGCTATTCAGATGTACGATCAGATATCAAGACATAACAATATTTGGCATTGAGGCTATTCTACCCCCAAATGGCCTGGATCCTTTTCTCTCTTGCAAAATAAATATCTACACGTTTGCAGTTTCTGCTTCATCCATCCATCCATCCATCCTACCTAATTCTTTGCTCGGTAAAAAATGTGATACATGCACAGAGCTATATGCTCCAAGCAGTCAAGCAAACATGAAATTGACATTTAGTCAGGCAGGAAACGTTTTCTGCAGCGGTCCTATGAATAGCTGCTATTATGCAGCCTCACCGAGCACCTACTTATAATTCTGTACACAGGATGCCGACATTAACAAACATACAGTACAATCATGTACATTAATAAATGTGTTTGCTTGGTATATTGACTAGATGTCTATGGTTTTGTGAGAGAGCAAAGAAAGCTGAGGGAAATGTTTCCTGATAGCGTCTAAAGTCCTTCAACGAAACAGGGAAATTTAACCAGGTGGAAAAAAAACGTCCATGATTTTAAATGGAAAAGGGTCAAATTTGCATAAAACAAGATTCAATTAAATTCTTTCTTTTTTGTTATTCATCCAAATTCACAAGAATATATGGGAACATGGAAGATGTGAGGCAAAATAACATACATCTAGACAACAAAAGCAACTGAGGCCTAAATCTCAGAAATTCAAGCGTTACATACATGTGTGATATGACCCTTATAAGAGAATTTTTTAATTTTTTATGTACAACCTATTTATTTTCTGTATATTACACTTGTAATATCACTCTCAGTCAATAAAACATTTGGGACTGTTTTATTACCTAATGGCATTTTGTGGCGCCGAGATGGGGAAAATGCTGGTGGAAAGGATCAACACTGAAAACTGAACACGTAATCAAAGTCATTTCATCCATTCTGTCTCATAGTAGACAGTGAATGCTATGCATACAACATGTTCGAGAGAAATACAGGACAGACAAAAGCCTGCATATAAGAAATAAGCAACCATAAATGCCACATATTAGAATCGTGAATCATAAACAAAAACAAATCATACATAAAAAGAGGACGGATGTAAGATACAAAAACTTGAAAATTAAGCAGCAAGAAGGGCCTATATTACTGGATTGTTTAACCAAATTTATCCCACTTCATACCTCAAGGGAGTATTCCAATATAAGATGTGTAAAATAATTGTGAAAGTTGATTTGATAATACATTTGAAAATGACATTGACCAGAGCTTGTTTTCCTTCAGAGAATCTAGCTTTATCACCCTATAAACCACATCGTGACCAATGACAAGAAGAAATTGCTCAGACTTATTGGTCTCAAGAGCATATTCAAGATGTCACTATTCTAGTTTCGTTATCGTTATTGCATTATAAAATTTGTACACAAAGAAGTAAAGAAGAAAATGTTGTAGAGAGGAGGCTGGAGAGACAAAGAGAAACTGAGGGGGGTGTAGAGAAAATACAAAGAAAGAGATAGGAAGAGAGAGAGAGGGGGGAGAGAGAGAGGGGGAGGGGGGGGGGAGAGAGGGGGAGGGGAGAGAGAGGGGGAGGAGAGAGAGAGGGGGAGGGGAAAGAGGGGAGATGGGTGAGGGAGTGAAGGAGGAGAGAATGTGAGAGGGGGAGGGGGAGAGAGAGAGAAGCAACAGAAAGACAAACAGAAAGGAAAAAGAAGAGTTGAGTCGCTGATAAAAAAAAATTCCATAAGAGCTAATCAATGATGCATCAGGTTGGATATAAATTAGCAAAAACTTATTTTGGATCCATGAATTAAATCAGCCTAAAGTATTACCACCATCAAGTAAACAAAGAAGTCACAATAGGATTTTTTCCCCTCCAAAATGAAATAGTGTAGAGGATCACATTGATTGTAAACAAAGTTGTAAAAAAAAAATTCACAGAGAAATACATTTCTCTTTTGACACACTTTTCTTATAACCATTTTGCACGGGGGAAAATAAAATTACCAACAGGGTATATACAACATTTTACACAAAAATTGTTTAACCTTTAATAAGCTTACTGTCTTTAGGGACATTGCAGGTCACCATGATAATGGAAACCTTACTCATTCTTGCCACATGACTACCGAGCAAGGGGGGAAGAGAAAAAAAAAAGGCTCATAGTAAAGGATCCACGGGTGCAAATGTCAGGGAAAGGGGATCAGGAAGCACATGCTACTCAGTCAGTCAACTTAAAGGGATGGATGGCTTACTCAAGGACCTTGCTTTACAATGAGGGCAAGGTAGAAAGGATTAACATATTTCCTTTATGACTAATTATTCATAATTTGGTATCATACCGGTAATTCTTTTGACTTGTTTTCTTAAGTTTCTACCCCTTTGTCTTAAAACGTATATATATATATATATATATATATATATATATATTACTACACAGAACATGAGCACTACGTAGTAAAGTGCATGCCAAAGTGATGTCTCCCTTAAAAAATATATATTTTGGACTTTTGCCAATTGAGCGAAAGACAAAGTACAAAGTACTGAAGTAGTAGAATCCTTATCAGGAATAGTTTAGATAATTACATTTAATGCACATGCATTGAATTTTTTTTATGAGAGTTAATTCTCCTTTCAAATCATCACTTATCATGGTCATTATGAAGAGGAGTGGTGTAACAATATTGCACAGAGATTATCAATTCATGAGTTATCTTTTGACACTCATCTCAGGTGTAACACCCTCCTGGCGCTCAGCTGACGATATAAAAAGATAAAAGTTATGAGTCCTTCTGCTTACAACCATCCTCATCCTCTTCATCGAACATGATCAAAAAGAGAAAGAAACATAAGAAATACAATGGAAATCACTTACATTCTTTTAGCAGATATCTATCTCACCAGCCTGGTTTATACATGAATTCCTTAATATCCAGACTAATTTCCAGTATGAAATATCCTGCAACTTGTTAAATTAAACCGAGTCCAGCTCTTTTGCTCACATTGCTTCAGACACGCGTGCACGGTGAGTATGTGGGAACCACGTTTGAAGTTCTACCGGTAATACACTCAACTAGTGTAGCTTCGTCCGTTGTAAGCTGGCTGCTAGGAGAGTAAGTAACAAGCACTATGACATCACAGCAGTATGCACCCCTTACAAATTCCTGGCTTGGTGGTGACTCTCTATGTGTCTCTCTCTGTCTCTCACTCTCTCTCTCTCTCTCCGCTCAGTACAGTCCTGCCGTCATTCACTGTCATTCACTGCGGGACAAGAGTGAATCACCCACGCCCTCCTCTTTACTTTAGGTAGGCAACAACCTTTTTTCCTGTATGACAGGGTGCTTGATGAAGTACACCAGTAAATACAAAGAGATGGAATATATAAAAGACCAAGGAACTGTAGAGAACATAACAAGGTCATGAGTGTTCTTTTGAAAAGAACTTCCCAGTACCTACACAGCTATAAAGAATTATGTGAAATGGGTTCTCCATGAGTCAGACATTTCATTTCATAATTTTATGATTTCACATATATAGTCATGACCTTAGGAAATGGTTTCAGCCAAGATAAAACACACACCATTGCTTTTTCAAACTTCATATTGGATTGTTAGTGAATGAATATAAAAACTTTGATGCGTGTGTAAACTCTCAGTGATAGGACCAGCAATAATCATAAAATATGGCCACAAAGCAAATCATAAAATGTGATGTCATCTACTGAGATAACAATACATTTTGAATTCCTAGAACATTCACCAGATCCTCTTTCAAAATGTGTGGTAAAAAAGAGAACCATCAAGTATATCACAGGAAGAAATAAACTATACAAAAATAGTAACAATGATTTTGGAAAGGTAACAAATATATGTCATATCAGGGCATACATAGGATAGTAAACTGTTTTGAAACGTCTGCAAGGCTAGTTCATCCCACATAAAAATTTAAATAAACATAATACAGTACTTTGATTATAATGGTTAAAAATCTATATTTTTGCATGCGATTACAAATCCTATAGATGTTCAGTGCACCTGTGTAAACATATGTGATTGAAAATTAGACATTCTTTTTCATACTGGAACATCTTTGGTTCAGACTTTGGACTTCAGCCATCCATCATTCCATTGGCAACATACTTTTATTCTCCTTAATAAAGTCATGCAGATTTGTGTGACAGTTTGAGTGATTCTATTGTATTATTGTTGGTAGAATGTTGGTAGAATTCAAATCTGTTGGAATATCTACACATTTCATACTGCATGGTCATGCTTTTCCCTTCAAACTCCCAGTTCACTCCAGCGCCATTAACGTTCCCATTGGGGAACTGCAGAAGCATGAAAACAGTCATCCAAAAAACATTTTACCAGAAAATGAGTCATGACCAAACGAAGCGTGTCTTCTACCACGCTTCTATACCACCAGTCCACCACTATCGTGCCCTCCGCACTTTATCCTTCTTTGATCCCCTCCGGCGGGACCCTGCAGGGATGGTACAAAAGGATCTACAAGTTCATTGACGACATATATACAATGGAAGCTGACAAAAAGCACCAGTGTTTTTCACTTTTGACTCAATTGGCTGACGAAGCTCATCTCTTTTTATGATTACAGTTCAATGCATCTGCATGTCTGCTAGGTATATTTATAGGACAACTAAGATTATCATCAATAGAAACCAAAACGTTGTAAATTATTTGCGGTTTATTTTTCTTTACAGTTTTAGAATCAGGATGTGAATACGCCAATCAGTCAGTCACTTGGTATGATGATTCATCATCATAATTGTCTATTTCATAAACACAAATAACTGTCAAACTATGTGCATTTGTTTGACATTGTTTGGGGAATAATGTATTTTGTAGTTAGATATATGCTTCTTGCAAAGTTATTTACCACATCATATGGATCATATTATCTATGACCTAGTTACTGCCTCATTATTTATTACAGAATATTATTGGATGAGTGCAGTTTCAACATTTGACTAGGAAGTTAACAGTGCAGTAAACATTTATAATTTGATATTTGCATAGGATTATGAAATCACTACTAAAGTCAATGAGGCTTTACTATTTTTTATTGTCCTCTGAGTGATTTCTATACCAAGTTTTGTCTTCCAAATCGACATCGTTGGTTGCCTAATGTTCCTTTCATAATTATGATTCATGTGGTTAATAGACAACTTGATAATAAAATATATAAAGATATGCTTTATGCATTTTCTCCTCAAATATCTCAGAATTATATCTTATATCATCTGTTGAGAGCCACAAAAGAAGTTAAAGATAAAGTTGAGTACTGGTCATACGATTGCAATTTGAAAGAAACGGCATGGAATGGGTCAGAAAAAGTTGATCATGTAGCTTATGAGTATCGATGTGTACTGAAAGGTTCTGGGGGGTGTTTCACAAAGATCTTAAGTTGAACTTATCTCTAAGTTGGACTTAAAAATTATGGAAAGCCGTTAGCATCTTTGAAAATATTTTGTAAAAGTTATTTTGAAAGGCATAAAATGTTGATTCAAATCATTCATATTTTCTATCATCAAGGAGGTTTCATGTTCTGGATGTGGAATTCATAAAAAGTCTAAAATACTTGAATTTCTGCTTTTGAATATATTTCATTTTAAGGCTCCAATGGCTGTCCATAATTTTTAAGTCCAACTTAGTGTTAAGTTCTACTTAGGATCTTTGTGAAACACCCCCTGGTCTTTCTAGAATAATCAAAATGATAAGAAATTTAGCACAAACATGTGGCATAAAAAATAAGGCCCAATTTTTAAGATGTTACATGTCATATTGAGAATATGAAGGCAATTGAAGAGCCATGATTTTCAGGGAACATCTTTTCTCTGATGTTCTTCCACACTTGCATGATAACAATGAAAACGCTCATAAATTATTTTCCACCTCTCCCCAGAACTAAACCTTTTCTTTTAAGAACCGTAAATGATTTAATGCCCTTCTGGATCTCGGCAGACAACAGGTCCTCATATATTCTTTCACACTTCTCTTCATGCCATTTTCATACCAGTCTACACTATCATATTTCACTGAAGACAGAGTAAAGAGCATGATTTACAGAGCAAACAGTATACTCCAGGGATGACCTTGTTGTCATGGTGATTATATTAACCCTTTTCTTATTTCATGCAGCATGTAATTGGCAAGCATGCACATATCAGTTTGCTAAGAGGCAAGGAACTATTTGTCTTTTATCATGAGCTAATATCCTAACTGACATGGGCAGTGTGTACCTTAGTCATTATCTGAACTTTTCAACTTGCCGCGATGTACCTATTCCCAGACCTAGCAGTGCTATCAGATGAGAAGAGAAAGGGCGGATACATGCAATACACAGGTATAGAACCAGCAAGCGGTAGAATTCAACTTAATAAATTACTCCGCATATTTACAGACTGGATTGGCCTTCGCTTCATGGGAGAGCCAATTTAGTTCAATTCGTATTTGATTATTTCTTTCTAACACGTACCCTTGCATCAAAGCATGCATTAACACTAATTTTCTGGACTGAACTTGGTGAAATTTAATTGCTTAGAAATTACCATTCATGTAGACCTATTGTTGATGTAAAAGTGTGATATCAACTGTTCAAAAAAGGGAAAGCTATATAGTATGTGAATCACAGTACAAGTATTACTTGTACTTTGGAAGTGACCGACTGTAAGAAAAGAAGACAGAAAGGGGGTGAGAGAGAGAGAGAGAGAGAGAGAGAGAGAGAGAGAGAAGGGGGGGGGGGGAGGTGGAATACTTTGGTATGACCCTAAAAAGAAGATAATCAGCCTCAATGGAGATGCTCAGTGGCTATGCATGGTCTTTTTATTCAATTTCCCCTGACTTAGTTTCTACTTTTGCCCCTATTATCACAACAGAAAAATAATTCACATGCTGATAAAACTCAGCACATCATTTTCTGTCATTTTACACTAGTTCCCCTGCCTCATGAACATGAACATTGCATGGACTTGAGACACACATGGATTGAAAACAAACCATCAAGAGTGATTGGTTCTCTGGAAACTGAGAAAATGTATACCCTAAACATATGTCATCATCACTCGCTGGTTCATCTCTCTACAAGAAACATTAGATTTTAATAAAATCTGACTAGGGACATCAAGAGAATGGAGATATCTGTGATGAGGAATAGCTCAATAATATTGGAGTTTATTTTTTTAGTACTGATTCCATCTTCTTTCAGGAAATTGTGATTTTAATTGATTTTCCTTCTATATAGTGTGAAGGTAAGTCAAATTTGCACTTTTTGTGAAAGATGAAACTGCATATATCAATGGCAAAATAATCTGGTGTATGTGTAGATATTCTTGTCGTATGAAACATCTTTACCGATATGCCCACGGTACAACTCAGCAAACATTGTAAGCTGTATGTAAGTCAAAATGAGATATGATAATGCAGCAAAAGATGTACCCCACACTATTACAAAAAAAAAGCATCAGATAACAATTTGAAAATACAATCATCTCATGCTAATGTGAATTAAAACGATTACTCATCATTGCATGGAAACATCTCACAATAAATTATGCAAAGTTGGATAAGATTTCAATCTAGTTGGAGTATGGCTGCATATACAGACAGTGGTATAAGGAGACAGATCGAGATAGAATAGGCAGACATGGGGAAGGGTTTGAATTCAATCTGTCAGTGCAGATAACAAATTTCATTTAAGAAGATTAAACTGCCTCTGCGGAGCGAGCGGGAAGTGATCTTGTCCGCCCGTCTAGGCGCACATGTAGCTAGAAGTGACAGTTTATGAGAGTAAAGTGCAGCTACAATAAAAAGGGCAGGGGCGAATAGAAGGTATATTATATAAGGTCAACCCTAACACTCATCTTTTCTATATATAGCCGTGCGATACAAAGAATATGAATATATGAATATGCAGCTGTGGTGTCCATTCCAATGATGGAAAGCAATTTTTCATAATGGTGCTACCTAGTTTTTCTATTGCACACTCTCTGAAGACTCTCTGAAGAGAATGTTATGGAAATGACAGCCCGAGGAACATTTGCTGAGATGCTACATGAAAGTAAACAATCACAAGCATTACATCCACATTCCTTCCTGTAATACACATTTGACATGTCTATTTACAATACATTGGAACCTCACTACAGAGGACACTGCATATAACAAATTCTCTTTATAACAAGGTGTTTTTTTTCTGGTTCCACATCTTTGTAAGCTATTGCTTTGCAGCCCTGAATATAACAAGGTTTCACCACAAGAAGGTTAATATTTATCCTTGGTCCCAAGCAGTTATAATAAGGTTACACTGTACTGTCTTATAATGAAATGTTGGCATTAAATCTCCCTTATTAACATCCCCCCTGCAATAATTACAGAATGGACAAGTTAATCAACCCAGTCACCTCCTCATGTAACATTCATTCTCATCATGTTCCCCCAACAAATATATTGTTGATTTGCTCCATGTCTGGGAGTCCTCTTCCAACTCCTCCTCCTCCTACACGTCGGCTTGTCTGTAGCCTAGAGGGGAGCAAATTCTATCTCATCCATCTCAAGTCTACATTTACATGGCTCTAGGTTATCAAAGGTTAACTTGAATTTCCAAAGAAAGAACCAATTTCATTGCGTAGCTGACAAACAAACAAACAAAAAGAAAGTGACTGTCAAGCAGTGGTTGTATGAATGAAAGGAAAATGGAAGCCCTGTTGAATTCAATGAAGCCCTTTCTATGTTAGGACTATTTCTTTTAAAGCCTCTCTGAAATCAAATAAAAGCGTTAAAATAGATCATTTTCTGCAACAATGGGATAGAATTCCGTGAAATTTTTAAAACCTGTCTGTCAAAGACAATCAAATTGAATTGAATTGAATTTCTTTATTGTCATGCACAAATAAAAGGAAGGCATACAAAAAAAAAAAATTGTCTTAGGACAATGGAATAGCTAGCAAGCCATAGAACAATTGTGATTTTGTTCAGCATTAAACGTATCTGAAGATTGAAGAAAATAATGAAACATAGCCCTTCATGATCAAAGCAACAGGAAGAAGATTTTAAAAGTGAAAGAACTTACGATAGAAAAACAGATGTGACAGGTATCCAAATAGGTATGGAATGATGTCATAATAATTCAGAGTTTGGTGCCAAATAATGGATCAGTGACAGTGATACTGTTATTGAACATCACATGAATTTCCCGTTTTCTTTTAGACTATGCAATAATCTCTCATAGTTTGACAATTGACATCATGCTTCCTTTTCTTTGTTTTCACAGTTTGTTTTTACAGATTGATGGTAATTCCTCGACAATTCAGCTTTCATCCTTTCCTCTTTTGGACTTAATAAAACAATGATTTCTCACATGGTTAGAGCAATGAATACTTTCTTCCTTCTTTGTTTGTGCTAATAGTAATAGCATTATGTCATGTGATTATTAAGAATGAAACTGTCATGCACATAAGTTACTTTTAAAGAACACACAACTACCAAATCTTTGAAGCTCAATACAAACTTTTTGTTAATGGAAAGTGGGTTCTTTTGCATATTCATATTTCCATAAATCACCTGTTCAGGGCCCATTATAAGTCTTGCTCTTTCAAGTGATGATTATCAAACGTAATGTTCCCAGATTTCCATGCCATTTTGCATTGAAAGCAAGCACTCCTTAGTTCTTCATATCGTAAACAATTATCCAGCAACTCTTTTCAGAAATGTTTGGAAGTTAAAAAATGAGGTGAACTTATTTTCTCATTTGACCCTGCCATTCTACATTCAGGCAGCCTTATACTATATGATTCAATACATTTGTTATCTTTGCCATCAACCTCTTTGCAATCCGACTTCATACATGTGACAGGAACATGCGCTCAACTGTTGTTGCCATGACAAAAAACATCCCACGCTTTTGAATGAACCCAGCTCCATGCCTTGGTCATATTACCCTAGGTCAATATTCCCTAAATAGTCAGGAGAGGATATATATGTAAGAAAAACAGAGGAGACTTGATCTTTCTTGAAAGCAAGGAACTCGTCGGGAGGAAAAGATTGGAAGGAAAAACACCTAGAGGAAACTGGGGCTGCATGACTGGTATATCATCATCATCATTGTTAATATTCTCTCAGTCAGGAATGAATCGGAAATAGAGATTTGATCATTCTTCTGGTTGAAAAAGAAAGAACCCTTTGTGGTAGGTTCAATGGAAGGACCAAAAGGAAAAAAGACCTAGAAGAGACTGGAGCTGACTACGGTAGTCTATCAACACAACAATCACCACCATCACTGCCAATATTTTGATGATAAGAAACAAAAGAAATGTGATCATTCTCCTGCATGATTGGAAGGAAAAGGACCTGCAAGAGACTAGGACCTTGCAAGAGACTGACCGGTCAATCACCACAACAATCATCATCATCACTGTCAGCTCTCAGCTTAGAAGATATTTCACACCGTTTCATAAACAAGGCGTTAGATCCTCCAGGATTCTCCGCATATCTTATTCAGTCGCTTTTGAGCTTGCACAAATATCTTCTGTTTAAAAAAGATTTTTCTTCTCTTTATTATGGCTCCGAGAAAGTGTATCTGTAGCCCTCTTCACATTGCTTCGTAAACATAGCATGAACATGCTCATATATGGTTCACATGCATGGATTGCTATCATGTTACTTTTAAGCTGATGTAAATGTCGCTTAAGCTTGACACCCCACAGGACTTGTAGAGGTAATCCACACAATCTATTTTCACCACTTCATAAAGACTGGTTTGGATATATCTAAGATTGCGTTTACATTAGAAAAATTCAAAATGACTCCCTAAAGAAATTGCCTTGGTCTGTTATTATCACAAACTGCAAATTGAACTGTCGTAATGCAATCCTTTTCTGGCATGTCCTAACATTTTTTTTCAATAAAAATGTATTAACTTGGTTTTTCATTAATGATGATATGAAGACAAATGTGCTACAATGCAAAGAAAATGGATTTTAAGCTACAGACAGTGCAAAATGTAAAGGGCATTGGATATTGATAGAGTGGGATTGTTTTCCTTATCCATTAACACTTCAATATAAAGATTACGCCGGCAAGTATGTTGATCTACAAAACTCAGTTGGAAAAAATTAAGAGGTGTGCAAATAATACAGTACAGAATCTGAATTTAACAAAGACTGGTCTATAATGCACGATTGCACAATATGAAATACATGAGTAATGTCTAACGTGCCAGAAAAGTTTTATTGATTTGCTACAAGATGGACGCTTTGGCGAAGGAAGACAATCTTGGGAAAAGTACACAACAGAATTAAAGTTGTGGGTGAGTGAACCTAAAGATGTCTTTATGCGTCATACTTGCCATTCACTCAAAGGAAGAAAAGAAAAAAGATATGTAATAGTCAGGGTAGGAGAGGTAGAAGTAGGATTTGTCATTCACAGTATTCACCAATTTGCATGATGACATCAAAATGGCATTGAAACAAGACTGGTGTCCTATCAGATCTTTGTGTGGATGAATCGTCTTCTCTCAGGTAAGTTCAAGGTCAGTGATGATGACTAAAGGGTACCGATCGAAATAAATCTCATTACATATCAAGCTGTGTTGAAAATTACCTCCGTGAACATGCTCATACAAATCTGAATGCCCTTATTCAGGAAGTATATGTATCTCAAATATGATTTGAATGAAACTAGTCAATGCCTTAGGGCTTACTATGAAATAATGAATATATAAATATGACATTGACTAAAAAGATCATCTCTTCATTTGACATTGACCTCATTTTTAATACAAATAATGAGTAATTTGATCAAATGCCAATAATCATTGGAGTTGGACTAGATATATTTACAAACCGGTAGATGAATTTGTTTGACATTTGTACAACTACTACAAAGTCATATGACATTGAGGATTACATATACTAGAGAGTTAATACAAAAACATATCTTTCTGTTTCTGGAAATGAAATAGATTTCACTTTCAAAGTATGTGTTTGAAGGGCCTAAATAAGACAGGTGATTAGAGGCTATATTAAAGCCATGTTTAACTGCAGGTGGGATTAGTTTAAAAGTGACACATGGATGACAAAACTGATGAACATTCATAGGAATATCTTGTGAGAAGCAAAAAAACAATGGGTGCATGATGAATACCTCACACAGCATGAAGCCCTCATATAAGCTAGGTAACTGTACAAATTGGACATTTTCAAGTTCAATAATGCAATATGTTCATGAGTACAAGAGGACGAGAGCTCTAACGGTTGTATATATTTCATGATGACAGTCCCACATGTATTATTGGACGGTATGTTTTCAACAAGTCCATCAAGCTGGCTATAGTTGAATGCTTCTAATTCGGACCATGTGTACTGTGGTTGTTTATGGGAATAAACATTGATGGAGACACTTTGTTGAAGTCTGAAAAGTAGGACTGTGGGAAAATTTGGACCAGCGCAGGAAATTTTGATGGAAGATGACGATGACTCTTCATGTAATTTGAACACCATTCCAATTTATTCCAATTTATTGTCCTCTTTCTCCTGATGAGATTTATTTTGTCCAATCAATTTTCATAACTCTCTCCCAAATGTTTACTCACTCTAGGCAAGATTATGAAATGTGAACTTGACAAAAATATTAAAGGCTTAGAAAGTTATGTATTTTATAGACTTTTAATGAGACTAGGTCTGACCGCTCTACATCCAATCAACAATAAAGGTTGTTGGGCTTGCTCATGCAGTCGGGCAGAAATCCAAACACAACAAGAAAGTGCTTTTTCAGCTCTGTGAGGCTACTATTAACCAATCATGTGAAAATACGAGTTTCACACAAGCTTAGTTAGTTTTGATATAAGAACAATGTAATAAGCCTTAAAGTGTAATGAAGGATTGTGTTACTTCAAGGGGCTGGGTAAAGCACTGCCCAATGTTGTAGCAAGGTGAGCGTTGAGAATGTTGAGGCATTACTCATGACTGGAAGTCAACCACGCACAGCTCACAAACAACAGGTGGCAGCAATTGTTGCCAACTTGTCAGTGTCATGAATTATGAGTCAAGGTCATGTGAATGTAATACCTAAATTACCTTGTCCAGCAACAGGTGGCAGCAATTGTTGCCAACTTGTCAGTGTCATGAATTATGAGTCAAGGTCATGTGAATGTAATACCTAAATTACCTTGTCCAGCTGCAGGTCAAAATGTCAAGAAAGAGCCAACAAGTTTCAAGACCATGGTTTTTATACTTTTCAAGAGAGATTCAGGAATTCTAAACAGGAGTTGTTAACAAGATTCTTTGAGAAGCCTCATGATCTACTGTAAATCCCAAAACATTTGTCTACTGTTCCTAGTGGCCCAGGATTGTGATAGTTTTATGCCACAAAATGAATTAATCATTAACGTCATAAAAATCATAACACCATGTTCTAGCAATTCTAGAAAATGCTAGCAATGAAACAATCATCATAAACAACTTCTTAAGTTTCATGTTGCAAAAGTTTTTTTTGTTTTACTATCGATGGTGAAGGTTGAAAAACCTGAAATTTGACCTAAGATGTCATTATGTCATTACATTGACAAACTTTGTAGTTTATTCTTGTGTATCTCAAATGGCCTATGCATAAATGTAGCTCATCTTTCATCGTACCAAATACTGCTAAACACTGCATTGAAAGGTGAGCTTATAGAAGGCCTCTAAGTGAGATGACAACTATGGGAAATTCACACTCAAAGGTCAAAGGTTGACAGTTCAGAAAATCTCTATAACTTCAAAATATGTACTTGAACTGCCAGAGATGCCCCCCCCCCCCCTCTCTCTCTTTCACACATCACAACCTGTCAAAAAGATGCTCTCCGACCTTCCTACAACCTTTATCAACCTTTCCTTTGAGCTTTCTTCTCCCTCTTTTTCTTCTTATACACTCTCACTATCCATCCATCCTTTTCAATCCCTAATTCTGCATCCAACATGATTCATGTTTCTCTTTTCACAATCTCTTTTTCAACTGCTCTCCTGTCAACATCTCTGGATTAGATGTTTTAAATGTGCCAATTTCACTTTTCATGAACTAAATTTCCCTTTCCCTTGCACACTTTTATAATGTTTGTTCTTTCTCCTTTTATTCAACTTTTTCTTTCATCTATAAAAGGAAAAAAAAAATCATCATCTCATCCTACCTTTGAGGCTGTCAACATGGTCAAAGAAAAAAGTTTGACTTTACATACATACATGTAAATCAGGTCCAGTCAATACAATCTGGATATGGGACTTGACAACTGACATAAACTTGATGGTTAATAAATAGCTTGTTAGGTCAAAGGTCATGTAATAGATTCCCACAAGTGGATTGGTCACAAGTACTCCCACACATTGCTATCATCTCCATCTCTCTCTCTCTCTCTCTTTCTCTCTGTCTGTCTCTCCCCTTCTTCACTTTAAGCACATATAGCCCTTACACAACACGAATGGTTCAAAATCCATATCAAATGCTCGATATCAAACTAGATACAAAACTGGAAAGATCATGGATATTTCAATATATCCTTCTGCACAAGCAAGGATACTGACCCAAATTTAAATATTGTCCATCACTTAATAGAGGGAATACAAAAATCGTTTTTACTTTTGATAAGTAATTAGATCGGAAGATGCGCAAACTTTGTTCAGTACTTTTAATGTACTGCAAACTGAATTTCAGTTCAACACCTACATTACCGACAAACACTTCTCATCAAATTAATCAAACTCATGCCTAGAGCTGCCATGATGCTTCTATTTTTCTTCTGTCTGTCGTAGTGTAATATTATACCCCATAATCTGTACTCATCTCCAAACATATTACACTCCATATCATTAATTAGCAGTCCTGCAGAGACTGCTCGCTACCAGCGTATATACCAGTATTTAAGCCGTAAATCAATTACGATATCATAACCAGCAGCTAATTAAACCGCTATATGAAGTATCGATGGTTGCTAGTATATATGGACGAGACTTGTCTTTCAATACTTCTGATTCCAATATGAGATACTTTTGTCCCGAGTATGACTCATTTCTGCAACGATTTTCTCATGGCTGCGGAATGAACAGTATACTGTGGTGAGCTAGCCCACGCTACATGTTGCAGATTGGAAGTTCTGCTTCAATAGAATAATAGGTAATTTGTGTACATAACCTAGAAGTAATGGCCATCAGTCATAGGCCTTCTAGCTCTTTCTCTCTCTCTCTCTCTCTCTCTCTCTCTGTTCAACTAAGCAACAAAAGACTTGCAAATATTAAAGGCATGTTTCATGCTGTGTATCACGCATGTATGAATTTTTAAAAATAAAATTAAAGAGGTCAACAAATGTTAATAGGTGTAAGATTATATTGTTATAGATTGTAAGTGTACATATAAAGGGTGATCCATATTTGCCACTGCAAATGAAAACACGACAAGGTGATGTATAATGGAGAACTATCGGAGTAAAGATCCAATTCAATTCAAATGGAAACAACAACAAACAAAAAATCAATTTCTATAGATATTGTAGAGACTGAGGTCAATACTGTCCACTAAAACTGTGCATATTCTTTGATGTGCCATGATAATTATTGTCAAACTGACACTAATCCAACAGGTTCTAATATTGTACTTTAAATAATTTTCATCACCTGACATTTCTGTTTTATAATCTTGATATAGACCAATCCAATTGACCATTATCACAGCTGACTTCACAATTTCAATCTTTATACCTAGAGGCAAAGAGAGCCTGTCACATCCGATATTTTGGCTGAAAACTTACTCAGGAGGAAAAGAGTGAAAGAAAAAAAAGAGCTAAATCTGATAAAAGAAGAAGAATAACAGTCAGGATAAAAGAGAACCTTGTTGCTCTATGGCTGTGCATAGAGGGGAAGGAGAAGCCATTTTGTTTTCTTATACTATTGTATCCTTGCTCTAAAGCTTTTCAATTCTGTCAAGGATTTGGAAGATGAAAGTAGGTAAATTTGGTTGAACCTTGTGACTCTGAAAAAAAAAAAATATATTTACAGGATTTCTCAAAATTGTTCGGAAATTCATGGATTTTGAACTGGATGAAAAGACAAGAAAGCGATGTACGACGTTGAGATCATATAGGTTCAATGTACATGTAATACATGTCGAAGGACCAACCTTCTTCATGAAATCTCACTTTGAATAAGTGATAACAGATGACTTCATCTTGAAGACAAAGCTAACAATCATCTGCATGTAGCTTCTCTTCTTCAAGTTTTTAAAATCTTTGCACATGCCAAACAGCAAATGGCAAATAGGACTCATTTAGTCAATTTCATTCCATTTACAAATAAAATATGAAAATCATTAATAAAAACTTACCTAATGAATGATAGTTTTCCAGTACAGCAATAAGGGTATAATTTCATCCAAGAATCAAGTCCAAGTGGCAAGTACCTGGCTTTTTCAAAATGTAACCTTGACTGCACAAAGAACCAATGAAGAATAATTTATGAACTTCCTCCACATCGGCATTTTTAGCAGGAAGATCTCAATTTGTAATTATATCACTGTAGAAGGAAAATTTACCCATTTAAACGATGAAATGGATTTTTCTGTTCAACCACTACAATAGTACAAAACCAAAACAATTTTTTAAAGGTGATGGTTCAAGCAGATTGTATTTATCGACACTGCCCTTTTGCGGAGAGCCTATTTCCACGGATGCACTTTTGCTTGCTGACTTGGGTTAGCAGCTCTTCTCCTCTGAAATGCACATTGAAACAAAGAGGTTGTGCACAAGCAATCAGCAAGAAGAATCTACAAATAACTGTAACATGGCAGTGTTCATGGGATGTAATTGGATAAAGAAAAAACAGTAAGCAGATCAACAATGCTGTATTACTTAGTGTTTTTTAAGTCACTTGTCTATATAGCTAGGTTCCTTCCTTGTTCAGAGACTCAATTGTCTCAATCTTCTGCTAGCCCGAGAGTATAAAGCAACTCACAGCATCATTCTTCTTGTAGACTTCAATCCAATAAACTTTAACAGGATTGCATGTGACCTTTAAGAATCTTTTATCTGCCATGCATATGAAATAGAATAAAAGATGTGAAGTTATCCGAAGGCTGGTTTGAAATACAAATGTAGTGACAGAGAAGAGATAACTTAATGGGGCTATCTTTTTGAAAAATGGGTAATTGCTTTATTTGTATTGTGCCCATGAATTGGAAATGGTTCACGAGTCACCAATGCTAAATCACAATGAAGTGATGTCTACCCAAGGGCAAATTGATATAATTATCCTCCCAATCTTTTGTATAAAAAGGGCAATATTTTGAGAGTAAAAAAATCTTCATCTTTGTTAAGAAGTGAGTAGGAGTGTTTGATGACAACATTACAAATCGAAACGCCTCTTAAATGGTATCTATTGACAGAAATACTCTGAAGAGGTAATATTGTTGGCCTAGCTTTAAATTGCCATAACAAGTCAAAGCACTGTTGGCCTAAATACATATTGAGTGCTAAATGGAACAGAGGTTTATGGGGGTGTTTATGCTGACACCTTGTTGTACCCCTAGGAAGCTACAGGGCACCATAATGTATGCATCTTCCTAGGATCCATGAAACAAACCCCCAAACAATCCTAAAGTAAAAAATTGATTCCCAAATGTTTCCAAAGCCACAAAAGAATACACAAAGGTAGCCGGGAATTGGCTCACCTAGTTCATACCACGATTTCCAACTTCCTACCAGGAGGGAAATGTTCTAATGCGAGCAGGAAACACACCCCTCCAGGCAGGAAAACATTGTTAAAGGGACTGGAAGACAAAGGAAGATGGTATGGACAGAGGGTTTTGAATCTCTACTGGGAGGGATTTAACTTCTTCAGTCTCCGTAAACTGTCCTTTAATAAAGCGTTTTAAAAATGAGATGTAGGAGGGACATGGTGGACCATCCCCAAGCTTGAAGTACAATGGTATAATAAAAGGGACTGTTTACATTAAAGTCCAAACATGTTGCTATAGTTCCTAAGCAACTTCCATCATAACATTGTGATTTTAGTTTTAAAAACTATGGTATTTGGACTGTAGTGTAAATGGGTCCATTGCTGGTATTGATAAAATTTCTGTAAAATGAGGTACTTTCTAGTAAATAGAAAGTGATGGACAAGAGGACGTAAAAATTAAAACACAAAAAGAAGTTGACCATAAATGAGGACCCCTGAGCAGGGAATATTCACAACTTCCTTTTCAAGATTTTAGATCGCTATACAAATATGCCTTTTTCTTTTTCATAGAGAGAAAAAGAAAAAGTGGACAGAGAAAAGATATGAAATAGCCATGAACAGCAAATAATAAAGTGTTTTTTTAAAAACAGAATGAATGTTCATTTAGGAAAATTGTGGCAAGAGCATTAAAGTGACTGCACAGTTTGTGCTAAATCACAGCTTCAAACCTAACACTATACTGGCATCACGGATAAATGTGTGGTAATCTAAAGCGAAAGCCGTGTAGTATGCACTTGTACCTTTTCCATCATCACCTGGTTATTTCTAATGAAATTTGTGTTGGGAATGTCAGGACAGGCGGCCTGCCAGCTAGCCTCACGTGCGCAGTTCTTGAAAACCGTGCTCCTGCCATGCCATGTCTGTCAAGCCATAAAGGAGAAAGAATACTATACAGAGCTTATAGTACATTGTGGTATTAGCTGTAGGAGGTATCGAAAGTTGTTGATATGATTAGTTTGATTGTGATGAATGATTTTCTGATCTGAACAATATAATCCAAACTCAATCCCCCCCCCCCCCCCATTTAAAAAAAAAAATCTATGACAAGTTACCTTTCTTTCCAAATTGTCTTCTGGTATAAGCCTATTGAATTTTATAAGCCTGTAATTGTTCTAATGATCAAGATAATGGATGTGGACTTATCTTATTTAATAAATCCAGCTACTCTTTTCAATGTGAAGCAAACAGATCACAGACAATTCAATAATACCACAAACCTGTGGATAGAGCCAATCTAGAAAAATAAGTAAGGGCAAATACGCCTACAATAAGTATGTGAACAACAAGATAGGTAGTTTGAGACTGACTCTTTTACTCATATTTCATTGTTCTTTCTCTTTTTTACAGGCTTTTCATTTTTGATTTCCAAGTTTGGTATTAAAACTCATTTTCAATCTCCAATCTGGACCAACACTTTCAATCCCCTTGTGATGCTCAACATGGACGAGTAGATGCCGAGGGAAGAATCCTGGACATAGCTATGGCCTGTGTATGACAGCAATCACTCACCCACACTTAACATTCACTCTCAAATAAAGAGACGGATCAAATTGTATATTTTCCAAGCTCTAATTTCATCTAGGAGAATGTTGCCTGAGATGATCTCCTCCCATAGTTCAGCAATGGATATTGGTGTATCAAGTTTAAGTCCTCTGCTTTTAAAATGAAGAAGAAAAAGAAGCTTCTCTACTTTAGCAGAGCATGTTTTTCTTGAGGATTATTGACCTTCAGGGGTTTTCAATGTAAGAATAGGTTGGGTCAAGTTTTATTTGGAAATCACACACACACAAGCATTAGAAATATAGACCTACACTGCAAGAAAATGCACAATTCTGGAATTATGTTATTTTAGGCCAAATATAGTACATTCATACACATACTCAGAGCAAGATAACATGTAGTATCTTGACAGTTTGTTTTTGGTATGGTGCACATTGCAAAGCAAACAGAAGGTATCACTGCCCATGTTATTGTGACCTTTATAAGACCAAATCTTTCATGTTATGTTACAGCATGTATGTCTATTCACAGTTCACACATGTACCTTGCTTTCTTTCAAGAGGCATATCAAGTGAAAAGTACACAACATTTCATGGGATCGCTCCTCAAAAGGTGTAAACAGACATGGAGTCAGCGTTGGCATGTTCTGCCTCTTTATGTAATATGGTAGGGCTTGTTTTTGGAGGGGGGTGTTTCAAACCTTTCATGTTATGTTTACAGCATGTATGTCTATTTACACAGTACTACTACCTTGATTTCTTTTAAAAAGGGGCATCTCAGGTAAAAAGTACACAACATTTCATGAGATCACTTCTCACAAGGTGTAAACAGATATGGAGTCCACATTGGTATGTTGTGACATTTTTTTTGGACCTTAAATACCGGCTTCTGGTTATTGTACCTTCTTTTCTTTACTTTCTATTCTCTTCCTTCTCTTCATCCCTTTTCCCATGTACCTCACCCCCTCCAACCCCCCCCCCCCCCCCCCCACTCCAACACACACAAACACGCTCTCTCTCTCTCTCTCTCTCTCTCTCTCTCTCTCTCTCTCTCCATTTTCTCTTTCTCTTCACCCCTCTCTCCCATTCTCTTTTTGTCTACCTTTCTCTGTCGGTCGGCTGTGAGGAGTATACATGTGACATCCTTATAACATTACCAGATCCCAAGTCCTTTGTTGTTCCTGGGTCTTTCACAAGCCGGTCACACCTCTTCAATAACGCCCCTGGTTTTGTTCGTCCTTGCTCTGACAGCCAGCGTGAGGTGTGTGCAAGAGATATGCTATGCTGTTACTTAACGCAAGTTTCATGCAGTAATAATCTAGCCATAATGAGCGTTGTTAGACACTGCTTGACCTTACAAGATAAATAACAGCCCAGGCCAGGACCACTACCAGGTAGATAAATAGTCTAGGCGCCGGAACTGAACAAGTCTTATAGGCTGGATAAAGAGCTCAACAAACAGAGCTTTTGCTCACCTGCCAGTGAAAACCAAAGGTTATTCCACTTGACTTGAAGGATGGTTTCATATTAGCCTCACAATTGTATATCCCATGAATGGTAAAGAACATTATACTTTGTGGTAATTGCCAACAACGACAAGAAAATACGAGAAATTGATAAACAAGAAATGGAGAAGCTATCTCGGTCAAATTATGAAGAGTACTTGAATCTAGAAAGCAGTTTGTGTGACTGACGATCTCTTTTCTTAATATATTTCTTAATTATTCTGTTAACCATTTCCACTGTATGATTGCAGGATTATACATACTGAAAGACATTACCCAACAACATGATTGCTAATAAAAACACATCAAGGCTTGCCCCCAAAACATCATTACCCTTTCTAAGTTAGACATAATACACAGGGCCTAGATCGATTAGGCAACTTCATAACAAGTTTTCATTACTTCATAATTACTCTGCTGGCACATCGACTTTCACATACAGTAGCTTGGCTGTTCAGCGCTACTGATTGCATTCTCTATGTAATTTTGATGGGCTCATCACAGACAAGGATATTACATTAAATACTGAACCCTAGTTTCCTAATAAACCTCTGGGCTAATAATAAAAGGGCACGGGAGGGTATCATTTATGTCTACTATCAAATACAGCGTGGGCCTATGACAAAGCTACTTGTGTGGGAACTGTCTTGGAATCGTACAGTTGTACCCTTGTAAATGTATTCATTATCAGACAGCTTGACCTTATTGTACAAATAGTGGGTAGGATAAGTAAACATCAGGAATAGCACACAGATAAAGGGAGGTGGATTTAGTTTTAAAAGATAGCAATGCCCTAATTTATATTGGTACACTTCTTTCAGAGCACGCTGTAAGAAGATTAACCCAAAGACATGTGTATTCATGACAAGATGTTTAATCTTCACAACGATATCATATGGATGCCTTTCCTTGTTTTGCATTTATTTTTCACTCTCTCATGAATATCTTTTCCTTTCAAACCTATTCCTTCTCTTAGCATCTTCCTCTTTTTTTCTTCCTCCTCTTCTTTATTTCTCTGTATTATTTATTCTACTACTACTTCTTCTTCTTGTTCTTCTTGTTCTTCTTTTTGTTATTCGCCTCCTCCTCCTCCTTCTCCTTCTCCTCCTCCTTCTCCTTCTCCTTCTCCTCTTCATCTTCTACTTCTTTCTTCCCATCTTCTAGGAGGACATTCCTCTTCTACCTAATCTTACAAGAAACATTCATGATATCGCTAACCATCACCTCCTAATCTATCATCAGACATGTTGGATTACTATACGGAATATGTTATCCTGTCAATCATACTCGCCATGGTAACTATGACTAGCTAAACAATGGCTCACTTTCCCAGTTGTGTCATCCGATGTTCCTTCTCTTGTTTCTTCTTCTAGCTAGCTATAAACCCATGATCAGCTCATGAAAGAAAACATATCTTACTCATCATCTCGTCCTTATTTCTTCTTTCAGCTTGCTTACGTAGTATTTTCAAACCAGTACAAATCATTCAGAACTAGTATTTGATTTCCATTATAAATATCTTGTTACCTGCGAAGTGAACAGAATTATAGGTGTACCTGTATATGTGCATGGTAATTGTTTATCTGCTTGCCCCAGTGGAGAGATTAATGGCTTTTTATAATTTCCACAGTATGTCAGAAGGTGTGTTTTATACTTTTGTATTATGTATTACTTTTCTCTCTTGTGGCCATCCCAAATTGTTAATGATGTCTTCAAACAGCTCACTTTATACTCTGTAAATGTAAAGTGCATTACAACATGGATGTGGAAAATGCACCATAAAACGTAATTATTATCACTATTTTATTCATACACACAAATTATATGACCAAGAACGGGGGCTTAAACCAATATTCACATTAAATTATGCACGGTTGGAAGATGAGGCCAAAGTCTTGTTTGTTTCCATGAAGCCCAACCCCTTCCCTTCTACCTCTCTTCCTTTCTCTTTCTCTCTCGCTCATACCCTCCTGAGACTAGACTCAATGATCCAGCATCTCAGAAGCTATTGACATTCTTGGTTGATTAATGTGATGACACATCTGATTGCAAAACCATCAATGACAAACCAATAAACCTCTATCACAAGGCCAGTCTACACATACTCGACGAACATTCTTTGAGATGCAAAGTCCATGGCCTGCATACAAAATATTTGTCTGGCAAATTTGATGCTGTTTTTCGGCCTGTATAATTGATTTAAATCTCAGCTTCAACATTTGGATATAAATGAATGAATATAATTAAAAGGACTCCACATTAGTTAAGTCACAAAAACATTATTGAATTCAGACAAACACATTGTAGCGCTTAGAGATTTCAGTGGTTTATAAGCACCGTTTTTATTATCATTATTATCATATTATTATTATTATAATTTATTATTATTATTTATTATTATTGTGCAGGCAATAAATTGAAAAATGATCCCACGAAAGCGGACACAGGCCTACATGTGTTGCTGCAATATAAGATGGTACTCACTTTCTACAACATAATAAATGAAGAAAGAAAAAAAAGCAATCTACTGTGGTTGCTTGACTTCCGCACATTTTAACCTCATGCCAAGATCAATCATGTAACATTTGGCCTACGGGTGTATCAGTCATATACTGCAGAAGACCCCCTTGAACTGTACATGACAGCCAGCGTATTGAAAGACGATGGTTCTACTTACATTGCTAGAGAAGAGTGAATGGAACCCATCAGTATCCTCAGTCTTTCAAAGGACAGTACCTCTCACCATTAATTATCACCTTAATTCTGCTGGCTACCAAAGGTCTTCCAGAATCCAACACATTACGCATTGATTCAGATACAAGAGCTTTTGCCTAACTTCAAGCATTGGCTTGACTTTTACCAGTACTCTTCCTTGGCTAAAGTGGACTAAAAGTTTGTGAGTGGGGACAGGTTCTTCCATTACAAGGGTAATTCCAAGTTCATCACTTCTTGGCCCCTCTCCCATTCATCCTGTTCCCACGATTTCTATAAAGAGGGGGTAGTGCTAAGCGTGCCTTGCTCCGTTCCTCAAAGCTAGCCTGAGAAGACAGACTTTAGATTCTCTCATCATGACTATCATTAACTAGTATAGGTCTATTTGTGTAAGAAAAAATCCAGTTACTCTGCTTCTCTGATGTTACATGCTAAATAAGGCTCAACACCAACTTTTGATATTAGAGTATGTCATCAAAAGTAAATAGATCCTGACCCTCGCATGAAATCATTGATATTATTTGCGAGTGTGATTACACATTATTTTTTTAGAATATACACTGCATTATATATTGCACAGCTTAAATTAATTTCAAGATAAAGCAAAAATAGATATGACAAAAACAATAAAGTACCGTTAAACTTGAAACATAATGTACAGGCAAATAGAACACAGAAAAGCGGGTTTAAGAAAGAGAAATATTTATATAAAAGTCATTCATGAGTAGAATCTCTTTCATTATTAGATGAAAGTCAAAGTCGAGACTCGGGAGCACAACATTTACAAGAACACACATTCAAGTTCACAGTCTGCAATGCTAGACTAGCTTGGATACACCCTCTACTAGAAGAAAGCAGAGAAATTGAAGGGAGTTAGGTCTGGAATAATAAACCTGGCTTTCTCGTAAAGTTCTGGAGGGGGGAGGATTCTCCAATTTCAGTTCCTTCTGTAGAAGAGATGAAAGATGCTCTGTTTAGCCAGGGCCAACCCAATTCCTCCATGCCCCCCTCATTCAGTGATGAGTGCTGGGCTATACCCCCAGAAGATCCCCATCTCAGATTTATAGCTCATTGAGAAAGACAGTGACATCGTGGGATGAAGAGGAACAGACAGGCCTACTTACATGTAATGAGCAACAGGAGTAAGATGGTTAAGTTAAGAAGGTTGGTGAAAGATATTGGAAATTATATGTAAACAGCTCCACCTATAATCTTTTCAATTACACTAGGCTTAGAACTTCTATCATGGTTTATATTTAGGTTTATATTTAGGTTTATAACAGGAGTAGAAAAATGAATGCTGAGAACATTTTCCATGCGATATAGAACTTAGAGGTCTAATGTAATGTAATTAAAGAAATGAAACAGAGAAGAAAATAATAAAATGTTTCTGATTTTAGTTCATAGTCAAAGGTAGTTCTGTTGTGTCTGTTTTGGAGCCAGAGGAGCATTAACTCCTTCTGGCTCCTGATAAATGTAATGAATTAATACAACCTTTCAGTGACAAGAGGAAGAGTTAACATCCCTCTGGCTCCAGATGATTGTAGTGAACTAATGCAACCTCCAGTGTTACAAAAATGATAAAGAGGCAAATCGAAGGCTTAGGACTTCAAAATACTTTTCTATCCAGACTTGAAAAAAGATATTACACAAAACACGCAGAGGATATTGACCTTCCATCATTGGAAGAAAAACAAAATCTCTTTTCACGAGGGATTGATTTCAAACCAGAATTCAGACCACTAATTGCTGGAATTCTTCTCAAAAATCCCACAGAGAGCCACGCTGTCCGGCTACATACTGAAACAAGCACTGATCTGAAGCAGTGTTGTTCAGTTCAAATTACTCAAGACTAAGGGCGCGTTCATGCTTGATTTTGAAGGCAGAATGAGCGATTTGTAACGCTCATCGTAAACGCTCATCGTAATCGCAGTTCCACGGTGCAGTGTTCATGCTCACTTCTCCAGGCAATTCTCCTTGGGTGGCCTTCAGCTGGATTCGCAAACCTGTGTGCGCATGCTACGTAGACCTACTAGAGGTCAGTGCGTTGACCCCATTTAAACGCGTTTACAAATTGTAAACGCATCTTTTTGTGAGTTTACGATCGGCGATCGTGATCGCCGTTTTTCGGTGATTCTACAAAAGTGAGCTAAGACGCAACCGTGTTTTAAACTAAACGCGTAACAGATGCCTGATTCTGGCCGTCAAAATCAAGCATGAACGCGCCCTAAGTAATACATGTACAAAGAGTGAAAATTTGATGTCCCTAAAATAGATTCTGTCGGTGCATCTACCACAATCTCCCTTTTTTTTGTAAAGCTTTCATTCGTACCATTTTTTAACCCTCTTTCTCTTATTTTCTTTCTGGTGAAAATCCCAGATACTGTGAAGTCTTAAAACGATTAATTAAAAGAATATATCCTTACAAATAAAATACACTTTTTGCCAAAGCACAAACATGTACTTTGGACTTACATGCATGTAGCTTGTTGGGACATCATTGTGTACTTACAAGATTATGGTGTTTACATAAGACACAAATATTTTTTAGATGTTTCATGTGAACCTTTACACAGTATCAAATTCAGAGTTTTGCTATACAAGGTTTGGATTGAATTATTACAGGAATAATGTGCAGCCCCTGCATAACAAAACTATGACTTGGTACTAGAATAACATGGATTGAATTTCTCTTTTAAAGATAAAGACCAGTTCTGGTCATGGGATTGCATTGTGAAAGAAACGTTGGGGAATCAATCAGAAAAGGTTGATCATCTAGCATATAAGTATTGGTGTGTACTGCAAGGTACTGGAAGCATCAAAATGATAAGAAATTTGGCCCAGTCTTGGTAAAGTTACAAGCACTGTACACAGAAAGATGTATATGGGACTACGCGACACTTGTGCGACACGTGCGTTATATCTATCAGGTCCAAATAGATAAAACAATAATGCACCAAATATATCAATTAGAAGGCGGTTTCTCTGCAAAATGTGTATGATCACGTATTAGTCAAAACATAATCTTTCATATGATTGGTATAAGAGCTTCCATTTCATTTTTTGAGAGGGGGACATTTCCAAAACTGGTCTTTACCTTTAACTTTTGAGATTCACATAATCATCAGATAAGGGCAGCAGGAACCATCTTCTACATTAACATGTACCTGAGAAAATGATGACTCATAAACAGAGCACCTCTACCTCTACCTCTAAGCCTTATCCCTAATACAGTACCATCAAGTGATGCCATCCAAATCAATTCTACTGCTATTGCTTGACCTGTCCATGCAAGGGATTTCAATAATTCATGATATATATGTCCTTCTACTAAGAGGAGAGGAGAGAAATGACTTAAAACAAGCCAAAGATACTGTATAGTAAAGCATGCCAGGAAGGGAAGGAAACTTCAGTACCTATACACGAACATCTCTTCCTCTTTAAAGCAATGAATGAGGAGTCTGCACCTGCAAAAAGTGCAAACTCGCCTGTCAGGATCTTGATTCTTGTTTCTTTTTATACGTTCTCACCACGAAGCACACTTCATTAGGCAAATAGCTTCAAGGCTATTCTTCTCTCCTTTTATCCTGTCTAGGCACACCTAGACATTATCATTCTTTCTATTGCTTAATCCAAGATCAGAAAAAAACATGAAAAGAAATAATGCATGTCACGACACACCCCACAGCTTATATAAAGAGAAGATTTTGTGTTGGATTGATAGAGGCATAGAGCAAGTAATGACATATTATTGCAGAGAATGATGGGAAAATGGCAGAGCTGGGGAGGAATAAAGGCAAAGAAAAACAGAATGGAAAAAAGGTAGAGAAATAGAGAAAATATCCCAGGTAACTAATTCATCAAGGACATGAGTAGCAACACCTCATCCCTACATCTTTTACAATGTAGCCTTCTCAGTATGTTTACCATAATCATTTCATGTTACCCTCACAACAACAAAAAACAAGGTGGAAATGACAGTAATTTGTGGCTTATACTATTAAAATAGTATAGATTTGTAAAATTAGCAAATAGTGGCTTGGTGGTTGAGCACTGGTTTGTATCCAGGGGGTCCAGGGTTCAAAATTAGTTAGATATATGCTAGACTTTTGCTACTGCCACTTGAAAGGTATTAATCCACATTATCAAGGTTGTCAGATGGGACTTAAAGCCATTGGTACACCTGGTGGGATATCTTCAAGTAATACCTGCTTTATTACAAGTCATCAAACCATTAAACCATTAAACCAAACCATATAATATAAATCTATAATCAATCAGTATCATTATGGGCTTTTTTTTCGTATAAGACCCTGGTCTGCTGGATGGAGACTACCCTGTATAGACCAGCCCATCCCTGACCTAAAATGTTTGTAAAGCATGGACAGGTATTCCATCTGACTGCCTTCTTTATTGAGCTTGGTAAGGGATACCCCTTGAGTTGGTCCAAGACACCATATCACATCCTTAATCTTGCCTGGATCAAATCAATGAATTAATTATTCAATAATTGATGGATTTACTAGAGGACTGGACACCGACCCTGGTCTGGATGATGCAGACTAGAACTCTTGATAGACCAGACCATCCCTGACCTCAGGTAAGGACAAATGTTCCAGCTGACTGCCTTCACTACTGACCTTGGTAAGGGATAGCCCCTGAGTTGATCCAAGATACCTTATCACACCTGGAGGATGAATGGGAGCTAGATGGACAAGATGCCCTCTCCTGATAGACAACTGGCTTCTTCAAGAGAATTCTGATGAGAGATAATGAAAATTAAAAAAACATTTATATCACATGAAGCTTACAATATCCATATGACAGCAAGGAGTGGTTAGTAATGGTATCATCTGTTGAGAGCCAGAAGAGGCTTAATTTGTGTATAGTATAACATAGAGATAACACCCTGGCTGTCAACAGACGATTACTTCTGGTGTCTACTCCCATAATCTATACTGTGAATACATGGAATTCAGCCAAACAATATTCATCACATGGAGTAAAGGCATAAATGTGAATGTACTTTTTTTGTTTGTTATTCTTTCATAGCATAAGCTTCAGCAGCATTTATAAACAAGTAACATTTGATAGCAGAAGAGAACATACTGGAAGTCTTCTGCTACATAAAGAACTTAGGAATTCCTGTAAATCGTCAAATGTATTAAACTGCAGACATTCAAAGTGAGGAATAGGCCTGAATAAAAATCAATACCATCATATATTCCAATGCCAGCGGTTATAGGTTGAATTCAATCCCAGGGTTTTGACAAATATAATGGAATTAAAATAATTTTTCTGATGACTGTTTTTCTAAGTTGCGGTCAAGGTATCACCTGGAGTAATAAACCTGGAAATACCATACATGGGGTCGTATTTGAGTTGCAAGAGAATGATAGGTTGGAATTCAAGGATAAACATCCAATTATAATTATATTGCCAAGACATGTGCATCTACTCATCCAGTGGAATGCATTGCATATCACGTTCAGAATTTGCAGGGGACTGAAAAACAAAAACAGGATCTCTATGTCTTGCAGGCATTCATCTACATGTATCTTCCAGCCCACCTCTCCCCTTCCTCCTCCCCAACAACAAAACAAAACTGTATTTCAATATTTGTTATAAAGAGACAAATCCCTTAGTTAAGTGCAAGTATAAGTAGTGTCTGGTTACTGCTTCTTTCAATATTTATGAGAAATTACCCCCCAAAAGGGTTTCCTCTTACAACCTAAATAAACTTGAAAAGAAAAAGAGAAACCTTTTAACATGCATATGTACGATACATATACCAAAATAAAACCTCAAAAATTTTGATACACAAAACTCAATATTGTACATTGTCTAGTACTCCAACCTTGAAATAGATTACATTTACATTTTAGAAGCATCAAGCCGCAAATCTGCATTGTTCATTTAACTAATAGAAATCAAGAAGGTATGCAGTGGAACTGAATAAAAATACAAACTACTCACAATCACAAAGCTAGACAGTACACAGAAAAATAGGTGTGGAGGCAATTTATGGTGTCTTTCACAAGCGTCTCATAAATATTCCCATAATAATATATGAATAGAATTATTCCTCCACGATAGGCATTGGAACTCCATTCCACGACATTGAATCTCGATCAATACATTCACCACGGCATGCCCCTTCATTAAGAATCACATTCATAATGGACTTTGAACATGGAATTAAGCTATCTTACCTTCAATACATGAATAATCAGCCTACTTCAAATAAACAACTTCATGAATATATTTTTATCTATCCAATGAATAATTCCTTGCAAGTCTGGGAAACCCCACAAAAGTGTTCTGGAGACTACCAGTACTTCTGCCAGCTACAGCATGCAGCACACGGTAAAATGAGAGAGAGAGAGAGAGAGCCACAATCGGTTCTAGTGTGTGATCCGAGGTACACAAGCGGCTGGCTCGAGGTCTACCAACTGTCCCATTCAAACTTTGAGCGGGTGCAGTAGAGTACTGGGCAATCACCTGGGGTGCGCTCGCTCGTTTCTCTGGTAGGTTCATATGGCAACAGAATCAACTACAAGGAATGTCTCAATAAAAGATCGTTTGTGCGTGTTTAATCATTGACTAGGGTCTAGGAATATTCAAATGCAACAGCTAGGGGGTGGGGGGATGTAGAAGATACAGAAAACAACATGGATACGCTATTTGTTGTTCACGCTGATGTAATACTATTTCAAGAAAACAGTTAATTAACAATTGAATAACAAATTCAATGATCCACTTTGTCTGACAACTTTAACAACATTGTCCTTTTAATGAGTGATTTGACATGAGTTGTGTCTAGAGATAAAGATGTTTGTATACAATGTCAACAGACCCTTAGCTTCTCAATCACATGGGCAAACATCTTATCTTGCTGTCATGTCTTTCATGTTATTCTTAAGGCAAATTACTCCTTCAATGTATCTCATGGATCCAACATAATCTTAGGCAAAGAGTGAAATAAAATCAATATTTTTGGATATCTACAGCAGAATAGCAGCTTTCATTTCATCAATCTGAATTGAAATTAAGGCTATTTAGCCAGCCTAAAATTATACATGAAAGGCAAAATTTCTTGTACTGAAGAAAGACAAGAAAAAAAACGCAAGGAAAAGGGAAATGGAGAGAGGTGGAGAGAGAATATAAAAGAACGGAGGCAAACTGCAGGGACTCAAAACGCGTTGAGAGGAAGCAAATTAGGCCACGCACCAATAACAGACATTTGTTGTGTTCAAATTGTATTATTTGAGTAGACATGCTGAGTTATGACCTCTCCCATTGGAACCTCTATACAATAGCCAAGAATCTCTGTAGAGTGTATTTGTGGACCCATGTTTATCTTTTTACGCTTGAGTTCTCATGCCATGATTACTCATAGTTATAATATATAGATGTGCCTGGGAAGGTCACCAAAAAAAAAATGGTAAAAATAAAAATTTAGTTTTGATAAAGTATAGACAGAAATGATAATGGCTCCTGTACAATAGAATTTGAACCATTAAAGGTTGATGTGCCAATCAATTTCCTATATATTGTAGGTATAATCTCAATTGTCATGAAAGTGAAGAGAAATATATGGAACAGCTAGTATTATATGCAATAAAAAAAAAAGTAGTATAATAAAGATCCCTTTTCATTTCCGACACAGGCTTAATGAATACTGGCATAATACTTAAAAATTGGTAAGAAGGGAATGAGAGTTGGAGTTAGAAATCAGATGCTGAAGAGAAAGAGGAGGAATTGCTGTGAGTGGTGCGAGTGGTATAAGAAGATGGAAAATGAGGAGGAAGGAAGATAATGTTTGTTTTTTTCTTCGTAATCCTGTCTAAAAAACATCATAAACAACATGTCATAAACATTTATCAGTTTGGAGAAAACCAAGGTACATCTGTCTGAGCTAAAAATAGTTTTGTACCGGAAACCACTTCTACAACGGTATCATTTGTCTTGCATTTTCCGGATGTACAGCTCAGATGTACTCAAAATCAAAAGGCAAGTGGTATTTTAAGAAACATGACAACATTCAGAGAAATGTCAGCATACATGTAGCTATTAGAAACATGTTTCCAATTTCATATTTAAGACATCCCTTGGGCTTTAGCCTGGTGTCAGTATCGCTTTGGATTTCTTGTGAAAGAGCTGTTTCTTTCAGTTTCATGACTCTAAAACTAAAAGTCTGAGTTGACATAGCATGGCAACTGTATTTCAGGAATTCTCGCAAACATCATATGTCATAACTGGGACTATATTTAAGTGGTGAGTCATATCGAATACAATAATGCTTTTACAAAATGGCAAATTTGATCCTGCACGGTAAATATAATTTGAAATAAATTATAGTACAGACGACCTTGCAGAGGTGTACAGTGCAGATGGTATAACAACACTCAATTTACATGCAGCTGTAATTTTTTTCTACATCCATTTACATGTACTTTCTCTGACACAATATGTCTAGCAAGGCATTCAAGGCTGTTTGGAAGGAAAAAAATAAACCATCCAGACTCACCCACTCCAAAAACATTTTCACAACAACTGTGCATATTAAAGGCAAACAGTGGTCATATAAATGAATGCAAATTAGTTTGTTCAAGATTTAATACCCCCTAATCTGATAATTTGATTTCTATAATGTTAAGGATATAAGGGAATGGGTCCACAGGATTCTACTTCATACATATTTCCTTTAGCCAATGGAGGGTTCATAAAACTCTCTTAATCTGCAGATTTTCTGAAAAAATTCTTCTTGTAGGCTACCATTTAAATCTATGTGATTGACCAACATATCATCTCTCAGTCCCAGTCATTCATTTTTAACGCCGTCTACAGTGTACTACAACTGCAAGACTGCCCATTACCACATGGTACACCCTGCACAGATTATGTGTTAAGCAGGGATTAGAGATGACCTTATCCTCCTGAATGTCGTTACTGAGGATATGGCCAATTTTGTTGCCAGGAAGTGTGATTTCAAAGCCAAATACACATACATCATGTCCTCTTTGCAAATTCTAGATTTACATCGAAACAAAACTGCTTAATCCCATGTTGTGTCCATTCCTTTTGATGGTAGAATTAGCCATATTTCTCTCATCAGCGCATATCCATAGATTGATAAGCATTTTTAAAAATTTTAATCCAAGGGGTTCACATATAAATAATGATTCATGCACATTTCAGGCTGTTTGTCATAATAACTCATTTTGAAAGAAAAAGAAAAAAATATAATATTTCAAATAAGAGCACAGTGCACAACATTAATATTTCACAATGCTGTCTATCTCAGGCAGTTAAAATAATCGATATGATTCTTCATCAAAACAACAGGAGCAGAACATTAAAACATGGGGTGGGAAGAGGAGAGAAGGTGGGAAAAAAGAAAAGATATAAAAAGCAGAAAATAATATAGATGCCAAAAAACTTGTGATGAAAAGCAAGCGTGAAAAAAAATTCTACACTGTATGTAGACAGAGGCTTTACAAAAAACTTTTACACAAAATGCCCATCATTTGAGGTCAAAATCTTAAAGTCAACTAAAATGTGCTATTAAAGAAAAATCTATTATATACCCTAGGCCTATGGGATAAACTAATGACGACCAAATTCTTTACAGTCTAAACAAGAAAGTTCAAGATATAGTTTTAAACATCTTCAAGCCATGCGTAGAGGCAGTTAGTATAAAGTATCGCAATGCATTAGTGCCACTTTATGTATTACCAAATTAATCACCAAAAGTAATTCCATTAGCATCCTGAAGTAAATTGCTTTTAAAAAAAACCCTGAACCTGATCAGAAGCTTACTGTAAAAACATCCACAACAAAAAGGCACAAGATGATAACTTTATCAAATCATACATGAACTGATCACCTGTCAGAATCAGGGTGCAAAATTAATTTAAAATTTATACCACGCCTTTCAAGAATAGAGCAATGTATAAAATATGTGTGCCAGACTACCTAATTATGGACTCGTAAGAAATCTATTTATATTTTACATTTTTATTCAGACAGCCAACCCTGGATGTCCCTGGGAGTTACATAGAGTGGTTTTGAAAAAAAGGATAAGAAGGACAAAGAAACATGCATCTGCCATCCATTGAGGCAGATGAATAAACAGTACAACCTTTCGTATGGGTTTCAATTCTTTTTTTCTATGTTCTTCTTCTATTGTTCAGGAACCTCCCATGTTATCATTTTCCCACAAACTGTAGACAAAAATGTTATTTTACTTGCTCTCATTCAGTATGACATTATCACACCCTCGCAAAACAGATAATGCTTGATTTTATGATAGTGGAATTTAATAATTATTGAATTTTGTTTCATCATGAATAGGAACGTCCTTATCCCATGAGAATGCATGTGTGTCCTAGCAAAGAGATACTATCTCTTTGGTCCCAGTAACAGTCTTTGCACAATCCTGTTCCTAAGAATGGCTACTTTCCAATGGAAATGTTCATTTCTTATTTCAGTTCCTGAAAGAAAAAAAATTATCCCACGCCCCTTTTGAGAACTTAACAGTCTATCACATTGACTTGTAAGTATATCTTCCCTAGACGGGTAAAAACATTTCTGCAAGAAAAGCCCCTCCTATCAAACCATAAACCTTTGCGAGAATGAGGATGGGGTTAGAGAGGACGTCACAGACTGTTCATGATAACAAATTTAATTCAAATTTTAAAAAAGTATCAGGAAAGGGGTCGTGGATAAAACAACAAAGAAGAATATTCAAACGAAATTCACAATATCCTTTATACAGTACATGTATGTACGTTGCCAAGGTCAATATGCTATACAGTCGCATGTTTTGGTGCCTGCCTATAGTTTGTTTTTTTAAACAAATAAAAAGTTAAAAACAATTTCAGTTCAGCTTATTCTTCTTCATCATGGATGTGTCACACTCGCATAAGTTAAAAGTAAATATCTCATTGCCAAATATTGACTTTGACACACTACATTCCAAAAATGTGTCTGAATTAAAAACAAGTCTTTGATGTTTGATCCATGTTTTGCGAAATATTTACTTTGAAATAATATATCACGCAAATATACATTTTTATAAAAGACAATGTATATCGACTACCAAAGCCTAATTCGATATTTGTTCTACATGTACGGGGGCAGTTTCTCCATGGAAAGCAAATAAAGATAGTTGCATCCTGTTTTTTCCCTTTCTTATAATACACCACATAATACTTTGCAGTCTGCATACCGGTAGTTTCAAAGCAAAGGTTATAATGAAAATCACTGCTGACTCCGTTAACTTTGATGACCTGATTATCATTTCCACTCTATAAAACACTTACCAATGAATATTATATGGGATTCATATACCTTGATAGGTACCTACAATTTTAATGTACACATGTGTTCCATAACTTCTATTCAGGTCAATTGTTTTAATGAATTTATCACCCATTGATAATGGACTTTAGCCAGTCAACAACAGAATGATATTGGCACAGATATGCACTGTTATCAATACCGATATGTAAATGATAAGATATTGAATTTTACGTTCATTCACAAGCACGGGTTCCGGCCATTCAAAAGCTTAAAACTATTTAAAGGAGGGCTCCAGAATAGTGGGCTATTTGCTCGGGAAATCTTCCCAAAATATCTTTGGCTAGTTTGCAAAATAGCCCGCTATTTGTGGTCCGTCTTCACCAGCCCGAAGACTCCCACTTTGCGCAAACACTGAGCAAATTTCTTGAACTCGAGTTTGGAGCTGATGAAGACGTGATTTGTTAACTCTGTGCTAATTTCCCGAATCACAAAATAGAGGGCTATTTAGCCAAGTCGAGCTGATGAAAGCAGGCCTCATGTGAGACCACCTGCATCAAGAATGCATGCATGGGGCTATGTGAAAGTCATTATATTTAACTCCATAATGCAATGGGGCAAGGTGTCTGGTAAAACAATACCCTGTCAAAATTAATGAGAGTCTGGTAGGTAGGTAGGTAGGTGTTTATTACCATGCAATTCCCATCTGATACATTATATGATTACTTTTTAGAGTAGGCTACATCATGAATAGGAGTTCGATGTTGCCAATGTAATATCCATATTTTAAAGCTTTTTTTCCATAATTTTTTTTTTAAACACACAAAAATGGTTCTCAAAAATAATGCTCATTTGATTAATAAAAAAAGATAAATATAAATACTGACATTGAATAATCTTTTTCTGTGTGCAGAATAAAAGATAGGAAATTACCTTCTGACACAAACTGAGTGATAAGAAATTGTCATTTGAGCTGTTCATGGAGAATGAAAACAGAGAACTGAATGACATAAAAACATGCACACATGTAAAGAGTTATGCTCATAACTCTTGGAACATGAAATATGCCTTCCGCTTTCCTGATGGCACTCACTAAAAGCTGTATCTACCCCAACAGCAATTTAGTAGATCAACTTGTGGGTATCTATGCACATTTTACCAAAATAGAAACTTCCCATTCATCAATCATTCCTCGCAATCATAATCAAAACTAAATCTGACAGTCGCATGCCTCGTTTCTAAAGGCTGTTTATGCACAGTCAGTCATATGAAGAGCCTTTTATCAAGTTAGAAACCTTTGTCTGCCTAAATCCATGAGTCCATCTACCAATAATATACAGTGCGAGGTTTACTGGTAAACAAGATAAACATGATTCACATCATTCACATCAATACAGAATAATTTGCATATATGGCTTTACTGCATTTCATAACAATTACTGGTCACAACGCAGGGGAGACTTGCTAGACAGACCAGGATTTTTTAACAAGAGCAGAAGGACGAATAACTCAATGAACTGAAGGTACGATGAATAATGCATCCTGAATAGAAAGGATTATGACTAGCTGCGAATCTCAGTGTACATATTCTATATTGTAAAGCAGTGCTCTCCCATTACCGGTATATATACTCCAACCAAAATGAATATGAAAAAGATTGGCAGGTATTTTTTTTTGGGGGGGGGGGGCAAGGAGAAGATACACACTCTGCATCCATTACAAGTGAGAATAATTCTGAATATATCACAGGAACATTTAAGTTTAACATTATATAACCTGCTTCCGTACATGCTGTATACACCTTTAAGTGCTTTCATTCAAATATTTGTCTGCTATCGTTTAATGTATCTACTCTTTTATAAACTATAAGTAAAAAATAGCTGTGGCACAAATTTTATTAACTAATGAGGAGAACAGTGGGCCTGTATTATATGTATGTTAAACAAATTTTTCTCCGTAACCTGCCCCCTTTCCTGTGCCCCCTTCGGAGCCAGTTGGGAATTCCCATTCTATGAGCACCATCCGTTGGATTTGCAGGGCATAGAGCGGCTAACATTATGACCTCTCGTGGACATGAATTATTCACTCTCCGTACAAGCCCGAGGGGGGTTAATCGCGCGAGATGCTGCGAGAAGCTGCGAGGAGCGTGAATCTCGCTCCTTGACTCACAGGCCGGAGATGGCAGAGAAGGGGGGTTAATGAAGTGTAATGATCCCTAACAGGGGCTGAATATACACGGAAGAGTGGGGTAAGGGTGGGTGGGGTAACGTTATGTAATCTGAAATATGCAGAAGTCCGTACTGGTGGTATAGTGTGAATTTGTCGATGCGCGTTTGATGCGTAGCGCTAATTGAAATAAATGGAGCAGAGAGCGTGGCATTCGCACCAACATAATCCAATCTCTGTAGACAAGAATTCTTTCTGTAATCAAGTTTGCTTATCCGGAAGAACCCCCAGGGCTATTATGCATCTTCAAAGCGTATTGCATTTGATTGAATTTCTTATCCTCTCCCAAATGGGAAATTTCATCTTAGTGAATCTGGTACTACTGCACAACGTCATGTGATTACAGTACTAGATTGAAATTCAAACTACACATTACAAGATTTTCAATCAAATTATGGGAGAGGTTTTGAATGAGAAACTATATGTAACCATTTAATAAAAATTGTAGTTGCCCATTCAAGCAAGAAATTTAACAATTTTTTTCTATACAAGTATAAATATAAATGATATTTTTAAAAAATTACTCCATCTTTTATAGCAACTAACCACTCTAACATACCCTATTTGGAAATTAAATGTTTCCTCAAACTGGAAGTACACTCTGATCAGTGTAATTTTGAGCAAAATCTGATTTTTTTTTTTTTTTTTTTTTTTTTTTTTTTAAAGTTATGAAATATTGAAGTTGCAATCAATCAAACATAAATTTGCAAAACTGTGACGTATCTTGCGAGCTCTACTCCAATTCGCTCTATACAGAAAATTTCATAAACTTTCATTTTCTTAGTCATTGCTGAAGGAATATATTTGTTTCATGAAGGGGTTGTATAGGAACGTATTTCCAATAATTATATTTAGGGTGCATGTATGATGGAACATTTTCTTTAGGCAAAATAGAAAGAAAATAATTAGAAATTTATGATTTTTTTTGTTGAGAACTCGCAAGATTTACGTCCCGGAGTTGCCAGCTTGTGTTTGATTGATCGCAACTTCAAAAATTCAAAACTTTCTTATTTTCAATCAGATTTTGCTCAAACTTCCACCGACTCCTATCATATTTCTGCTTCTATTAAAACGAACATGATATCAGAGTGGGCTTTCACTTTAAAATAGGTATCGATTTAAACATAAAATGTAGACCTACATGATATAATAACTTATACACCCTCACTAGGCCTGCATTGTACTAAGTCAATGGGAAATGTTTTGACAGTGGAATGTTCCCTAGTCATGGTCGCGTTCCACTGTTAATCATCAAGCATGAGTATTCTCCTTCACGATCACGTGCAACGGTCATGGCTCAATTTGTGGTTTTATGACAAACGAGAAAAGATCTTTGCCAAGAATTACGGAAGCTTGCTTAATTTGAACTCTATGCTGTGCAGGACAGTGCAAGCCAAGGGAGATTGTATGCCTAAGTCTCATGCAGGCAACACTGTACAGGTGAGACTGATCATCACCACACATCATACTGCAAATATGTACGGCTACTCTTAAAGGGATCGTTTAACAATGTTAAATCTGAGATACACGGCCCTACGTGTTATCAGTGTCTGCGATATGGTGTAATATTGAAGCCCTAAAAAAATTGCGCTTCAAAATGATCAAGAAGTGCCTCAAAAAAGTAAAAAATCTTTGAGTGACCGGTTTTACCATACTCGTTTTCCCCAATAGACTGTAGTGTTATGAAAACCGTCAGGCGAACGGTTTTCAAAATTTGTAATCCCAATCATAAATATCTTGATAATCAGACAGGCGATCGGCTTGTAAAAGTCATGGGATTCCTGACTGACCTAAAGGTTTAGAATTATCATTGCATCATGAGCTAAATCCAGAATTTTGTTTCAGAATCTGAGACAAAGTTACCGGATCCCTTTAAGATGACATTCCTAGACAATATGAGTTTTATAAACTGCAACTTTGATTTTAAGTTATTATAGAGCACAGTCCTACCTCTATTCCACCCCTTATTCGCCCTCCCCCACACACACCAACAAAAAGAGAGAGATAGAGAGAAGAATGACTATAATATTACATAAATCAACCTAATAATATACTTTTAGGGTTGATATTCATGAAATCTTTCATATGCAGAGGCCACTGAACCTCATGCTACAAAGACTCTCCTTTGTATTGCATGTCTCTAAATAGTGGTGAAGGACCACCATATTACAGTTATAGTATACAAAAGTAGGAGAGTGTTAGAGATGATATAAAGAGCAAATTTCTAGCAAAGAAAGGCTCTGTTCTTTATCCCCATTCAATGCCACACATCTTTAGTAAACTGGTTTCGATATAAACCTTCCCATCCTTGAAGTGGAATGAAAGTGCTCAAAGATTTTCACAAACTTTCTCTCAAAGTTTATGCTTCTTTAGGGATATCTTAAAGGTATAGACCAGTTTTGGAAATGCTCCCCCTCTCAAAAAATGAATTGGAAGCTCTTATTACCAATCATATGAAAGTATATGTTTTGACTAATACGTGATGATACAAATTTTGCCGGGAAACCGCCTACTAATTGATATATTTAGTAAATTATTATATCTATCCGGACTGGATAGATATCGCGTAGTCCCATATATGCATCTTTCTGTGTACAGTGCTTGTAACTTAACCAAGACTGGGCCAAATTTCTCATCATTTTGATGATTCCAGAAACTTGCTGTACACACCAATACTTATATGCTAGATGATCAACCTTTTCTGCTCGATTCCACAACGTTTCTTTCACAATGCAATCGTGTGACCAGAACTGGTCTATACCTTTAAAACTATTTATCTTTCCTAATAGATGGAAGAGAAAGAGAAGAAGAGACAGAGAGACGCTTTCATTTCCCTTCAAGTTGATACTGGACCACCAATGCTGATAAAGATGAACAAAAAAAAAAACTATTTCCCACACCAACATCTGGATGAAGGTGGTGGGGGTCATATCTTTCGGGGGATACATCTGGATTTTAAGATATTTCGTGAAATATGAAGCATACTTGACATTGCTTTTAACAATAAAACAACAGACAAGCTATAAATGAAATATTACAACATGATCCAACTTGGTGAATGAAGTTTATGAGGGGAGTTCAAACAATGACTAGAAATTTTGTGATTTATTAGATACAGGAATAGCAAAGCTCCACAAAATTAAAACGCATAAATCCATCAACAATGTCTGGAAAGTAATGAAAATGAACATAAATCAAATTGAAGGTTGATAATTGGATTTCTAAGAATGTTTTTTTGTGAACATTAGTAGGTATCATCCATGTTTTACATGTGTGCATACCTTTCCCATCTTCAAGAAGTCAATATCGAGTCATGCAGCCTAAAATAAAATCCACAGGATGTAATTGCTCTTTACAAGATTATTTCTGCCTTTAGGGTGTTAACTCCCGAAATCTGTCTCCACGGTAGACTTGAATCATCGTATTCAGACATGGCCTAGCATAGGTTTCATTCAATGAGGCTGAAATAACATCATTTAAGCTTATTTATATGGATATGAGAATTTTCCATTAGTAGATCAGCACGACCGATCTGATTTTAATCATTTCATTCCGTAATGCTCATGATGAAATCTGTGCAATGAACATGAAATCCACATTGATATGTAGTTATACCCAAAACATTTATCCATGGGATGTAAGAGAAGCAATATATGGACTTCTACATGATTTCTTGAAGGAAATTATTTAGAGTAGGGCAGCTCTGGATTATTATTAGGTTATGATTAAAAAGTAAAACCATTTGTAATAAATAATTACTTTTAATTCATTACCGTACTAGACTAAGATCACTAAACATGCACAAACAATAGACAAAAAAACTCCAATTAAATGTGGAGGCCTATGCATTAATGCCTTGATATATCTGAACAAAAATTAAGCTGCACATTTTGAAAAACATTTATCTCTAGTTTTCCTTAATTCAATGACAATTAAAACAATGATTGATCGTAATATACGCAGTATAAATCTTTCTGCTATCAGGAACAACACAGGCATTTTTTAAATATATAGAAGGGAATCACATCTTTCCCTTGGGTGCTAGCTTGTATACCTCGGGGTACAAACATGGGGCACAAACATGGGATAAAAGATACCCTTAGATAGCTTTCATTACATTATTAAACCCCACCTTCTTGTCTCCTCACTCTGTGTGCTATTTCTTGCACTGATCTCGCGAACCAAGCGGATATCAAGCAGTGAAGCTCGGGCAGGTGACAGCCAATTTCTGTTTTCAAGTCTCGGGCGGAGGCGTGATAAGAGTGATGGTTCAAATCAGCTGCATCTCGCCTGCCCTGGCTTCAATATTGGCAAGGGATCATTTAAAGGTACAGAAATGATCTGCAAATTTTTTTAGATCTAATTCAATATCAATATCTAGGAGACTATCTTTAGGGAATAAAGTAATTTTGAAATGCTCATGGGTGACAACAATTTTTCCTCACTGACCATTCAAAAGTTGTCACAAAAAGTATTTATGGTTATGATCCACAATTTAACTCATATATATACTCCAATTTGGAGATACTTTTTTGAAATATTTCTGGACATACTCCTCTGGTTATGAGGCAGAATAATTACAATTTTCATTTTGAATATGCTCATTTAAAATCTGTATTGATCTCTTGAAAGGTATAAGAGTCAGTTGAACAACCTGGGGAGCAACTCAGAATAATATTGTAATATTTTTTTGGGGGGCACTTTGAAAGGTGAGAAAATTAAGATTGAAAGAACAATCTCACAGAAACTTTGAAATAAATAAAAATAAATCCTTTTGAAAGACAAATAAAAGTTTATGATGTTGATTTAGAAATAGCATGGATAGGAAATACCATCAAAATGATAAAGGTCTACCATTCAGTTAAAATTAACTGAATAATATTCTTGGTAGGTAGTTAATATAAATATATGTTCTATGTAGTAATACGTGGATGAATCATGGAGGATTTCTCACGAGAAGATGGATAAAGATCTCCTCCTCTTCTGTGCCCCCCATCTCGTCACTACCAAGTTTACGCCAACTCCACTCATGTATACACACTGAAAATATACATGTGCTCAACTTCATCCATTGCTCAACTCCATCCCCCATCTCTCCGTCTCTGCCCTTTCAATTTTATTTCCTGTCTTTCTCCTTATGTCTGTGTTCCCCAGACTCTATTTTCCTTTCATCTCTTTCCATCATTGGATTAATTTTCTTTCTGGGTGCTCCCATTTTGCATCATCATTCAAACCCTGGTTACGAGGTCTCCCCCGGTGAGGGGAAATGTAGGCTGTTGTAACTGAGGCACGATTTCCCGCTGCTCTTGCTCACGACCCCTCCTCTTGCTAGCGACCCCTCCTCTCACTCAAAGACAAAAACTGTTCTGATCATGCAGGATTATACCTCGCTAAAACTGTATGTATAAGCAAGGTGTAATAATTCCTAGGTATAAGTGGACTGAAGATGCATATTAAAAGTTACCATTGACTAATCTTATTTGATTTCATACTTCTGAGAAGTACTTCATTTTCAGTAAAACCCAAAGTCAGGTGGGAGCTAACAATATTTTCAATTCCACACATGGCTTATGATTGATTTTAAAATAAATACTTCCATAAAAATTAAAAATTACTATTTCTGAAAACTTCTTTTGGGTGAACAGCATTTTGTAAGGATTCTGATTGTTTGTATTCTTCTCATATGAAAACGTAATTGTAAACTCTTTTATTTGCGTGATGGGAAGAGTATCTACAGAAGCATGGAGATGTTTTTCACGATTGAAAGTTGAAACACCCCAAAATATGGATGAGAGAGATGGCACAGGATCTACTTGCAGTAAAGATAAGGCTGAGAGCAGGATGTCCTGTAAGAAGGGGGTTGTTTGGTAGCAAGAGAAATTGATTTACATCCCCACCAGATCAGAAAAGCATCTTGAGATGTAAGTCATGCAATAGACTGTTTACGTTCTCGATAAACACACTTGGGTCTACACCCGGGCAGATGACACAACACAAATCATTGGATATGTCTCTCTCATGACATTTGTTATTCTTAGTGGTGTGTTTGTCGGAGGGAGCTCTCTACAGACTCTCTACAGCAGAGGAAGGGATGCTCGCATGAGACGGGGCCTCACCTCACAAATTAATGGCAAGGCATTCAAGACCTCTGCAGCTGACAAAAACAACTTTGAATTATGGATTTTTTGCACTACCTTGGCCTTCTCATTAATTGGGACTGGATGCTGAGAGAACACACTCGCTTTCTCACTAAGGTTTATTTATACATCAAGTCTATCTTTTACATAAGTAGCACATTTTATAATGAGAAATTTGTCTACAATTTCTGGTAGAAATGAGGATTGTAACATTTGGATGCACTAATGAATTCTCAGAAGACTGTATATACTGCACATGCACATGACAAGGAATCAGAACAAAGGCATCAAAAATAAAATCTCATTTCAGTGTGGGATTACACACATTAAAAAAAACATTGAAATTCATTGTGATAATTAATTATTTTGATAACAGAGCTCAAGTTTGCCTCCCCCACCCCCTCTCCACTTCAAGTTCAAATTCAACTGCTGCTAACTTTCAGTGTCTGGATCTATTTTGGGATGATACCCAGCAGAGTTTGGAAGAAAAACAGAACTAGGAGATCTCAAAACCCCTGCAGATATTTTCTTGCACACCTCGGTGAAGGAGGATATCTTGGTATGTGTGATGTACATTTATATACACTGACGTCTTCTTATACGTATGCTCTTGGCAATGGAGTTCTATTACATTCAAATTTGTATAAAGGAGCAAATTTAAAGTGACTAGCCTTATAAGGAAAGGAAATATGATATCTGTTTGGAACCAGAAGGGCGTTCATTGTGTGCAAAATGATACCAATTAATGCCCTTCTGGCTCCAAAGGTGTGCTGGGGTAAATTAGAAATAGGCTTTTATTTTCAACAAAATAGAGTATGAGGGGTAGAAAATGCAGAAACTAATTTTTTTTAATAGAATTTTTCTATTTAATATCAAGAGGGTTATGTTCCCCCCAAAAATGGTATGTTTTCAGGTTTTAATTTCCTTTATGTGTCCTTTAATACTCTAATGGTCATATTTTGACTTTAGATCTCCTTGTTTGATTGTAAAACTCATCAGCTAATTGCTATTCACGAATTGGATTATTCCACAAAGACATGAGACTCGTCTGGTAACTCCTTGATTATACCAACAACAAAAAATAACAACAACAAGTTCTTTGATCTCTACATGGGATGTGCAGGTACATAAATGCAATGCATATTTCGGTCATGTTATGCCACTGTGAATAGATCCCTGTACGCCAGATACCATAAAAAAAACCTGTCAAGTCGGGGTCAAAAACATGAGGTGGAGTATTTTTATCCCACCTATGAACAAGAGGGTCATCTCTGGTGTCACTGATACCTGTCTCCCTAGACTAGCGTACTCAATACCCGTCTTTCTTCTCAGGAGTTGATCCCCACCTAGCTTGCCCGACTGGGTAGAAATCAGTGTGAAATTACTGGAAATTGGGAATGGTTTCTATTAAAACGATTGAGAGAATTTGAATAGAATGTTATGGCACATTGTGATTAAACCAACTACCATATTGATATTCAAAGAAAAAGAAAATACCTACATGTAGGTGAATAATGACTTCAAAATGCAATGTCACACTCACAGTAATAGTGTCTATATCCTTCCAAAGATATATGATGATTTTATCAATATTGTAAATAGGTGTGAGGAAGCCTTTTCTATCTCAGGGTTTGCTCAGTTTAATTTCAAAATTGTCAGTTCTAGAGTGAATAATAACATATGGCCTTAAACAATAATATAAATAAGGTAAACATTGTTATTTTGACTTAATAATGTACGCAGATAGCTAGATCAAGTAAACAACCATATCCCATGTTGGATTGAGATGCATAATGAATGTGTTCAAAAAGCCTTTGACATGCTCAGCTCCTGAATAAAAAAAAATCCCAACCTATGCTAGAATCGTGACGCAAACGGAGACAAAAGCTGTCTCCTTCTCCAAAAGGTCATTCTATTTCTCCCTGATGTAAACAGTGCACAACTGGTTCTATGGCTCCATTAGAGATGCAGTCCTAAAGTGACTGATCTCCCCTCTGATGATGCCAGACTAGCGCCTTGCCTTGGCTTGGTGGACTTACATCCCAGCTTCAGCTAGCTAGGGCCCCTAGGAATACCTGCTGACAGACTGTTGGGATAATCTCCCTCCTACATCAATGTCAATATCAAGAATAGAAGACAAGCTAACCTGAGGTCCCTGACAAGATGATGAGGTGAACAAAGCATCATGAGGCCTGCCTTCATCTGCTCAAGATTGTCAAATATCCCGATCACAAAATCTCCAGTTAATTTGCGTCTTCATCAGCTGAAGTTGCAATTAGCAGGATATTTGGATGAGATAATCATCCCAAGATATCTTGGACAAGTTTGCAAAATATTCCGCCGTTTGGCAAACGATCCTGCTATTTGTCCAGTGCATCTTCACCAGCCGGAAGACTTGCACTATGCTCGAACGCTGAGCAAAATATCTCGAGCTCGAGTTTCAAGTTTCGAGGTAAAGTCTTGAGCTGATGAAGACGCAATTTTTAACTTCAGGATCATTTCCCAAATCAGAAATAGCGGGCTATTTGGAAATCTCGAGCTGATGAAAACAGGCCTATAGAGTACATACTAAGCTACTCCAGATTAAGCCATGGACTACTGAATTCTCTCATTCCCATAGGCTTAATACAGGGACCACTATTTCCGGTAGGTAATGGGTTAATAACAAGATTCTTGAGTATACATGAATATCAATATCCATCTTGCCTTGAATTGGAGGCAAAATTTCCCCCTGTCCACACACAACATTTTCCGTATACGACATTTCGCTGTAGAGTTTCAGGATTACTTTCTTCTGTGTGTGGACATCCTGGAATTTATACGATAATTATTTATACAACGTTTCTTGTGTGTGAGGACTCTCTGAAATTTATACGATGATTCTTTAGTTTATACGACGTTTCGTTATAGAGTTTCGGGATAAACTGTTTAGTGTGTGGACACGCTGTTTGTATCTTAAAGAATTTTTAATGTGGCAAATATGCTAATACTATTTATAAAAGAAAGGCGGCATGATGGCTCAGTCATAAACCATGGCCTTGTATTAAACCTGGTAGTCCTAGGTTCACAGCCAAGCTGATGCTTTATTGCCTGACATGTGTATCCTTGAATGCTTTGCCCCATTAATAATCCACAATATAATGCTTTATTAGTAGTTCTATGTAAAATCATCAAATCATTGTCATTAGTTATCATCATCATCAAATAAAATCATCATCATTTATTTACCATGCTTATGTCCATGTAGATTTGTTCAGTTGTCAAAATCTATTTTCATGAGATGAATCTTTCACATATCTAGACTTTTCCTGAACCTAGCTTCGCCTTTAACCGCTGCGACAGAGAAAACAACATGGATGAGACCGGTGCTGCCCACATACCTGGACTGAGCTGAGGCACCCTTGGAATGCCTCAAGCCTCAGCTATGTACCTGAGATGTGAGCACAGTCTGTTGAAATAACCTCTACTGATGAACATCAATGTCATGGCATGCTAACCAGAAGACATTTAGAGATGACAGACTGCCTGCCCACAGGACTTTAATTAAAATCAGCCATTTATGACACCCTTATTTTCTTGCACTCAAGCAAGAAATGAGCAAAAATAAATAACAGTGCATCTTAATCATGGAAACAGCTCCCCCTCTTCATTGCAAAGATGCTAGGTACCGGTACATTAAAATTGATGATAATGTGGCTGCCATCGATCATCTAGCATGTATTGAGACAGCGTTGTGTAAATCCGGAAGTGGCATTGCTTCAATCGCTTAGACGCCTACGTATCATCGAAGCCGCCAGTTTGTATGATTTCGGTTTCATTCATTTATTGGGGGGGGGGGGGGGGGGGGGGGATGCCAAAATTTAATTTTAAATGTCTGATTGTGGTCACATATGTATTTTTAGGTGAAGAATACAACACGTTTTGCTTTCCTTAATTCATGAGCTTTCATTGACATGCGATATCTATTTTAATCAATGTCTATTTTAACAAAGTGCAAGCAATCATTTTGATATTTTAGAAACTGTTTATAGTATTTTTAGTTTCTATATAAGTATACACAGTCATTAGCTCAAATACCATGAGATTCTTGAATACACTCTGTAATCTTTTCATCTGAAGTTTCCTTTCCACTACACACAGTACATTATAGTGCTTCTACTCAAAGTAACTCAAGCCTCATTTACAGATGAATCTGAAATAAAGCTGTAGTGGTTTCGCCTCTATACAGCTAATAAATTAAATTAATCCATGGAAAATCCCTGCCACACCATGAGTTAATTATGACTACCTTGCAAACTTACCTGTTAATTTGAGATGAGTGATCGATGCCAAGCTTGAATAATTCCTTGCCTCTATCCACCGATGACTTGACCCTTTTCAATGGTCACTGCATAATGAATAGATAATGAAAGAGAATACCCAACGTTATTAAATTTGTACTTCATCAGCTATAAAAAAAAAGTGATTGGTCATCTGACTATGATTGAAATGGAGCTTGGTAATAAAAAATGAATGAGGATTCATATGGCATGTACATTTATGCTCGTTAATAGCAATGTTTCCAGTGTAATATTATAAAGCAGATTCTGTATATCCAACAGAGGCATAGCATGGGTCCAGCAGTTGAGGGGATACTGCATGATGTCATTGGGGGCATTACCGTAAATCTCCGTGTATAAGGCGCACTTTTTTGCCGCCAAAAAAAAAATTGAAAGTCGGGGATGCGTCTTATACACAAGTAGTTTTTTTTTTTTTTTTTAAGTTTTGATTTATGCCCGACGCTATGCCTGGCAATGTCTCCCAGCTCAGTAATCTGTGTGTTGACTCACCACTCGGAAACTACAACACTCAAATTTGTCTGTCATTTTGGTTTGAAAGTAATCTTTCTAATAGATCTCAATATGTAGTTTATAATAATAATTCCTCAAATTTTTCTTCTATTACATGGCGTACCACAAGGTTCTATCCTAGGTACTCTACTGTTTTTAATTTACATTAATGATCTTACACATTCTTCTAAAAACGACATTGTTACTATTATTTTTCGTCTGAGTATATCAAGGAGATCTACACTTGCGGCTCATGCGTTGATCGTCAATCTACATCTACATGTGATTTATTGATTGTGTCTACATATACCATGAGGACCTCCCAGGACATATAAGTGAGTTTCCTGACATTTTGTAGGGCAAAATATGTCTTGAAAGTATTGAGCCAGTTTCTCATATCTAAACATATAACTTCAAACGGCATCGCAGTTCACAACACCGGGCCAGAGTCGGCCGAAATATATCTCAGTGACACTATCGCGACGTGATCACTAGTCCACGCAAAGCTTTCGAACTATTTTTTGAACAACAATACAGTTTACCCCCCTCCTTTGTATCGCCGTACCCCTCCACACAATGGAGGGTCTAAACAGTGGATCTAATGAAAGGAAATCAGCCCGAGTTATGGCAGGGAGAGCAACGCGAAACTCACAGTCAAGCGAAATCACGCAAATTCCGATCCCTGAACTTCTCAACAATAAAGACTTCTTTGACATGATCAAAAAAACGATTAAGAAAACAATACGAGAGGAAATGCAAGAACTAAAACAAGAATCCGCCAAACTCTCGAAGCAAGTAGAGTCAAACGAGTCAAATATTGTCTCACTTCAGATCGAGACTGAACGTAAAAGCCAACAAATAAACGATCTGGAAAAACGACTCAAAACACAGGAAGACTCAACAAACAGACTACAAAACAAGTGCAACGACGCCGAGCAGTACTCGAGGAGAAATTGTATACGAGTTTTTGGAGTCCCCGAAAACACAGGAGAACAGACCGACAACGTCATCATGAACATTGCCAAGGAGAAGCTAGGAGTGGAGCTACAACTAAAGGACCTCGACCGAAGCCACCGGATCGGGGCGATCTGGAGACCAGACACTCAGGGCATAGGAGCCTCAGTTCACCAGCAGAGACTACCAGCGACACCGACCTCGACTCCGGGTGGACCGGAGAACACAGCCGCATCGACACCGACATCGTGGGCCGCTGTGGCGGATAGGGCGACGCGGAGGTCGGAACAGGTTCACCACCGACCGATCATCGTCAAATTTGCTACCTACCGCGCGAAGCAGACACTGATGGCGGTTAGACGGCGGCTCAAAAACTCCGGGATTACTATAGCGGAGGACCTGACCTCCCATAACTACGAAATACTCAAGGTGGCAAGATCGTCACCAAGAGTATCCGCAGCTTGGTCGTCAGATGGCCGCATCCTGGTAGCACTCCCTGCGACAAACGGCAAATCGGTCAGGAAAGTTATCGGTACCATAGAAGAGGCAAGAAAATTAAGGTAACCACATTAACACGAATAGAACGTGAAGAAAAACTCACATAGACTGATAGACAGCTAGAGAGAGAAAGAGAAAGTAAGATGACAGAACTATAATATTTCCCTGGGAGGTTCCCGACCCTCTCAATAGACATTTTTACTTTGAACTTTTATTATTGAACTCAGTATTCCCTAATAGGGGATTTAATTTGTGATTTTGTGATTTTTTTTATTGTAACTTGTTTGACTTATCTGGGTGAGTGTGTATGAAGTGTGTGAACTGTGCTGATTTTTTATCCTCTGCTCAATCATTCATCTGTACGCAATGTATTTCAAGTATATTACCTTTTAATCATTTTCTTAGTGACAATGATTTTTATTGGAATGTATTCAGTTTCTTTCAATTGAATCAAAATATTAATATTGAAAGACTCCAAAATTTGAAAATAAATCCATTTGTTATGAATAAAGAACTCAAATTCAGTGAAACACCATTTTTGGATAATGATTATGATGTAACTCAACTCAAATGTGATTATATGTTTTGTGAAGATTTTGGAAAGAAATATAGCTTATGTACACCATCTTTGTCTTTAATACATATAAATGCAAGAAGTTTAAAAAAGAATTTTGATGATTTTCAGTTACTACTCAGTTCAGTGAAATTTGATTTTGATATTATTGCTGTTTCTGAGACATGGTTCCACCCAAATCTTGATCTTGATATATATTCTATGCAGGGGTATTCCTTGATACAACAATGTAGAGACAATAAAAACGGTGGGGGCGTTGCAATTTATGTTAAGCACAATATCCAGTATAAAATTCGCAATGATTTGACATGCATTACACCTGATTATGAAATTGTATCAATTGAAACAAATGAACCTTTAAAAAAACCTATTGTAATTACTTGTATTTATCGCCCACCAAGCTCTGATATACCATGTTTTATAGAAAAGATGAACTCTGTTTTAGAATTATTGGATAGTGAACGAAAAGAAAGATATATTATGGGCGACTTTAATATTGATTTATTAAATTGTGCTTCTCATGATAAAACAAATGATTTTTTAGAAAAAATGCTTTCATTTTATATGCTTCCACTAATTTCGAAACCTACTCGAGTATCTACAAAAACTGCAACACTTATTGATAACATTTTTACAAATACTTTAAATGATAATGTACATTCAGGTTTGTTATACTCCGACTTCTCTGACCATTTTCCAGTGTATTGTATTAATGTTTGTAAAAATAATAAAGATAATCAGTATAGACATCGTTCTGAATTTGCTAGTATGAAGAAAAGAAAAATTACAAAAGACGGGATATCTCGATTGAAGAATGAGTTGAAAAAAATAGATTGGTCAAATATGTATAATGTTGATAATGTGAATTATTGTTATAATGAATTTATATGTAAATTATCATTATTGTACGATGATTGTTTTCCATTGTTACTAGTGCTGTAACATCACGGATATCTCCAATTCCGTTTAACCGCCAGTCAAAACCGGACGGTTTTCGGTTAAACGATTTAAAAAAAATATTAAAAAAAAAAAAAAAAAAAAAAAAAAAAAAAACGTTTTTTTTTTTTTTTTTTTTTTTTTACCGACTCTGTCGGCAACTTTCCTTTAACTGCGAGGTGCATTTAAAGGGGCCGATTTGTGCTTGTGAACTTGTCTCAAATAATATTAACAATGTTGTTTTTAGAAGAATGTGTAAGATCATTAATGTAAATTAAAAACAGTAGAGGACCTAGGACAGAACCTTGTGTAAAAGTTGGATGAATTATTATTATAAACTACATATTGAGATGATGAGATCTATTACAAAGATTACTTTCAAACCAAGATGACAGACAAATTGGAGTGTTGTTCTAGTTTTGGAGTGGTGAGTCAACACACAGATTACTGAGCTGGGAGACATTGCCAGGCATAGTGCCAGGTGGAGGGGCATAAATCGAAACTTAAAATAAAAAAAATAAAAAAAAAAAAAAAAAAAAAAAAAAATTATAAAAAAAAAAAAAAAAAAAATCGGGAAAACGAAACCGTCCAATTGAAAACGGAATCCGCCATGGGCGGTCGGATACCGGACGGTTAAACGTTTGACTACAGCACTAATTGTTACCCATTTTTGAAAAGAACAAGAAGTGCAAATTCAAGCAACTATGGATGAGTAAAGGACTTTTAATATCAGTACGAAAGAAACAAAAATTTCATCAACAGTTCTTGAAACAACGTAATGATAATAATAGAACTAAGTATACTATATATAAAAATAAATTAACTTCTTTATTACGAACAGCTAAGAAACAGTACTATTATAAAATGTTTGCTAAGTATAAACATGATTGCAAGAAAACATGGTCACAAGTTAATGTATTACTAGGAAAGAGCAAGAAGAATGATTTGCCATGTAATATGTATTTTGAAAATATTAGTTACAATAATAGAAAAGAGATTGTTGAATGTTTCAATTCATACTTTGTTAATGTAGGGAGTAATCTAGCTCGTGGCATTCCTGTTGTAGATACTTCATTTAATGATTATTTAAAAACTCATAATGATTTTACATTGTTTTTAAAACCTACTACAGTATTTGAAATAATTGAACTTAGTAAAACATTGAAACCATATAAAGCAAGTGGCCCAGATGGTATTTCTCCCAGAGTAGTAAAAGAATGTATACACTTTATTGTTGATCCATTATGTAATATATTTAATAAATCAATTTCTTCTGGAGTATTCCCCGACAGTTTGAAATTAGCTAAAATTATACCCATTTATAAGAAAAATGAAAAAGAAAATATACAAAATTATAGACCAATTGCTCTTTTATCAATTTTTTCAAAATTATTTGAAAAAATCCTGCAAAAAAGAATTTATGATTTTTTGGTTAAAAACAATTTATTGATAAATGAGCAATTTGGATTTAGGAAGACTTATTCTACATGTTTGGGAGCACTTCATTTAACAGATTATGTAATTAAGAATATGGATAAGGGTAATTATTCATTGGGTGTGTTTATGGATTTGTCAAAAGCGTTCGACACCATTGACCACCACATACTGCTCAAAAAATTAAATTATTATGGTATTCGCGGCCTTCCATTGAAATTAATTGAAAACTATTTGAGTGATAGAAAGCAGTATGTGGTGGTTGACGGTGTCTGTTCGACTAAAAGGGATGTAATATGTGGTGTTCCTCAAGGATCTGTTCTAGGGCCCCTTTTGTTTTTAATTTATATAAATGATATTAAACAATCTTCAAATGTATTAAATTTTACACTCTTTGCAGATGATACTTCCGTTATTACATCACATAGTAGTGTATATACTTAAGTTGATACTATGAATAATGAATTGATAAAATTGGATAATTGGTTCAAATGTAATAAATTATTTCTCAATTATGATAAAACAAATTATGTAATATTTCATTCTCGAAATCGGAAGATCCCTAGTGATTTATTGCCTATACAAATTGATGTAAATATTATAAAAAGGAAAGAATGTGTTCAGTTTCTTGGTATTATAATTGATGAATTACTTAATTGGAAACCTCATATTGATTGCATTTCGTTGAAATTATCTCGAAGTATTGGAGTTTTGTCAAAGCTAAAGCATGTTTTACCATCAAATATTTTGCTTATGTTGTATAATAGTATGATTTTTCCACATGTAAATTATTGTAATATTATTTGGGGAAATACTTATGCATCATATATAGATAAGATTTATTTGTTACAGAAACGAGCCGTGCGTATTATTACTAAATCTGATTATTTAGCCCCATCACGGCCACTTTTTGTTAAAACACACGTAGTCCCAATTTTTGAATTGATTCAATTTAATATTCGCATATTTATGTTTAAATTTCAAAATCGCCTATTGCCAGAAATTCCTAATATAAACTTTGTTATTAATAGTGATATTCACTCGTATTCTACTCGTCAGAAAAATCATTTACATTTATTTAAAGTTCGTACGACAAATGCACAAAATTCTTTCTATTTAAATGGCATTAAGGAATGGAATAATTTGAGTAATGATATTAAGGAAAGTACAACTCTATCTCGATTTAAAGTACGATGTACACAGTTATTATTTAATGATTTATGTAAACAAGTTTGAGCAGAGGAGGATATTTTGAATGTATGTGTGTATGTATATGTGTGAGCGTGCTTGTGTGTTTGTATCATGTTATTTTAAAGTTTTTAAACTGTATAATTTATGTGTAGTTTGTTTTTTCTTTTTAAGGCCCCACCACAAGCAATTTGCTTCTAAGGGTGTCCTTTACCGTAATATGTTTACTATGTTACTCATTTGTATGTACATGTTTCATTTTATGGTTAAATAAAACTTTACTTACTATTATTTGTGACAAGTTCACAAGCACAAATCAGCGCCTTCAACTGCATCTCGATGTTAAATAAAAGTCCTTCCCCGCGTGGGTTTTCGGCAACAAAACAACAACAACAAAAACAAAAAACACACAGGTGCGCCTTATACACAGAGATTAACGGTGCACTTTATTGGGTGGATAAATGTGAATTAACAAGGCTATCAAGTGAAGGGAGGGTGTGGGAGGGGTTGTACCATCTTCATTTCATTTTGCCTTCCCCCTCTCTCTTTCTCTCTTTTCTGTAACAATTCAATTGCCCCTGCACTTACTATAAACCTGTTATTAGCATTCAGTATCTTGAGTCGCACATTATATCCCTCATATCCTCTCCTAAATGAACCTGTTTCATTTAGCAATTTGAATGCTCTTTTCTGTAAATCTGAAATCCAAAATTGCCTTCTTGATACTTGATGTCTTATCAAGATTCCTTAGGCTGTACATAACTTCTTTTTTGGAGGTTCAACTTCAACATCTCAAAAGTTTGAAAAATGTGAGTTATATAAGCCCTGCTATGAGAAATTACTTTGATATTTCGGTGCAATGGATACACATTAGGCCCGTCTTCATCAGCTCGAGTTCGCCAAATAACCCAGTATTTTCAGACTTGGGATTTTTTCTTGAAGCTGGAAATTGCGTCTTCACCAGACCGATACGCTCATCACATACTAGCTCTGAAAATAACCCAGAGATAGGCGCATGCGCACTTCAGAGATCGACTGTACGATTAGCGTGCGGATTTAAGATTTTACCCACGCTGTAAAACATCTGACGGCAGACCGCATGTGCTACGCGTCCGATCGTACACACATGCATGTACATTGTACAGTTTATTCACAAATCGTTGTGCATGGTGGGATCGAGAAGTTGACTCCGTACTTCGATGAAGACGAGCTGATGAAAACAGACCTATAAAAAGTGCTCTCTCCAGACATCTGGATCAGACTTGCCAGAATGCATTAGTAGCCAGTAGCCTTTTTAAAAGACCTTCAAATTATTTTAATCCACACCTTATATAGATAAATAGGTATATATAGTACTGAACTTTGAGGATATGTCACTAATGACATATTGAATCTCTCTATATATAGAATAATTGAAAAGACAACTGTGACCATGGCGTTTTTTTATTATTAAAAAAAAAGGGAATTTTATATCATGTTATCAAATCAGGAAATAGAAGGAGCTGATAACTTCCTCCTCTCAAGAGTCTCCCAGTTCCGAAAGTGGTCAGTGTTCCTGAGTACCGGAAGCGCTAAGATGTTCAATGCTGTCAAACCTTCTTTAGCCGCTACCTTTCTTGTTTCATTATAATAATTTCCTGGTAAAAGCTGCATTAGAAACAACAGAAAACTTATTTTCCTGTGTTCCTTGCCTTTTTTCTGTATGTTACCAATATATAGTACTCTACACACAAGTTCACACATGCTTGATCTACTCATTATAGATCGATAGAGGAAAAAACATGGATTCTATCCCAATTAATGACTATGCACCTGTAAGCTCTCACATGTTTGACCAATAGAAATACCAGTAGATTGCATTTTCTTAGAGACCTCCTTTAATACAACTGAGTCACTTATATTATATTCATACAATGGATGTGTGATTGTCCTCTTGGTGTTAACTTGGTACAGATTTGTTAGTTCTTCAGATTAAAGGCACAATAGATAGAGGCTTGGTAAACTTCCTCTTTTATCATCCACACTCTATTCCATCCTTATTCATTGACAACTTACAAACATCACAATAGACTGACACTATTAAAGCATCTCCAAGCACCAGATCTTCATCAAAGAGGGATCTTCTATACAGTGCCCCTCCCTTTAGATAAGGATGTGTTCCAAGTTTATGACTTAAACTGGTTAAACATGCATTGTTACAGAATGAGTCGTGTCTCCAGTGTCACTTACACCCTGTGTTTCGTAATGGTTGTTTACAAGTCTTTAACTCTGAAAGCAAGCTGTAAACGAATAAGAGTAAACAGCACCACCTCTCTGTCTTGTTGGTTTTGTGGTCCAGTGACGCAAAGAAGGATATAAGACAGATGTGGGAAAAGATTCACAGAACAAGACAGGACTTTTGTGGGTTTGAGGTATATTAAAGCTAGGTGATCTAGAATCCATACACATCACTAAAATTTAAATGCAAATAAGACATCTCAACATTCTTTTTCTATGTAATCTTAGTCAATGGCAAACAGTTGAACTGCTGAACTCAATATTTTCATTGTAAATAAATAGCATGCATCTTTGATTAACATACATGTAGAACAAGGCTTAGTTTTAAGTGCAGGCTTTCTTTAACTTACAAATTACAAACAGGCAACTGCACAGATTTCATATACATGTAGATGTAAATAACACTTTTGTGTTAACATTTTTTCTGCTAGATAGAAGACTGCTAATATAAATATATATAAATATACATGACACTTTAACACAAATTATTAACACAATAATCTTTATCAGATGATGCACAGATTTTGAGATTCTGATTTGATTTCAAGTATTGCTGTAAAATGATAAAAAAAAAACATAAATACATAATAAATCAGGTGATTATGTTGCCCTGATCTACAGATAAAGCCATCTAACACACATTAAACTATACCCACAATCTCAAACCTTACATGTCACGAGATAACCGCTAGCCATCCATGCAGGCACTTCCTTTGCCCAACTTCCTTTGCCCCTTCCTCTAGAGCCCCTTATCCACTGTATCTCAATCAGGGCTCTAAAAATACCCCCCTCCTCTTCACAAGAGTGCCCTTGAAATGCCCCCTTCAAAAGTCTTGATGAATGAGTGGACATTAAATATTGTCTTATATCATATCCCATATGTTTAGTTGCTTGTGGTTTGAAGTCTTATCTTATCTCTCTCTATATCCTGCTTTGCTGGAGGGTTAAACAAATTCCATGGGTGTTGATTTTGAAATACTGAAGACATAACTATCACTTTGGTCTGTACCAGCTTTGATTATAAATGCGTAATCTAGAAACAAACATAAAATATTATGAACATTTTTAACAACTTGAGGTAAAATGACCACTATCTATGCTTTCAAATGAGTGTGGTTTTTCCTAGAATTAAAGGATGTTCAACAACATCTACATCTCAAGTTTGTTACTGTATATTGATACAAGACCCAAACCATTTCCATTTCCTACAAAGTAAGATTTCAAGCAAGCCAACCATACCAAATAACAATTCTAATGTCATTTGCAGATTCTCCAGGAGTAAATATTAGTACAAAAGTCATGACTCATTCATGTTGTGGTTCATCACATTTTGACCCCCTATGTGATGTCAGAAACTTGGAATGTTTGGAATGCCTCCCCATGATGAAAAAGTACATAAATAAAGTCTGATGTTGATCACACCTGCAATGCAGGTGAAAATAATTTGTTCATGATATGCCCAAACAAGAAATACATTATTGTGAGCAGACATAACATATATATTCTTGATATTGCCATACATATGCTATCTGTTTTTGTATTATTATTCTTTACATTTTTGTTTCTGTTACAAAGCTCTGCATGATTGGTTGGGTTGATCCGATTTAAAAATGTGCATCTGTACTATTATGAAATACACACACCATTTTTTCTTTAAAAACAATGCTGTTATCTGCACTCTACATAAGTAGATATGTAAAATGTACTTGAGAATACACAGGAATACAAGTCAACGTGATTGCAGCCCATTGCTCATTGTATAAGCGGATTTATACAGAAAAGTAAATTGGAAAGATCGATACACATAGAACTTCAATAAAGTTTAGTAATATTTCATAACAACAATCAACCAACCAATCAATGTCTATTGACATGAGTCACACCCAAAGTGTCAAATTTAATGTACCATGACTACACTGCTATTGAGTTCTTGGTTTGTCCGTTTTTCTTCTTTTCAGGAGTGAAGATGCGAATAAAAATTCATACCTCAAGAGGAAATTTACTAAAAATCAGGGATGCCAGTTAGAATTGACCAGAGGGCTTGAAAATCACCTAGAATAAGCTATTTTGTACACAAAAAAGCATAAACTATGGCCTGAAAATAACTTGCCAGGGCCTGAATTCAGGCTTTTGTCTAAACATTGGCATCCCTGTACAAATGCTTCAATTCCTTTTTAGATGTATGTATGTTAATTTTGAAATATATAGGCCCCTGTGATTTTTTTAAATTCTACTGCCACACACTCTTTTATTTTTATGCTCACCCAAATTTTGCAAAAGTACATTAAACCCCATTTCCATTACAATAACCCCTCTTCAAGTTACTCTAAAACTATTTCAACTTCAACAAGTTTCTGGAGAGAAACAGTGATATCGTGAGTGTGGGATGATACCTGATATCACTCTCCTGGTCTAGCTACTCAACTGAAATACTTAATATGTCCTACCATAAAATATCAAATATCACTTCATACTCTCTTAAAAAAAAAGAGTGAATTTTCACTCTATTTTCACTTTCTTGGGAGTGACGTCCATGATCACTTGCTTAGGAGTGAAAATCGATTGATTTTAGAGTGCTCTCTAAGAAGAAAAGAGTGAATGTTCACTCTATTTTCACTACATTTTCACTCTCCAGAGGAGTGACGTCCGTGATCACTCAATTTTTTTTTAGAGAGTACAGTTGAACTGTCTGAGTTAAAGTGATCGCATGTCAAATTTTGTCACTTGAGATTTATGTCTCATAATTTGCTGGTATCATGCATGTCCCTTTTATGTTAATTGCTGGTATGTTATATCTGCCTTTGTAATATCCACATTAACATAAACCTAACTTTTTTTTTATATACAATATATATGACCTCTTTTTTAAGTTAATTCATATATATATATATATATATATATATATATACATAACATATTGCATAGTAAAAGTAATATTTTTTCAGTGCAATTTTTCTGCTACCTTGAAGCTCTTCAGGCACTAACTGCTCTTGTATATTATCCTTTTCTCCCCCCCCCCCCCAACTAGCTATGCTCTGAAAATAGAACAGATAGATATTTCTATGGAAAATATCTAAAGAATATGGAGCAAAAATTCTTATATGCCAAATATATCTTGGCTTTGCATAAGTGTTCGTATGCTGAATTAGCAAGACAAAATTATGAATTAAGGTCCTTGAAGTTCATTATGTATTCATAAAAGAAAGAGTGTTAAATGAGATGAATATTGCATGCTCTGCCGGGTTTGACAATTATGTACAAGTTCTTTTCAATAAATGTATCTGACCTTCAACAAGAGAATGCACTTCAACACTGTTGATACTGTAGATCTATATATGGTAAACATATCATAGAGTGCGTTCAAGTCATTTTTTTAAAACTAGAATCACAAACATGAATCACAAATCAAAATGCCGTTAAAAACATGGTTACTGCGGGAGAGCATAAACGCAATTTTTCATCAACGCTGATTCTCACTCGACGAAAGCAGGCCATGATATTGACGTTATAGAATCATGACTGAGATCTTCTTTCGTTCAAGTGATTTTTAGCGACTGCGATTCTGCAGAATCACGATACAAAACGCATCTTTTTCAGCGTTTCATGTTTGCGTTTTTAAACACGTTTATTTTTATGACAGATGAAAAGTCGCTTGAAATTGCTTGAATGCAACCATGTTTTAAACTAAACGTCTTTGAAAACCGTGTTTCTAGGGTGGAAAAGTGTCGCTTGAACGCACCCATAGAGCTACAGTTCAGCCAATGTAGATTTGAAAAAACAAAGAAAGACCGTTATAAGAATGGAAACAATACCTGGCTGCCAAGGTTCTTTTGCCCAACTGTCCTGGAATATTGATTAAATTAGGATGCTCAAGCTTTTATTGAACATGTTTTAAATGCAGACCTGCATGGGGGTTAAAGTTCTTTCATCTTGAGGGCATAGAATGGGCATTTTCAACCAGGCCCCTTGTACTCATGATTGGCGAGGGAGGAAAAAGGAGGGGGAAAAAAAAAGAAGGGACAAATCTGGTAATGTGAGTTCAAATCAGGGAATATTATTATCCCCAAATATATTCCTATCAGAAACTAGAGAATTTGCTTCACAGAATATTTGCCGCAAGGTCGGATTAATTTACCAGGGGCATTCATGAATACAAACTGCAATCATAGCTACAGGTATGCTTCATGCTGCACTTCTGTAGAAAGTGCAACTCAATTGCGAAATGTTTTGGGAAGTCCCAGATTTTTTTTGTTGGGTCACACAGGTGCGAAAGCAATTAACAAAACAAAAAACAAGAAATGGTGTTTCTTTCAAACTTTTAGAGTGTTTCAATCTTTCAATAGCATTTCTTTCAATTTAAAATGGTATCCATGCGAAATAAAAAAAAAGGTAGCAATAAGCTCCATGTACATTTTCCACATGAAAGAGAGTGTGAAGCCTTTTGTGGTCGTGAAACAGGCTAAAATGAGCAGCTGCATGAACATTCAATGTAAGAGACTGCATGCTGCCCGACTATAACTGCCAAGTGTGCTTGAGCTCACGCTGTGACAGGGCCTCTATATTGCACCACTAAACATGTTCCACGCAATGTTCACATGATAGTCGAGAGCTTTTTCAAATGTCAAGTGATCAAGACTGCGGCACACATTCATGTTAGGCTAGATATATAACATTGTCTGCTGCCCAGCAAGGAGCACTAAGATCACATTCCATGATCTATTTCTTTCTAGCAGGTGTTCTATAAGGTGTGTCATTGGACTCCAGTACATCACACCTTGCAACAATGGGAGCATGGTATTTTGTTTATCCCCTTTGAGAAAATAATAGAATGTTTGTCTCTACTCACATTTTTAGTGAAAAAAAACATACATTTTTTTGTCTTGTACAAATTCAATGACATTGACCTTACCTAAGAGATAAAAATGTCTCCTCTTAATTTGAAGAATTTTACACTTTCTTCTTATTTTAGCACATGATTATAAAACTACCCTTTGGCTGTGTTCAACTTGAAATTTGAAAGGCATATCCCGGTATCAGGAATTTCGATATTATAGTACGACTTCAGATTTGTAACCATGAAATGGGGAAATCCCATTAAAATAAATTGTTGCTGTCTGATCAAAACAAGAAGCTCATACTCACAGGCTTATGGATGATATATTAAAATCAGGCATGCAGCAAAAATGATATAAAATACTGGTATTACAATATTCAAACATCTGTGGCCAGTCCTTGTCATCACACTAAAAACTTACAGCATATTAACAATAATATTCCATTATGAAAACTACCATGTATTGTATACACTGTACATGGGATGCATTTCAACACAATAAATGGGCTGGAATACAGATGTCAAATTCATTGGATAGAACGGTGATGGCAGCTGCTCTCACACTTAGTTATTGGTCGTCCAATACATCAACCAATTTACACAAGAGTCATGATAGACACAAGTGATTACATTCACATGAAAATCATTAGCAAACACAATGCATTTGCATATGTGTAATTTGTTATGAATGGGAGTCAAATTGAACAGTAGGAGAGCCTAAGGCAATGTTTTAATTGCTTTTTGAGTGCAGTCATCCTTTCAAGGGATTAATGTTGAACAGCGAAGATAGTACAAAAAACTAGAAACACTTTTCAACGTCAAGTCATTTATGATTAATTATTGACATTAAATATAATTACTCTAGCTTTGACATTGAAACGGGTGATTGAATGGAATACTTCTTAAATGCCTAATTGCCCATGGAAACTGAGAGAGAAGCAATGAAAGTGCAAAATTGTAACTGAATTCAAAGGCCAAGACATTGAAAATGCTTTGATTGCTTTACTTGTCATTACATGTTATACAGTGTGAGTCAAAAAAAAGTTTACACCTAGAAAATTGCTAATTATTTAAAAAATCATCGATGGACATTAAACTTTTATATGTCTTATGAAAGAGTGTTTTATCCCAAATCATTTAGTACCATTTTTGTGTGGTATGTGTTCACGCATGGATGAACAGGAGACATTGTTTGCGAGAGTGCAAAAATCGAATTGCGCCAAAGTTGCCTATGTGATGTTTGAATAAAACAATTGGGATTTGGGTATTAATTCGGTCTTTGCAGATCCAAATAACACCCCTAACAAAATTAATCATGCCACACATATCAAATATCAACGAACATTTTTGCGCGTGTGGGTGGGTGTGTGTGACTTTGCTTTTGGCAAAAAACATGTGCAATGCATTTCATTTGATAAGTTCAATCCATTCTCTCACTCCGCTAATCCCAACATAATACATACTGAAGGCATCACTTTGGTGCAAGTAAATGTATAATAATTTACTGTTCATAGATGATTTTAAAAATAATTAGCAATTTTCTAGGTGTAAACTTTTTTTTGACTCACACTGTAGAAAGGCATCTGTTGGTGCACAACATGTATATTAAAATGTTTCTATACTATAAGCAGTAATTAAATATTCCATGTTCAATTTCTACAGTATCAAGGTTATATTACACATAAGGTTGCTCCCATTATGATACCCATAATGAAATCAATCAATTTAGCCTTGCAAACGACCTTAACCATCAAAACAATATCTGCATAAATATCATCAATGTGATTATAATGTACAGTGTATATGTGACTTACCTGCGGAATTCCCCACAAGGATATTCCTATCCTCACACGCACACACTGAAATCAGTCTGTTCAGATTATTAGTAATAATTTCCACAGCATTTAGAAACTTGTACAAGAAATAGAACAGATCTAGCAGGGTTTGGAAGTGTTTAAACAAGCACTCCCGAATGCTCATTGAATCGAAAGAGACTTGAATAGGTTGCACCAACCTGACTGGCCAAGCATGTTTGATCATAGACGTAATATCAAACCCAAACCCAACGTCTACTGGGTATGTACATGCTGAGTAAACATCTGGGAGTCTCTAGACTCATGCACCAGCCACTCGGAAGGCTTGTAAATATTTGCTCGGCAGTGATCATGTAGTTGCAGTGGAATTTCAGGAACCATGTAAAATGTTTCACACTGTTATATTTGTATCACTTCAAAGACCTGACATGATTCACAATTACAGCTGATTCAAACAGGAAATATCTACCGGTACCCATATTTGTCTTTGACTGTGGAAAAACAAAAACAATATAAATTGACCCAAAATGCAAGGATCAAGTTAGCTAATGTTTCTTTCTTCTTCTTGTTGTATTATCTGCACATTTCTATGTTATTTTTGTTTTTCAAGTCAGATTTAAATGAGTTCCCAATAAATTCTGCAATTTATTTTTTAAGGGGGGGGGGGGGGGTGGGTGGCGAAGCAGGTTCTTGGGGACAAGTGCACAAACAATGTTTTATAAATCAGGTCAAACCAGCTGTTTTCAAAGACTAAGCTTCCCTGCAGGATTTCATTAGCCTAAATCGGTGACTCATACCCAAGCTCAAAATTTGCTTTAAAATAAGAGATTTGTTTTCTCCTCCATGCACCTTTAGCTCCTTTGCAAACAATGTTTATTGGTTGATTAGTGGGTAGATTTGTTGACCACCTTGGTTTCTAACCAAGTTGTAACCCAAAACGTAGAATTTTCTTCATCTCTGTATGTTTCTGTCTTGATGTGCTTGTACAATAAGGATGCTTGGAGAAAAAAAAAAAAGGAGCTTAGAGCAAATTGAACCACTTTGACTCCAATTACCATGCAAGGATTTCAAACCGATTTGAGAATTTTCGTTGTGAAAAAGCAAACAATCTGATACATTCATGATCGAAGGAATGCTTGAAAGAATAATTCTGAAAAAGAAAAAAAATAATTCACATTTGAAAAACAATATTACAAAAGTCTTACAAGCTGATGTTTGAGTGATTAGATCATAGAGCTGGTCTCGTTTTACTATTTGATTTGATAAGGTTTAAAATATTCATAAAGAATTCCTTTCTCTCAATACATGGGACATGAGTCATGCATTTTACGAATAAGATATAAACCCTAAAAATATGCACTTTCTTAAAATCTTTTAAGATAATGTTAACATTCACCTGTGTATCATCTTGTGAAACTAAAACAAATATTTCAATTCTACAACTAGACACACAAAATGTTGATCTTCTCATCTTCTGACCAACAAATGTTCAAAAGTTATAGGTCAATTATACTGTCACCTGGCAACCAAATGCTTCAACTAAAAAAATATATAAAGATGTAATGTATGCTCTTAAACTTTGCCTATCTTACCCACTCTGGGTTATGTCTAACTTCAATTTGAAATAAAACCATATCAAATCATCATGATGATTCATAAAAGACAAGAGTTCATTCAGAGTTTATAAAATGATTTGAAAAAACATCACTTCAGGAGAAGTGAACACATGTAGGTAAATACACAAAAAGTTCTGATCACTCTTTTGGAACAAATTCAGTTGTGCTAAACACAATCAAAACACTAAGCAGGCATTGAAGCTTGTGTAATGCTGTCTTTCATTGTAGGGTATTCAGTCGCACCCAAACTTCCGCCCAAAAACTTCAAGTCTAAAAAAACCTCTAAGTCTAAAAAAACTCTGACCTGCTTGAAAATCAGTCATGAGAAGAATGAGAATTCAATAAGCTCCACCAATCCTTTGCATTACACTTCTTCCTCTTTTATTTGGGCACCTGGCCCCTGGGAATCCCAGATTTTTTTCATTCTATTGTTGGCATATAATTGTGCACAATCCTATCCATTTATCTAAAAGCACATTTATTTTATGCACAGAGGAAATAATAAACATACATTGTGGAATGAATGGACTCAATTACTACTGCACCAGACAAATTTATGTCTGGATATAAAGGTTTGCAGGAGAACTACCAGTACCCGATTCTCATAATTGGTCAGTACAGACTAATCTAACACGAGTGTAATAGTAAAAATGATCTTTTAGTACCTTTTCAAAAATGCTGCCCAATTTTGCTTCAATTTTACTTCAGTAAAATGGAGAGCAATCTGAGTGGCAAACTACAAAATACAATGCTATCTGGTATGTACTACATCTTGTTAAGCATCTTATCCAAGCTTTAAGTGATTATTTGACCCTTCTATTATATGGCACAAGAATTAGTCAGTGCACACAGAGCCTGTAAGCTGCTTGTAAATATACCCCAATCACCTTCTCTGAATATAACTGTTGGAGTGGTCAGTCAGATCTCAAAAGACTGTCTGATATCTGAGATAAGTGGGTCTTGCTAAGGCTTAATCCAGATTTGTCCTAATCGCAGTGTCTGGATTGACAGAATGGATGAACGGAGAAATAAAGGAAGAAATAGGAATGTGGGAACCATGGGAATTAGCCAGATCTAAAATTATTTGGCCTGTCTTCATCAGCTCGAGATTGCCAAATAGCCCGCTTTTTCTGATCCTGGATATCAGACCGATCATGAAATAGCGGCCTATTGCTATTTGGCAGGTGAAGGTGCAAATAGCGGGCTATTTGCTCGGGAAATCATCCCAAGATATCTTGGACTAGTTTGCAAAATATCCCGCTATTTGTCCAGTGCGTCTTCACCGGCCTGAAGGTTTGCACTATGCGTGAACGCTGATGCTATGGTCACATTACCTAAAATTAGTCTGCTTGGCGGCCGAGCGGCGAGTTTTTAACCAATTCTGCCCGGCGGCTGCCCGGCCACCGAGCGGCAGCCGCCCTGGCACCGCTCGTTTTTAGGGCATCGCTCGGCCGCCGCTGAAGTTTTAGCGCGGAGTTAAAATTTGGGCGGCGCCTGCTCACTTTTCACCCGCCGCCCAAAATACGCTCGGTGCCTGGGCGGTCGCCGCCCGGGCACCGAACTAATCGCTGGGCGATGCCTAATTCCAGCAGCGACCAAGCAGGCTACTGATTTGTGACCATAGCTTGAGCAAAATATCTCGAGCTAATTTCTTGAGTTTGAGTTTCGAGCTGATGAAGACGCGATTGGTAACTTACAGTAGGGCTTATTTCCCAAATCAGAAATAGCGGGCTATTTGGCAATCTCGAGCTGATGAAGACATACCAATTGAGAGGTCAGATGGATAACTCAATTTAAAAAAATGATAATATATTTTTTTTTTTAAATGGCAGCAATTTTTGATAATTTCTTTCTCCAAAAATACCAAATTGCATGTGGTGATTGAATTATTTTACAGCATGAATCTCAATTGTAGGTTTAAACAGAACAAGCAAGCCTAAATCATTTCATCCATTTTCATGTACAGGTCAAAGTAGAGTACAGTCTGCTTGGACGTGCCTATTTGTTGTTGTTGAACTATGCACAAAGTGACGAAAGATGACCCCAACTTTATGAAATTGTTTCTTGAGTGGTTAAAGTGCATTTCCAATTTTCATACAATGGTATAGGCCTACTAATAAACCTGCAAGAACATCTTCAAACTGAATTACAGGTTCACATAGAAATGGGTCCTGAAGCTTGGGACTGGCCTTTATTAGCTGCATGGAATGGCGGTCTAATAATAATTCTCTTCTGGAAAATAAGGCCACTTCCAGCGTTATTGAGGTCTACAACTAAAGGGTGTCATTATGATGGCAATAACTTATTTCACAATAAAGAGAGGCTTTGCAAAATTGCACAAGCTGCAAATTGGCTCTCCTCCTCATAAACAAAATATGAATCTTTCATTTTTAGAATGTTTTGCCCATAATAGGACATTCATGTAGACATACATGTAACTACCGCTGGAGTATTCTTTATAGTTGCCCACTGGCAGCTACACAATGATGGATTAGTCTACAAGGTAGGGGGGGGGGGAACATCATTATAAAATGATGGCATGTCAAAACACATCTACAATGACCTCAACTAAGAAGTCAAAGAGCTGTGATGCAAAAAATCATGCATGCTGTTCTATTTAGTGCGTCGATTATGTAACACATGACGTAATTTTTGACGTTTTGATTTGTATATTTAAAAAAAAAAAGTATCTATAAAGGTATTTGTGCATTACCGCAGACATAATCTTACAAGTACTACACTAAATCTGCTTTAAAAGCCTAAAGTGAGGTCATCTTAAAGTAAGTCCTTTGATTAAAATGTGAAAAACTGGCGAATGAATGGTGATTCCATGAAAGGCTATCAAGATCTTCTTTGAATTGGTCTTTTTAAGAAGTCTTTTTATTCTTAAAGAACCCCTGAGTTTTAGGATGTAAGCTAATAATACACAGTATGTAATTAATGAAGATAACAGCTGGTTGCTCTGGGTGTATTCTAATTATTACTACAATATCCTTTAAAGCCCCTTTAAAGTGTTGGGGAACCTCGATAATTTGATGGTAAACTTTCACTTGAATTATAGAATGATGTGGAAGAGGATGTCATTTATTAACACACACATCTGAAAGGATTTAAAAAAAATTACTGTGTTAGTTTTGTTTTCGAGGAAAATCGCTGTCATAAGAACTTTTGCCAAAAGTTAAATGAGTGAATACCATTGGTTTTCGAAGTCTCATGGTATTCCCACTCATCATTTAAACAAGTTGTAAATATATACTTAATAGTCAAAATCAGATTTTTTTTCCCTTCTTCATCTATCAGATTTTCAATCAATAACATCTCCACTTAAAAATAGGTCTGGAGATATTGTGAAAGGTTGTTTACTATCATCAGTCAAAAATGATTTTAAATCTTACAATCCCAAGTCATCATTGATGTGAATGTCAACTCTTGTGACCTCTCTCAAGGTTCATATCCTTTTCATTTAGGGGTGAGACAAGACGCATTCACTGGTGAGATGAGATGCAGACATCAAACTTATAGTACTCAAGGGGTTGTGTAATGCAAGGAATTTCCTGCTACATCAATTAAATCATTCACATTTTAATTCAACAAAGAAAGCAAAATGGTTTCCAACAATATTCAGAAGGATTGAAACTGGCCTATTACCAAATATGTTCAATGATTATTCACTGACATGTTGCTTACATTTATTCATTGAATACATTTTTGACAAATTCCATGTCCTTTAATTTCACTTTCTTTTAGCACGATGAGACAGACTTCTATCTTCTCTTTGTATATTGTACATTACCCTATTACCACTCATTAGTCAAACCAGTTTGGAAAATCAATGGATGTTGCTTTCTCATGCTGGTGAAACTTTTTATACCTTTAAAAAAAAAAAGGGATTGGGTAACTTTGTCTCCGATTCTGAAACAAAATCCTGGATTTAGCTCATGCTATAATGATAATTATTAACCTTTTGTAGGTCAGTCAGGAACTCCATGACTTTTACAAGCCGATCGCCTGTCTGATTATCAAGATATTTATGATTGGAAATCGAAATTTAAAAATTTGTTTTGCTAACAGTTTTTTAAACACTACAGTCTATTGGGGGAAATGAGTATGGTAAAACCGGTCACCAAAAGATTTTTACTTTTTTGAGGCACTACATGATCATTTTGAAGCGCAATTTTGTTTAGGGCTTCGATATTACACCACATCACAGACACTGATAACATGTAGGGCCATGCATCTCAGATTTACTATTGTTAAACAATGCCTTTAAATTCCTATACGACAAACAGCAATGACCCAAGTATCACTATACATGTGTAGATCTATAATATCCCATCCCACATAAGAAAAGGCACAACCCTTGGCTCCAGTAATCCTATGATTACAGCATGATCAATACTTCTTGGAAGGGGGTAACAAACCTAACTATGTCTTGAAATGAACAATCAATACCTCAAGACATACATGACTAGATAATATTTGAATCATGACCAACCAAAAATACAAAGTTATACTTTTAGAGGCTTTGTATGTATTTTTTTGAGATGAAAAGGTTGCTTTTTGAGCTGGTGATTAATCATTACTCACTCTTATTTTGGAAAAAAACGAGGGGATAGATTGTGTTTGATTCATTGAAGCGTGGCGTGAAGTCCAAGACATCGTTCCTCATTTCATGCTTTACTGAGTCCAACTCAGGCAGACCATGCAGTGTTTAGAGGAGAGTGGACATGGTTGAGTGGTGTTTATCAGGATAGGGAGTCATTGGGCAAGGTAATAGGCCCATTCATATTCAGGGTTTCTTTCATCCATCCATAGATCACCAATAATCCAATGCATTAGCTAATTATGCATTTTAAAGAAATCAATTTGTACGATTGCCATAAAATACGAAGATAATTTATGTCTCATATTTCTGAATGATAATATATTGACCTAAATATGGCACAGTATGAGCACAAAGGGGAGTTGTATATATTTTTTTCTTCTAAATTCTGTGTAATCATATTTATCAAGGAGAAATAACGTATGCATTTTTTATTAGACTGATAAGACGATGCATTGTGTAAAGAGCTTAGCCAAATGTCTGCAAATCAGTGGATAGAACTAAACCAGCTAATACTCGATTATTTCCTTGATTTATTCCCAGTTGGTGATAAGCAGCTATTTCCATCATAGCTTTTTGGATACTTTTGAATGACAACCATGATTCCACCAAACCAAATCTTTCATTTAAGCTGGAGAGACTTTACAGCTTGGTGTAGTAGTCCTCTCTTGTCATATCTGAAGGGAAAGTAATCTTCCATCCTTTTATGACAAAATCATGTCTTTCACACATATTTTTAGCTGAAAGCAGTACGAGAGGACCATACGTAATACATGAAAATCATCTAGGATATGTACATGTAGGCTGAAGTGGTTAGTTTAAACTTTTAAAAAGCAAATATAACTACATAGCATCTACCGGTAATCAAACTTCAAGCTTACTAATATCAGGTCAAGGACAAAATAGACAGAAAAAAATATCATCTTTGTATAGCTCATAAAGAAAGGCAGAAAGAATATGCAAAATAATGCAGAATTCAGCCAAATGGTCACAAACTTGTAAAAGATTCAAAATGGATACCTGCACTCTAGGCTAAGTTGCATAACGAATCACTGCTACATGTAGCCAGCAGGAAAAAAATTGTCTATAGTATAATGGATGGAGAAACTTCATTTACCGGTAATATCTCCCTCTAAAGTTTAATTTGATTTCATAGCGTGGAACGCATGAATATAGATAAAGCCACAACTGATTGTCCACCTACATAGAGTATACAGATACAATCAAGAGCTGCTATACATCACTGTCACAATTCTCATCAGTGTAATTACAAAAACTAGGATGGTTCACAAAATTAAAGAGAAGAGTGAGGGAGTGGTATAGGAGTGGTACGTGAATACATGTAATATTCCAGTAAGGTACACTGGTTTTTTTCAACGGTCATTTAAAAAAAAAACGTAATAATTTCAGTCATTTGGATTACTGACCTTCAATTGAATGTCAATCATTTGCAGCAATTGGGTACCAATTTGCTTCATAGCTGAAAGTTCCCTCAATGTCAAAATTAAATTCCTATATTTGTTTTAGTACATGTATGTTTATGAGCAGTATTTAAACCTAATCCCTTTTAAAATGATTTTTGTGTTATAAACAAAAATGTACTGCCTGAATGAAAGTCAATATTTGTTTATTTTCAGTACTCTTAACTTCCCTTGTCAATTTGATTAATACAAGGCCAAATAATCATTTACAAAATTTAATTTCCAATAGCTGAGAGATAAATTATATAAATATACTCCCACGCAGAGCAAAGGAAAGTGAGGGGGTGGGATACAAGGAATATAGAGACAAACATCAAGGACTAAACATTTACGAGATGTATATTGTACATTGTATGTGTACATTGTATGTGTACATTAAGGTTAAAGGTACAGTCCAGTATTGGAAACGCCCCCCCCCCCCCTCTCAAAAACTCAAATGGAAGATCTTATTACCAATCATGTGAAAGAAAAGAATATGTTTTGACTAATATGTGATGATACAAATTTTTGCAGGGAAACCGCCTACTAATTGATATATTTGGTAAATTATCATATCGATCCGGCCTGGATAATTTAGGATAAAGTATTGCCATCTAAACCTATGAAGGCAATATTTAAACAATATTGAATGGATATTTTGCACCCAGAACCCTTGAACCACAATTTTACCACTACCGGTCTATATCTTTAACAACTATACTCAATTTAACAATTAGATGAGATCTTGAGAGATGAGAGAGAGCTTTGTCAGGAATATAGGGAAACAAAAATTAAGGGTCAGAATTATTAGTAACCTAGCAAAGAAGATACAGGACTAAACAGAAAACTCTAACAAGAGTCATGTTTCATTTCATGACCATCATCAGGAACTGAAAGATACATGTTATGAATAAAGATCCTGCCTTTTATATAGTGCGGAGGTATACAGGTATTAAACATCAAGCCTGTTTGTTTAGTCCTGTATGAATGCAGTATCCCCGGCAACATTGGAGTTTAGCAAAGAAGTATCGATCAAGTTTTATGCAGCAGTGAGGGTAGGATTAAAGGCATCGTTTAATAATGTTGAAACCTGAGATGCATGGCCCTACATGTACATGTTATCAGTGTCTGTGATATGGTGTAATATTGAAGCCCTAAAAGAAACACGCTTCAAAATGCCAAGAAGTGCCTCAAAAAAGTAACAAATCTTTGAGTGACCGGTTTTACCATACTCGTTTTTCCCTATAGACTGTAGTGTAATGAAAACCGTTTGGCAAACGGTTTTTAAAATTTGTGATTCCAATCATAAATATCTTGCTGATCAGACAGGTTATCGTCTTGTAAAAGTCATGGGCTTCCTGACTGACCTAAAGGTTTATAATTATCATTGCAGCATGAGCTAAACCTAAGATTTTGTTTCAGAATCTGAGACAAAGTTACCGGATCCCTTTAAGAAATGAAATGGTTTAATACTGGAAAGAGAAATGAAAAATACAAACAAAACAGCAACAAAATAAGAGAGAATATTAAGAGTTTTTCAATAGATTGGTTGAAGGGAAGGTTTGGAGGTCGTAAAACCCCATCTCAAGTGTTTTTCATTTTCCCCAATTGAAAGACAAATATTATCTTTCAGTACAAAGTTCATTCTACACTGTGGCGTGGGTGAGTGGGTTGGTTGGTGTTTATTGAGCATACGCACAGGCCAGACAGGCATTATGTGGGCGCCATTTGAAGCATTGTAACATTTTATGTGGATCAAGGTTTATTATGTGTAGAATTACAATAGATGCACGTTCTTCACATTAAATGAGGAGTAAAATTTAATTATCACTGTAGAATATGCAGATGCATCTTAAATACCTTTGAAATAAATACTAGAACAAACACTCTTGGGAGCAGTAAACAACTACATGCATGCTATGAAATATCCACTGAATACCTTGCATACAGACAGGAAAGCCACAAACAAAGTGCAATAATAGATGTAGAGCTTTAATTGGCCTTCTTGCGATTGAAGTAACAGAAAAGGAAAGATGCATGAATACAGCATGGTACAACAAGGACAACCATATAAACCACAATAAAAAGGCACAGCGCTCGTTCCGGAAGTAAAGTGCCCTCCGTCCACATTGAACAGATGGTGTATGCCTAGTGCTACACATGAGCAGTCATGATTGAAAATGTTGTTTGAGGTTGATGTTCAAACATCTGTATTAAAGGCAAGTTTGGACTATGAAGAAGACATGTGCTGTATGCAATATGTATTACGAATTGCAAAATAAGTGGCATATCAAAAAACATGATCATGCACATAAGAAGCAAGTTGTCCACTATTTTAATTAAGCTGCTATAACCAAGAACAACAATTTCCATGCTAATTATCTCTATTAAGCAATAAAGTATAAACCTGTCATACCCATTCTTCTTGTGGAAATTGCCATCTCAAAAAAAATTCTTAAAATCTATTGGCCGCAGATAAAAAATTACTTAATATCTAAAATCTTCAGTGGGACCTAGTTATGAGCTGATTCATTTTTTATTTCATTTTGTGTTTATATGTCTATATAAAAGTAATAAAAGACAATTTTAACCCAAATAATAATAATAATGCTCATTGATATGGTGGTGGTTATTTTACCTGACTGCGAAAGTGTAAATGCTTGTAAGTAAGCAACCAGACGGCCGACGGCTTTAGGTCCTCTCTGAGGGACCTGGTAATGAGGATTAATGCCTTACCAAAGGGCAATCACACATCAACTTGGTTTCGAACCCGGGTCACCGGATTACGAGACCACTGCTCTACTGACTGAGCTATCACGCCTCCTAATTGTCAACAATTTTTTCAAACTCAACTACCAGTTGCAAGAGAAAACTAAAATAATCCTTTTTTACAGACTATTAATTTTTTTTCTTCCCATTATTATCTTATTTTTTTCTCTCATATTTCAATTGCATTTGCAAGAATTTTCAGCTTTTTTAAAGTATCATTCCCCATCCTCCATAGATCAAGTAACATTCTGGTGTATTATTAGGAGAAGAATACATTTTTTTTAAATCTCATCAGCACTAGTACAGCTTTCACCAATTGTCTTATGATAGCAGATTACCACATTCTAAATATCTTCATAGATCATTGATCAAAAAGCACACAGGACTGTCTTGTAAAGTGTAATTATTTCTGTGAAATGACCCCCCCCCCCCCCCCCAACGACTTAAAAAAACTCCTTTCATGACATTACAGATGTACATAAATTTACAATCAATTCCACTCATAGCAGCATTACCATCATTTGTGTGTTATAAACAAAATTTAAGACACCCATAGGGACCAAGTTTTTTGACAGTCAATTTTGTTATGGTCAAGCAAATAACTTTAAATGTTGCTAAAACTAAAAAAACTAGACAATTCACAATAGATTTCTAATTGAGAGAAACTAGGGTCTAGTGGCGGTTTCTTCATTTTTTAATTTATTGAGCTTAGACTTAAACTCAGCTAGAAATTCAGAACTGATTTAGATCTACTTAATTAATTACTCTGACTCTGAGCCGAGTCGATTAAAAAGATAAGTGCAAGCCCAATCCGGAATTCGTTAGTGAATCAGCGCTCATTGGTCAAATCATTGATGAGCTATTAATGATTTGAACGATATCACTCATAAATTTAAACCGGTCATCAACATTCAACAAATGTAAAGTTAGTTAGCTGGTATCTCCTTGGCTTGGTTAGTGAAAGACAAAAGTACAACCATCAACAGCCAACACTTTCACATAAATACACATGTGGGGCTGGATGTTTGGGTCCGCACACACAATCAATTATGGTACGAGTCGTTCGGATGGAAATCAGTAAGTACGAAAAACTTGTACACCTGACACAAAACAAGTCTTATCTAGATATCATACATTTAATTCTTAAAATACTTCTGCATGCGTTATAATACTTTTAGAGTGTAAAATATTCAAAAATGTTTGACTTACCTTACGAAGATGCACAAGGTGACGCGAACGGTTACCCGGCAATCACAGCTAGATCAGTTCCAATCGCGGCGAGGCGGCTGTATCACATATCGGCACGCTTACGTCGTCTGCTAGTGGCGAAATGCCATGTGTTTAGACAGCGTGAAAAGACACTCTGGCCCTAATTCACAAAGGAGGTTTGTCGACAAACCGAGGTTTATGTACGTCATATGACGCGTTTTGACGCGTTTTTTTTTTTACAAACCTGGGGGGTGTTTCACAAAGATCCTAAGTAGAACTTAACTCTAAGTTGGACTTAAAAATTATGGAAAGCCATTAGCATCTTTGAAAATATTTGGTAAAAATATTTTTGAAAGGCATAAAATGTTTATTCAAATCATTCATATTTTCTATCATTAAGGAGATTTCATATTCTTGTTGTGGAATTTATAAAATGTCTAAAATACTTGAATTTCTGCTTTTGAGTACATTTCATTTTAAGGCTCCAATAGCTGTCCATAATTTTTAAGTCAAACTTAGTGTTAAGTTCTAGTCTACTTAGGATCTTTGTGAAACACCCCCCTGGTTTGTAAATAACAAAAGGAGGTTTGTCGAAACAAAAGGAGGTTGTCGACAAACCTCCTTTGTGAATTCGGGCCATTGTGATCTTCGTTAAAAAGAAGGGGGAAAGGATCTAAAGATTTGATATTATCTATATGAATAGATCTTTGTGGGTTTATATTTTTGTTTTTGCAACATGTACAGTAAACTATACTGTGTTAGAAATTCCAGGAAATGTTTCAAATGTCTGACTCGATGAGATTTTCTTTTTTTAAATAGTGGGTCGGAAGAAGGAGCTAAATATTTGAATGAGATAGAGGCCCGTGTCTTATTCATTTTGAAATAATTCCAATATAGCAATAGGTTGTATACCTGAATCACCCTACTCGTGTGACAAAAAACATCTTAGAACTTTCACAATATCAGTATATTTAAAAATGGTTGAACTATGGAGTACATGAAAGCAGGCGCGGGTCCAGGATTTCTTGGGGGGGGGGGCCCAAATTTGAAATATGCGAGCCAAATTTTTGTACATAATGGTGACACCGGCAGTGGCAAAAGGGTTGGGGGGGGGGTAAAAAAAAACAAAATGCTCATCTCCCCCACTCTTACATGCAGGCCCGGCTAAACGTTTCTCGGCGGGGGTCAAGGGGTGGAGCCCCCAGAAGCTCAGGGGGTATAGGCTTTTAATTACTGTCAGATGAGCATATTTTGATACCTTATTTGTGACACTGGCAGGACACAAATTGGTTTGGGGTCGAGGGGGCGGAGCCCCCAGAAGCTCAGGGGTTTTATACATTAAATTACCATCAGATGAGCATATTTTATACCTTATTTGTGACACTGGCAGGTCATGAATTGGCGTGGGGTCCAGGGGCGGAGCCCCCGGAAGCTCAGGGGTTTTGAGCAATAAATTACGATCAGATGGGCATATTTTGATACCTTATTTGTGACACTGGCAGGACACAAATTGGTGTTGGGTACAGGGGGCGAAGCCCTCAGAAGCTCAGGGGTTTTATACGTCAGATTATCGTCAGATGAGCATAATTTTATACCTTATTTGTGACAAGGCTGGCAGGTCACGAATTGGCGTGGGGCCGAGGGGTGGAGTCCCGGAGACTTAGGGGTTTTAGGCATTTTATTGCAGTCAGATGAACATATTTTGATACCTTATTTGTGACACTTGCAGGAAAATAATTGGCGTGAGGTCCATGGGGCCGAGACCCCAGATGCTCAGGGGTTTTAACGATTAAATTACCGTCAGATTAGCATCCAACCGTCCGCCTTAGGGCCCTAGGTGGGGTCCAGGGGGCAGAGCCACCGGAAGTCAAGGGGTTTTAGGCATTTAATAACGGTCAGATGAGCATATTTTGATGCCTTATTTGTGGCACTGGTAGGTCACTAATTGGTGTGGGGTCCAGGGGCGGAGCCCCAGGATTTCAGGCCCCCCCCCCCCCTGGATCCGCTACTGCATGGAAGAGTAATTTGTAGCAAGTGAATTATTGTGTCTCTTCAACCCACGTGTACAAAACGTGAGGGGATAAACGGAGATTAATGTTTTAAACAAGATATGGCGCTATTTCACAATGCGAGTTGGCAATGAACAAAGTGACTATAAATTATCTTAACTATGAACTGTAATGAACAATTTATTTATTTATTTCTGGTATCTAGACAGGGTGAGTCATTATCACCATTAAAGGTGGTCATGATGCCCTGTTAAACATAATAAGAAACGATAGCTTTTCTTTAAATAATAAAAATAACAATGAGGAGGCGCTTTTGCTTATGGGTAGAACAGTGATCAACAAGTCCCTCGAGAAGGAACTAAAGCCGTCAGTTCCCTGGTTGTTTACTTACAAGCAGTCAGGTAAAACAATCATCTATCCTAATACAAATAATAATGTTTGCGAGTACATTAATGACTATGCACGGGTTAAATAACAGTAGGATAATGAACGAGACCCCCCCCCCCCCCCCCCCCCCCTCCACGATTTTTCCGATTGCTCGGGAACGCATAATATGGATGGCGCCCGCCGCTCGCTGACTTTTTTCTTTCGAGTCTTGCGCAACTTTTAAAAGAATTCTTTTGAAAATCGGACCTACGGTTACAAGGTCACGTGACCTTTTGTCATTGCATGTCAGCCCGAAAATCGCTCATTTTCGTGATTTGTGTACAAAACATATGGAAAAGTAATTTTTCCTAAAAACAGATCAAACATGGGTTATTGGGTCTTGTTTAAAGTTTAGGTGGTTGTTTTGGGAGTCAATATAGTTGAATTGTAGTAAGAAATGAAATACATAAGAAATTATCAAAACAAGGGATAACATAAGAAATAAGCTGGCTCTTCAAAATTTTTTGTCATATTATTCTGAATGGTCTAATGAATATATGTAGAGAAAAAGAATGCTTAAATATGAATAATATATGATTTATGGGTAAAAATGTGATTTTTATGACTTTATTTGCATAAATTACCATAAATATACAAATGAGTGAATTTTTCAAAAAATTGAAATTATCAAATTATTCTATACACTTCACTTGACATGCGTGCAATTTTCGCGGCGATCGGCCGCTTCGCGGCCGAGATCTTAAGGGGGAGGGCCATAATGCCCCCCCCCCCCCCCCGGCCGTACTAAGACCTCAAATAGCCCGGCCTTATTAGGGTTAACCAAGTGCAGTGCATATCAATATTATACTAGCTAAAAACATATTGATTATAAGATGGGTTCTACAATATGAGTATAAAGTCGACAAATTGACCCCTTCTCATAAACGTACAATCCATTTCGACGTTTCTCATTGGCTATACATTCTTGAACCCAGTTTTATAACATCAAACAACATCATAACTTTGCCTTCTTACTTTCCCTGCCATTAATTTCATGCATTATGTATTAGTATGTTTGGTGTTTTTTCATTCATTTATTTTTCATTTAAAATCTAGGTCAACCCCCCCCCCCCTTATTTTAAATGTGGTATTAAAGTTCGGTTGTACTGTATCATCTTTCAAAGCAATAGTTTGTCCATAATATGGTTGTGTTAACAGCATTATGTATATTTATAATGATGTATAAGGGTTAATAGTCGAATGGTTGCAGCTTCAGCGGGCTTCTGCTTGTTGATTGCAGCCCCAAAAAGGTAACATAATATCTCTAACGTATGATTAGTAACATTGAGTGAGACAGAAGTGACTTGCATTGTTCAGATGTAAAGTTGACTCTTCAGCTACCAAGTTATACAATGTTGAACTAAGACCCACATTCAAAGTATGATTTAATAGTGAGTTTAAGTAAAGTTATGTCCAGTCATTATTGGCAAGCAACAAACATTTATGCATAAATAATCGCAGAATGTCTATTTTCCTTCCTACTCTTTTATTACCCTTATATTCATATACAAATTTGAAACTAATTTCCCTTGTATTTGCACAGACTTCTAATTTGTTAATACTTAATATAGCTTTCAAGATTAAAAGTAATGCAAAATTTTGAGGCCATCCGACTCCCATTCCCTTTGAAAAATGAAACTAAAAAAAGATTGAGAAAAAAATTCCAGAGTTTTCGCAAAATGTATGCCTATAACGGATGTTGTATATTTTGTTTTATCTAATAATAAACTATTTACAAAAATAAGAGATTTTGCTAAAGGTCATCCCCTAAAAAATCCCCATCCTCTTAAAAGAAAGTAAAGAAAACAAAATCACGAATTGTAAAAAAATAAAGGTTTTCTTAGAGGGATGTTGTATATTAATTTTATCAACCATTGATTTACAAATAAATGTGAGCTAATACGTCGAAAGACATTCCAAAAGAACTGTTATTTACGGATAGTTTACCGGATTTTACTTCTTCCTAAAGATTCCTAAAAAAAAAAACATATCGAAAAGCATTCCCCTTTCGTAATAAGCGGGTAGGTGACTGCCTTCACGAAGGGGCAACTTGTCAAATGTAGTCTAGCGCCATCTTTTGTTCAAAACATTATAGGAATACATGTATAATTATCTTCAACGTTCATCGCCATTGGTCTTGTTTGATACAAATATAATCAGATCAGTTATTACATTTTCCCCCTGTAAATATTCAAAAAGATGCAACTTTTAATTACTCAGATGTGATTAATTGTTTACTTTAGATTAGTTAGTACGCAATGTATTGTATAAAATGTTCATGAATTACATGGCTTAATGCAGTTTATGTCGCATAATATTGAGGTTGATTGAATATGTATTTCATTTTCATTTGAGTTGTCTATAATGCACTTCATGAAACAAGAGGTATACCCTTGTTTTATGCGTGTTCATCATCGGTAATATTACATCGAACAAATGTGGGAAGACTAGTGGTTTATTGATAACTAGTAATGTATTTTTTTTATAAAAGAGATAACGAAATAGCTCAATTACTTATCAATAAGTACATAAAAGATCATATTAGCTGTGCCATTTATTGTTTTTGATTTATGGAAAATCAACATTCATTGATTGCAACTTGCAGTTGCTTGTATCCAACAAAATGACATAGCGTCATCTTATGTTTTAAACTTAAAGATACTATGTCCTTTTTGCAGCCAACATCAAATTCTGGAGAACTTTGCAGGAATTATGAATATGTCTATGTATGTCCTATCTGTGAATTCAAACATACAAAGTGTCCAAAGTGTCAAATTATGCAAGAAAACCCATTTACCTTCTAGACTTCACTGTCAGACACTATTGAGTGACTGACCGACATCTTTTTTTCTCTGGTAATAACATACATAAAATGAGCTGTAACAGGTACATGACATTTACATCAATAACCCACTACTTGTAATGGCCAAAATTAAAATGATTGAATCTTTGTGTATGACCATTCAGTAAAAGGGTCTGAAAATCAGACTATAACTTAGGTGATTGCAATCACTTCTAAAATTTGTCACCTTATGGACGTTATTTTCCCACTAAAAGCCGTTTTTCAAGCCCTTTCGTTTTGAGGGAAGTCTTTAATTAGCATTGTCATTAAAATTGGAATTTAACCTTTTCATTTTTTTGGCCTGCAAATGGGACATAGTACTTTTAACAGTGATTGGTAGCTAATGGATGTTTGTGTATAAAATGTTGCTGTTGCGAATAAAATCTAATCAGTTCATTGGCTCTGCAAGATACACACATGTCCCGAGTTTGGCAGTAATCCATCAATCAATTCTTGAGATAACGCGATCATGAGAACAGTGAATAAAATACACTGGGGCTCGGGGCGAAATTGCCCCCGAAATGCCCAATACAGCACCCGAAATTCATAAAAGAGCTAGCCCCCGTAAATTTTCATAAAGTTCAATGCAAAACAAATTTTAGAGTGTTATTTTCATGCAGGCAAGCTTGAAAAGTAGCCCCCGAAAAATAAATATTAATTTTTTTTCCCTTCACGAGAACGGGATGGACGAACCAGAAAACATAATGCCAAAAGAAAACAGACGATTAAAAAAAAAACATCTAGATAATAATAATAATAATAGTGCAGTTCTAACTTCTTATCAATTGTATAATACATTTATTAACATCTGTTATTTAAATGAAATTCTATAAATATGATTGTCTTGCAGATTCATATTTTTCTGAACCTGTGAATCATTGCACTCTTCAAATGAAGAGTGATTCACATGTTTAACCTGAGAGAGAGAGAGAGAGAGAGAAAGAAAGAGAGGGAGAGAGAGAAAGGGGGGGGGGGGTGACAGAAGGTAAGGGCTTGAAGCACATTCAGTGACTCAGAGGAGGACATATAAAAGAATCAAAATCATACATAATGATATTGATGTATAATATGATCAACATTTTATTCAATCAATCTATGCCATAACAGCAGAAAGAAAAGACTACTAAAATTAGCAGCATAACATAATTGGAACTTGATCATGGCTTGTAATTGAGAAGGCAAGATTAAAGGACTAATAGTACACACATTATAAACATGGTATATACATTTTGGAATTGTTGATATAATTTGCAAAATCAGAAAATTTACATTTTGTCATCCTCATTCTTTGATTCAAGATTTAAAACGTTTAAAATCAAATGTTACAAAATCGTTCTACAGAAATAAGTTGAAAGTAGTAAAACATCTTCTGAATTAGAACTATGACTTATAGTAGTACTACAAATAACTTGTTGCCAACATGTCTAAATCAATTATTTTCCTGCAACAAAGTAGAGTTGGTTACTTCCCTCAAATCTGAATCATAGTCTTCACACTTTTCTAAAAGTGAATACTGAAAATTAGTGCAATATTTCTTATGCTGAAAGATTTGATGTCACAAAATGTTCAAAGAAACCAAAAGTGTCACAATGAAATGTCTCGTTAATTGTAACAAAATGTGACAGATTTTTAAATTTTATATTCAAGGGGAGGGGGGAGGTTCCCCTTCTATAAAGCAATTTAATTATCCATGGTGAACCTTTGGGTGATACAAGTATACATGAAATAAAGATATAAACAGTTGCCATGGAAACATTTTTTTTTTAAGGTGAGTTTTGTAGGGTCTTGAATGTCTTAAAATGGTAATTGTTTACAACAGCGTTTCTAAGGAACTTAGAATTTAGATATTAAAAAAGGACGGCATGGTACAAATATTTACAAGAAAAATTAATAAAAAGATCCATTGTAAACCTTCTTTTTACAATCTGATACACAAGCAACGCATACAAGGTACAATTGGACACGAAATAACATAATCTCGCTAAATCCAGTGATAATTTCAAATTTCAATATCATAGTCAAATTCATAATTATCATAATTATAATACACAATTTTCCAACAAATTTCATTCATGGTCTTTTAAGTCTAGTTATGAAGCTAAATCATTGAGTTATCTAGGTCCTAAACAGTGGAATATGATTCCATAAGTAAAAACGAAATCACAATTCATACCTGGTATCTTCCTTTAGAAAACAATATAAAATCTTACTACTAAATAATTATTAATCAGCACAATTGATTTTTTTTAATTTTTATATCTGAACCCTCTTTCATTGTTATTTTGTTTTCTTTTCTTTTCCCCCTTCATATATTTTTGTTCTTCTCTCTATTTTACTTTCTCTTGTCTTATAGATAGTTGAAGTGTTTGTACTTTGCTTATTTAATTTAATTTATTGTTGTGTGCTTACAATATTTTATATTTCTTTTTGTATTGTTTTTCATTCTTTAATGGGCGATCCAACTTCACAGGTTTTCGCAACCTTTGTGGAAAGCCCCGCATATAACCTTTGTAAACATAGTTAAAATTTACTGTTACTTTGTATATTTTGATTTTTATATTGCGAAATAAAATTCAATTGAATTGAATTGAATTACTCCTAATAAAAACAATCCAATTCACCTCGTACTGATTACAAATTTAAGGCATAAATTTAAACTGAAGACGTTTGACACATCTTCTTTCTGCAAAGGAAAGGAATAAGACAGAATACCATCTCATTTCTCACAGCAAATAACAATGAGTACAATACAGACATACATACCGGTAATATTTTGATATCAAACTGTTGTATAGCCTTAAAGATAAAGACCAGTTATGGTCATGCGATTGCATTGTGAAAGAAACGTTGTGGAATTGATCAGAAAATGTTGATCATATACGTATTGGTGTGTACTGCAAGGTTCTAGAATCATCAAAATGACAAGAAATTTGGCCCAGTCTTTGTAAAGTTACAAGCACTGTGCACAGAAAGATGTATATGGGACTATACGCACACGTGCATGGCAAGTGCGTTTATCTCTCACAGGCCAATAGATAAACTAATTTACCAAATATATCAATTAGTAGGCGGTTTCCCGGCAAAATTTGTATCATCATGTATTAGTCAAAACATATTCTTTCACATGATTGGTAATAAGAGCTTCCATTTCATTTTTTGAAATTGGGGCATTTCCAATACTGGTCTTTACCTTTAACATTTTAATATGGAGTTAATAAGAGTAATCATCACAATGGTAATATATGCCTTGTACAAAGATTAGTATATAGCTCGAAGTCTACAAGTATTGTTACCAATTGTAGGATGCGCGTTCTTGTTGGAAGGCACCAGAATGCTGTTGGACAAGCTCCCTAGAGGCTTGGTCGATGGCCTGGTCTGGGAAGTCACTGATCGGCCAAACCTGGACAAAAAATTGCATATATGAGTTTGAATTCATTGATAATGGTAGCTGTTTTCATCTTTAAATTCAGAGTTATCAAAAGACCAAAGCAGCCAAAATAAATTCTTACATTAAATAACAAAATTGTCGGAAAGCTGAGAAAAAATAGTTTTGAAATTACTGTACATGTATACCTCTCGTGTCATCAAATTAGCAGGAGGAAGGTCAATTGTAGTCTGGGTGAAGGAATGGGAGGGGGAGATCACAATTTTTCTTTAGATGGGTTACATGACCATATGTCTGTAGATAATCCTCCTTTTGTATTCAACAGAAAATTAAAATAAAATTTTGTTTTGGTAGAAAAAAGGTACTTGCAACCCTATGCAAGAGGAAAAAGAGAAGGAATTATGATTAAGAAAATCTAAATAAAAACTAAAAAGAAGCCAAAAGAAAAATGAAAGAAAAAAAAGAAGGATGTGACGGGGGTTTGGTCCCTGAACTGTTATTCTTTAGGGCTTGGTGTATAAACTTCAGTATTCTATTTTGGCACCATATAAATCTTTTGAGCAGGGTTGAGCAATATGACAAAAATATGATGGAGTGTTCAGGGATTTTTCGTGCAGAAGGGGCATTTCTCCATCAAACATTTACTTCAACGATGTAAAATTAGAATATGAAGGGAGGGAATCTATGCGGGAACTTTCTGCAAAGCTCAGGATCCTGTGGGGTAGGTTATACCTAATACATTTATGAATCTTATGTACAAGTAGATTCAACAAATTTATAGCTGTAGTTTGAAAATGCTTATATCTTATAATGATCGTTAATTTGTTGCATCCCATTTTTGTTCAACTTGTGTACATTTCTTTTTAATCAAACGATTGTAATCATTTCGATTCAGTTGTATGAGTGCAATTATGGATTGAACTAGATAGATCTTCGACTGCTTTTGACTGCACACAGGCGAAAATGATGCATCCGCCATAGAGCGATTCTACAAACCATAGCAGAAGCAAATTTAAAAATTCAACTTTGATTGTAATCCATTAATAGGTTCTCAGATTTTCATGATTACAAGCTATTTTTCATATACATTAACATGTATGACGTACCCTTTGATCTTTGACTTCATGACCATAAAATCTATTCAGTTCATTGGATCTGCAAGATACATACATGTCCTGAGTTTGATAGTAATCCATTCGTCGTCGATACTAATGACAATGTCTTCACAAGCTATTTTGGATACATAATGAGCCCCATGGCCTTTGACCCCATAATCTAATCAGTTCATTGGCTCTGCAAGATACACACATGACCCAAGTTTGGTGCTAATCCTTCAACCATTTCTTGAGATAACGCAAATCATGAGAACAGGAAGTGCAGACAGGCGCGTAGCCAGGGGGGCCGGTGGGGGCAGTCGCCCCCAAAAAAACGCAGGCCCCCCCCAAAAAAAAGAGAGAGACAGAGAAGAAGAAAATTAAGAGGACGTAGGAAGAAAAAGGGAAAAGGAGTCGAGAACGGTACATCAAATCGTCTTCTTTCTCTAATAAATTAATGAAATGTCAAAACTTCCGGGCTTCGCGCAGAGGGGGACTGAATACAGGTAAGGATTAAGGGTTAAGAAAGGTACAACAAATCTTCTTTGTCTAATAATACGTCAAAGCTTCCGTGCTATGCGCAGGAGGGGCGGACTGAATTCAGACAAGGATTATGAGTCGAGAAAGGTACAACGAATTGTCTTCTTTCAAAGCTTCCGCGCTTTGCTCGGGAGGGGGGAAACTCCCCCCTCCCTGCACCCATCCCCCTAGGGAGCGCGCTATGCACGCTCTTTAAGTGATTCGCATGCTTTGCGTGCTCACTACCGCCCCCTAAAATGAAATCCTGGCTACGCGCTTGCGTGCAGACGGACAATCCGTAAACATAATGCCTCAAGCTACTTTGTAGCGGAGGCATACAAATAATAAAATGACACTAATGAATGAATGAAGAGTGCAACTTACAGGCTACTCCAGGGAACCCATAATGAATCTCTGGTTCGGGTCCTGGTCCCTCACTATTCATTGATCGTACAGAAAACTCAAACTCCTCGCAAAGTTGGCTAGCATCTACGATGTAATTCTGGATGATTCCAGTAGGATTATCATCAGTGTTTTCTGGGTATACTGAATCCTTTGTGAATGGTTCACTTGAAAGCCTGGGTCTGTACGCAACCTCGTAGTGGAAATCATCCCCACCGTAGTAGAAGGGGTGAATTGCCTGAAAACACAGAATTCAAGTTATGCTCAAGTTATGCTCAAGTAACGCTCAAGTAATGCTCAAGTAATGCTCAAGACACATCTCTCCAGTTGAAAAAATAGCTAAATTTGATGTAAACTGACTCCTGAATAAATACTGCAAATGAGTATTTCTTGGGCAGTTTGATGTTGTTTTAACTGTATATACCACAAGCATGGCATCTACAGAGTTCAGGTAATGTATATATTACATTTTGAAGCAAGCGCCATGAGCGCCTGAGCTGACGGATACCAGGGTTATAAAAGACATTGATATTATGTTTGTCAAGAACCAACAAATACACATGAATATGTAATCATTGTCTATCTTTAACTATTACAATTGAACAAAGTATTTGCATTGTTTGTTCAAAATAGGAAATAAAGATAAAATAAAGCAAATAACTGTACATTCTTGATTTCTATATCTTTATATTAAATACCTTGATCATTATAAATAGAGACTGCCAAATAGTCGGTAGAAATATTAAGAAAAAAAAAATTAGAATCTCATCATCTTTTGAGTACCTACCTGCCATCTTATGACCGTCGATGTTCGGGTGGTACTTCCGTTGACTCCGCTCGGGTTTATAGAGGGTGGGGCAACTTGAGGATCGACCCTTGAGGCTACCTCCGCACTTGGTTCAGACTCCCCAATCTCGTTCACAGCAATGACACGGAACCGATAGTCTACGAATGGCTGCAGGTAAAGCACTTTACGATAGGTTGCAAGGCCACTTGCTGTCTCGTTCTGTGAATAAGAGAGAGAGAGAGACAGAGACAGAGAAATACCAATTAATAACTGAATTCAAAATCACAACAGAATTTATGATCAATAAGTGTGATAACAGCATTAGGAACAAGGTGATGATGATGATGATGATGATATTGATGATGATAATGATGTTGACATTGATGATGATGATGCAGCTGCTGCTGCTGATGATGATGATCCTCGTCAAATGGGCTGTGGAAAAATATATTTTTGCTATATTTTACTATTTATTTTCTATTTTGATGTGAATGCACCCTATTGAAACACCGTCTTTTATTTAAAATCGCATTTGACCGCCTATGTTGTTCCTATTTTCTAGGAATTGGTGTTTTGATAACTATCAGTTCCGTGTCATTGCTGTGAACAAGATTGGGGAGTCTGAACCAAGTGCAGAGGTATAGCCTCAACGGTCTGCAATAAAATTCCTGAGGTGTACCGAGTGTATTTTGTGCCATTGTGAATACCTGAATTGCGCTACATTGTGATAACGTCACGAACAAAAACCTGTGTATTATTTGTTCTATAAAATGGGCCGACAATCTGAATTAGCAAGGCTATAAGATGTCTCCCTGCAACCTTCATCCATGGTTGTTATCACCAAAATGCACCCCATGCAGATGGTACCAAATAATAAATGGTTATGAGTTCAAAAGTGTGAATAGTTTCATGATTTGAAAGATTAACATTCTGTTAATCTTTCAACGAATACAAGCAGATTTCAACGCAAACTTACTGCTTGGAATTGCCAGTGCATATCTGCCCACTTGGTGTCGTACTGGATGATGTAATATTGGATAGGAGCATTGTTGTCATTGCCAGGCTCCCAGAAAAGGTCCATTGCAAACTCCTGTTGCTTGGCTCGAAGCATCAGAATCTGAGGAGATTCAGGCCGACCTGGGAGAAACACAATGCATCATTTACCAGTTGATTTACCAGTTGAATTTCCAGTTGAATTACCAGTTGATTTTTCAGATAGTTATCTAGTATTCAATCAACTGATAATCGATAATCAATATTAGCATCTGGTCACCTACTTGACCACATATACTAACTCTTGCAATTACCCCATCACAATGATCTTTTGAAGTAGATTACAGATGTGTATTATGTGAGATGACATGTAAAGTTTGTGCATACATATATACAAATTTATACACTTTATTTCTGGTTAGAAATTACATATATCAATATATCTAATTTTACGTCTTAAATTAGATGAAAAACATGATCAGACATGTGTAATATATTTGTCAACTAGCAGGACCCGCGGAAATCCGCGGGATTCTAGAGGGGGGCGGAGGGTGTAAATAGATAGAGACTGTCTAAATTAAAACCACCAAGAACTTTATTTGCCATTCAGGCCATTAAAAAATATACATGTTTAGCGTCCCCGCCCGCTTCCTTTTTGGGGGCCGCCTCCTATTTTTTTTTTTTTTTTTTTTTTTTTTTATTTATTTTTTTTTTTGAAAGAAAAAAAACATGAAAAGCACTGCTAAAATGTATTTCTGATTTTAAAAAAGAAAAAAAAAAAATTGTTGGCCGCCATCTTGAAAAAAAGCCCGAAAATCAGGGAAAATGTACAGAGCGGCCATTTTGAAAGAAAAAAAAAAAAGGGCCTCCCCCTTCCCATTTTTCGAAAAAAACAGGACGCTAAAAGCATGTTTGTTTTTTTAATTTCGCCTTATATTAGATGAAAAAAAAACAATCCAACTGTACCGGTAGTTATTCTTTAAGCCACTGGAACTGCGTAGAGTTCCGTAGTGTGGCGTACCGACTACGAAGAAATTCGGCTGCGTATTAATGAGAAAATAGTCCCTGCGTAGGTTATGCGTAGGCTGGCGTAGAGGTTTGCTTGGTTGCTTACTGTGTGGAAAGCTTTTTTACTGCTTTGTCGATCTGGCGTAGGGTAGCGTACTGTTGCATAGGCATGTAGCGTAGTGTTGCGTAAAAAGGCGTACTTTCTGCGTCAAGTTTCTACGCCAAAAGTACGCGAAAAAAATTAAACATGTTAAATTGTTTTCGTTCATTTTGCGTACCAGTTCCGTAGTGTGGTGTACCAACTACGCAGAAACTAGGCTGCGTATTAGGAAAATAGTCCCTGCGTAGGTTATGCATAAGCTGCATGGCGTACAGGTTTGCTTATGGTTGCTTACTGTGTGGAAAGCTTTTACTGCCTTGTCGATCTGACGTAGGGTAGCTAGCGTACTGTTGCGTAGGCATGTACATGTAGCATGGTGTTGCGTAAAAAGGCGTACTTTCTGCGTCAAGTTTCTACAACGAAAGTACGCAAATTTTTTTTTAACATGTTGAATTGTTTTCGTTCATCTTGCGTACCAGTTCCGTAGTGTGGCGTACCGACTACGCAGAAATTAGGTTGCGTATTAATGGGAAAATAGTCCCTGCGTAGGTTATGCGTAAGCTGGCGTACAGGTTTGCTTATGGTTGCTTACTGTGTGGAAAGCTTTTACTGCTTTGTCGATCTGGCGTAGGGTAGCATACTGTTGCGTAAAAAGGCGTACTTTCTGCGTCAAGTTTCTACGCCAAAAGTACGCAAAAAAAATTAAACATGTCAAATTGTTTTCGTTTATCTTGCGTACCCCTTTACGTCCCTCACCATATTGCATATACCGTAGGCCAGCGTAGTTGGTACGCAATACTACACAACTCTACGTCTTGACCACACGCCAATTAGAAGACCTGCCAGTGTCACAAATAAAATATTAAAGATATGCTCATCTGACCTTAATTAAATGTCTAAAACCCTCAAGCTCTCGGGGGTTTGGCCCCTTGAAACCCGTGGACCCCACGCCTATATTATATATACACTCAACTCACTGCGATCTGATCTCCCCCCCCCCCCCCACCTTTGAAGAACGTTTCTTGGAGCCTGCATGTAACATGGAAGAATGGTGCATGGTGATGCAGATTTTCTTTCTGCACCCCCCCCCCCACGATTTTACTCATTACGCAACTGACTGTTTGCAATGCATGAACAATGAAGTCACATAGATCTACTTCTGTCTGGTTGATATTGAACTATTAATATGTAAATGTACAATTCATAACCTTATTTAATGCTTTCTTGTAATTTACTGTAAATATAAGAAACAAATTTATGGCACTTCGGCCTCTACGCTGTTGTGTTGACGGGTTCTTTGATGGATGGATAGACGTATGTGTAGTTGTATAGTTGTACGAATATTGGCCTGCTTGGCCCCCCAAACTCTTCGACTCTAGCGCAGCTCAGTCAAAGCATCTTGGTCAAAGCGCCCCGGCCGCAGCACCGTGTATTGACTGAAGTTAGCTTGCGACTCAACTGTCAGTCCAATGGTTTTCTTGTGAAAACTTTCCTTTAGAAAATGATAATCAAAATGGAGTATACATGGCCGTAATAATCACAAAATAAGCTTTGATTTCATACCTCCATTCACGAAAACTATATAAAAATCGCGGCAATCATGATGGAAATAGGTCTCTAAGTTTGGACGTCGACGGGAAGCCCCGTGTATTTATCTGGCTTAATTGTGCAGAGCTAAAGCACATCCTATAGCAAGACGCTTTACTCTCGGTGATCCCGCCCTTTGCATAGAGAATTTAATACGCAACATAATGTGAGTTGTTGGTCATCTGTTGTGTGTCTCTTTGAGAACTGCAAAGAAATGAGTGTGATCGACGGCGCGGCGGCATGCAGAGAATATAGAGAATATCATATAGAAAGATACCTAACACGGTGTAAGTCGTACCCATTCAGCGTGCATTTAATACGCAACTTAATGTGAGTGGACGGTCATCGGTCGTGTGTCTACGGATGTCATGTTGAATATCCATGAGGTATCTCTGTCGTCACGCATATCCTGCATTATGCATATCGCGTCTGTTTTCGCCCTGGACGTCGACACGGAGGAGGACCTCGGGCGGAGTATAGCCAATTCGACAGAGTAGACTCTCCCGCGGACGATGGCACCGGTCACCGGGACCCCGAGGGGTGGGTTCAGGAGGAGATAGCTGCACCAACTTGGGTCGGCGATCTCATTAAAAAACAATAGAATACAAAGGCGGGCGGAGACGTCATGCCCCCCCCCCCCAGTTTTCAACTGGTAAATCAACTGGTAATCATCTACTGGTTTTCAACTGGTAAATCAACTGGTAATCGTACTGGTTTTCAACTGGTAAACCAACTGGTAATCATCTACTGGTTTTCAACTGGTAAATCAACTGGTAATCATCTACTGGTTTTCAACTGGGAAATCAACTGGTAATCATCTACTGGTTTTCAACTGGTAAATCAACTGGTAATCATCTACTGGTTTTCAACTGGTAAATCAACTGGAGTCATCTACTTGTTTTCAACTGGTAAATCAACTGGTTATCATATACTGGTTTTCAATTGGTAAAATGAACTGGTAATCATCTACTGGTTTTCAACTTGTAAATCAACTGGTAATCATCTACTGGTTTTCAACTAGTAAAGCAACTGGTAAATCAACTGGTAATATCAACTGGTACGTCTCAGATGTCAACTGGTATTTCTACTGGTTTCCAAATTGTATCAACTGGTACCAGTTGAGACCAGTTGAGACCAAATCAAACCAGTAGATACCAGTTGGAAATCCTTACTGGTTTCAACTGGTATCAACTGGAATTTCGACCTGGGTTGCCAGAACTCTGGTCCACCAGAGGTGTTTCTTCCCGGATGTAATAAGACTCTAGAACTCTCTCCCTTAGAACACCATTAATTGTACCTCTGTTAACAGCTTCAAGCAAGAGGTACAGAAGACCCAGCTCCGCTAAAAGGGTAATTGTTTTTACTTGACTTGATCAATTACTGTACCTTTTATCAGACATTAATGTACACACATCTGCACTGCACCTCAACAGTATCACAATACACCTGAGAGTGAACTGTGCAGGCATTTACTGCAAAGCTTAGGACCCTGTGAGGTAGGTTATACCTTATACATTAATTAATCCTATATCTACAAGTAGATTCAACAAATATTTTTATGTTACAAGGATCGTAAATTTGTTTTTTTTCTATCTCATTTGTGTACATTTCTTTTTAATCACACGATTGTAATCCATGTCAATTCAGTTGTATGACTGCAATTATGCATTTAAAAACAAAATGAATGAATGAAGAGTGCATCTTACAAGCTTCTCCAGAGACCCCATGATGAATCTCAGGTTCGGGTCCTGGTCCCTCACTATTCATTGATTGTACAGAGAACTCAAACTCCTCGCAAATTTGACTGGCATTTACAATGTAATTCTGGATGATTCCAGTAGGATTATCATCAGTGTTTTCTGGGTCTACTGTAGCCTTTGTGAATGGTGCACTTGAAATCCTGGGTCTGTATGCAACCTCGTAGTGGAAACCATCCCCACCGTAGTAGAAGGGGTGAATTGCCTGAAAACATAGAATTCAAGTAACCATCAAGTTATGCTCAAGTTATGCTCAAGTATTGCTCAAAACGCATCTCTTTAGTTGAAAAACTAGCTAATTCTGATGTAAAGCAACTACTGAATGAACACCGCCAATGAGTATTTCTTGGGTAATTTATGGTTGTTTCAACTGTATATGCTACAAGCAGTGCATCTACAAAGTTCAGGTAATATATGTATCATATTTTGGAGCAAGTGCCATGAGCACCTGAGCTGGTGGATACTGGGGCCTATAAAAGACATCGTTATTATTATTGTTGGGAACCAACAAATACACATGAATATGCAATCATTGCCAACCATTTATTTAACTACTACAATAATACAAAGTATTTGTATTTTTTATTTAAAATAGGAAATGAAAATAAAATAAAGCAAACACCTGAACATTCTTGATTTCTATATCTATATATTAAATACCTTGATCATTATGTTAAAGACTGCCAAATAGTCAGTAGAAATGTTAAGAATAAGAACCTTACAATCTCATCATCTTTTGAGGTCCTACCTGCCATCTTATGACCATCGATTCGGGTCTAGTGCTACTTCCGCTGACTACCGGTACGCTTGGGTTTTCAGAGGGTGGGGCAACTTGAGGATCGACCGTTGGAGCTATTCCCGCACTTGGTTCAGACTCCCCAATCTCGTTCACAGCAATGACACGGAAGCGATAGTCTACGAACGGCTGCAGGTAAAGCACTTTGCGATAGATTGCAAGGCCGCTGGAGGTCTCATTCTGTTAAAGAGAGAAAGAGAGAGAGAGAGATCGAGAGAGAAATACAAATTAATAAGTGAATTCAAAATCACAACACAAATTAGTCCCGAGTTGACACTGGTCCCTGACCATCGAGCTGAAACCTAGTTTTGTGTTATTGGGTTTAGGGTTTTCATCACATTAACAAGTCCCCATAAAGTCCCCATGAATTCGTTCAAGCCACTAGCGAATTTCACCCCAACAGCTAAAAATGATCGCTTATGCATTCCCACATTTATTTACGCATGTTTTGTTAACCTGGGTTACCAGTCCATTTGGCAACTTATATACACATGGCAAGTAGGCAAGACTAACCATGATTGGACGGGTTCATTTGAAGGGGTGGAGGGAGTCTCTTCTTACTGTAGTCTGGTGAGGAATAGGGCAAATGAAAGAATCTGATTGCATGCATGTTGTGAAGTGATGATCTTGGGAATATTTTTTTTTGTCAGGGTTGTTGAGTTAACTAGTGGTACACCTGGAATGAGAAATATATATCTGGAGTTGACAAACAGAAAATATGACATGGAGAATGAATGTTATTGTGCTAGCAATTATAACTTCAGTGAATGCAAATCAAGTTTGTGCAACTTTAATAGTATATAGACATCGACTGCCTTGAGAGGCCTGAGGGGTCATGGCAAGATGTGCAAGTTCCTGAGAGCATATAAAACAGCCAGGCCTCGACTAAGAATTCTTACCTTATCCTTTTATTAAGTAAAGATTGGTTAAAACATCACAGAAAATCTGAGAAACTGTCTGTTTATCTTCACTTGAAAAATGACTGAAACATTCATTCATTTAATCGCAGACTAAAAGCACTGTATGGTGTCCGTGCTCGCAATTTTTTTTTTTAACGGGTTAAACTAAAGGGGATCTGAGCATAATAGATTCATGGGGGCTGTTACTCAGGGCAACGGATATCACTCATGAACTATTGACTATGTGTTTGTCTCTTTGCGGGAATATCCAAAATCACGACTGCAATTTCGACCAATCAGATGGCTAGATTTCTAAAGAGAGGTTGATCTACTCGCTGCTTTCCCTCATCCTTTGCACCCGATGTTTACCCCCACGCCCCTCGTCAAATGACTTAGCACCGGCGGTGTATACATAGGTGGGCATTCAATTATTTGTTTAAAATCACGGTCAAACACGGTCAATGCATTTTAGTCGCCATTGACTTGAATTTTCGGGTACGAGGTCCCCACCCGTTTTTTCCTATTCAAACCCGGGTTCAGTAAAACCTCTGATGACTCAGGCCAAACAGAAATTATGCTTTGATGATAATAATGATATTGATGATGATGCTGTTGCTGCTGATGATGATGATGATGATGATGATGTCAAAGATGGTGAAAATATAACATATCTATGCACATCAAATATGCTTTAAGCCCACTGCGCATGATACAATCTGACTATGATCAGATTTTGAAATAATTTGACATACCATTTGATACGAACATTCGAACATGTAAAATCTTAATGACCGAGGATCTGAATATTCATATGATTAATGAAATCTAAGTTTCAAAGGATTTCATGCTTCCTTGGAAGAGGAAAAGCTAAATGGGTTCAGAATTGTGGTGACGTCAGTTCAGTAGTGCCCATTGTCAACGATTTGAAGCCATGCATTCAGCTTTTATTCTGACGAGAAGAGGACAATGCACTAACATTCTGGTTGTTAGCACTCTTATCTTTATTTAGATACTAAATAAAGAACATGATGTTTATTTAGATTTCCTATCTAATACAAAATCGCAATTTCTTCAAAAATCGGATCACAGGACCATCATGTAGTGTGCGGTGGACTTTAGAAATACGACCCTCAACAGTGGCAAGTCTGTCCCATGATTTCTATGCAAACTTACTGCTTGGAATTGCCAGTGCATATCTGCCCACTTGGTGTCGTACTGGATGATGTAATATTGGATAGGAGCGTTGTTGTTGTTGTCATTGCCAGGCTCCCAGAAAAGTTCCATTGCAAACTCTTGTTGCTTGGCTCGAAGCATCAGAATCTGAGGAGATTCAGGCCGACCTGGGAAAAGCACAATGCATCAAATCTTAAATAAAGCTTCTCATTAACTATTTTTCTTCACAAAATACTGTGTAAATATGAAATTGAAAACATCATATATAGATAAGGCTTGAAAAATGATATAATTTATCAAAAAATGAATCAAATAAGGGCTTTTTAGCGCAAGTGATGTTAGTAATGCACTTCAGAATTGTTGATGATTCTTGACATTGTATAGTTCCATATTTCTGTTATAAACGTTCAAAGTGTTGGCTCTGCAATGAAGTCAATATTTACAGATTTACTGAAATGGTTATTAGTTTTGAGGCATGATTCAGAAGATTTATTTCCATTTTCTACAGATTCTGTGAATCAGTTCAGCAGCTCTTGATGGTACAAGCAATTAAGAGTATCTAAGATGTCACCGTAGATGTCACTTTCTAAGTCGTACCTTTTACAATGAGTTGAGCAGAGGCATTCACTGAATGAACTGTGCCTGCAGACTCATCAAGGGTTGTTTCCACAAAACATGTATAGGTTCCTGAATGAGTAAGATAGGCATTCTCTATTCTCAGGGAGTTGTCCTATATGGAGGAAAGAATAAGAACAAATTGTAGTACCGGTAATGCAATTTCATTAAACTTTCTCATTTCTTTAATCCAAAAGGCTATTCAGGCTTTTAAAAATGAGCAATACTCAATATTTTTATACCTACTTATAATTTCTTTGATAAATTAACCGAAAAAACACTGTGCAGAGCATTTTGTTTAAAAAATCTGTGTATGCAATAAATAGTGCATTTTTTTTAACCCAACAATTTCTGAAACAACTTTGGAAGAATAAAGTACATAAAAACAGCCCAAAGATACTAAACAGTTATCACTTTACCAACAAACAGTGGTGAAGAGTAAGACTTAATACATCTACAGTAAACAAGCAACTCTTGGTTTTCAGATTTAAACCCTCAGATGGATAATAATCATTTCCTTTCTCTGACAAGTATTAACACAAACAATAATGAAAAATCAACCAAAATGAGAGAAAGTCATCTTTTTCTTCTTGATTTCCTCCTGATTTGGAGTTGTTTCCTTCCCAGAGTGATTTAGTGGAGAATAAGCAGACAATATAATAGGGGTACAAAAACGTTAAATATTTACAAGATGTGCTAATGACAGCTTATGCAGAAGCTGCTTTGTTCACAGAAGATCGTTTTAAGTGCATTTCCAGGATAAATTTTAGGGATGCGGCACGGTAACCCAGGGTCTGGGCAGTAATGGGTGGGTCATCATTGACTCCAAGGAGGATGATATTTGTGGTGACTTTGGCCACGAAATTGGGAGGAACTGATTGTAGTACATGTAGGTGTTGAGTGCAAATTAATGTGGTCTTGATGAACGGGGGGCATGCATGCTCCTATCAAGTGGTTGACTGTTTCATTTGCTGTCAGGCAGGGACATGCTGGACTCTGAGCTTTTTGACAAGGTAGTCAATCAGAAAAATCAGAACTGATTTTATTGTTTAATATATAATTCTATGTATCTACCTATTATTTGCTAGTTTATCTAAACTACGCCACCATCAAGAACTTAAAACGTCACATTTGCGCATGCCCCACCCCCACGTGCGCAACACATGCCCACCATTCATCCTCTTTCACGAGCAGCCAGAGACAAGGCTTCGGACTTGTTGCCGGGCAAGGACGGAGGGAGGGAGAAGGGACAAAGGGAGGGACATAGGTAGATACATAGATTTATATAGTAAACAATAAAATCAGTTCCAATTTTTCTGATTTACCACAATAAATTGATGTATCTACCTATTATTTGCTATATAGACCAGCACAGAAAGGACCGGGATGCATGTCCCAAACAAGACGAAGCCGCCCTTAGGGTTGCAAACAAATCCTTCCCAGAGGGGACGTCTCTAAGATAAAATGACGTAAATTAATTGGGAGACCGCCAAAAGGCGGTCTTCAAAATGCAGTCCAAACCCACTCCCTGGAACAACGCCCAGGAAGTACTGATACTTCTGGTATCGTGGGCCCTGGTCCTCTGGGAGGAGGGCCTCAGGCCAGCCGTCAGAATAGCTTCCATTATCCATCTCCAGATGGACTCTCAAGAAGCAAGAGAAAAGGGCTCTTGAGAGATGAGAAATAAGAAGTGACGCATCCGATGCAAGAGACACCGATGGAAGAGGGGTCTGCAGAGGCTTGCCCCGCGCCAGAAACGAAACGATCACCCAGGGGGCGAGCAGACATACGATTTCCCTCGATACTGGAATCCACTCATTGAGGGAATCGATGCTGGGTGTAAAAAACTTCAGCAGGTGCCTCTGAAAGGACCTCATGAGAAGTCTTACCTCGATCAAACTGGCAAGGTATCCCAGAAACTGCAGCCAACGCTTGGCTCGCACCCTGCCGCGGTTGGGCTGAGCGACCTGGTTCGGGATGGCTATCTCCGCACCCAAGTACACTGGGGTACGAGTGGGAGATAGCTCCGATTTCTCCCAGTTGACCAGGAAGCCGACAGGCGCAACTAAACCCGGAGATCCACCTCCGAACTTGCCAGCAAAAGCCAGTTGTCTAGATAGACAAAAAGGTGAAGGCCGCGATTCCTCAGAAAACCAGCCAGAGCCGCCACCACATGGGTGAAAACGCAAGGGGCTGGTCTGAGACCGAACGGAAGGGCACAAAACCTAAAGGTCTCGCCCTCGAAGGCGAAACCCAGGGGATCCCGCAAACAGGGATGAATCTGGACATGAAAGTATGCGTCCTTCAGATCGAGCGAGACGGCCCAGTACGTCTGCTCGATCATAGGCAAGATGGAGGCCGAGTTCTCCATCCGAAAATTTACCGGGGGGGGGGGGGGATGAAAGTATTGATCATTTTCATATTCAATATCATCTGCAACTTCCCCGAGCACTTGGGGATCACAAAAATCGGGGAGAGACACAGAAGTGGATGGCGCCCTTCTCCAGCAGCAACTGTATCTCAGCTGAGATATATTGTCAAAAAAAGGCGGATAAGGCCGGTGGACGAATCGCGTCGTGCAGGACGGGCTCTGCAAGCCTCATACAGAACCCGTCTCGCACGACGGAGCGTAGGAATGAGTCTTCGGTAATCGCTTTCTAAGCGGTAAGGAAGAGCTGAAGCCGTCCGCCTACTTTGTGATCCCCGGCCAAGGGCATGACATCAAAAAGCCTGCCCTGACCTGGCCAGAGCCCTGCCGGGCCTTGACGCTCCCTCTGCCCCTAAAGGAGCCTCTCCCTCGAGATGGCCCAAAGCCACCCGTTGGTTGGGAGACAACAGGTGCTTGCACACGAGGTGGTGCCTACCCTACTCGACGGCGAAAAAGAGTCTACGCCTTCTGCCTGGGTTGGGTTGGTTGCAGCGGATGTAGCTGTTTGGCCATCTCCGCTGCCTGTTTACGGGAGTCAAGCTAGCGCTGCAGAATTGCAGCGAACTGACCCCCAAACAGGTGCTCCTCCGAAGAGGGTATCCCCGCCAAAAGAGAGGGGACGAACCTCTTAAGAATCCCCAAGGCGGAGAGAGCAAACTCTCTCCAGATTTTCGTAGCCTAAGCAGCCCCGCAGAGAGCTGTGACTACTACGACCCTGTCACTGACAGCAAGATCTCGTCTAAGATCATCCCGTCAGCCTCGGAAATAGCCAGTTCAGGAGCCCTGACCCTCTTGCTAAAAATAGATCCCAGGTATGCCGTAAGATCTGGCCTGGGCCTCGCTAGACCGCACCGGCTTGTCTAAAGCAAGGTACTGGCGACTCTTGAAATTGACACCCAACCTTGCCGCCCCCTGAGACAGGTCGGGCGAGAAAAAGTTGTGTGAGTCCTGAGACCCGAAAGCGAACCCTTAACCAACTACCAGCTTGGGAGACACCTCTGCAGCCACACTATTGTAGCCTTAAAATCACATGTCAGAGGAATCCCCCTGGAGGGAGCATTCTGACGGAAAAACACCAAAACCTAGGCTTCCTCCGACTGAGTCGGGGCAAAAGCCTCAGGCAATTTTTTTGCCAGCATAGCCTAGGCGTCTGCTGCAAAACCCTGAGGCACTTGGGGGGACACACTTGCCAAGGATTCCGAACCAGAATCAGCATTTTGGTCACCGAATTTGGCTTCATAGGGAGCCTGGCCCCAAGAGTGCGGGCACACCCACGGACCGGATGACTCCTCAACGGGAGGGGCGCCAAGCGCCGCCACGATATGAGGAGCAGCATGAGCCAAGATCGGCGAACACTGAACGGAATGAACCGGGTCAGAGTTTGGGTCATTGGCCATGTCCGAGGCGGGGGGCTTGGCCCATCCGCTCTTCTCATCTCCAAGAGTTTGCAGAAGACTTTAGCCAGCGCCCCTGTAGTTTGATGGGTTGCTTAGGGGCTTGCCCTTCCCTTTATAGATGGGGAGGATCAGGCTTTTCTTGAAGCTCTCTGGGATGTTGATACGATGGATAACGTTATTCAGTAACAGGAGGAAGAGACGGCAATTGACAGGTCCTGTGTGAAGGATGTGCTCAGGTCCTTAGTTATCTATACCTCCTGCCTTCTTTGGCTTGAGTCTGGAGATTACTGCATTGAATTTGTCAGAAGTGAAGATTAGAGTAGGACTGAACATAAAGTCTATCAACGCTGTGATTTCAGCATCCACTTTGCACCTGGGATAGTCCTCTGGATGTGAGAGACCAGCAAAGTAGATGCCGCCCCTGTATGATCTCTAGTCCTGATAAGATTCTACCTTTGTAAGTTATGGATTCTGTACAACGGAAGTGCCTAAGGGATTGAGTTGCTGAACCAATTTGTGGAATAGCTGATGGTTGTTACTATGGGCAGCTTTCACCTCATCCAGGAGATTACTCTTGGCTGTAAGAGCAGTTTACCATGCTGGGCAACTCTGGTTTCCTTCCCTTACTGTGGCCCGAGATGGAATGTGGGAAAGTGAGAGACATTTCCAGCATGTGCTTGGTCAGTTGGTCTAATAACGACTCTGCATCTTCTGGTGTTAGGTGTTTTGGGTCTGTTGGGTCTGTTGGAAGATGTGCCCATAGCATTTTGCAGCAGTCTTCTGGGACCATAGAATATGATTCTGGGATTTCATTCTGTTTACTCTACTGAGCTTGGTGCCAACTGGTTTTGAGAGAGGGATGGAAGAGATGGTTGTAGACAGGCTGCTTAGTTGAGTGCATACGACTATAACATAGAAATTCTTGAAGTGAAATGTGTGATTGGATTTGTCAACACCGTCATCACTACAGTAGGTGTAAGAGGTGTGGTCCTGGGACAGGTTATTCAGGCAGAGAAGATTGTTGTCATTAATGATCTTGTTCAAAAGATGGGTTGAGCATTTCCATGGAGCTAAGGAGGGATGCTAGGCAGGTGAATAAATTATCCACCCAACCAACGTAAAAATCCCAAACAACAAAAGGCTGCTAAATCGAAACAGAACGCCAAACCCAGCGCAGTAACAAAGCTTGCAAAAATGATCGCGAAAGAGGAAATTGCGAGGTAGAAATGAAAGTCAAATTTCCGCAAAAATTCAAATATGTGACCGAGAACCTGTACCACCAAATTGATAGTAATTAAAATGAGGATGGAATTAAATGCGCAAAAACTAACTAAGCTTTGTCAAAAGGAAAAAGAATCCTCAATTTTGAGCAATGACTTAGCTGTAGGTGTTCTCTCTCGGCAAGCGAGAATAGAAAGAGGAAGATGGCAGGTGTGCGATTGTGCACATGGACCCTTGAGGCTATGTATTGGGAAGGGGCATGCGCGAATGTACTGTTTTAGGCGCTCAATGGTGGCGTAGTTTAGATAAACTAGCAAATAATAGGTAGATACATTGATTTATTGTGATACCGTAAATAACTTGAAGATGTGCAGGCAGTTAAAGTTACAAGTGGTAATGGTAGCTAAAGATAATAAACAAAGGGCAGGACTACAACCACAAACAGGAGGGGCAGCTAGGGTTGTACAGGCGTGCAAGCACGATTAAAGGTAATACAAAGTTTTGGAAAATTTTGGAAATTGGTTGGATAGTGATTCTTTACAATTTTGATATATTTGGATGCCCCTGTGGATGTAGTATAAGCACTACAAAATTTAGCCCCTAAAACACTTCTGCTTTCAAGAAAAATTGAATATAAAAATTTACTGGTGTTTCCGGTAAATTTTGTCAAATTTCAAATAGCACCTACGGCCGTACAATGGTAGCTGCGACCATGAAAATCTCAGAATATGTAGTTGTGATATATAATTTCCAAACAGGAATAGCTAATTGGTCGATTTTAGTCAAGAAACATTGTTTTATAGCTTAATTAATATATTGACCTTGAGAGAGAGCTATATAACATGAAGACTTTATTATTTACAATTTCATAACCTTAGACTCGATTTCAACCGCGACAACGATCACTGAATACTGTAGGATCGCATTTGCTTCCAATATGTTTATTTGAACCAAATGCATGAACCCCATACCAAAACTTTGTATTACTTTTAAGGGTGCCCACAGTGGCAGATAAACAAACTAATATCCTACTTTTCAAAGACAAATGAAGACCTATTTAAATGTCTGGTGTATGCATATTGACCTGATTAGCCTCGAGTCTCTGGCCATCTTTCATCCAGAAGACATAGGGTTCAATCAGCTCCTCGTCATACGTTATTTCACACTGGAAAGTGGCTGTATTGCCCCCTCGAATCATCAAGTTAGCAGGAGAAAGGTAAATTGTTGTCTTGCCTGTTCAGTGGTCATAGGAGGAATGAGAGGGAGAGATCACACATTCACAATGAATATCAACTCTCTTTATCAACTTCATTGTGCAATAATAATAATAATATAATAATAATAATAATAATAATAGCCTAATAGTCCACTCCAAATTTTATTAAACCGAAACAGAAATTATTTTTGCCCAATTGATCGTGAGCCCGGCAGCCACTGAGCAGCGCCAGATCGACGTTGCTCTATCCCTTATTGTTGAACGCCAAACAAGGTAGCAACAACTCCCATCTTTTAACGTCTTTTGGTATGACGCGGCCGGGGTTCGAACCCACGACCTCCCGGTTGTGAGGCGAACGCTCTACTGACTGAGCAACACTCCAGTATCAATGCACAGATCAGCATAACATTTGTCAAGTCTTGTTTATGGGTTACATGACCAATTGAAGTAAACATTAGTATATTGGGGCAAATATGATACATTTTAAAATCTTGCAAACACTTGACCAAACATTGCTTTTGTAGGAATATATAGCAATATGACACAAGGTAGTGTCTGCATATGTTGCTACTTTTGTATTCAACAGAAAATTTTAATTAATGTTTTGGCAGAACTATAAAAAGTGGTATTTGCAACCCTATGCAAGAGGAACAATTTAAGAGAAGGGATTACAATTTGAAACTAAAATAAAGCAAACAAAAATGAAAATTATAAAAAAAAACTCTCACCTAGCACTGTGAGGGTAGCACTACCTGTTGCCTCATAATCTTCTCCATCGATAGAGTTTTCTGCTGTGCATTCATATTCTCCGCTATCCACTTTCTTGACATTGTTGATCACTAGGCTTCCCTCAGTTTCACTGATGGTGTATTTGATCCCATTGGTCAACTGTAATTCATAACAGGGGCAAAATAAAGGGAGTGTCAAAGAACTAAACAGAACTAATAATCAATATAAGTTCTATAGCATTTCAGGACCATAGGCCCTCACAACGCACTTTACAAAGTGCAATTAACAATTCACGATAACCCTTATCAAAAAGATAACGTTTAAGGGCTTTAAAAAATGTAATGGAGTGTAGCGATACTGAAATAGCGTTCCACAGTTTAGGGCCTCCACATGCCGGTGCTCTGTCACCATAGAGTATATAATATTGACCCTCTGTTGACATTTTATTAGACTGAATTAGATTGAATAAAGTCACACTCATCTGGGTCAATATTATATACCTTCTGGCAACAGAACTCATGGTACTGCAACAGTACAGCTGAGAGTGCTTCTTCTTCATAGTGACTGATTTTCATTAGAATTGAATATTTTCACACTCATCTGGGTCAAGATTATATACTTTAAAGCAACAACAAAATCCACATGAACAAAAACGGAGAAAGGTCACATTTTTTTCACATCTTTATGCTGATAACTGATATGAATGCAGTGTGCAGGGATGCGAGAAAAAAAAAAAAGTGTTAAAGTAGCTGAGCGAAGGTTTCAAAAGGCTTTTAACTTTAATAATGTTGGTATCATTGTCTGTCATCTTGGTTTGAAAGTAATCTTTCTAATAGATCTCAATATGTAGTTTATATTAATAATTCCTCAATTTTTTTTATATAACAAATGGTGTACCACAAGGTACTATCCTAGGACCTAGTACTCTTTTGTTTTTAATTCACATTAATGATCTTACACATTCTTCTAAAAACGACATTGTTACTATTATTTGTGACAAGTTTACAAGCACAAATCAGCGCCTTTAACTGCACCTCGATGTTAAATGAAGGTCCTTCCCCGCGTGGGTTTTCGGGAACAAAACAACAACAACAACCACAAAAACAAAAAAAAACTTTTTTTTTTTTTTTTTTTTTTTTAATGTCAAAATCGGGGGTGCGGCCTATACGGCGCTGCGGCCTTATCGCCGGCAAATACGGTATGTGAAATTTCTTCGCCAAGCTACTTTAAGAATGTTCAGCAGCCTGCTTACCAATGATCCCTTGAAGGTCCATGTTATGGTTGGATCAGGTCTTCCTTTAGAATGACAGATGAACTTGGCAGAGTCATCCTCTACAACACTTAGTCTCCTCGTCAGAGGCGTGTAACTAGTTATCCTAGCAGGGAAATCTACAAACATAATGAAGGGAGAGACAGCAAGGTCATGTCAGAGATAACAATACACAATACACTATCACTTGACTCCCTATTTATTAAATTTACTTACTTTTCCTGTTGTGTCACTTCATGACAGCACGATCTTATCACATAACCAAAAATAAGAGTGCAAGGCTGACAATATATGCTTGTAAGTAGCCTGGGGAACAACGGCTTTAAGTCCTCCCCGAGGTACTTGATAATGAGGATCGATGGCCTACCAAAGGGCACAAGCGCATCGACTTGGATTGAACTAGAACCTCTCAGTTGTGAGACCATGCGCTGCTTTACCACTGAGCCATCGAGCCATTTAGTAGACTCTCAAGATTTGTATCTCTCTCTCTCTCAATAAAAATAAGTGAATACAGCTCATTAGCAGCTGATGCAAATCTAGTCTGTACCAAATCAACAAATCTCTTCCATCGTGGACCATCAAATAGAATTACCTAAAAGGCCAGAGACACATTTTAATAACTGAGTGATTGATTCATCTGAAATCACTCAGGTGAAGTCTTAGGGTGCGTTTATTGACCAAATTTTTGCCTAGAATCAGGTTCCTCAAATGTCTTTCAGGCAAATTTTGCCTGAATCAGGTTTCTCAAATGTCTTTCAGGCAAATTTTGAGGTGATAAACGCAAAGCCTTTTTTAAAGGTCTTTAGATATGGGCATATCTAAAGACGCAAAAAGGTGTGTTTTGAATGTGACATACAGCCAGAATCACGTTTCTGAGAGATGATAAACACAAAGCTGTTTTGAACCCCACATACAAATCGGACCTCCCAGGTTAATTTCCGGTTCGGGGGCTAGCGCGCGCCATGTGTTGTGTCATGTTGTTGTACAAGCACGTGTGTAGTTGACCTCCGAGAAACTGTCTGCTTCCCGGGTCAAACGGCACTGAGCAGCTGCGCAGAGACAAGGCCTTTATTGTGAAACATGAAGAGACGATAAACGCGACATCCCGCAAATCACGATCGTATAGTGGGGTTCGATAGTGGGGTATGATAGTGGGCAAGACCCAATAAACGCACCCTTAGACATGCCTTGTGAAAACCTGCAATATATTCTTGTAAAGAATTTGGGGCAGATTACAAAGTGACCAAGGTACAAATGCGTACTCACAGACTACATTAAGTACAACACTTGTGAGTTCCTCTTTGTACTTGTTGGTAGCTATACACTGGAACACACTGCTGTCTGTTGTCTGTAGGTTTGTGATAGCTATGGTTGCTAACTGGGGGTCTCCAGTCACCACAGTCCATCTTTCTGTATCTATGTTGGCTGTCAAAGGAGAAAGAAAATATTTCTAAACAACTGAAAGTTCAGATTTAAAGGTCTTATTCATACAGTTTTGATAAGGCTTCAGAAAAAGATTTCTTTGATTTCAGATGACAATTAACAAGATACTTGTAATACTATGCTACTATCAAGTTTTTCCTCAAGAGAAATATTCAACTAATAAGACGTAAGAAATAGTGTATACGCCTGGCATGGCACATCAATTAAAACAATGTCAATTTGCACTAGGCAATTATGAGGATTTTGTGTCTGCCACACACATGCCATCTTCACATGAAATGCAGAGATTGTTGTGCAGAAAGCCATCAAGGTTGGTAGGGTCTTAGTGTAGGGTAGTATTTAGCTGTGATCTAGCATTCCTTCTGAAGATATATATTGAAGTTGGAGTATCAAATAAAGATCTGACATTTTTTTTTTGATACAAGGAGAACATATAGACTATATATAACACATTTCACTCCAATTTTCTTTCTGCTATCAAAACTGTAAATGAGTTTTTATCAAAATTTAAAAAAACAACGTTACTTGACTTCACTTTCACATTGTCATACTACTATACAATTTCTACAATTTGTACTATTACTGCTAATTCTACTAACAGGTCTGTTCCCATGTAGTTCCAATAATACTGGTACTTTGCTACCTTTACTTATTATTTTAACTTCAGTCTATTTTTGACTTTCAATATCATAACATAAGTTGTATCTTACAAAATAGGATGAATTCATCTCTTTGAAGCTAGAAGGGTGTTAACTCATATACTTTAAAATAATGCCCTTCTGTATCTGAACAGACAAACTGTTCTTTTTACATTAATATTAAATATAGGTGCAGTTAGAACAGAGGAAGTCCTCTTACTCAGAGACTCAGAGTACAGGGACTGGGATTGGTCCATTGCACTCTGGGCTTTAAGACCCCAGTTGTGATTGGTCAACTAAGGAACAGCTATCACATCATCATTGCAGAATGGCTGTCTGCTACATTTTGCAACTTTATATCAAAATTGTGAAAATGTTTACAAATTTGGAGATGGGAACAATTGACCATGCTTCTTAGGTATATGTCCATTGATCATTTAGGACAAAATAAAGTACTTCCCAGGGGGAGACCACGGAACTGAAGAATTTTTGAGACTTGGCCCATGGTCTATCTGGGTTCAACACTGAAATGAAAATGCCCTACAGCTGCAGTTACATTCAAAATCTGCCCAAGGTTGTCCATTAACAAGCCAATCGACAGTAGGCGCTGGAACACCCTCGGAACGGCATTCAATGTTCACTGATTCACCAGGTCCCTTGATTTCATCGGAGGGTGGGGCTGGGAAATATGGTGCAGCTAAATAAATTAAAAGGAAGAGAAAAGTAACAAAGTGGTTATGTTAAATGAATCACTATGAACTTAGTCTATTTCAATTTGTTTTATAAAAGAGAAATATTAACTTCAATAACTGTTTTGTATGGTATCGTTTTGACAAAATTATATATCCCACGTACACCACATTAATAATTGGTTCAATTTATAACATAGTAGAAGAAAATGAAATGGACTACTACAAAAGGTCTCAATACACAACTACTTAACATTGTACCTTATTCATTGGACAGAGTAAGACTTTATTAAAGCTCAGATGTTGTTACTACTATCAGGATATAGTATTAAACTTAGCATTTGCAGATTTTTTGTTCTTGTTTACATCATTATTTGACTTTCAACTTACATTCCACAGTAACTACTGTGCTGAATTCATCATCCCCTCCCGTGTTTGATGCAACACATGTATACGTTCCCTCGTCACTGATCTCAACAGCGGAGATGACCAGCGCCTGCGCGGATTCTTCGATAGAAAGTCGTCCTCCAGACTGTAGCTGCTCCTCTCCTCGCTTCCATGTGATTACAGGGGTTGGGCTGGAGAAAGAGAGAAAGAGACAGGGAAAGAGAGAGATATTTTTTCATGCAATTTTTGTTAATAGTGCCTTGTTACAAATTATTTAATTCACCTGTTTTGAGTAATTGTATTTCAATAGTGGGAATGCGAATCGCATAGATTAGTTGTTGCTAGGTAGGACAAACATTATGGCTTGTCCTGCCTAACAAAACGTAATGTGTGCAATTCGCATGGTAACTATTGAAATACAAACAGGTGAATTCAAGAATTTGTAACATGATAGATTTGTGATTTAAATTTGATTACATTACAAAAATGGTCTATTCACCACATTATGCCCTACACGATATTTTTTAAAGCCATTACAGTTGAATCTTTTAAAGAATTTGTACCAATAATTTTCCAAAAGAAGATACAGGTATATGCAAGAAAAGTAAGAAAAAAATATATCTCCATTATGGAAGAGTTAAGTTGGAAAAATTTAGGAAAGAAGAAATTTCTCTTCAACTATTAAAAGCAATGCAATAAGAAGAGAGAGAGGAAATAGAGGGTTAACCTTAAAACATACTTACTATCCAAAAGCAATGCATTTCAGCTTAAATGACTGAGTTCTTTTGGCAACTTCGCTTGCTGCTGGATGAGTGTCTAAGTGGGCTGCACTCGCAACTGCTGGCAAATCTGAAATGATACAATTAATCATAAACAAGTTTAGTCATACTTTAACACAGAAATGTTGATGACTGTTAATTAATTAATATTATAAGATGGGTTCTAAAATCTAAGCTATCCGATTGGTCAATTGACATCACGTGGGCATGCATTAGTTTTTCCCACCGTGCAAAAAAGCTCCCATCCAAAATTGATAACACACGCTCAATACCTGCCGATATTTCTTTCGCGTACCGGTAATTCAGCCAAATTTAATTTGTGCATAATTGTCAATACCTAGATCTAGAATATTCTAGGCCTAGATCTAGTTAGATCTAACTTAGATCTAGATCTAATATCTATCTATACTCTTGATCTTGACAATATTGCAAGAATGAATTGCCGATCTATCTTATAAAACAAATAATGCACTGTATGTTTCGCTCGTGTGTTAGGGCAGTTCCAGTGCACGAAGTTTAGTCAGTGCAATATCGATAACGCACTTGCCCTGGGGGCGCGTGCATTATCACTATGAACACTGACTAAACTTCGTGCACTGGCCCTGCGCTAACACACTCTCAACAGTAAATTATTTGTACAATAACGAGCAGCCAGAGACAATGCTTTGGACATGTTGCCGGGCAAGGAGAGGAGACGGAGGGAGGGACATAGGTAGATACATATTTGTATACCACAATAAATCAATGTATCTACCTATTATTTGCTAGACCAGCACAGATAAGACCGGGAGGCATGTCCCAAGTAGAAGGGGATTACTGGGGAAAAATGACAGATGATGCCGCCCTTAGGGACAAGGTTGCAAAACCTCACCAGAGGGGATGTCCGAGATAAAAAGAAACAAATTGGGAGAACGCCAAAAGGTGGCCTTCAAAATATCGTCTAAGCCCACACCCTGATAAAGTGCCCAGGAAGTACTGATACTCCTAGTATCATGGGCCTTGGCCCTGCCCTCTGGGAAGAGGGCCTCAGGGCCAGCCGCTTTGATGGCTTCAACGATCCACCTAGAAATGGACTCTCTGGGAAGCAGGAGAGAAAGGCTCTCGAGTGATGACAAATAATCATCTTTACGATGATACTTGGTCCTGTCCAGGTACCACTTAACTGGGCACCAGACTGGGCACCAGACCTTGTCCTCCGTGACCGAGGAGAAATACGAAAGAGGGCTGAGGAAAACCTCAACCAGCCCGGAGGACGCCGACTGATTCTTGGCAATAGTGGAGGGCCTTGGAATCGACCGAACCCCCGCCTCTCCCACCTGATGTGGCTGGGGGAGGTAAACTGGGCATGGAGAATGCTTCTCCTCTGTACAGAAGATATCGCCATTAGAAACACAGTCTTATCCGTTAAATATATAAGAGACGCCTTAGACATATAGGCTCAAAAGGAGGCTTAGCCAATGTCCCCAAAACCTTTGGCAGGCTCCAATCAAGAGCCAGCTTCGAGTTAGCTGGCCGCTGCAGAACAAAGAAACGCAGTAACTTGGAGTTAGAAACCCCTGAGCCATCCGGAAACCCGACATGAATGACGGCGATGGTCGAAAGGTAACCACGAATAGTGGAAAGGGCTCTACCCAAACAAGGAAATCAAAAAATCCGCTATCACACCTACCGAAGCCTTACGGGGTGAGACCCAGAGGTCTTTACCCCAAATGGAAGAGGGCTCCAAACTAAAGTTGAAAAGGGCCCTCGTGGAATCCCTTTGACTCTGGACTACAAACTGAGAGGCTCTCTCAGAGAGTCCCTAAGCCATAGCGTCCTCCCCGACAATGGCCAGGTGGTCAGAAAGAGCACCGCGGGACGATGATGAAGAATCCTCGACAGAAGCTGGGACACCACATCCGGCCTCAGCAGGAGAGGGAAAGAAAAAGAGGGAACCACGGTCTCCTCAGCTAACGCGGAGCTACCCGATGGACCCACGCCTGATCCTCCTTGATCTTTCTCAGGACCTGAGGAATCGGAGGAAAGGGGGGAAAAGCATACCCCCAGAGGTGCCCCCAATGGAGGGATAAGGCATCCAGTGCTGGCTACAACTGCCGGCAGAGAAGCCAACACCTCAGACTTATCGGACACGGGTCGGACAGTCTCTTACGGCCTGAAACCACCCGTCTGTGACGGGAGAGAGCCGGCTCCTGAGTTATCAAGGCTGCATGGGGTGCTGCGGATTTACTAAAAATGAACAGATTACCGGTTGGAGCTATGCCAGTGATCGGGGCCCGAATGTCAGTGGTCGGAAATGAGACAACATTCTTACCCGGGGTCGAACGTCAGTTGTCGGTAAACCGACAATGCCCGTGCCCAGTGTGCGGCAGGGGCTTGTGGCCGGAAAATCTGAAATCAAACTTAGGCTGTGTTTTGATACCATGAACCTTCATATCAAATTTCATTAAAATCCGTCAAACAATACTAAAGTTATGGATCAGACACCAGATTTGCATATTTAATGAGCTATGACCTACATACTCGGAAATCAATATCATGAACCTTCATATCAAATTTCATTAAAATCCGTCAAACATTACTAAAGTTATGGATCCGAAACCAGATTCGCACATTTAATGAGCTATGACCTTTGACGTACATACTCCAAAATCGAACTTAGGCTGTGTTTTGATACCATGAACCTTCATATCAAATTTCATTAAAATCCGTCAAATATTACTAATGTTATTGATCGGAAACCAGATGTGTATTTTTTTCGCATATTCAATGAGCTATGACCTTTGACTCTTGACCTACGTACTCCAAAATCAAACTTAGCCTGTATTTTGATATCATGTTCCTTCATTTCAAATTTCATTAAAATCTGTCAATTATTACTGAAATTATCAATCGGAAACCAAATTTGTTACGGACGGACGGACGCATGCACGGACGGACGGACGGCAGCGTTTCTATATCCCCTCCGACTTCGTCGACGAGGGGATAATTATCTGCCTAACCAAACAAAAAAAAAACAACCAACAAAAGGGCTCTAAGCCAAGACAGAACGCACAGCCCAGTGGCGTAGCAAAGCCTGCAAAAACGGTCGCAAAAAAGGAAATTGCGAGGCAGAAATGAAAGTTTAAATTCTGCCTTAAATATAATTTGTGACTGGGAACACGTACCACTAAATTAATCGTAATTATATGAGAACGGAATCAAATGCACAAAACTTACTAAGCCGTGCCAAAGAGGACAAAAAATCTTCAAATTTGAACAGTAACTTAGCTGTAGATGATTTCTTTCGGCATGCCAGAATAGAAAGAGGAAGATGGCGGGCGTGTGGTTGCGCATGTGAACCCTGGTAAGGCGATGTATTGGGGTGGGGCATGCGCGAATGTGACGTTTTAGTTCTCAATGGCTGCGTAGTTTAGGTAAACTAGCAAATAATAGGTAGATACATTTATTGTGGTAAATACACAGGCCGGCTACTTGTGCTTATTATAACCAACACGAAAAAGCCAACAAAAAGCCAAAATTGGCATTGGCTGGAATAGAACGTATAAAGTGCTTGTTTTTCAACGGCGGGTTCAAAATTACTGAATATTTGTGGGGCCCTACAAATAGCCTATTAGAAATGGTTATATTTATGGATATTTCATCTGTCTCTGAACCGATTTTGATCAAAGATGATTTTATCATTTAAACTGTATATTCTTTCAAATTTGACACTCAATTTTTCATCATCTCACAAAAAATTATTTTGTGTAGCGCCCTCGGCAACAAAACTCAACTATCCCTTTTTTAGCTATACATCTAACATAACCTACTATTAACACGATCCTAATTAGTATGTAGTTCTAAAATTTTATTAGAAAACATTCCAAATTAATAGTTACTGGTATATGACTTGTTCTCGGATTACAACGAATCATAATAAAAATGAATTCATATTTTGAAAATGAAGGGAATAAGTGGTGCAGGATTTTCAACTACGGTCAATATAAATTTGAAACTTATTAAAATCCTTGAATTATCAAATTATCTTAATATGCCTCAGTCTACTAAATAATAGAAAAGAACGAGAAGAAGAAGTGGAAGGGAAGGGATAATGCAGAATGTAAATGGATTTTTTTTTTTTTTTTTATGGAGGGAGAGGGCCGGTTATCTATAAACAATTAAGTATGTATGAATTGAAGAAGTTAAAGGATAACACAAGGAAAGAAAAGAATTTTTAAGGGAATAATAGGGATATACAAGACAGGAGGGTTGTAAATCTAAATCTTAGCCTCCTTTTGTATAACCAGGTACTCTAAAACCATAAACTTTCGTGGATTGTAAACAACAGCCATTCATACAGCAAGCAATTTTAGCAAATTGTGAATATTCAGTGCTGTGTCATTTGTGATACCATGATACAAAATCTTTGGCGAATCTTAACCACTCTGGAAATTCACGATAGAATTCATGCGTGCAAAAATTTCTGGTTTAATTGTGTCTATGTTAATAGGTACATCAGCTGCTACACCTACCTGTAACACTCAGCGTGACTTTTGGTGACCTCTGGAACGACCCTATAACGTTATTAATGGATAGACAGTAGTAGCCTTTAGCGTCGCTTGCAATTATGTTTGAAAAGACCAGGTTCCCTTCTAGATCCTGGTTAATCCGTGCGTCGTATCCAATGGCAGTGGGTTTGGGAGCTGCATCGGTCCAGTAGATCAAGGGAGCAGGATTGCCGTTAGGGACGCCAAGGGATCCACCACAACGGAGCTTCAGGGGTTGTCCCTGGCTCATTTGTACCATTGCAGGTGCAGTGTTCACAAACTGTTCCATGACTGCAGATAAAACATGGAGATAACAGTAACATGTAGGTTTTATAACTTGGTACTCTATGTCAAAACTGACCAACGATCCTAGATCTATAATAATTCTAACATCCCAATTCTCTATTTCATAGAGTATAATGACAACAATTTTGTGAACCAGAACATGAATGACACTTGATACTTGGCTTCACCAATTGATTTTTCAATTAAAAACTTACTGTAAAAGTAGAAATATTTTGTGGTACATTAATTTTCGCGTATTTCGCGCTAACATCAGAAAAGCGAATTTTGGAACTCGCAAAAATATAAGCATCATTTCTTATGCGTGTTTTGAACAGACTGAATTGCATTCAATACTAGTACAAATGCACCGATATGAATGAAAATAATAGAGTGAAGTGTGCAACGCAAATTTAAGAACCTGAGAATAAGTTTTGGAGTCGTTCAGCACTAAAAAATGAATCACGCGAAAATAACAGCTTTACAGTACTAGGACTTATATGAAAAACAATGAAGGCATCAACTTACATGCCAATGATGTCCATATCTTTTGGGACATTGCTGTACCAAGCCTGTTCTTCGCAAAACATTGGTACTGTCCATCATCTGCTGTTGTTAATGATTCGATCACTAGGTTTCCCCCATCCAGGCTAGCGCGATCATTGCTGTCCATGTCAAATAAAGCACCATCCTTCTCCCAGTAGTACCTGGTATTGAAATAAATCATTGAAACATGATTACACACAACTATCACTTTCATCCTTCCAACCCCATGGTGAGCATGGTTGCATGGGTCCTTGCTTAGGAAATGTTCTCAAAATACTATCTCATTCTTAACCGAACTGTATGCGCTCTCCGACTTCTAGCAGGCGATACTTTGAGGGATCCCAAATGATAGTGTGTCCCTCAAGTTGGCCTCAAGTTTTGGTTCAATCATTATAGCTAGGTTACCCCATCCAGGCAAACAAACGTGAGCGTTACCTTCCATATCAAATAATAAAGCACAATCCTTCTCCCAGTAGTAAACTGTTGTACACACATTTAATAGAAATTCCATAGTATCCGGTGTTTAAAAAAAGTATGATGCATTGCACATAGGAACTACCTAAAACCCATCTTCAAGTAGCTACAGACATTTCAGTCATTTGCAAAAGCTTAAGACCATCTGGAATGTTGTTTGCAAACAATATGTTTTACCTACATTTGTTCCTTGACAAAATGTATGTTTGAAAATCTACCAATCATACTTGAGAATCTACAACTGCAGTGTTAAGATTCTTCTATGTGTGCAACTTACGCAGGTGCTGGTGTTCCAATAGCTCTGCATGTTAGAGTTAATGGGATACGTTGGTCTCCAGTAACCGATTCAGGCTGTTCCACTATGGAAGGTGGAAAATCAGTACCTAAAAAAAGTTATTAAAAAAAAAAAATCAATTTATCATACTGGACAAGATACATAACATTGTCATTTGTCTCCTGACGGTCTCCTGACGATGGATAGTCAACCTTTTTTAAACGTCGAGCCAATCCTGCCACTCATCCTTTCCAAGCGCTATAGTGCTCCTTAGAACTATAAGCTACGAAAGATAACCAACAGTCTTTTTCAAGACTATACCAACAGTCCTTTTTCAGGGCTACACACCCTCAAGAAAGATAACCGAGAGTCCTTTTCAGGACTTCTCAATCCTCCCTCTCTCTCACATGGTGCACCCGCAAGCCTATATGGTCATTTGTGTACGTGCTTCCGCTGCTCAACCATGTTTCTGACTTTTGTCTCTTTCATGGTCCCTCTTTTTTTTCTTTTTTCTTTGTCTATATATGTACCTATCTCCATCTCTTTCTCTTTGTTTTTTCCATGGAGGTTCATAGTTTTCTTCTCTTCTCACTCTCTCTCTCTCTTCTCTTCTATTCTCTTTTCTTCTTTTCTCTCTCTCTCTCATTTGCTCCCCCTCTCCTTTCAACTTCTCTCATTCTCAACTCTCTCTTTGCTTAATGCTCTCTTTCATTATTCTGCTACCAGACCACTGGAAAATATTGCATTTATTAAAATCTATAAAAGTAGAAGACATGTATATGTCCAAAGACTAAAAAAAAACTTTTTTCACAACTCCACACTATGAACATTCAGCATAACACCAATAATATCACCGACAGTCCTTATAAAATCATAACATTACTTTACAAAATTTGATTAAAAAATGTAATAAAAAATAAAAAATAAAAATTATTCATTTAATTAATTATTTTTTAATTTTATGACTTCTTTCTTACTTTTTCCTAAGTGCATAAAGACCATTTCAAGGGTATGTGTTATTTAAGAACTGTTCTATCATTAGTGTTATTATAAAGTTGGCAGCATTTTTATGATAAATTATCATGCTCCTCCCCCTATATTAATGTCATATTGGCCTGGATCCAAATACAAGACATGTGTTCTGCCTGGGTGAAACTGTGCACTATGCAAAAGTAGCATCAAGCAATGAGAAGTTACTCTGGGCTTTTTTCAATAAATATTTTTCTTTTTTTTGCTACGCTAACGGCAGGTGGCGTACATATTGGTGTGAAGTTGTGAACATTGGCACTTTGCTCGCAGGAGACCTCATTACAGACCAATCATTGAAGTGAATACTTATTTGTCCCTAAAATTGCAATGACGATCTTTGTCATTGCTTTGTTTTCGTTCACATTCAGCCCTATTAATGTTTTTCTCATCAGGAAATCCCATTCATTTTGCATGTAGCGCTTGTTATTCCTAGTTAGGTCCTTTATTCTTGCCAGATTCCTTTCAAATTTTGTAGGCATAATCTCAGATATCCAATCTAGGTCACCTACTTTTCAATTTTTTTTCGAAATCACCCATGCGTGACCATCCAGGCCCCATTTTGTCCGTTTTTGTTCCAGATTAAGGCCTATCTTTTTTCCTTCCTATCTACAGACTTTTAACAAATTCCTCTAGATAGTCCATGAGATGTTCTTTCATCTGCGATGTAAAACTTCCCTTCAAAATACCATCTTCATACTTGAAATTCAAATCCGAAACCAGACTCCATCAAAAATCTAAAAAATTCTTGAAAAATAGACCCATAAAGATAAAAAAATTGCCATCACTTTCCCGTACCAATTCCGCTTTGTCTCAATTTCTCACAGTATCTTTATCTCATAATTGCACATAGCCACACTAAATTCCACGCTCCAATGGCTTTGCAGAAGATAAATAGCGCCCTCTAAAGTTATGGGAATTTGTTTTCTTTATGTGGACGTAGCTCCATCGTGTCAGGCCAAACCCATACCCTTTTTTGGATTTAAATACTTGAAGATATGCCTTTTCCAGCCAAATAAAAAATATATAACCTATCGCTGACCAAATTTGAGAAAATTGAACCTCTTAATACCCAGTTTTCAAGAAAATTGCGAAATAACGATCCTTATATACCTACGTCAATGAAACTTAGCAGGGGTATGTAGTGTCTTGACACTTGACCAAAGGTTACTGGCGGGCAGCCTGGTAGTAGATTCATGCTAGCACCAAACCTAAATCAGTATTGGTCATATAAATAGCCCAGAACATAGTTTGCATGAGTCTATACCTGTCATGTCTATATCACTCTCAATGTTATATATAGAAAGCAGCCTGTTTGTAAGTCTAAATTGAACCTCAATAAAGTAATAATAATAATAATGATGAACGTTATTTGTATAGCGCATATCACTAACACAAAGAAAGTCCCTATATATGCGCTTAGAAAAGCAGGAAATAGAGATAGGGCGGAATAGAAATGAACATTTATGCCTGATACATGAAAATAACAACAATAATGATACGCAATTCCTATATAGCTTATACATGTAATAGATTGTACATTCAGGTAATACAAATTTAAAAATGAAAACTAAATGAAAATTAAATGAAATATTAAATATGTACACGATACTATAACCAAAGAAGTCAGAAAAATCAGAACTGATTTTATTATTTACTATATAAATCTATATATCTACCTATTATTTGCTAGTTTATCTAAACTACGCCACCATCGAGAACTCTTTAAAAACGTCACATTCACGCATGCCCCACACCCCATACATCGCCTTCCCAGTGGTCACGTGCGCAAGGCACGCCCGTCATTCATCCTCTTTCACGAGCCTCCAAAGACAAAGCTTCGGACATGTTTCCCCGCAAGGATAGGGGATGGAGGGAGATACATAGGTAGATACATAGATTTACATAGTATATAATAAAATCTGATTTTCCTGATTTACCGCAATAAATCAATGTATCTACCTATTATTTGCTAGACCAGCACACATATGAACCGGGAGGCATGTCCCAAACCAGTATGAGAACAGGATCCTGAGGGGACATCCAAAAATTCAGACACTTTCCAGGCAATTGGTACCAGATCAAGCCACCATGACGGGACGGGTCCTGGGCGCCCAGACAGGGCCGACCACGTAAAAGAAGGCCTGTACCACCAAAGGACGGCCGAGAGGGCTGGGGGTTTGTACCCTGCAAGCTTCTCTCAGCAAAGAGCTTCAAGTAGTCAAGAGGCTCAGCTCGATAGATGGCAATGGAGAAGGGTTGGCGTCTAAAAGAGGCCGTACCTTTCCTCCCAGTAGTCTAATGTGTGCCCAAGGCAGACATCGACTTAAAAAGAGACATGACTGAGACATGGCCGGGACATGGCTATACTCCATGACTACCCGCGGACGGGAGCAAGAGCTAGGAAGAGTGTACTTCTGAGTTATCAAGGCGGCACGGGGTGCCGTGGATTCACTCGAGTAAACACTCGAGACTGACGGACAGTACCCTGGACGGAAGGGTCGGACATTCTCTAACCGCAGTTACGAGGTAGGTCTCCTTGTGGACAGGAAATGTCGGCAAAAGAGCCCCACCTGAGCATTGTTGGACGTACCCTGGACAGGAGGGTCGGACAGTCTCTTTTAACCCATCTGTGACGGGAGGAAACCGGCCCCTGAGGATTCAAGCCAGTATCAAATTGCACATGTCACTGGCTGGAGCAGAGCCAGTAATCGGGTTCCGAGTGCAATGGACGCAATGGCTGCACTCTTCCCCCGGCTACGAGTGTCAGTGGCCGCAATGGCGACACTATTCCCCAAAGCACGAGCGTCAGAGGTCGGCGAGCCGATGACGCCCGCTTCTATTCTGCGGTGGGGGCTAATGATCGGTAAACCGAATGCCCCCTTGCTGGGACCCGGGTCCAAACAATGGATGTCATACCAAGCTCGACAGAAGTCGAGCCGGCAAACAGTAACGAGCTTGTCCGAGACGCTAGTAGCGCTCCTTAGCTTACCCGCCGCCACACTGAATGAATGAGTGGTTGGCTTGTCGAACACACCTCCAGTAGCTGCACTAGCTGGGGGAGAGACGGGTACCAGACATATCCACGAACCTGCATACAAAAAAGGTAAACAATGAGAAATGCCAGACAAAGGGAGCGAGAGTGAATTAAACTCCACGCTCACTATATTTCCAGCCAAACAGTTTCAAATAAAACGTTTTTATTCCAAACTAAACCCAACAAGTATGCACGAAAACCAAACCAAACAATCACGAACAGACAAAAGGTCGCACCGCAGAAGCGGTGATCCGCGAAGCATAACGAGCTAAGGTGGGACATTAGGGCGATGAATATATTAACCGCCTAACCACACGTAAGAAATCCCAACCAGCATAGGCCGTAATGCCAGGACCAGACTCCCAAACCTAGCGGCGTACCGAAGCCTGTAATTTACGGTCGTGAAAGTGGAAATATGCGGAGCAGTAATGATACTTAAATTTCCACAAAAATAAAAATGTGACTTGGGAACCTGTACCACCAAATTAATAGCAATTAAAATGAGGACGGAATTCAATGCGTAAAAAGAGCTAAGCCTAACGAAAAAAGGACAAAATCCTTAATTTTAAATGTAACTCAGCTGTAACGATGTCCCTACCGGTAGGCGAGAATAGAAAGAGGATGAATGACGGGCGTGTGTTGGGAAGACGATGTATGGGGGGGGGGTGGGGCATGCGCGAATGTGACGTTTTTAAAGAGTTCCCGATGGTGGCATAGTTTAGATAAACTAGCAAATAATGGGTAGATACATTGATTTATTGTGGTAAATCACTAAACAGCTGGAACAAAATTAACAATTTACAAAAAGACACGTCTTCAACAGAGTCTTAAAGATTCTGTTGTGCTTGCCTGTTCCACAATTCGGCCGAAGAATTTTTGAAAGAGCAAGTGCCATAATATTTTGTTTGAGTGCTTGAAGTTACCAGGAGGTATTTACCATTTGATCTTAATTTTCTTGTAGGGGTATATTGTAGAATGTACCGTTTAGGCATTGATATGTCAGTAAAAGGATCATATAATTAATACAGGACTTAACTGCGTTTAGTTCTAGTGATTAGTCTGGCTGCTGAGTTTTGGATTCTTTGTAATTTATTGGTGTGAACATCAGGAAGAGATTAAAGTAAACTATTGCAAAAATCTATGCGAGATATAACCAGGGCATGAACCAGCAGCTTAGTAGCTTCTTTGGTTAGGAATTAGTGGATTTTTCCAATTTTGTGCAGAGGAAACAAACTGGTTTTACATACATTATTGATTTGAGCTTTCATTGTAAGATTTTTGTCTAGCTGCACGCGAAGATTTCTAGCGGCATCGACACATTTGGTAATGGTATTGTCTATTTCTATGTCATCCATCTGGGTACTTTTCCTGAATTAAAGACATACCTTTCACATCTCTCTCAAACTAGCATATACTTTGTAAAGTGTGGCTTGAATGCTACAAGTGGCGACGAGTAATAAGTTAAACTGAAAGTAGAATAACAGCAAGGAACTGCATTACTTCTTTTCAGTTGTAAAGGAATAGTGTGCAACAATTTTATAGAGGTCGAGGTACAAGGATTGGGTCAGTTCAACCCATATGTAGATCCGGCTCATATTTCCCAGTCATGGATTTGGTGGTGTCTGTCTTTCAAACTTTATGTAACAGGGAAAGGAGTTTCAAAGCCAGAACAAAAGAAAGCACTTTTGCTACATTGCACTGGACCTGAGGTGCAGGACATTGCATTGCTGGAAGATACTTCAAATACATAAAAGGTACAACTTCGGTGGAAGGAGGGGAAAGAGAAAGTCAGCAGGATGAATATCCGAAGGCAAAGGCGAAACTGAACAAATATTTCGCGACAAAAATCAACATCCCTTATGAGTGCTACTTATTTAAGAGCATTAAGCAGGAGGATAATGAGAGCATTAAACAGTTTGTAACAAGACCTCCGCAGAAAGCGGCTATTCCAAGATGTAGATGAAAATATCCGGGATCAAGTCATCAAAAAGTGCAGGTCGTTCAAAATCCATGCTAAGTTATTGTAAAAGGGGCACAGTCTGACTCTTGATTAGTTACAGACAATTGCATCCACGACCTAAATTAAAGAGAGCCAGATGAATGCAGCAGGTGGACAAGATCATGACCAAGGAGGCATCCATGCTGTGATAGTGAGTCAGAACCTTACAGCCTACTCAAGGCGAGGGCGAGATGGTCAACGACAAGAGGGAGGTGCTACGGGAATAAACAGCCATTATGTTTCAGATGGGCACTTTGTAAAAGACTCCAAATGCCCGGCGAGGGACAAGACGTGTGAGAAGTGCAAGAAAAGGGGACATTTTGCAAAATGTGGCGAAACAAAGGACTTCAATGCCAACGGGCACTCTGAAAACAAGAACTTGGAAGGACATGTTAATAATGTCAATATAGACAGTAGTGAGGATGAGTACAACGTTAATGAAGTGAAAGAAGAAAAAGGTACTTGCAACCCTGTGCAAGAGAAATAAGAGAAAGGATTATAATTAAGAAAATCTAAATCAAAACTAAAAAGAAGCCAAGAAAAGAAAATTTACATTAAAAAAACCCCTCTCACCTAGCACTATCAGGGTTGCACTACCCGTTGCCTCATGATCTTCTCTATCGATAGCATTTTCGGCTCTGCATTCATATTCTCCGCTATCCACTTTCTTGACATTGTTGATCACTAGGCTTCCCTCAATTTCATTGACGGTGTATTTGTCTCTGTTGGTCAACTGGTTCATAATAATAATAATAAGAGGGGGAGAGACAGTGGCATAGACCTAAACAAAACTAATAATTAAAAGTTCTTATAAAGCACATTTCAGGACCATAAGCCCTCAAGATGCGCTTTACAAAGTGCAATTAACAATTTGTGGTTATCAAAAAGATAAATTTTAAGGGCCTTTTTGAAAACTTTGACTTACCAATACTGGGAAAGCGTTCCAAAGTTTTGGGCCTCCACATGCCAGTGCTCTGTCACCATAGAGTGTATAATATTGACCCTCTGTCGCCATTATATTGGACTGAATTAGACTGAATATACTCACACTCATCTGGGTCAATATTATGTATACCTTCTGGCAACAGAACTCATGGTACTGCAGAAGTACGGCTGAGAGTGCTTCTTCTTCATAGGGACTGATTTTCATTAGAATTGAATATTTTCACACTCATCTAGGTCAAGATTATATACTTTAAAGCCACAACAAAATCCACCTGAACAAAAACAGAGAAAGGTCACATTTTTTTCTCACAAATCTAGCATCAATGCAAACATGAATGCTCTCATTCTTTATGTTGATAACTGATATGAATGCAGTGTGCAGAGATGCGAAAAAAGCAACAGTGTTAAGAATGTTGAGCAGCCTGCTTACCACTGATCCCTTGAAGGTCCATGTTATGGTTGGAGTAGGTATTCCTTCAACATGGCAGGTGAACTTGGCAGAGTCATTCTGTACAACACTCAGTTTCCTTGTCAGAGGTGTGAAACTAGGTATACTAGCAGGGATGGCTACAGACATAATGGGGGGAGAGACAGAAAAGTCATCTAAGAGATAACAATAAATACGCAATGTTAGTAACAGATTACAATACTTGTATAAAACTATCACTTGACTCCCTAATTATTTCATTTACTCACTTTTCTTGGTGTGTCCATTGAAGTCACTTCATGACAGTACCATAATGATTTTAATATTCATATATCCCCAAGCCCTTTCTGTATAAAATGAGCAAAAGATCCATTTATTCTGTTTGGTTCAATTTCTCTGTTTTCTCAAATCTTGAAAATATGACTTAGGTCATTATTTTAAGAAGGTGACTATATATAAATAAGCTCTGCAAAATTGTTAAAACTCAAGTCATTTCTTTAAGCTCTTTCTACTGTGTTGAATGACATAATTTATCATAACATTTATCAAATAAGGGCTTGTTAGCACATTTGCTGTTTCAAAACCACTTCAGAATTGATGATGATGATCAGAATTGTATAGTGCCATATTTCTGACAAACTATCCAAAGCACTGGCTCCTCCAATGAAGGCAGTATTTACATATTTACTGAAAACATTATTAGTTTTGAGTCATGATTTGGAAGAGCTACATTTATTCGCTACAGGGGCATCTTGTGAATCAGTTCAACAGCTCCTGATGGTACAAGCAATAAACAGTACCTAAGGTGTCACGATAGATATCATTTTCTAAGTCATACCTTTCACAACGAGTTGAGCAGAAGCGTTCACTGAGTGAACTGTGCCTGCAGACTCATCAAGGGTTGTTTCCACAAAACATGTATAGGTTCCTGAATTAGAAAACATGGCATTGTCTATTCTCAGGGAGTTGTCCTATTGAGGAAAGAATAAGAACAAATGTTAGTAATGTGATCTCATTAAACTTTTTTCATTTCTTCAATCAAAAAGGCCATTCAGGCATTTCAAAATGAGCAATACTAAATGTTTTTATAATTTTAAAAACTACTAATAATCTGTATAATAAATGTAACTAAAATAACCATTGAGCAGAGCATTTTGTTTAAAAAATCACTGTATACAATTATAGTGTTTAAATTTTTTTTTAAAAATTCATAAACAATTTTGAAAGAAAAAAGGAAATAAAAACAGCCCAAAGATACAAAACAATTATCACTTTACCAACAAACGGTGATGAAGAGTAAGACTTAATACATCTACAGTAAACAAGCGAGCTCTTGGGTTTTAATTTGAACCCTCAGATGGATAATAATCATTTCCTTTCTCTGACAAGTAACACAATACAATAATGAAAAATCAATCAAAATGAGAGAAAGATATCATTGTTGGCAAAGAAAAATGAAGACCTATCTAAATATTATGTCTAGTGTATGCATGAGTTTCTTTGAATAAAAATCTGGGGGGCGTTTCACAAAGCCTTTTTTCAATGACAAATGACAAAAATCAGTGACAAATCTGCTGTTAACCAATCAGAAGCAAGGATTTCAGTAGCTTATAACAAAAACTGTCATTTGTCACTGATGACAAGTTTTGTGAAACAATCCCCTGAAGTAGCATGCATATTGACCTGATTAGCCTCGAGTCTCTGACTGTCTTTCATCCAGTAGACAGTGGGTTTATTCAGCTCATGGTCATATGTGATCTCACACTGGAAGGTGGCTGTACTGTCCTCTCGAACCGTCAGATCAGCAGGGGGAAGGGTGATTATTGTCTTGCCTATTCAGAGGTTGTAGGAGGAATGGGAGGGAGAGAGAGATCACAAATTAAAAATGAATATCATCTCTCTCTTTATCATCAACTTCACTGTGCTATGCTCATATCAGCATAAAATTGTTCAATTTCTTTTTAAATGGGTTACATGACCAACTGAAGTAAACATTAGTGTATTGGGGCAAACAATATATTTAAAAATCTTGCAAACACACAAGTCTGTATATTATGTTGCTCCTTTTGTATTCAACAGAAAATTGAAATCAATTTTAGTTCGGGCAGAGCTAAGAAAAAATGGTACTTGCAACCCTATGCAAGAGGAATAAGAGAAGGGATTATTAAAAAATTCTAAATCAAAACTAAAAAGAAGCCCAAAAATTAAAATTAAAATTAAAAAACAAGCTCTCACCTAGCACAGTCAGGGTTGCACTACCCATCGCCATATGATCTTCTCCATCGATAGAGTTTTCAGCTGAGCATTCATATGCTCCGCTATCCACTTCCAAGGCATTGTTGATCACTACACTTCCCACCATTTCATCGATGGTGTATTTGTCCCCGTTGCTCAACTGATTCATGAAAGGGGTGAAAAAGAGAGAGAGAGAGAGTGTCATAGACGTAATAATAACAATAAGTTCTTCTATAGCACATTTTAGGACCATAGGGGCCCCCACAGTGCAAATAACAATTCATGGTAACCTTTATCAAAAAGATAACTTTTAAGGGCTGTTTTGAAAACTTTGACTTCTGTAATGGAGCGTAGCGATACTGGGACAGCGTTTCAAAGTTTTGGGCCTCCACATGCCGGTGCTCTGTCACCATAGAGTGTATAATATTGACCCTCTGTCGTCATTTTATTAGAATGAATTAGACTGAATATACTCACACTCATCTGGGTCAATATTATATACCTTCTGGGGACAGAACTCATGGTACTGCAACAGTACAGCTGAGAGTGCTTCATAGAGACTGATTTTCATTAGAACTAAATATTTTCACACTCACCTGGGTCAACATCATATACTTTAAAGCCACAACAACAAATCCACATGAACAAAAACAGAGAAAGGTCACATTTTCTTTTCACAAATCTAGCATCAATGCAAAAATGAATACTCTCATTCATCATGTTGTTAAAGGGATAGTTGAGTTCTGTTGCAGAGGGCGCTACACAAAATAATTTTTTTGTGAGATAATGAAAAACTGAGTGTCAAATTTGAAAGAACATACAATGTAAATGACATCATCTTTGTTTGATCAAAATCGGTTCAGAAACGGCTGAAATATCCCTAAATATAACGGTTTCTAATACTTGTGTACCACCACAGATATTTGATAATTTGAAAAAACGCATTTTACTTCGTATTTCAGCCAATGCCGATGTTGGCTTTTTCATATTGGTTATATTACGCACAACCTGCCGGCTCATGTATTGTCATTTTTAATTAATTAATTAATCAATGGTCACCATATTAAAAAAAAAAGTGGAGCTGAATTGTTATGATCGTTTTGACTAAATTTAACATATTTTGGGGTCTATAAAATTACCTTCATCGCAAATTTAGGTCCTAAAAGGGCACTAGAAATGTCATAGATAAGAATAAGAGCAATAACAATGCACTTTGAAGGCATTTGCGGTCTGAAAACAGAACTCAACTATCCCTTTAACTGATATGAATGCAGTGTGCAGAGACGCGAAAAAAGCAACCAAAGTGTTAACGTTGAGCAGCCTGCTCACCACTGATCCCTTGAAGGTCCATGTTATGGTTGGAGTAGGTCTTCCTTCAACATGGCAGGTGAATGCGGCAGAGTCATCCTCTACAACACTGAGTCTCCTCGTCAGAGGCGTGAAACTAGGTATCCTAGCAGGGATGGCTACACACATAATGGAGGGAGAGAGATAAAAAGTCATGTCAGAGATAACAATGTTAGTAACCGATTACAACATACAACTATCACTTGACTCCCTATTCATTTGATTAACTCGCTTTTCCTGTTGTGTCCATTGAGGTAGCAGTACCATAACGGTCTAATCAAATAATGGAAATGTGCAAGGCTGACAATACAACTCCTCCCATAAACACCCCCACCCTGAACCACAACCCTGCCATTAAAGTAGCATGAAAAGAACATCATCATGCCTTTCCTCCATATTAAGACAGTTAATAATTGATGGTTGGTATTGTTGTACCGGCCTGACTGCTATTAGAGAAAGGATGTATATGCTTGTAAGTAGGCAACCTGGGGAACAACGGCTTTAAGTCCTCTCTGAGGGACTTGGTAATGAGGATTAATGCCTTAAAGGGCACTAGCATCGACTTGGTTTCAAACCCCAAACCTCCTGGTTACGAGACCACTTCTCTACCACTGATTTATCGTGCCATTTATAGGGACACTGATTTTCCGCGATCACGGAAAACGGACGGAATTCACGGAAATTACCATTTGAAACGGAAAATGCAATTTCGAACGGAAAATCACGGAAAACCCCTTTTACCTCAAAAATTTTCATTTTTCAAGAAGAAAATCGTAAAACTTTTCACTGTTTTGTGATTCGTTATGCAGTGAAAAAATATCGGCCCTAAAATCATGGTAAATAATTCTGAATATTTGGCGATATTCGTCAGATTGTTAGGAGACAGGGCGCTGCCATTTTGTGTCGCTGGACCAATAGCAGCGGCGCTGGCGTGTGCGCCTAGTACTTGAAATTCGATGCTAGTATTACCTAGACGTAATACTAGGCACACACACGCCAGCAGCGGGCGCTAAGTGCGGCAATAGTGTACACACGCTGTTGTACAATTTCGAAAAAGGGGCTGGCATGTGCGCCTAAAATCGATCTATCGCGGATCGCTGACATGACAGCCAAGACTGAAATGTTTTTGTCGACGTCGGTACTAGTGTATCGTTCCGTCAGGAATATGTCGTGTTCTGACATATTCCGCTAACTTTAGTCTGCTTGTCTAAGTTCGAATTTGAAGTTGGTAAATTTAAACATTTGATAATTTTTCGTAGGTCTATATTTACACTAGTATTTTGCATCAAGTTTATCCAGTCCCGTCCGTATGTTTTTGAGTGGTTATCAGTGGCTTGTCAAAGGTGGCGGCTTTAATAGAACATTTGTACCCTACAAGTTCATGTTTTAATGAAAATCTTATGTAAACAGAATTTAAGTTTTTTCATGTGTACAAAGTCTAAAGCAAAACGGAATTTCCGTTTTTCAGCCCATCGGAAACGGAATTCCAGATTTTCTGAAACGGAAAAGACCTTTTTTTTTAAACGGAAAATCAGTGTCCCTACATTTAACAGACTCAAGATTTTTTTTTTCTCTCTCTCTCTCTCTTAATAAAAAAAGTGAATTAACAGCTAGTGCTAGTGCAAATCTAGTCTATACCAAACAGATAATTTCTCCCATCGTGGACCATCATATAGAATTGGCTAAAAGGGCTGAGAGTCATTTTAATAACTGAGTGATTGATTGATCTGAAATCACTCAGGTGAAGTCTTAGACATGCCTTGTGAAAACCTGCAATATATTCTTGTCAAGAATTTGGGTCAGATTTCAGAGTGACCAAGGTAAAAATGTATACTCACAGACTACATTGAGTACAACACTGGTGAGTTCCTCTTGGTACTTGTTGGTAGCTATACACTGGAACACATTGCTGTCCGTTGTCTGTAGGTTTGTGATAGATATGGTTGCTAACTGGGGGTCTCCAGTCACCACAGTCCATCTTTCTGTATCTATGTTGGCTGTCAAAGTAGAAAGAAAATATTTTTAAACAACCAAAAGTACAGATTGATAGGTCTTATTTGTACAGTTTTGGTAAGCCTTCAGAAAAATTTCTTTGATTTCAGATGATAATAAACAAGGTACTTGTAATGCTTTGCTGCTTTCAAGTTTTTCCTTAAAAGAAATATTCAACAAATAAGGCGTAAGAAAAAATGTATACGTCTGGCCTAGCACATAAATTAAAACAACTGAATTATGAGGATTTTGTGTCTGCCACACACATGCCATCTTCACAATGCTGAGATTGCTGTGCAGAGAGTCATCAGGGTGGTAGGGTCCTAGTGTAGTATTTAGCTGTGATCTAGCATTCCTTCTGAATATATATATTGAAGTTAACTACAAATCATGAACGGAATATCAAATAGAAATCTGACATACCCGTATAACTTTTGATAAAAGGAGAACACAATAGACACATTTCACTCAATTTCCTTTTTGCTATCAAGCTGTAAATGAGCTTTTATTAAAATAACAAAAATATCTTAGTTGACTTTACTTTCACATTGTCATCCTACTATACTTTTACCAGTTGTACTATTATTTCTACTAACAGGTCTGTTTCCACTGTAGCACCATTAAGTACTACAGGGGGGTGTTTCACAAAACTTGTCATCGGTCACAAACGTTATAAGCTACTGAAATCCTTGCCTTTGATTTGGTATCAGCAGATTTGTCACTGATTTTTGTCATTTGTCATTGAAAAAAGGCTTTGTGAAATGGGTCCCTGGTATTTTGCTACCTATACCTTAACTTCAGTCTACTTTTAACTTTCAATATCGTAACAACCGAAAGTATACATTTAGAGGCCTTAATAGGTACAGTTTTGGTAAGCCTTCAGAAAAATATGATATTTCTTTGATTTCAGATAATTAACAAAATACTTGTAATACGATGCTGCCATCAAATTTTTCCTCAAGGGGTCATCTCACAGGATGTAACGTCCCCGAGAGCCAGTATAAAAACAGCTATGCTTCGATACCAAATCTTATATACCAAACAAATTCACAAACAAATCTACAATGAATTCTTACCTGATCCTTTTCTTGAGAATTTTTTTACACGTAAACCAATGGGAATCTCAGCAAAATTTATTTGTGACGCCAGTTATCCGGGGGGGGGGGGGGGGGGGGGGGGCAACGGGCATCTTTAAAAAAAAGACTATTGACCGGTAGGCGGGCATGGCTAAAATCACAACTCCAATTTCGACCAATCAGATGACTAGATTTATTCATGATACTAAAGAGAGGTATATAAATATTTTGTTTGCCTCTCCCCCCCCCCCTCATCTCCTTCTGATATCCATTTTTGGAATGAGATGGGGGCCGGAACGACTGTCCACTCATTTTCAACTCGTACAAGAAAAGACAAATATTAAAGACTTTTTAAGACTGATAATCACAAAATTTAGTAGTCAGTCTCAAAAATACTTGGCTTTGGAGCTGTAAATTTCTGAGCGGATTCTTAGTCCTAGACCACCCCTGCGCTACAAACTCGTCTCTAAAGCAGGGTGTTTAATTATTGTGGTCAAATGTGTAAATTTGAGGATCTTTTAATCCATGACTTTCTCGGCAAATTTGATATATTTTTGTCTTTTTGTCTTCTATTTTTTTTTCTAGTTGTAAAATAATCTGAACTCTTTTCAGCAGAGTAAATAATCTGACAAACCTTTTATTATAAAAATATCCATTTTCACATTTTCAAATCTAAAAATTTTCTCAGGATGGAAAAGAAACCCCTCCCACACATGGGCTGTATATAACACAGACCACCTAATATTTTGGTTAAAATCGCCTTTATTTATTTATTATTTATCAGGTGGGCTGTATATAATACAGACCACCTTATATTTGTGTTAAAATCGCCTTTATTTATTTATTATTTATCAGGTGGGCTGTATATCGTACAGACGACCTCATAATAATTCCGTTAGAATGGCCTTTATTTATTTATTATATATTTTTCTTATTTCTAACTACTTTTTTGTGAACAAGATAACACAAAAATAGCTTGATCAAATTGCCTTGAAATTTGGCACACATATGTATAGGCATATGTACAAAGCACAATAACGTTTTCAACATTGACCTTCACTGATGACGTCATCTAGGCGCCATTTAAAAAAAAAAAAAACGTTTGCCTTGAAATTTGGCACACATATGTATAGGCATATGTACAAAGCACAATAACGTTTTCAACATTGACCTTCACTGATGACGTCATCTAGGCGCCATTTTAAAAAAAATTACGAAAATCAACTCATGATCATATCTTCATAACCAAAAGCTATTTCTCATTCATATTTATCATGATCAAGGTAAATATTCGTCCGGTCAATTTCAGGTCAAAGAACGCACGCGTGCGCGTACATCCGCGCGTCAATGCGCGCGCAAAATTTTAAAATGCTCAAAATCGTCTCAAAATCATTTTGCATACGTTTTAGGCCATTCTCAGCATTTTATAAAAAATCGCGCACACGCGCATGCACACGCGTTTTCGCGCGTAAAACTATTACACAACATAGAATCGCCATTTTTTTTCTTTCATAATATTCCACATATTTTTACAAATTGATACCATGTTTGTCTCTTTATGACTATTAATAACGGAATGATCGACCGTTTAACATAAATGTCCGTGCGCGCGAGCTCTTGTAATACATAGCATACTGGGCAAAAACATGCCTATACAAAATCCATTGTAACTCTTTAGGATACAAGGTGATCCAATTTTTGTTTTCATATTTTGTTAGAGTATGAATCGGAGATATGATTTCATGTCTCATTTGACCCTCAATTAACTCAATTGGCCTCCGAACTCATAATTTCAATTTGGATATTATGACGTCAGCATATTTTTGGAAAATTGATTGTATCTCTGTAAATATTGATTGATTTTCTTCTAAAGTTTGATATGTTCTAGCTGAGACAATTGTCTATGAATGCAGTACCCACAATTTTACATTTTGACAAAGGCATCATGGCGTATATTTGCGATTAAAGGTGGCATGTCAATTTTTCACATTTTGTATGTATTCTCTATGGGACATGATTTTTTCTCAAAACTGGATTCTACATTCCCGGCTTTCGCGAGCAATATCTCCGTCGTTTTACCTTCGTTTACGCTGAACTTCGAGTATGTTTTAGCTGAGACAATAAGCTATCTCAAATGTGCCCTTTATTTTGTGATAAATTTTAGTTAGACCAGCCCACCTTTACTTGTTCCAAACAAGTATTACAAATCAAGTTTATTTTTCTTATTTTGCCCCACTTTTTTGTGAACAAGATAACTTTGAGATAGCATTTTACAAAAAATTGTGCACGCGCGTAACACCATTACACAACATAGATTCGCCATTTTTTTTTCTTTCATGATAAGTCCCATATTTTTTCAAACAATTTGATACCATGTTCATCTCTTTATGACCATTAATATTAAGATGAGCGTCCATTCAAGATAAATGTCCGTGCGCGCGAGCTCTAATTGTAATACATAGCATATATGGGCAAAAACTTGCCTGTACAAAATCCATTATAGCTCTTGTGGATAACCGGGACCCTCAATTTGTTTTCATATTTAGATGAGTATGAGTCGGAAATATGAAATCATGTCTCATTTGGCCATTACAAATATCATGACGTCGTTATAATGGCCTTGGAGCTCAAAATATGACTTTGCATATTATGACGTCAGCATAATTATGGGAAATTGATTGTATCTCTGTAAATGTTGATCAATTTTCTTCCAAATTTTGATATGTTCTAGCTGAGACAATTCTCTGCAAATGCAGTAGCCACAATTTTTCATTTTGACAAAGGCATCATGGCGTAAAGAAGGCATGTCAATTTTTCACATTTTGCGTGTATTCTCTATGGGACATGACTTTTTCTCAAAACTGGATTCTACATTCTCGGCTTTCGCGAGCAATATCTCCGTCGTTTTAGCTTCGCTTTCGCTGAGCTTTGAGTATATTGTAGCTGAGACAATAAGCTATCACAAATGTACCCTTAATTTTTCGATCAGATGCCGGGATCATGCTCATATTTCACTTGCAAAGTGGGATTTGAGAATTCCTTTTTTTGTTTACGTGTAATCGCTATGGGAAATGTTTTGGAATATCCGTAACGCACTTGACTTCCGACCTCGAGGTCCCTGGTTCGAGTCCGAGCGTCTCCAACAATTTTTTTCTTCCCTTTTCTTTCTTTTTGACCTTGCACTGTACCATCTCCTTTGATTATTAAAACACATAGAATCGCAAATAATGTAATAAACACCCCTCTTTACTTTATTATTACACTATTTTCACTTGATCCATTACTTTTTGCGTGTAATCCCTATGGCAGATGACTTTTTCTCAAATCTGGAGTTTACATTCCTGTCTTTGGATCTTGTTGATTTTTGAGTATATTGTAGTTGAGATTATATGCTATCTTAATCATCCCTCATTTTTTCAATAAGATGTCAGGATCACGCTCATGATCATAATAATAATAATAATAACTTTTACTTATATAGCGCTTTTCATAAGACATTTATATCAAAGCGCTTTACAATATTGATACAATTAAACTAAACAGAGTAATGACAAGAAAACAAATATAAAGTGAAATTATGAAACATAAGATAACAAGGTAAGGTAACAATTTAAGAACTTAGTAACAATTATTTAAGAAATAGTTAACAATTTAAGAACTAGGTTGAGTATGCATTTTCCATTAGGTAGGTTTTTAATTTTGATCTAAACAAAGTAATATGTGAGATGCAACGAATGGAGGCTGGGAGAGAATTCCACAAACGTGGAGCAGAGCATGAAAAGGACCGATCACCAAAGTATTTTGTTTTTGCTTTTTTAACGGTCAAGAGAGTTTGATTGGCAGAACGAAGGGGCCTATTGGGTGTGTATAATTGAATCAGTTCAGAAAGATAATTTGGGGCATGACCATGTAAAGACTTGAAGGTTAAAAGAAGAACTTTGAACTGGACGCGAAATTGAATGGGGAGCCAATGCAATTGTTTAACGGTTGGTGTAATATGGTCATGTTTTTTGGTGAGAGACACTAGACGTCAGAGTTCTGGATTCTTTGTAGCTTGGCCATATCTTTTTCTGGAATTCCATGTAGCAGGCTATTACAACTGTCAAGGAGTGAACTGATAAATGCGTGGACGAGGATTTCAGTGGATGACTTGGAGAGGAATTTATGAATTTTACCAATTTTTCTCAGGCCGAAGGATGCTTTACGACAGATACTATTGACATGTGGGCGCATTGAAAGGTTTTGATCAAACGTAACACCTAAGTTAACAACTGTTTTGGAGGAATTTACAGAACCATTTGTTATTTGAATAGGAGGGAGTTCTATTGTATTTCTTCTTCAGTGAGAAAACAGGTGTAGCACTTCCATCTTGTTGTCGTTCAAGAGCAGAAAGTTTTCAGTCAACCAGGAGCGAATGGCATGTAGACAATCTTCCAGTTTAAGTAACATTTGAGGAATTTGTCCAGACTTAACAGTAACATATAGTTGGGTGTCGTCGGCATATATCATCGAGGAGAAACCGTGGGAATGAATGATGTCCTCTAAGGGTGTCGTATAACATGTAAAAAGTACAGGGCCGACAACGGAACCTTGTGGCACCCCCCACCTAAGCAGAGTAGGATCGGATCGCGAGCCATCGATGATCACTTGTTGATATCGTCCAGTGATGTAAGATTCAAACCACTTGGTAGCAGTTCCAGAGACGCCAAAACGTGTTTCCAACCTGGATATAAGAACACAGTGATCGACCGTGTCGAAAGCTGATGTTAAGTCTAACAGTATGAGAATCGCATCATCTGCAGTATCCAAAGCACAAAGTATATCGTCTTGGACTCGAAGTAACGCAGTTTCCACGCTGTGATTTTTGCGATAGGCAGACTGTCGGGATGCGAGAAGGGAATTTGCAGTAAGGTATTCAGTAAATTGATTTGAGACTACTCGTTCTACTACCTTGCCCAAAAATGGCAAATTTGAGATTGGTCTAAAGTTTCTCAAATTTTCTGCATCCATAGATGGTCGTTTGAGGGTGGGATGAATCAAAGCAGACTTGAGTGCTGAAGGGAAAACTCCACATTCTAGCGAGTCGTTGGTTATGTCCGTGATGGCCGGAACCAGAAGCTCTATACATTGGCTAAGAATGGGTACTGGTAGGGGATCTAAGTCACATGATTTCATTTTATGTGACTTGATGATCTTCAGTACATCTGCTTGGGAAACTGGCGCAAACTTATCAAGACGATGGTCACTGACTTCCACTGCAGCGATGTTGAGGAAGAGGAAGAAAATGAAGATCTCAATAGATGAATTTTATTGTCAAAAAACTTTGAGAACTTCTGAGTGATTTCAGCACTGGACTGATGTGAGGGCAGTGATTTAGGAGGCTTTTCAGCTGTCATCCTGTCAATCACATTAAACAGTGGTTTGCTGTTGCTAGTGGATATGAGTTCGTGGAGATGCTGACTCCTAAAGTTATTGACTATAGCTGGTTATATTCTCTTGTTGCTTTCTTCAGGTCGTCAGATACTACTGTTGTAGATGAGCACCTGGTCATGATCATCATCATTATCATCATAATCATCATTATCATCGTCATCATCATCAACATTATCATCATCATTATCATGATGATCATCATCACCATCATCATCATCATCATTAATTTCGTTCTCATCGTGAATCTACATGACCTTGTCTTTTTAGCAGTATCTCGCTTATTTTTGCTCTATTTTGTCTCAAATTTTATTTGGCGATTAAGTGTATTGTGACATCATGATAATGGCCTTGGAACTCTAAATACGAATTTGCATATTATGACGTCAGCATATTTATGTAAAACTGATCGTATCTCTGTAAATATTGATCGATTTTCTTCCAAATTTTGATATGTTGTAGCTAAGACAATTCTCTACAAGCTCAGACAGCACCATTTTTCATTTTGATGACGTCATCATAGTGAAAATTACGATTAAAGGGCGCATATTGGAAATTACTTAAGTTGCGTGTTATGCCTATGGAAGGTGAATTTCGATCACATCATTAATCTACATGACATTGTTTTTTAGCAGTATCTCGCTTAATTTTGCTCTAGTTTGTCTCAAATTTTAGTCGGACCAGCCCACCTATACTTGTTCCAAACAAGTATTATATGTCTAGTTTATAAATCTTCTTTTAAAATTAGGGACGTTTACGCATCATATCATGCTTGGGGAGATTTAGATTCTGTAAATGTTCTCAGGGTGGGAGGGGGATCCCCCTCCCATACCCACCTTGCTTTCAAAGCTAAGAACTTTTATGCATCATAACATGCCTGGCGAGGTAGCAATTTCAAATTTTCTCAGGGTGGGAGAGGAAACCCCCTCCAACACCCACCCCCAGGTGTATATACAACGTTTTATCTGTAAATTTGCTTTCAAAATTATGAACTTTTATTAATCATATCTAAGTTACCTCATCCAGAACTCTAAGTCAAACACATGCTGTTTTACTATTCTATCTCAATAAATTCAGTTAAGAATGCTCTTTTATATTACAAAGCAAAAATCATAATAATAATCTTTATTCTTCATAAATCACTACCCGATGCGGCATATTAAACTGAGGAGGTGAGTTGGCTCAGTCAGTAAAGCGTCTGCCTGTCGAACCAAATATCTCAAGTTCGAATCCCACCCAGGCGGATGACTGAAGCCTGCGTTGTGTGTTAACGTGCCCCTCCCCTTGTTTCATAGACGCAGGTTATGTTAAGTGTAAAACACTCCGTCCCTCGGATAGGACGTTAAATGGAGGCCCCGTGTACACGAGAGTCAACACTCTTGCACGTTAAGAACCCACTGCACTATTCATATAAGAGTAGGGAGAAACCCCGGTGTAGTGGTCCACCTGCACACCCCAATCAGGCCGAGTATATATGGCATCTGCAAGAATCTTCAGTATTGAAGGAGGCAGATTATCTCGAGGGAAGAGAAGAACTCAGAAGATCAGTGAAGGGGGCTTCACCATGCCCGTCACCTATCTAAGACTCTAGAGACAGAGACAACCACTACCACCAGTGCCAGTACTGTACACGGTTTACTTTTTAGGTGAACCAAAGTCAAAATGACATGTTCTGATTTTCGTGGTCCTTGAATCATCCTTTCAGATATACCTTCTATATATCCTCTACACCCAATGTTAATTTTTACCAAATAAGTTAGATTTTAACTACAAAACTTTGTCAGATTACCAATCTTCCAATCCATCATTATCACAATTTCGTCACTGTAAGATGGCGTGAGCTAGCTAGCTGTGCTGCACTGCGCTGCATGCCTAGCCTACATGTCAATAAAATCTTGTTGAATTTGTTGAATAACATTTTAGCGAATGTGTCAAATGAAACTTGTGTCGAATAAGCTGTCAGATAATTTTTTTGTCAAATAAGATAACTTTTGCTGCACTGAGCCGTGCGTAAGCTAGATTCCAGAATTATTGATGATTTCTAAGAAAAACAATTTTCAAACTAGGAATCTCCATCAAAAACTCTTCTACATGCTTTTTTTTTCAATTTTAAGCACATTTTGATAGAAGCTAGCTAGGGGCCCTTTATTAGTACTACTGGTAGTTTGCTACCTATACTTATCACTTTAACTTTAGTCTATTTTTAACTTTCAATATCATAACATAATTTTGTATCATACAAAATAGGATGAATTCATCTCTTTGAAGCTAGAAGGGTGTTAACTCATATACTTTAAAATAACGCCCTTCTGTATTTGAACAGACAAACTGTTCTTTTTACATTAATAATGAATAAAACTGCAGCCAGAACAGAGGAAGTCCTCTTGGTTCCACACTGAAATGGAAAGCCCTATAGCTGCTCTTACATTCAAAATCAGCCCAAGATTGTCCGTTAACAAACCAATCGACAGTGGGTGCTGGAACACCCTCAGAACGGCATTCAATGTCTACTGATTCACCAGGTGCCTTGGTTTCATCGGAGGGTGGGGCTGGGAAATATGGCGCAGCTAAACAAGCGAAAATGAAGAGAAAAGTAACAAAGTGGTTTGGTTAAATGTTTTATAAAAGAGAAACATTTACTCAAGTTCATGATTTGTATGATATCGCTGTAATACTTCATTTCCTGTAGTCAATTAGACCCTTAAAAAAGTATTCATATCCCACACCACTTATGCAACTGGTTCAATATATAACAGAGTAGAAGAAAATGAAATGGACTTCTAAAGAAGGTGTCAATACACAACTACTAACATTGTATCCTATTCACTGGACAGAGTAAGACTTTATAAAAGCACAGATGTTGTTACTACTGTACCATAATTAAGTCCAGTAATTTAGTAAGACGTAGAGGGCGTTATAGTTAATTGTGAAATATATACATGTACTATCGTGAGATGTCAGTCAGTCAGCGTCAAGCTGTTGTTGGGTCAATGTTGAGCTGTCGTTGCGACAGGTACAAGAAACTAGATAAAGTTACTTGAACTGCAGATACTGTGCAAGTGTTGTTTCTTGAGTTCCTGTCGGACATTCAGTGATTGCGGGAGTGAGTAAAATGAGAGCTAGTCCATGTTATTCTTACACGATATACTTTTGTGAGAGCCCACTGAGAGATATAGTTGATGAATGATTGTCGAGAGCGTGGACCGGGTTTTGACAGACTGCAAGGCAGAACGCTACCCCGGCAGAACCCGGTTACACCACACTACTATCAAGATCTAGTATTAAACTAAGCATTTACAATCATAAATTTATTTTTTGTATACATCATTATTTGACTCTCAACTTACATTCCACAGTAACTACTGTGCTGAATACATCATCCCCCCTCGTGTTTGATGCAACACATGTATATGTTCCCTCGTCACTGTTCTCAACAGCGGAGATGACCAGGTCGTGCCCGGAAAATTCAATAGATACTCGTCCTCCAGACTGTAGCTGCTCCTCTCCACGCTTCCATGTGATTACAGGGGTTGGGCTGGAGACAGATAGAAAGGAAGAAAGCGATAAAGAGACAGGGAGAGAGAGAGAGAGAGAGGGAGAGAGGGAGATACATATTTTCAGGCAATAGGCCATGTTTGTAATGTAATCAAATTTAATGCACAAATCTTTTTCAAGTGCCTTGTTATAAATTATTTCAATAGTCAGCATGCGAATTGCACACATTACGTGTTGTTAGGTAAGACAAACCATGTTTGTCCAACAGACAACTAATGTATGCAAATTTCATTCCGATTATTGAAATACAATTACTCAAAATAGGTGAATTGAATAATTTGTAACAAAACACACTTACCAAAGATTTGTGCTTTAAATTTGATTGCATTATAAAAATGGTATATTCACTATGTTATGCCCTCCAATAATTTTTTTTAGCCATTAGAATTGAAACTTTTTTAGAATGTATGTGTACCAATATTGTTAAATATAACATGTATATGCCAGAAAAGTAAGGAAAAATATATCTCCCGTATGGAAGAGGGAAGTTGGAAAAATTAAGGAAAGGGGAAATTTGTCTTCAACTAAAGCAATGTAATAGGAAAAGGAAGAGAGAGAGAAAGAGAGAGAGAGAGAGGGGGATGGAGAGTAAACCTTAAAGCATACTTACTATCCATAAGCAATGCAATTCAGCATAAAAAACTGAGTTCTCATGGCGATTTCGCTTGCTGCTGGTTTAGTGACTAACCTGGCTCTACGTTCAACTGCTGGCAAATCTGAAATCGTACAGTAAATGATAAACAAGTTTAGTTATACTCCAACATGGAAATATTGATGATTGGTAAGTCATCTACCGGTAAAAGCAAATAGAAGCTCGTAAATGAGGAACTAGTGAACCCACAGCTTTAAATCCTATCCAAGGGAATGGGTGATTGAAGATCAATGCCTTCCAAGAGACACTGGTACATCAACTTGGACTCTTCCACTGAAAAATCATAATGGTGATGATGGTGATAATGATAATAATAATAATGGTTTTGTAGCGAAGAATAGTTATCTCCCTTTAAACAATATGTGACCCCCTCTCTCTCTCTCTCCCTCTCTTTTTCTCTCTCTCTCTCTTTATCTTTGTCTCTTTCTGCTGTATCTTTCTTTGTCTGGTTATAGATGTATTTATAAAATGTGCTGGCATGTCTCCATCTATTGAAGCTATCCTGTTCCCACTCTGGGGTATAGCCTTTATGAGCCTATTGCCATTCACAGTATTAATCCATCCTGTTTATGCCGTTCATAAATCTGTAATAATGGAGATATTAAGCTCTATGAAAGGGGATTTAGATAACAGATGGGCTCTTTGTGGTCATTCATGCTTTGTGACTATTCTTTGAAGGCTCTTTGAAGAAAACTTCTAAGGACTGTGTCTTTGGCCATGAGTGGTGACCTCGAACCAATATAGTTAAGTCTAAGATTAGACCCCTTCCCCCTTTTACAGTAATAACCAATACGATGATCCGAGGAAAAGCCGAGTATAATTGTTTAATGAGGTATAAAAGTAGTTTGCATGAATGTTTTGATGACTGACTTGGAATCCCCCCAACTTGGAATCCCCTCACTTGGAATCCCCCCTCAGCTGAACCCTTCACTTAAATTCCCCCTCTCCTCACTAATAATTATCTGCCCTTCAAGATCCAGTGTGCAAATTCGGACTTTGGAAAATTTGAAGCAACAGTTTTAGGTTGTGACCATTTCAGCGGAGAACAACAGTAATTGCAACAAAGCTTTAACGTTAATAAAGCTAAAGGACTTTCAAGAAATCATCAAAGTTAAATCCAAGGCAAGTTCCAGTTTTGTCCAAGTCACGTTCCCGTTTCATCCAAGTCGCATCCGTCCCATGCTGGAGTCCGCGATCAAAATATATGCGAAGATAAGTGGCCATAATTACTAACCTCATTTCCCTTAACCTATCCATTCCCTTCCCCGTTAGACTGCAATTAATTAAGTAAGAAATAAGTCGCCCTTTTACCCTAAAGAATACTTTGCAATTATATTTATTGACATTTATATATAAGTTGTATTATTTTTATCATTCTGATTTGATGAATGAGATTTGTCATTTATATTAATTAAATAATTGCCAAGTGACATTGTAATTTGAATCGTGTTCAAGCACTTTATTTCTGGATTTTTTTGTTTGTATTTTATATTTAAATACCAGTAATATAATTTCATACACGAATACGGTGGTCTATTTGAACTAACCCCTCCCCCGAGTGGAAGTCAAAGCTAGCGGACCAATAAAAAAACCTGATTTCATTCGGAGCTCAATTCTATTATTTCATTATAATAGAAGACGGCGTGGCGTGGGCATTAGAGTTTGTATAGAGTGTATAATCTCTAGCCTAGAAAAACCCTGTGGTTAAAACAATTCTTGGTTGCACAGTTTTAGAGCAAGTCATATATTGAAGTTGAATTCATCAAACAGTGTTTAATTGAATAAAGACATTTTAAAAGACAGTTTTTCATAGACATAGGTGAGCAGAAATAAGCACCTGTCAAAGTCCGTGGAAGGTCATACAATACATCTAAAGTGACAATCCAATATTGAGGTTTTAGAACAAATATCTGAATAATCAAGCTTGTGTATGGATTCACGATAAGGATATTTAGGTTCATGCAAATTGACAATAATTTGTTTAAAGGAAAGTCAAGTCGGTTTAAAGAAAGATCTGAAATTATGAGTTCATCAAAGTGCATATTAGGAAATGCAAAAGGTTTTGTAGCCAATGCTTACTCTGAATTTGTTATAGTTTAAGGACGAGGTCAAGATTGACATTTTATAGAACAAGAGCAAAATGTGTTTAAATGAATCTTTATAGATACAGTTACTTGGTTTATTCAGATATTTTGTATTGTATCTTGTGTAACATGAATGATGTACTAAATCTGTCATTGTTATTTTTTCTGTTTTTGCAGATCGAATAAAAGCTTTACAGCTTTATATCTCCATTTACGGCTGGACTCCCAAACTTCTATTTTCCCTTTCTTCAACTATTTAACTGTTATCACTACTACTACTACATGTACTACTACTCTGAGTTGGGCTAACTCGTACAGGAGACAACTCGGCCCAGCTTCAAAAAACGGTCAGTTTTTGCAGGTTAAGGGTAAGGGTTAGGTTTAGGGTTAAAGATGGGGTTAAGGTTAGGGTAAAATGACAAAAAATGACAGTTTTTGCAGCGTGGCCGAGTTGTCCCTATAGGTCCAAGTTAGCCTGGATTCTCATTATTACTACTAGAACTACTACTAATACTAATGCCAAAGTATTCTCATGCAAGAAAACAAATCTATATCCAAATGCTATATCTTGATATAGTTTTGTTCCAAATATATAAGAAAATATGTTCAATGTTACTCCCTGATTAAGATGCATTCTTACAATGAAGGGTAGAATGCTATGTACATTGAAAATGTGATGAAAATGCACAATTTGTAAGACTTTAGGGAAAGGGTAACACAAAACAAGGGGGGGTATTTTTTTTTTGGGGGGGGGGTGGAATTTTTTTGTTGATTTTTTTTGTTTACAATGTTATAAATTTCATAGGTACAGATTTAAATTGAATTTCCCACAACAAATGATGCGCTAATGAACATGGGAGTCAAAGAGAGCCGTTTAAATAATGAACACAAAATAGAGGAAAAGTAAAAAACTTCAACAGTCAAGTTTACATTATATAATTTAAAACTCTTGGTTGATAAGGTCAATTTGCAATAAAATATTTGAGAATATAAAAGTTGGTGCTACAAGAATATCTGTTGACATGAAAAAAATGTTTGTAAGTAATTTGCAGACGACATGCACTAGCATGCACTGTTAGTCAAACATGCATGAATATACAACAAACGAAACAAAGAAAATTGGTTAAATATTTACATCATGTTTATTGAATTTGTTAAACATTTCTTTTAAGTCCTTATGAGTGTTGGTCAAAGGATGCATCATATCAAATCTCTCTCCTAGATGTATATGTATATATCGGTAACGAATGCATCTATACATTGCCAATTTACAATCTTATCAAACTTCACAAACTCCAAAATGCATTTACTGAGTAGCACTGTGATTTCTAGAGAACGCTATTAATAAAACAATGTTAGACAAATATTGATGATTAGTATGAGAAGTTTGAAATTAGAAGGAGGGAATTTCTCAAGTAATAAATTAGATTTAACTGTTAAGCACGCATCAAATAAAAACGAAAGGAGAGAGTTAGGCATTCCACAAAATGCATCATGAAGGCCCACTGGTCATTCCTTTCTTGCACCTGCAGCTCGCTGGTACCTCTTCTTGAAATGCGTAATATTGGCGGTTCATAACAAATTTTTCGGAAACAGCCCACAACGTAAACAGAGAATTCTGATGGTAGAACCTCTGAAACGAGGGCGTAATTAACAAATATCTAGCACCATGAGAGAAGAGAGGGAAGCCTTTGGGATTAGTTCAGATAGGAGGCACGTCAAACAATCAATCTTTTGAGAAAGAACAACATTTGTAACAGACTAGGATCAAGTGATTACTATGTAATTAATACAGACGTTTAAACACAAACAAACAATTAGAGTATTCTGGGTAGTAAACAGATTGTGGAAGGGAGAACAGTGCAATGTCAAACCACATTTCTGAGATTAATAATTGATGTATTCATTTTCAAACTACTAAAATATAAAATACCAAGTCAAAAGATGATTTTCATACCTTGTCAATAAAGACAAATGGATTATGTCTACACTTTAATAATTAGCTATAAATTATTTTTTGTTTGGACCCAATTTATGCTGCCCTGGTCAAGGACTCTCGCACCCACGTTATATAGCCATCTCTATATGTGGGACATCAGGGAAAATTTTGTGCATATCTATAGCTCAGCTCACACAAGTAAAAAATGTTTGACTTTTTACACTGAGTCAAATTTCCAGCTTAACATCTTTCCTGCAACAAAAGATATATGTACTTTGTTTTTTTTATTCAAAGATGTTTGTTAATGGATATTTTTTGTGTCAGAAAAGGTCTGTTTTGCATTCTAAATTGTGATTTTATTCTTAAAATTCTATGAGCATACTAATTTTCAGTAACTATACAAAGACTGCTGAAAAGTTGGGCTTGTAGATTGCAGCCCCCTATAACTTATAGTTGCAAAAATAGTATATCAATAATAAAGGAACGCACAAATACATAAACCAATTAAACATAACATAGAAGGAGTGAAAGGGACAGGGAAAGAAGGGAGACAATGAGAGAGGGCTGGGCTCTTACCTATAACACACACAACACAACAAGGGCCGACTGGAATACGGATGGCCAGTACAAAATGAATCAAAATATCCAAATGTATTCTATTGAGTTAAATAAATTTAAAGAAAGAGAGCTAACGCTTGATAATTACACAAAAATTATTTTTTTTTATTTGAATTTAAAAGAATTTAAACTGAGGGCATTCTTGATGCTAACATCAAGAATGGTCCGTAGCCTCGGGCCAGCGTAAGTGAACACCCCTCAATAATTGAGGGGTGTTTCTAATACTTTGTTTACCATGATATGCACTTCCAGTAGTGTTATAATAGATTTCCCTGAGGCAGAAATGTGTATCATAAAGTCAATTTGCAGCGTGTGATAACTATTCATTGAATATGTATGTATAGACGGTTGGTGCTTCAATACATAATAAGCGGTGCATGGGGTTGTTTGTTCCGATCTCTGATTTTTATCCTTAAAATTAATCATTTTGAATGATTTTGGTCTCATTTTAAAGTTAGGAAAATGGAAGGTTCTTTGTCATTGCCTTCTGTTATTCCATTCTGCCATGACAACTGAACATAATGCTGTCTATCGTCACAAAAGCAGGACGCTGGAAAAGAACCCTTACAATCACGCTCATCAGCTGCTACACCTACCTATAACACTGAGTGTGATTTTTGCTGCCCTCTGGGATGACCCTACAACGTTGTTGATGGCTTGACAGTAGTAGCCTTGAGCGTCGCTTGCAATTGCATTAGAAAAGACCAAGTTCCCTTCTGGATCCTGGGTAATCCGAGCGTTGTATGTGATGGGTGTGGGTTTGGCAGTTGCATCGGTCCAGTAGATCAAGGGAGCAGGATTGCCGTCAGGGACGCCGGGAGATCCACCACAAAGCAGCTTCAGGGGTCGTCCCCTCCTAACTTGTATCCTTGCAGGTTCAGTGTTCTCAAACTGATCCATGACTATAGAGATAAAAGTGGAGACAGCAAAGAAACAAGTAGGGTTTTATGTACGACTTGGAACTCTATGTCTAAACTGACCAATGATCCCAGATCTAACAATCGTAACATCCCAACTTTCTGTCACATAGATTATATTACAATCCTAACATCCCAACTCTATATCACATAGAGTATATAACAATCATAACATCTCAACTCTCTATCACATAGAGTATAAAACAATCCTCACATCCCAGCTCTCTATCACAAAGAGTTTATAACAATCCTAACATCCCAACTCTCTATCACACAGACTATATAATAATCCTAACATCCCAACTCTATATCACATAGAGTATATAACAATCCTAACATCCTAACTCTCTACCACACAGACTATATAACAATCCTAACATCCCAGCTCTCTATCACATTGAGTATATAACAATCCTAACATCCCAACTCTCTATCACATAGAGTATATAACAATCCTAACATCCCAACTCTCTATCACATAGAGTATATAACAATCCTAACATCCCAGCTCTCTATCACATTGAGCATATAACAATCCTAACATCCCAACTCTCTATCACATAGAGTATATAACAATCCTAACATCCCCACTCGCTATCCCATAGAGTATATAACAATCCTAACATCCCAACTCTCTATCACATAGAGAATATAACAATCCTAACATCCCAACTCTCTATCACATAGAGTATATAATGACACCAATATTTAACCCGAACATGAACAACACCTGATAATTGGCTCCACCAAACAACTATAAATATGATTTTTCAATTAAAAAAAACACTAGGACGTATTCATCTATTCTATATGACACTATGCCAACAATGAAGGCATCAACTTACAAGCCAGTGATGGCCATATCTTCTTGGACATTGCTGTACCAAGCCTATTGTTAGCAAAACATTGGTACTGTCCATTGTCTGCTGTTGTTAATGATTGGATCACTAGGTTCCCCCCATCCAGGCTAGCGCGATCATTGCTGTCCACGTTAAATAAAGCACCATCCTTCACCCAGTAGTACCTGGTATTGAATTAAATCATTGAAACATGATTACATGAACACTACTATCACTTTCATCCTACCAATCCCCATTCCATCCCCATGGTGAGCATGGTTGGCTCCTGTGGTTGCTAAAAAGGAAGTTTTCTCAAAATTTTGTCTCCTTCTAAACCAAACTGCATGCTTTTTGATCTCGAGGCAGGCAATTGTTTGAGGGATCCAAAATGATAGTGTGTCCCTAAAGTTGGCCTGTTGAGTGTTGGTTCGATCACTATACAGTGCGACCCAGAAAAAACGAAACCAAGAATTATCAATGTTTTATCATAACTTAATCACAATCACAATCACATATTTGTAATCCTCCTCTTTCATTTGATGCAACTCACTGGCTGCCTGCCATAGCAACAAGCAGAATTGACAAAGACTTAACTCCGTTTCATTGATAATCAACCATGCAATGGAGTCTTTCGTCTATGTCAGATCGTCAACGAAATGGAGTTAAGTCTTTTGTCGATTCTGTTTGTTGCTACGGCAGGCAGCCAGTGAAAACTAATTCGTTTAATCAAATTATGGAAATGCAAGCATCCTTTAAACAAACAGAACTTTGTTATTCCTGATTGAGGTGTCATATAAAGAGCAGAAAATGAACTTTCTAGAAATGTGAAATTTTCTTTGAAAATTCAGATACTGCCCGCCAAATGACTTTTTGGTTTCTTTCCTTCAAATTGCTTTTAAACACTCCTACGGGAAATATGCATCATAGGAGTTGCTTTAAATGAAAGAGGAGGATCTAAGCTTTACAAATATGTGTCATTTATTAATTATAATTGTGATTAAGTTATGATAAAACATCGATAATTCTTGTTTTTGTTTTTTCTGGGTCGCACTGTAGGTAATTACCCCCATCCAGGCGAATGCAAGCATTGCCTTCTACATCAAATAAATTTACATCAAATGCGACGACGATCACTGAATATTGTAGGATCGCATATGCTTTCAATTTGTTCATTTGAACCAAATTCATGACCCCATACCAAAACTTTGTATTACCTTTAAGACCATAAGGAATGGTGTTTGCATACAATGTTCTACCTATATTTTTTCCTTGACAAAATGTATGTTTGAGAATCTACCAATCATAAATGCAGCGTTAAGATTCCTCTATGTGTGCAACTTACGAAGGTTCTGGTATTCCGGTAGCTCGGCAGATTAGAGTTAATGGAATACGTTGGTCTCCATTAATCGATTCAGGCTGCTCCACTATGGAAGGTGGAACATCATCTAGAAGAGTACAAAAAAATAAAAATAACTAGACATAATACTTGTTTAGAACAAGTATAGGTGGGCTGGTCAACTAAAATTTGAGACAAAATAGAGCAAAAATAAGCGAGATACTGCTAAAAAAACAATATCATTGATGTGATGATGTAAACGAAATTCACCTTCCATAGGCATAACACGCAACGTAAGAAATTTCTATGTGCCCTTTAATCGTAATTTTCACTATGATGAAGTGATCAAAATGAAAAATGGTGATAACTGAGCTTGTAGAGAATTGTCTTGGCTACATCATATCGAAATTTGGAAGAAAATCGATCAATATTTACAGAGATACAATCAATGTTACATAAATATGCTGACGTCATTATATGCAAATTCGTATGATGATGATGTCACGATACACTTATAGTGGCCAAATGAGACATGGAATCATATTTCCGACTCATACTCTATCTAAATATGAAAAAACATTGAAGGTCACGGTTCATTCCAAAGAGCTATCAGGGAATAATTTTCCTGGTATCGCATCGCAATTTGCTATGCATTTTTGCATGACTGCTATACAAAATATCTTTTGTGTAGCAGTTTTCTTCCATAGAAATGTACAGAATTTCATTTGAAATATTTATCCATCGGCTGAAATTGCTAATCAAAAAATTTGAGGAAAATTATTCCCTGGCTATAATGGATTTTGCATAGGCATGTTTTTGCCCATATATGCTATGTAATAAAAGAGCTCGCGCGCACGAACATTTATCTTGAATTGACGCTCATCTTGTTATTAATGGTCATAAAGAGATAAACATGGTATCAAATTCCTTGAAAAAATATGAGAAATATCATGAAAGAAAAAAAAATGGCGATCCTATGTTGTGTAATGGTGTTACGCGCGAAAACGCGCGCGCATGCCCGTGCGCGCGATTTTTTTATAAAATGCTTAAAATAACCTGAAACGTATGCAAAAAAAATTTGAGACGATTCTGAGCAATTTCAAATTTTGCGCGCGCACTGACGCGCGGACGTACGCGCACGCGCGTGTTTTTTGACCTGAAATTAACCGGACTGATATTGACCTTGATCATGATAAATATGAATGAGAAATACCTTTTGGTTATGAAGATATGATCATGAGATGATTTTCAGAAAATTTCACAAAATGGCGCCTAGATGACGTCATCAGTCAAGGTCAAGGTTGAAAACCTTACCGTGTCTTGTCCATATGCCTATACATATGTGTGCCAAATATCAAAGCATTTGATCGAACCATTTCAAAGTTATCTTGCTAACAAAAAAGTGGGTCAAAATAAGAAAAATAAATAAATAACTAGACATAATACTTGTTTGGAACAAGTATAGGTGGGCTGGTCAACTAAAATTTGAGACAAAATAGAGCAAAAATAAGCGAGATACTGCTAAAAAACAACAATGTCATTGATGTAATGATGTAAACGAAATTCACCTTCCTTAGGCATAACACGCAACGTAAGAAATTTCTGATATGTGCCCTTTAATCGTAATTTTCACTATGATGACGTCATCAAAATGAAAAATTTTGTACTCTGAGCTTGTAGAAAATTGTCTCAGCTACATCATATCGAAATTTGGAAGAAAATCGATCAATATTTACAGAGATACAATCAATGTTACATAAATATGCTGACGTCATTATATGCAAATTCGTATGATGATGATGCCACGATACACTTATAATGGCCAAATGAGACATGGAATCATATTTCCGACTCATACTCTATCTAAATATGAAAAAACATTGAAGGTCACGGTTCATTCCAAAGAGCTATAATGGATTTTGCATAGGCATGTTTTTGCCCATATATGCTATGTAATAAAAGAGCTCGCGCGCACGGACATTTATCTTGAATTGACGCTCATCTTGTTATTAATGGTCATAAAGAGATAAACATGGTATCAAATTCCTTGAAAAAATATGAGAAATATCATGAAAGAAAAAAAAATGGCGATCCTATGTTGTGTAATGGTGTTACACGCGAAAACGCGCGCGCATGCTCGTGCGCGCGATTTTTTATAAAATGCTTAAAATAACCTGAAACGTATGCAAAAAAAATTTGAGACGATTCTGAGCAATTTCAAATTTTGCGCGCGCACTGACGCGCGGACGTACGCGCACGCGCGTGTTTTTTGACCTGAAATTAACCGGACTGATATTGACCTTGATCATGATAAATATGAATGAGAAATACCTTTTGGTTATGAAGATATGATCATGAGATGATTTTCAGAAAATTTCACAAAATGGCGCCTAGATGACGTCATCAGTCAAGGTCAAGGTTGAAAACCTTACCGTGTCTTGTCCATATGCCTATACATATGTGTGCCAAATATCAAAGCATTTGATCGAACCATTTCAAAGTTATCTTGCTAACAAAAAAGTGGGTCAAAATAAGAAAAATAAACTAGATTTGTAATACTTGTTTGGAACAAGTATAGGTGGGCTGATCCAACATAAAATTGAGACAAAATGGAGGGTACATTTGGAATAGCTTTTTGTCTGAGCTACAACATACTCGAAGTGCAGCGTAAATGAAGCTAAAACGACGTAGATATTGCTAGCGAAAGACGGGAATGTAGAATCAATTTTTGTGAAAATGTCAGGTCTCATAGAGAATACACGCAAAATGTGTGAAATTGACATGCCTCCTTTAATCGCAAAAATACGCCATGATGCCTTTGTCAAAATGTAAAATTGTGACCACTGGATCTGTAGGGAATTGTCTCAGTTAGAACATATCAAAATTATGAAGAAAATCGATCAATTTTTAGAAAGATACAATCAATTTTCCAAAAATATGCTGACGTCATAATAGGCAAATTGGAATTTTGAGTTCAGAGGCCATTTTGTTGACGTCATGAGTTAATTGAGGGTCAAATGAGACATGAAATCATATCTCTGATTTATACTCGCTCAAAATATGAAAAAAAATTGGGGTCACCTTGCATCCTCCCTGATAGCAGAGACTGGTAAATATCACGTCATATTTACGTCTTGCACTACGTCTTTAAGACGACATAACACGACGTCAAAAAGACATGATTTTGCACCCGCGTACGTCGTCATGAGGACGTCATATTTTGACGTGATTTTTACGTCTTATTAGTCAAAGAAAGACGTCTTTAAGACGTCAACTTGTGCCATAGAAAGACGTCGTATGAACGTCATATTTACGTCTTTTAGTTAAAAAAAGACGTCTTTAAGACGACATAACACGACGTCAAAAAGACATGATTTTGCACCCGCGTACGTCGTCATGAGGACGTCATATTTTGACGTGATTTTTACGTCTTATTAGTCAAAGAAAGACGTCTTTAAGACGTCAACTTGTGCCATAGAAAGACGTCGTATGAACGTCATATTTACGTCTTTTAGTTAAAAAAAGACGTCTTTAAGACGACATAACACGACGTCAAAAAGACATGATTTTGCACCCGCGTACGTCGTCATGAGGACGTCATATTTTGACGTGATGTTTACGTCTTATTAGTTAAAGAAAGACGTCTTTAAGACGTCAACTTGTGCCATAGAAAGACGTCGTATGAACGTCATATTTACATCTTTTAGTCAAAGAAAGACGTCTTTAAGACGTCACCTTGTACTACAGGAAGACATCATAGGGACGTCATATTTTGTCGTGATTTTAACGTCTTATTAGTCAAAGAAAGACATCTTTAAGACGTCAACTTTTACCCAAGAAAGACGTCTGTAGGTGTATACGTTGTATGGACATCAAATTTTGACGTGATATTTACATCTTACTGGTCATTTCGATGTATCTTTTATCCCTTCATGATCTTTACGTCTTCTTTGTCCTCTAAATGACATCTATATGACCACCTGATCAAGGAAGAAAGTGTAAAAGTCACTTCATGAATACATTCTGAACATTCACACAATAAAAATAGAGCAACTAATATTGCATCACATAATATATACACATGCCAGACAGAAAGTAATTTTCATATTTTTAATGTACATGTATATGGTATCAAAATGGATAATAAAAATATAGAATATTTATTTTTATACCTTCTTCTATTTAACTTGTCTTCTATACATACAGAATCTTTCCATCACCATCCTGACACTTCTTCCAAAACATGCTGTATAAATACCTAGTGTATTTCTGTCAGTCTCATAATTGATTTTAAGAAAGTTAACAGGCCATCACAAAGATATTTTTTTTGTTATAAATTGTGCTACTTCATTTCAAATTTAATTCAGTTACAAGAAACTATGACATATATTGGCTTACCTGGTAACTTATAAGTCTTGCGGTTGTGAGAAGCAGGTTAGCAGCATAGAGACTAGGTAAAGCTACACTGATACCCGCAGTTGTTTAGTAGACAAGAAAACAGCAGACTTAGGAAGTTCCTCATATTCAGCAAAACAGCACAGTGGAAAGCTGGGCATTCATCAGTGCAGCTCTACCTCGTCTCCATGCTGCAACACTGCTCCTCACAACCCCAAGACTTTAATGCAGATAAAGACTATTACATAAAACAAAAGGTTGTTGGAAGCAATTCCTGAGCATGAAAGATCAATACTTGTTAAATAAAAGGGGAATATCTAAGTTTATGGCAAGAATTCAGTATAAAGTATAAAACTATACAATCTAAATCACACACAAGAGAAAAATGGCACAAATGATAAACACATGGCTTAGCTAAGTTATTTCTTACACTCAAAAGGAACAAGTTGGCAGCAAGGGGAACAGGGACAGCTTCACTGATACCTGCAGAGTTTTCTGATGATGGTTGCTTGCCCGTTGAAACCACGATGTTCACATTTGGCGATACAGCATATTTGAAAACTGTGCAGAAATCAGCTCAACTGTACCTATTCTCTGTGCTAGAAACCTGCTTCTTACTGGCACATGACTTAAATACAAGAAAAGGCATTAGTGGCAACATTCATATTTTATAAATATAGGTATCATCAAAAAACATTTTGTTGCAAAATAAGTTCAAGTATAAAAATACAATTTCTATCAGATAACATTCCCGCCAGTACGAGTGGCTCTGTTGGGCAATTCCAAGGTGACTGTGCAATAATTATTCAGAAGATATTTCCAAGTTTAAGATAAAATAGCAAACATGCTGAAAATTTTTAGCACAAAGAGATATATTCCATTGCTAATGTCACAACATTCATTTGGCACGTTTGAAACTCCTGGGGGGAGTTTCACAAAAAAATAATTTTAACTTATAATTTTAACAGCGAATTCAATATAGGTACGTCATATAGTGCTCTCAAAATCACAGATACAATCCAAGAATTTTAGACTTTTAACTACCAAAAAATTCTCAAACCACAAAGATATTTATGGTTTTCTTTGAAGGCGCCACTGTGTGTCACTCTTTAACACTTCATTCTCCCAACAAATTTTTGAATTTTCCCCAACCGTTTTTCCATGAAAATAAGATATAAAACAGGCCAATTATAATAATATAGTTAAGAGAATTAAGGAATGGATCAGATCAGTTGTTCCCATTTTTTATCATCAATAATGGGTTTTTTTCACTCAAACTTTCAGATTATCTTTAAGTGTACATATAGCATTGAAGTCAATACCTTAGCACCATTTTCTCTCATCTGAACAATGTTGCCAAGTCCCTTTAAGGGTCGCTCAGATATGATGCTGCAAAACAGTCAAAATCGCAGTTTTTTTAATGTTGACATAGAGTACAATATGCTTTACATAGTGTATATTATTAAAAAGAGCATCATTTTTGAAATTTGTTGGAGGTTCACGTGCCGTACCTGAACAAGTCTTAATTGCTTAATAATGGAATCGATTTGTATTGCATTTACCTCACTCAATTTTTCTCTATTACCAACTTACAATGTATAATTTGCAACAGATTTTAAGAACTGATATGAAGCAGATGGGGTGGGGGGGGGGGGGGTGAGCATGAGACTGAGCATATCAAGTCTACTACATAAGCATTATGAAACAGGTCAACTTCATAAATAGTAATTACAAATATACGGAAAATACTGGAATCTTTTAGACTTTTACCCAAATCGTTATGTCAGTTTGTAAATCCTGTAATTCATTAAAATTGCAAGTGACATGAATGGGAATTTTAGTTCTACAGCTTAGCCATTCAGGTTTGTGGTTACACCTCACCCCTCCCCCAATCTCTCTCTATGATGAAGTGAAAAAAATAACCTTTCTCTAGCAGTAAAGCTATCAGGTGAGTGTAGATCAAATTTTTCGAAATATTCCACTTCAGCTTGGACTTGTGGGTTAGCTTTTGGGTGGAATCTCCTGCATTATGCACTGCTTTCAGATCCAAGGAACATAGACGCAAGGAATTCTAATGCATGAATAAAGCAAAAAGAAAGGAATACAATTTAAGAAAAACTTTCATATATTTTAAAACTGGAACGTAAACAATGAATTAAATAATGAATTCTGTCAGAAAAGTACTGCTTGGTAAGATTTATCAGAAATAATTTCTTATTGCTCACAAACATAAAGTCAACACACCTTTGGATTTTAAACATTTGTGGGCAATGCAAAACGTGATTCAGGATTTTGTTTGGTAAATTATCAATACAATTCTAGTTTCAGGGATGCCAGTTAGAATTGATCAGAGGGCCTGAAAAATCACCTAGAATGAGCTAGCTTGTACACAAAAAACCTAAACTATGGTATGAAAACTTGCCAGGGCCTGAATTCAGGCTATTGCCTGAAAACTGGCATTCCTGTAGTTTGCTGATGAGGGTAGAATGAAAGCTCCTTGACCTATGCTGAAGGGTAACAAAACACTGTTTGAAACTCACATAATATTGTCGGTTATTGCAACATACCAGCAGGTTTTAGTGATCTAAAATGAATTGAATTATAAATATATTTGAAACTTAGGACAAATAACTGAAATAAGCCTTTCAAATGAAATGAACCATTCTGTAGTGTCTAATACATTGTAAGTCAGTGTCTCAGTGATCATGCACAATATGACAAATAAGTGTACAGAAATAATATGAAGTACATGTACACATTTACCGATAATGGCTTCAACTGTTTCAAGAGGCTGCTGATCCTTAGGGAACATCCACAAGGTTGAGAGAAAGTAGCATTTTCTGCATGGTTGCACATCAATAATACTGAGGTCACAATGTGCTTTGAATCCACTTCTTTGACGAAAGATGTTAAAAAAGGATGCCTACAAATGAGAAAATGAATAAAGTTAAAACAAAACGAATGGTTGATAATGTATGCATGTGCAACACATATACTACAAACTTCTTTGAACAGCCTGTGGGGAAAGAATTTTGTTTACCATTTACAGGTCTAAGCAATTATTTCCAGATAAAGATTTCTGTATACGGTAGCCTATAAGATAAATTTGCTGTCTAAAAACTATAGAAACGACTTTTTAAGGTTACATGTTTGTGACACAAGTCACTGTTTTATTCCTCTACGTATCGACACGCAATGCTCAATTTCCAGACATCTGGGCCCGGGCCGGTAGTACACTTTCTCACAGGTTTCACTGCAAACCGCTGCACATTACAAGTGCATACCGATGGTGGTTGCGGGCGGGCGCACGCCTGTGTGAAGTTATCTACCGTACAATGAGGAGGTAGATCACTTCACACAGACTTACGTGCCCCCGCAACTCTCCATCTGTATGCACTTGTATTGTGCAGCGGTTTGCCGTGCAACCTGTGAGAAAGTGTACTACTATCAACGTTTTTCCGAAAAATACTCCCCCCAAAATAAAAAAATTGACCAGAAACAGGTTAGAAACATAACGACTTTTAAATCATGACCAGCGTTATTTGAACATTTCATGAATATTTGCTTGATTTGGGGTAGGCCTAGATGTAGAAGTTTTAGATTTTTAGGACTCTCTTTTAGGACTCTCTCCACTCCAGAGTTATGGGTCACTGGTCAAAAAGTCTGCAGTAAGATCTACAGTATTGCTTGAAATAAAGTAGACACTCTCACACTGTGTCACGCGTGACTGCATGTATTATCCGTCTTTGGTGTGATATAGCAGTAGGGCCGGGTCTAGTGCCAAAACTTTCATCAGTTTGCTTCTCTTATTTTTCTGCTTTCTTTTAGTTTTAGAGCAGTTGTATATTCGAGTTAGATTTCCCTTTAAAGCCATGCAGCCCATGTGTAGGCAAATGAGTAAACTTTTTTGCTTTAAATGATGCCCCATGCCATGCATCCCATCAATCAAGACCCTACATAAAAATACGTATATGGGATCATACATTTCAAATCTTGTCAGCAAGTGTTGAAAGTCCGAGCTCACTATCACTGACATAAGATCATACATTACAGTAGAGTCTACATATCAACTTTTCAGAACGAAAAACAGTAACTATAGATTTATGTACTTTTTGTAAATAAATTAGGTAATTCTAGGACTTACCCATACTGTAAATTTGCAGGAGAAAACGAGAGGATGATACTTCATGCAACGGGTTTTTCGCTCTGAATTCAAATATACACATCGCGCGCACAGTTCTAGTGCAGTACAGTGTAGTCCTTGCCTTGAGTATACTGTACGTACCTGCACACGTACGTACACACTCAAAGACGTACACACTCCCGTTTGAAATAGCATGAAACTAGATGCGAGCATGTATAGTCTTGATCGGTATTGCAGACCTTGGTGCACAATCTGTAAATTGGTCCACTATTATATAATGACTAATGACATTTGAGGGGGGGGGGGGGGGAGTTGTTCCCTATTTTCAATTCTGATAATTGCCCTATTTACTTTGACTTATGCTCATATTAGATGTTGTAGTCTTTACCCGATTATTATCTTGGACAAAATTAAGTTATTAGAGTTATTATTATTGACGTCGTTATAACGTCGTTCTTACGACAAAAAATATCTTGGAAAAATAGTCTTTCAAACAGGTCATAATGACGTCGTAATGACGTCGTCAATACGACAAAAAAATATATTGGAAAATTAGTCTTTTAAAGACGTCGTAATGACGTCGTCGATACGACAACAATTATCTTGGAATAAATAGTCTTTAAAAGAGGTCACAATGACGTCGTAATGACGTCGTCAATACGACAACAATTATCTTGGAAAAAATAGTATTTTAAAGACGTCATAATGACGTCGTTATCACATCGTTAATACGACAACATTACATTGGACAAAATTGGTCTTTTAAAGACGTCATAATGACGTCGTCGATACGACAAAAATTAGCTTGGAAAAAATAATCTTGTAAAGACGTCATAATGACGTCGTTATCACGTCGTCAATACGACAGCATTACATTAGAAAAATTAGTCTTTTAAAGACGTCATAATGACGTCGTCGATACGACAACAATTAGCTTGGAAAAATTAGTATTTTAAAGACGTCATAATGACGTCGTTATCACGTCGTCAATACGACAACATTACATTGGAAGAATTAGTCTTTTAAAGACGTCATAATGACGTCGTTAGCACGTCGTCAATACGACAAAAATTAGCTTGGAAAAAATAGTCTTTTAAAGACGTCAAAATGACGTCTTTATGACGTCGTTAATACGACAAAAATTATCTTGGAAAAAATAGTCTTTTAAAGACGTCATAATGACGTCGTCAATACGACAAAAATTAGCTTGGAAAAAATAGTCTTTTAAAGACGTCAAAATGACGTCTTTATGACGTCGTTAATACGACAAAAAATATCTTTAAAAAATTAGTCCTTTAAAGACGTCATTATGACGTCGTTATGACGTCGTCAATACGACAAAAAATAATATTGGAAAAATTGGTCTTTTAAAGACGTCATAATGACGTCGTAATCACGTCGTCCATACGACGTACGACGTGTTTACCACTTTACGACCAATTTATGACGTCTTTAAGACGTCAGTCTGCTATCAGGGCTAAAGAGCTATGGATTTTGCATAGGCATGTTTTTGCCCTTATATGCTATGTATTACAAGAGCTTGCGCGCATTGAAATTTATGTTAAACGGTCGATTATTCAATTATTTATAGTCATAAAGAGACAAACATGGTATCAATTTGTTTGTAAGAATATGTGGAATATTATGAAAGAAAAAAAATGTCAATTCTATGGTGTCTAATAGTTTTACGCGCGAAAACGCGCGCGCATGCGCGTGTGCGCGATTTTTAAAAAAATGCTTAGAATGGCCTAAAACGTATGCAAAATGATTTTGAGACGATTTTGAGCATTTCAAAATTTTGCGCGCGCATTGACGCGCGGACGTACGCGCACGCGCGCGTTATTTGACCTGAAATTGACCGGACGGATATTGACCCTGATCATGATAAATATGAATCAGAAATACCTTTTGGTTATGAAGATATGATCAGGAGTTGATTTTCGTAAAATTTTACAAAATGGCGCCTAGATGACGTCATCAGTGAAGGTCAATGTTGAAAACGTTATTGTGCTTTGTACATATGCCTATACATATGTGTGCCAAATTTCAAATTATTTGATTGAGCCATTTCCAAGTTATCTTGCCAACAAAAAAGTGGTTAGAAATAAGAAAAATATACTAGATTTGTAATACTTGTTTGGAACAAGTATAGGTGGGCTGATCCAACAAAAAATTGAGACAAAATAAAGGGTACATTTGAAATAGCTTTTTGTCTCAGCTACAACATATTCGGAGTTCAGCGTAAATGAAGCTAAAACGACGTAGATATTGCTCGCGAAAGACGGGAATGTAGAATCAAGTTTTGAAAAAAAGTCATGTCCCATAGAGAATACACGCTAAATGTGAAAAATTGACATGCCTCCTTTAATCGCAAAAATACGCCATGATGCCTTTGTCAAAATAAAGAATAATTAGAACTGCATCTGTAGAAAATTGTCTCAGCTAGAACGTATCAAAATTTGGAAGAAAATCGATCAATATTTACAGAGATACAATCAATTTTCTATAAATATGCTGACGTCATAATATGCAAATTGGAATTTTGAGTTCGGAGGCCATTATGATGACGTCATGAGTTAATTGAGGATCAAATGAGACATGAACAAATATCTCCGAATCATACTCTATTAAAATATGAAAAAAATTGGCGTCACCTTGCATTCTAAAGAGCTACAATGTATTTTGTATAGGCATGTTTTTGCCCATATATGCTATGTATTACAAGAGCTCGCGCGCACGGAAATTTTGTTTAACGGTCGATCATTCCGTTTTTAATAGTCATAAAGAAACAACCATGGCATCTATTTGTTTGTAAAAATATGTAGAATATTATGAAGAAAAAAAAATGGCGATTCTATGTTGTGTAATAGTTTTACGCGCGAAAACGCGCGCGCATGTGCGTGTGCGCGATTTTTTATAAAATGCTTAAAATGGCCTCAAACGTATGCAAAATGATTTTGAGACGATTTTGAGCATTTTAAAATTTTGCGCGCGCATTGACGCGCGGACGTACGCGCACGCGCGCGTTCTTTGACCTGAAATTGACCGGACGGATATTGACCTTGATCATGATAAATATGAATGAGAAATAACTTTTGGTTATGAAGATATGATCATAAGTTGATTTTCGTAAAATTTTACAAAATGGCGCCTAGATGACGTCATCAGTAATGTTTAATGTTGAAAACGTTATTGTGCTTTGTACATATGCCTATACATATGTGTGCTAAATTTCAAGGCTTTTGATTGAGCCATTTTCAAGTTATCCTGCCAACAAAAAAGTGGTTAGAAATAAGAAAAATAAATAATAAATAAATAAATAAATAAAGGCAATTCTAACGAAATTATAAGGTGGTCTGTACGTTATACAGCCCACCTGACTAGATTTGTAATACTTGTTTGGAACAAGTATAGGTGGGCTGATCCAACAAAAAATTGAGACAAAATAAAGGGTACATTTGAAATAGCTTTTTGTCTCAGCTACAACATATTCGGAGTTCAGCGTAAATGAAGCTAAAACGACGTAGATATTGCTCGCGAAAGACGGGAATGTAGAATCAAGTTTTGAGAAAAAGTCATGTCCCATAGAGAATACACGCAAAATGTGAAAAAATTAGCTTGCCTCCTTTAATCGCAAAAATACGCCATGATGCCTTTGTCAAAATGAAAAATTGTGACAACTGGATTTGTAGAGAATTGTCTCAGCTAGAACATATCAAAATTTTAAAGAAAATTAATCAATTTTTAGAAAGATACAATCAATTTTCCAAAAAAATGCTGACGTCATAATAGGCAAATTGAAATTTTGAGTTCGGAGGCCATTATGATGACGTCATGAGTTAATTGAGGGTCAAATGAGACATGAAATCATATCTCTGATTCATACTCGCTCAAAATATGAAAAAAAAATTGGGGTCACCTTGCATCCTAAAGAGCTATAATGGATTTTGCATAGGCATGTTTTTGCCCATATATGCTATGTATTACAAGAGCTCGCGCGCATTGAAATTTATGTTAAACGGTCGATTATTCAATTATTTATAGTCATAAAGAGACAAACATGGTATCAATTTGTTTGTAAGAATATGTGGAATATTATGAAAGAAAAAAAATGTCGATTCTATGGTGTCTAATAGTTTTACGCGCGAAAACGCGCGCGCATGCGCGTGTGCGCGATTTTTTAAAAAATGCTTAGAATGGCCTATAACGTATGCAAAATGATTTTGAGACGATTTTGAGCATTTCAAAATTTTGCGCGCGCATTGACGCGCGGACGTACGCGCACGCGCGCGTTATTTGACCTGAAATTGACCGGACGGATATTGACCCTGATCATGATAAATATGAATCAGAAATACCTTTTGGTTGTGAAGATATGATCAGGAGTTGATTTTCGTAAAATTTTACAAAATGGCGCCTAGATGACGTCATCAGTGAAGGTCAATGTTGAAAACGTTATTGTGCTTTGTACATATGCCTATACATATGTGTGCCAAATTTCAAATTATTTGATTGAGCCATTTCCAAGTTATCTTGCCAACAAAAAAGTGGTTAGAAATAAGAAAAATATATAAATAACTAGATTTGTAATACTTGTTTGGAACAAGTATAGGTGGGCTGGTTCAACTAAAATTTGAGACAAAATAAAGTGCAAATTTGAGATAGCTAATTGTCTCAGCTACAACATACTCGAAGTTCAGCGTAAACGAAGCTAAAACGGCGTAGATATTACTCGCGAAAGACGGGAATGTAGAATCCAGTTTTGAGAAAAAGTCATGTCCCATAGAGAATACACGTAAAATGTGAAAAATTGACATGCCTCCTTTAATCGCAAAAATATGCCATGATGCCTTTGTCAAATTGAGGGATAACATCAACTGTTTTTGTAGAAAATTGTCTCAGCTAAAACAAATCAAAATTTTGAAGAAAATCGATCAATTTTTACAAAGATACAATCAATTTTAAAAAAATATGCTGACGTCATAATATGCAAATTGGAACTTTGAGTTCGGAGGCCATTATGATGACGTCATGAGTTAATTGAGGGTCAAATGGGACATGAAATCATATCTCCAATTCATACTCTATCAAAATATGAAAAGAAATTGGGGTCACCTTGCATCCTATAGAGCTACAATGGATTTTGCATAGGCATGTTTTTGCCCATATATGCTATGTATTACAAGAGCTCGCGCGCACGGAAATTTATGTTTAACGGTCGATCATTCCGTTATTAATAGTCATAAAGAGATAAACATGGTATCAATTTGTTTGTAAACATATGTGGAATATTATGAAAGAAAAAAAATGGCGATTCTATGTTGTGCAATAGTTTAACGCGCAAACGCGCACGCATGCGCGTGTGCGCGATTTTTTTATAAAATGCTTAGAATGGCCTAAAACGTATGCAAAATAATTTTGAGACGATTTTGAGCATTTCAAAATTTTGCGCGCGCATTGACGCGCGGACGTACGCGCACGCGCGCGTTATTTGACCTGAAATTGACCGGACGGATATTGACCTTGATCATGATAAATATGAATGAGAAATACTTTTTGGTTATGAAGATATGATCATGAGTTGATTTTCGTAAAATTTTACAAAATGGCGCCTAGATGACGTCATCAGTGAGGGTCAATGTTAAAAACGTTATTGTGCTTTGTACATATGTGTGCCAAATTTCAAGGCATTTGAATGAGCCATTTCCAAGTTATCTTGCCAACAAAAAAGTGGTTAGAAATAAGAAAAATATATAATAAATAAATAACGGGCAATTCTAACGAAATTATAAGGTGGTCTGTACGATATACAGCCCACCTGACTAGACATATAATACTTGTTTGGAACAAGTATAGGTGGGCTGGTCAACTAAAATTTGAGACAAAATAGAGCAAAAATAAGCGACATACTGCTTACAAATTCTTCAACACCAATATCATGTAGATTCATAACGTGAACTAAATTCACCTTCTATAGGCATAACACGCAAATTATGAAGTTTTTGACATGAGGCCTTTAATCAAAATTATCACTATGATGATGTCATCAAAATGAAAAATGATTATTACTGCGCTTGTAGAGAATTGTCTTAGCTACAACATATCGAAATTTTGAAGAAAATTGATCAATATTTACAGAGATACAATCAATTTTACATAAATATGCTGACGTCATAATATGCAAATTCGTATTTTGAGTTCCAAGGCCATTGTGATGATGTCACGATACACTTAATGGCCAAATGAGACATGGAATCATATTTCCGACTCATACTCTATCTAAATATGAAAAAAAATTGAGGATCCCGGTGCATTCCAAAGAGCTATAACGGATTTTGTATAGGCATGTTTTTGCCCATATATGCTATGTATTAAAAGAGCTCGCGCGCACTGACATTTATCTTGAATTTACGCTCATCTTGTTAATAATGGTCATAAAGAGATAAACATGGTATCAAATTCCTTGAAAAAATATGAGAAATATCATGAAAGAAAAAAAAATGGCGATTCTATGTTTTGTAATGGTGTTACGCGCGAAAACGCGCGCGCATGCGTACGCGCGATTTTTTTATAAAATGCTTAAAATGACCTGAAACGTATGCAAAATAAATTTGAGACGATTTTGAGCATTTAAAAATTTTGCGCGCGCACTGACGCGCGGACGTACGCGCACGCGCGCGTTTTTTGACCTGAAATTGACTGGACTGATATTGACCTTGATCATAATAAATATGAATGAGAAATACCTATTGGTTATGAAGATATGATCATGAGTTTATTTTCAGAAAATTTCACAAAATGGCGCCTAGATGACGTCATCAGTCAAGGTCAAGGTTGAAAACCTTACCGTGCTTTGTCCATATGCCTATACATATGTGTGTCAAATTTCATTTTATTTAATTCAGCCATTTTTAAGTTATCTTGCTAACAAAAAAGTGGTAAGAATTAAGAAAAACTAGACATATAATACTTGTTTGGAACAAGTATAGGTGGGCTGGTCAACAAACATTTGAGACAAAATAAGGCAAAAATAAGCGACATACTGCTTACAAATTCTTAAAAGACAATATCATGTAGATTCATAACGTGAACTAAATTCACCTTCTATAGGCATAACACGCAAATTATGAAGTTTTTGACATGAGGCCTTTAATCAAAATTTTCACTATGATGACGTCATCAAAATGAAAAATGATTATTACTGCGCTTGTAGAGAATTGTCTTAGCTACAACATATCGAAATTTTGAAGAAAATTGATCAATATTTACAGAGATACAATCAATTTTACATAAATATGCTGACGTCATAATATGCAAATTCGTATTTTGAGTTCCAAGGCCATTGTGATGATGTCACGATACACTTAATGGCCAAATGAGACATGGAATCATATTTCCGACTCATACTCTATCTAAATATGAAAAAAAATTGAGGATCCCGGTGCATTCCAAAGAGCTATAACGGATTTTGTATAGGCATGTTTTTGCCCATATATGCTATGTATTAAAAGAGCTCGCGCGCACTGACATTTATCTTGAATTTACGCTCATCTTGTTAATAATGGTCATAAAGAGATAAACATGGTATCAAATTCCTTGAAAAAATATGAGAAATATCATGAAAGAAAAAAAAATGGCGATTCTATGTTTTGTAATGGTGTTACGCGCGAAAACGCGCGTGCATGCGTACGCGCGATTTTTTTATAAAATGCTTAAAATGACCTGAAACGTATGCAAAATAAATTTGAGACGATTTTGAGCATTTAAAAATTTTGCACGCGCACTGACGCGCGGACGTACGCGCACGCGCGCGTTTTTTGACCTGAAATTGACTGGACTGATATTGACCTTGATCATAATAAATATGAATGAGAAATACCTATTGGTTATGAAGATATGATCATGAGTTTATTTTCAGAAAATTTCACAAAATGGCGCCTAGATGACGTCATCAGTCAAGGTCAAGGTTGAAAACCTTACCGTGCTTTGTCCATATGCCTATACATATGTGTGTCAAATTTCATTTTATTTAATTCAGCCATTTTTAAGTTATCTTGCTAACAAAAAAGTGGTAAGAATTAAGAAAAACTAGACATATAATACTTGTTTGGAACAAGTATAGGTGGGCTGGTCAACAAACATTTGAGACAAAATAAGGCAAAAATAAGCGACATACTGCTTACAAATTCTTAAAAGACAATATCATGTAGATTCATAACGTGAACTAAATTCACCTTCTATAGGCATAACACGCAAATTATGAAGTTTTTGACATGAGGCCTTTAATCAAAATTTTCACTATGATGACGTCATCAAAATGAAAAATGGTTATTACTGCGCTTGTAGAGAATTGTCTTAGCTACAACATATCGAAATTTTGAAGAAAATTGATCAATATTTACAGAGATACAATCAATTTTACATAAATATGCTGACGTCATAATATGCAAATTCGTATTTTGAGTTCCAAGGCCATTGTGATGATGTCACGATACACTTAATGGCCAAAAGAGACATGGAATCATATTTCCGACTCATACTCTATCTTAATATGAAAAAAAATTGAGGATCCTGGTGCATTCCAAAGAGCTATAACGGATTTTGTATAGGCATGTTTTTGCCCATATATGCTATGTATTAAAAGACCTCGCGCGCACTGACATTTATCTTGAATTTACGCTCATCTTGTTAATAATGGTCATAAAGAGATAAACATGGAATCAAATTCCTTGAAAAAATATGAGAAATATCATGAAAGAAAAAAAAATGGCGATTCTATGTTTTTTAATGGTGTTACGCGCGAAAACGCGCGCGCATGCTCGTACGCGCGATTTTTTATAAAATGCTTAAAATGACCTGAAACGTATGCAAAATAAATTTGAGACGATTTTAAGCATTTAAAAATTTTGCGCACGCATTGACGCGCGGACGTACGCGCACGCGCGCGTTTTTTGACCTGAAATTGACTGGACTGATATTGACCTTGATCATAATAAATATGAATGAGAAATACCTTTTGGTTATGAAGATATGATCATGAGTTTATTTTCAGAAAATTTCACAAAATGGCGCCTAGATGACGTCATCAGTCAAGGTCAAAGTTGAAAACCTTACTGTGTTTTGTCCATATGCCTATACATATGTGTGCCAAATATCAAAGCATTTGATTAAACCATTTTCAAGATATCTTGTTAACAAAAAAGTGGGTAGAATTAAGAAAAATAAACTAGATTTGTAATACTTGTTTGGAACAAGTATAGGTGGGCTGATCCAACAAAAAATTGAGACAAAATAAAGGGTACATTTGAAATAGCTTTTTGTCTCAGCTACAACATATTCGGAGTTCAGCGTAAATGAAGCTAACACGACGTAGATATTGCTCGCGAAAGACGGGAATGTAGAATCAAGTTTTGAGAAAAAGTCATGTCCCATAGAGAATACACGCAAAATGTGAAAAAATTGGCATGCCTCCTTTAATCGCAAAAATACGCCATGATGCCTTTGTCAAAATGAAAAATTGTGACAATTGGATTTGTAGAGAATTGTCTCAGCTAGAACATATCAAAATTTTGAAGAAAATTAATCAATTTTTAGAAAGATACAATCAATTTTCCAAAAAAATGCTGACGTCATAATAGGCAAATTGAAATTTTGAGTTCGGAGGCCATTATGATGACGTCATGAGTTAATTGAGGGTCAAATGAGACATGAAATCATATCTCTGATTTATACTCGCTCAAAATATGAAAAAAAATTGGGGTCACCTTGCATCCTAAAGAGCTATAATGGATTTTGCATAGGCATGTTTTTGCCCATATATGCTATGTATTACAAGAGCTCGCGCGCATTGAAATTTATGTTAAACGGTCGATTATTCAATTATGTATAGTCATAAAGAGACAAACATGGTATCAATTTGTTTGTAAGAATATGTGGAATATTATGAAAGAAAAAAAATGTCGATTCTATGGTGTCTAATAGTTTTACGCGCGAAAACGCGCGCGCATGCGCGTGTGCGCGATTTTTTAAAAAATGCTTAGAATGGCCTAAAACGTATGCAAAATGATTTTGAGACGATTTTGAGCATTTCAAAATTTTGCGCGCGCATTGACGCGCGGACGTACGCGCACGCGCGCGTTATTTGACCTGAAATTGACCGGACAGATATTGACCTCGATCATTATAAATATGAATGAGAAATACCTTTTGGTTATGAAGATATGATCATGAGTTGATTTTCGTAAAATTTTACAAAATGGCGCCTAGATGAAGTCATCAGTGAAGGACAATGTTGAAAACGTTATTGTGCTTTGTACATATGCCTTTACATATGTGTGCCAAATTTCAAGGCATTTGATTGAGCCATTTTCAAGTTATCTTGCTAACAAAAAAGTGGTTAGAAATAAGAAAAATATTTAATAAATAAATAAATAAATAAATAAATAATAAAGGCAATTCTAACGAAATTATAAGGTGGTCTGTACGATATACAGCCCACCTGATAATAAATAAAGACGATTTTAACAAAAATATAAGGTGGTCTGTATTAGATACAGCCCACCTGATAAATAACTAGACATAATACTTGTTTGGAACAAGTATAGGTGGGCTGGTCAACTAAAATTTGAGACAAAATAGAGCAAAAATAAGCGAGATACTGCTAAAAAAAAACAATGTCATTGATGTAATGATGTAAACGAAATTCACCTTCCTTAGGCATAACACGCAACGTAAGAAATTTCTGATATGTGCCCTTTAATCGTAATTTTCACTATGATGACGTCATCAAAATGAAAAATTTTGTACTCTGAGCTTGTAGAAAATTGTCTCAGCTACATCATATCGAAATTTGGAAGAAAATCGATCAATATTTACAGAGATACAATCAATGTTACATAAATATGCTGACGTCATTATATGCAAATTCGTATTTTGACTTCCAAGGCCATTATGATGATGTCATGAAACACTTAATGGCCAAATGAGACATGGAATCATATTTCCGACTCATACTTTATCTAAATATGAAAAAAAATTGAAGGTCATGGTTCATTCCAAAGAGCTATAAAGGATTTTGTATAGACATGCTTTTGCCCATAATATGCTATGTAATAAAAGAGCTCGCGCGCACGGACATTTATCTTGAATTGACGCTCATCTTGTTATTAATGGTCATAAAGAGATAAACATGGTATCAAATTCCTCGATAAAATATGAGAAATATCATGAAAGAAAAAAAAATGGCGATTCTATGTTGTGTAATGGTGTTACGCGCGAAAACGCGCGTGCATGCTCGTAAGCGCGATTTTTTATAAAATGCTTAAAATGACATGAAACGTATGCAAAATAAATTTGAGACGATTTTGAGCATTTAAAATTTTTGCGCGCGCACCGGACGTTCGCGCACGCGCGCGTTTTTTGACACGAAATTGACCGGACTGATATTGACCTTGATCATGATAAATATGAATGATAAATACCTTTTGGTTATGAAGATATGATCATGAGATGATTTTCAGAAAATTTCACAAAATGGCGCCTAGATGACGTCATCAGTCAAGGTCAAGGTTGAAAACCTTACCGTGTCTTGCCCATATGCCTATACATATGTGTGCCAAATTTCAAAGCATTTGATTGAATCATTTCAAAGTTATCTTGCTAAAATTGCTCAAATTTCAAATAAATAATAATAAATAAAGGCAATTTTAACAAAATTATAAGGTGGTCTGTATTAGATACAGCCCACCTGATAATAAAGGCAATTTTAACAAAAATATAAGGTGGTCTGTATTAGATACAGCCCACCTGATAATGTTATTATACTGGACAAGATAGATAACACGGTCATTTGTGTGCTTGCTTCTGCTGCCTTCTTCACATGCGACAACATCTTTTTCTTCTACTACTAATTCTACTACATGTACTATATATTATTACAATCAATACTACTACTTTGCCACTACACTCCTAAAAAACACACCCTGTTTAACAATGAGCGAAAGAGTGATGGCACTACCTGCTTCAAACAGCTCTCTATACTTCCACCACTTTCTCTTCAACTTAACCTCAAACTCAAGCTAGTGGTCAATTGGTTGTAAAATAAATAAATGTGGATATTGTTGTATAATGTAATTATGCATGAGTGTTTGACATTGCAAGGAGAATGTTAACTGTAATTCATTTAAAGTACATTCTTAAGTCAAAGTGTTGGTTAATGCAGCCCAAATATGCTGTATTGATAGTATATTGACAAAATTATGCTTTAAAGCAACACAAATATGTATTACTTGATTAAATGATTCCCAGTTGGTAATCTAATATTTTATCTTAATTTTGTACGATCTCCAGGTGCAAGATCGTTTTAGTAGGGGAGATTTGTAGTGGTACGCTCATTTGGGCTAAAGGGGGCGCTAGAGCCATATAAGAGTCGGGCTGGGTTGATTAATTGTATTCACCTAAAAGTTAAATAGCATTAATTATGTTTCCAATAGTATGCCGGGAACGGGTAAACAACCCCTGGGTTTGAATTCTTGCATTAGATTAAAGTGTTCCATTTCGAAAATCACGTTGGAAATGAATTCCTGCATCAAGATGTACAGGTGTTCATTTCCAATAACAAGTTAGACAATAGACTGTTTTACCGGGGACGCGACATTCTCGCGAAGAGATAGACTCCTCCAATTTCTGTCGGTGACTAGATCAGATATCACTCTTCTATTATGGTTTGTCATTGGTTATAATTAATTAAAGGTATAACTCCTCTCTTAATTGGTCGGATGACCTAAAGGGTAATTTGATATATCCCGTCTTGTAATTGGTTGGCTTCGTAAGAGTCTTCCTGGTTGGCTGGCAATATCATGTAATATCTAAGCCTCATCGGGTGCCGCGGTATTTAAATGCGAGGTGCGGGATTTTGAAGTGAGTTTTTAGTTGATATTATTTGAAAGTAGATGTTATTTGAGAGTTTATTTCATTCCGTTATCATGTTTAGGATGTGCTGCTAGTTTTCTGTCAATATGGCCGCCCAGCCTCTGAGAGAAGCAGCTTATTTATAATGTTTATATAATAATAATACTTTTCGTTTGCAACGATTGGAGCTTCGGCTGATATATATATTTAATAAAGTGGACTTCAACTGTAATTCCGAGCTTCTTGTGTTATTATTTATATTCGAACTTGTCATCTTCAACTCATTTACTGGCCCACCACATCTGGTATACATACAATTAACACCTTTTCTCATAAACCTGTATAATTATGTATCATAATAATCTCAACATTAAGTCTCAGCAACAACCAGCAGTCTATAATTATCTCATCGAATCTACTTCCAACTAACATTATAAAACTCAGACAAATCTATTTTGTCACATAATGTACTATTTAATGTCTACTTAATGTAGACTCCAACTGTTTAATTTTATCTTTTTGTTTCTATACAGTTACCAAACAAACATTAAGTGCCAACTTGGCACAGGATGGCTTCTTTAAAAAAACATTAAATCACCTGGTAACAATAATTCTGTACCTCGCAAATATTTGAATGATATCAGGAAAAACATCATACAGGACAACTAATGGAGCTGGATATCCCTAGACCTCCACAGCGTACTCCGTATGATGTCACCTTCCATCTTTACAATACAAAATGCGTGTTAAGAAACCTATAACAAGGTAAAGCACCAAAATATTTGCATTCATAAATTTCGATACATTGAAATAATGCAGAATTCAGCAAAATATCATACCCAGATATCATGCCCACTATACCAACATTATGAGACGGGATCTTATCATATCAAAGGATAAATGCCTCCCCAAAACATTCAACCCTCAATTCAACCTAGCCCCCAGCTTAGCATTTTGTAAATAGGCCAACGAATTGTAAATATAACAAATGGGGCTCCCAACAAGTGATCTCTAAATTATCCACTAATTATTATTCAACGCTGTTATTTTTTTTTCTGTACGTTTCAATGGTCTTTTATGATATGCTAAATGAGGGGCATCCTCCCCTACTTGTGATAGGCAAGGCCCTAAACCTTTTAGGGAATTGTATCAACTTCTAAAAACAAAACCCCTTGAAAAACCCGGATAACTAACTGGTGCCTCAATCCACCTCCTTGAGCAAATTAAATGAATCATTCGTTAGAAAATTCCACTCAAGCTTAAATAGTTTTCCCTTTTGTTGTCCTTTTACTAAAGGGAGAATTAGGTGAACTGAATCAACGGTGCAGCTAACTTAGCAAATTAATAAACAAAACATCTTTAATATACATCTAATCTGAAGAAGCGCCCATCCTCTATATGAATTTGAATGTTAGCAAACATTTAAAACATTTATATTTTATTACCGAATTCTCAATGCCTTTTTAGTCGCAAAAGAGAATTAAAATACCAAACTTTTCCTCCAATGACCTAACTACAAGTACTCCCACCCTACCTTTAAGAGTTCGAAATGCACTCACAAGGAGTATTGGCTAACAAAACAGTAACCTTGGGATTTTTCGTATCAATTTACTTAAAATATCTACTTCATTTTCTTCCAAATTATTCCCCCTTTACCTGGCCCCTGGTAGTGGAGAACTACCCTTTCCCTTCCACCGGTAACCTCTTTCCTCTACTTTTGCTGAACAGGATCTAGCAAAATGACCAAACCCCCCACAACGCCAGCAAGCACCCTTGCTTGAAGTGAGTTTTTAGTTGATATTATTTGAAAGTAGATATTATTTGAGAGTTTATTTCATTCCGTTATCATGTTTAGGATGTGCTGCTAGTTTACTGTCAATCTGACCGCCCAGCCTCTGAGAGAAGCAGTTTATTTACCATGTTTATATAATAATAATACTTTTCGTTTGCAACGATTGGAGCTTCGGCTGATATATATATTTAATAAAGTGGACTTCAACTGTAATTCCGAGCTTCTTGTGTTATTATTTATATTCGAACTTGTCATCTTCAACTCATTTACTGGCCCTAGCCTTTTGAAGGCCTCGTGACTGGCTATTTTTCGACCCAAATCAGCGGCTGAGATGAATCTAGAGACCCAGGGTGAACGCATAGATCGAGTGGCGGAAGCCGCGAGGCCTTTTAAAATCTAGCTTTTACTGCTCGCATGAATTATTCATGACTTTGGATTTATTGAACAATCAGAATGGCAATTTCCCAGTTGATTTTGTTCGTGATTCGTTCGTTATCAAAACATGTAAGAAAAGGTCAAAGACGTAAACTAGTTTTGCTTATGAGATGAAAATATAAATGATTAAAGATAAAGACCAGTTATGGTCATGCAATTACATTGTGAAGGAAACGTTGTGGAATCGATCAGAAAAGGTTGATCATCTAGCATATACGGTTAGTATTGGTGTGTACTGCAAGGTTCTAGAATCATCAAAATGATAAGAAATTTGGCCCAGTCTTGATAAAGTTACAAGCACTATACAAAGAAAGATGTATATGGGACTACCGCCACACGTGCGCGACAGGTGCATTATATCTATTAGGTCCAAATAGATATAATAATTTACCAAATAAATCAATTAGTAGGCAGTTTCTCGGCAAAATTTGTATGATCACGTATTAGTCAAAACATATTCTTTCACATGATTGGTAATAAGAGCTTCCATTTCATTTTTTGAGAGGGGGGCGTTTCCAAAACTGGTCTTTACCTTTTATACAAAATATCACATTAAAATCTATTTTACATGCAAAATTACAATAAAATAGGAAGCTTTTGATGACCTGAGCTAACAATTGTAAGTGAGATATCGGACTTTCCCTGTATATAAAATTAACCAGTCCAAATCGTTTTCGTTCCCTACGTCATTCTTAGTAGGTACATAGGCCATTTGTTCGTACTACGTACGTAGAGTTTACTGTGTGTGTGTGATGGATGCTTATATGCTGACGTAATATGAGGATACGTTCGATGATTGGACGCTACCATTTCGGTAGAGAATTCCAGTCGGAAACAAGGGTTAACATAAGAAATCCAAATCAGATTACTAAAGGCTACTTGGCTGGGCCACTCGCTCTGCCGTTCACTCGGGTTTTCGCGATTAGTCACTTTTTAGTCGCTCGGCGTCTATCAGACATGCAGCCTTGTCTAAAGGCTACCCACCCATCAGCCACGCAGTAGCCGGGCGACAAATCATCGTGGACCGAAAATTGTATATGTCCAATTTTTCTCCGTATAGGAGAATGAAGGCTACGTGGGCTACTTGCTTCGTACGCAAGGGCCACCTGCGAATGTACAACCCAAAAATATATGTGAACCCCCTCGCTACACCTACGCAGGTCGGATGAGACCATGGCTTAACTGTTGAATAACATTTCGGGTAATACGTGTTGAAATGCACAAAATATAAGAACAGCATAGTTAAGAAGTAGCCCTCGCAACTAAAATTTTGATTTGGGCCCTACAGGTCTTGTTGCATGACATCAATAGAAAGGATTGCATTTTTCTTTTCTTTTCATATTTTTCTCTTTTACAGGGAGTTGCTAAAAATAATTGTAAAATATGTCTTTTAGCTGCTGAATAGCAATGAATTTTACCACTGTTCGAAAGTGAAAAAACAAGAATGTTCAACTATCCACATCCTCATCCTATTTCATGCTTTCAATAAACGTACAAAAAAAAAGGGAGTAACAAAGAGAGAAAAGGGTTATAGAAATACATTATTTAAGAAATAGGAAGATGGAGGGCAGGAGATATTCTAAAAAAACGAGCAGAACAGAAAGAAAAAGAGACTGACTCACAGACAGAGAGACAAAACTTAGAAAGACCGAGGCATACAAGCATACACTTTGGGCGGGAGAGGAGAAGGGGTATATAGGGAAAGACGGTGGAAGATAAGGCAGACAGAACATATCAAATGGATCCTGATCTAATTCAATCCATGAAGAATGATGTGGCTTTTTGGCTCCACTGAGATAGTGCATTGATGCTCTTGATCTGGCTCATTGTTGTCATAATAAATTCTAGACCTATAATTATTTAGAAGTAATTACGAAAAAAACAATCTAAAGTTGTTATATATCTTTCATATTTCAAAAGTCGCATTTAATTGGTTTTCTGTGCCTGAGCCCATAGCTACATTGATAAATAACCTAATGTGAAGGATGAAATGTATGTATATATTTGAATCTAATCATGATTTATTTTGAAATATTACTGCAGAAGTTGTACGTATGGAATATGCACAATTTACGTACAACTTACATAAGCTAATCCTGTATTCTGGAATTACTCAGTGGTCTTCTTTCAAGTTTTCTTTTCTTGGTGGGGGGGGGGGGATTCGTGGATCTATTTTTGTAGAATGATTTTATTGTACATGTATGAATATTTTCAACCAAAGTGGCCTTACAAGTGTGATAACACTTTTTTAGGTAATAGTAGTATATTTATTTGTTGGTATACAGTGTACTGCCATGTTTTTCTAAATAATATTTAGAGAATTAATGTGGTTTTAGCAGTTTTTCTTTTTCTCTCCATAATTTTCAGCTTTGAATTTGTAAAAAATATGCCTGATATAAAAAGGCGACCAACAGTAGAAATGCCTAAAGGAGAAAAAAATATGATGACAGAATACTTGTGGAATATTTTTTCTCCTGCATTTTGTAGTTTAAGACCTATTTGTTTGCAAATTTATGTATAGAGACATGGGATTAATGAGTAGATTGGCTTATGTATACAAGAAATGTTGATTTCAAAATGTACATCTTGATAATTCTATAAAAGCCAGAAAGAATAATATCAAAAGTTTTTATTTGCTCACTACACTCTAATAAGATGTTGTGATCAAAGCAGCCATTCAGCAACATCAAGAAAACTAATCAACAATTTTTTTATTAAATAAAAGGGAGAAATATATTCAAATAATTTGTTTTCAACGCCGAGAAGTGGAGAAAACATGGATTACTTACATGCAAATGTCAGATTAGCCAGGCATAGTAGCAGACAGGTGGGATTGAAAGTGTTCATTTTGTGTTGTGATAGTTATTGATCCAATCAATAAATCGAGGTGTTGGACACTTCTGTCTATCTCAGGCTCTGGCTCTTGCTCTCTTTGGCAGTAGAAAGCTCCTCAGCTGTATTAAAACCTATAAGAAAATAGAGGAATTTGAGTTAATGATAAGAAATGTTATAAATAAATTGTTTTTTCAATCACGTTGCTTTCTATTATAGCAAATACTCATAAAACGGACATAGCAGGAATGTGGAAAGCTGGTTTATTTATACAGTTAGACGAGCACAGTACTTGATTCAACCTTTGCATATGCTTTTTGTTTTTGATTTGCTTGATTTTTTTTTTTATGACGTCTGAGCTTTAATTGTAAAAATCAAGTTGTGTAGGACAAGGCCTAGATGAATACAAATATCACTAGTCTGCTGTATATCTCTCTAAATTGGAGTTTTACAAGAGTAAGATTCAGAAAAAGGAGTAAGGAATACAGAGAAAATCTAGAGAACGATAAATTGAACTAAAGCTGTTTTGTTGGTAATGGCGTCAGGGGGGGAGAGGTCCCATGACAAGCAAAATTTGGGGGAATTTAGAAGAAAAGGGAAAATTCTGGCAAAATGGGAACAACCATTTGGAAATATCGCGAAGGAAATAGGAAGAATCTGGAAGAAAAAAAGGACACCAGGAAGTGCATGGCTTGCCCCTGCCTACATGAACGCAATGGGTGATGGGCAGCGCAATACAAACAATCTAACTCGTACCTAGGATTTTTTTTAAAGCTTATTCCCCCCCCCCTCAATTTTTTTTTACCTGCCAAAAAGGTGAGGGAGCACAGGCTGCCTGTGCCCCCACCTAAATCCGCGCCTGTGTTAAAAGCTTGACACCCAAAACATGTTCTGCAAAACATACTTATCTCAATCTTTAAAAAAAAAAAATCTTTTTAACTTTTAGCTTTTTTTTTTGTATGAATGGGTTTGTTCGGTCAGATTGCTATATTATACATGCGTATATATATGAGAGATAGACTTTCTTATTTAATCGGAATGTGCTCAAAATTTAATTGACCTCTTCCTCTCCTCTTTTTGCTTCAGTTTGGCCAAATAAAAGAAACAACATGTTTAGCGTCCTGACTTTTTGAAAAATATGAAGGAGGATGCCCTTTTTTATTCTTTCAAATTGGCCGCTCAAAAAGGCTGTTCGGTAGATTTTCCCTGATAGTCAGGCTATTTTTCAAGATGACCGCCAGCATTTTTTTTTGTCTTCAAATCAGAAATAGATCCATTTTAGCAGTGTTTTTCAAGCGGGCAGGGACGCTAAACATGTACATTTTTTTTAATGGCCTTAGAATCAACTTTATATCAGGCTGGACTACCCCTGGACTATAAAGGTTTCAATGCCCCCAAGACCTTTTGTAAACATCTTGAGCACACTATGGCCCATATTTTCTGAACAATTTTTCTTTAACCACTTGACTGCTATTGGCCTAAAACGTGTTTATAGTCCCTGTGCTACAGCATTTTTGTAAACTACACTGTACACAAAAAAGTCGGATTTTTTTTGGAGGAGCGTCATCTACTGTTTAAGACCTGTATAACGTCATTGCAGTGCTAATTATACGGTAGGGCTAGGCATTATGCAGTGCTACGGTCTTGAAAGTACAACCCTTACAAAAAAAATCTCTATGGTACACCATACAAACACCATAGCAAATCTACCATAGATTACCATACAAACACCATAGCAAATCTACCATAGATCTACCATTCATTTACCATAGAACTAATTAAAATAATTGGGACAAATTTATTCATTTATTCAAATTAGGCCACACCTACATATTCTACCATAGAGCCACCATTCATATACCATAGAGCCACCATAGAGTCATCATTCATCTACCATAGAGCCACCATTCATCTACCATAGAACCACCATTCATCTACCATAGAGCCACCATTCATCTACCATAGAGCCACCATTCATCTACCATAGAGCCATCATTCATCTACCACAGAGCCACCATTCATCTACCATAGAGCCACCATTCATATACCATAGAGCCACCATAGAGTCATCATTCATCTACCATAGAGCCACCATTCATCTACCATAAAACCACCATTCATCTACCATAAAGCCACCATTCATCTACCACAGAGCCACCATTCATCTACCATAGAGCCATCATTCATCTACCATAGAGCCACCATTCATCTACCATAGAGCCACCATTCATCTACCATAGAGCCACCATTCATCTACCATAGAGTAACCATTCATCTACCATAGAGCCACCATTCATCTACCATAGAGCCACCATTCATCTACCATAGAGCCACCATTCATCTACCATAGAGCCACCATTCATCTACCATAGAGTCACCATTCATCTACCATAGAGCCACCATTCATCTACCATAGAGCCACCATTCTTCTACCATAGAGCCACCATTCATCTACCATTCACTACCATTCAAAATATGCAACAAAATGTTACGCTTAATTGTAGCATTTTGAAATGGTATATTCAGAATGGTAGTTAGGGTCTTGATCTATGGTTAGCAGAATGGTGGCTGTAGTGCGTTCTATAGTACACAGAATGGTGACTATAATATATTGAATTTTTGAGAAATCTAAACTTAAATGTTAACTTACAATACACACATGACGCTTATTAAAAAAATGAATTGAATGAAAGTGGCAGGATGTATTTGGTTTATATCAAAAGTTGTATGCATGTACATATGCTAAAAACTAAAATAAAAGGCAAGTAAAAAATGTATCACATAAACATGTACACTACAAACTAAAATGAAAGGCAAGTTCGTAATTGCAACACATATTACGTGGACTTATTCTACTAAGGTGTAATAAATACCCACATATATCACCCTAGTTCCTCTAAATAACTAAAATGTCATATATAGTGTGTATGTAAACATGACTAAAATGAAAGGCAAGTTAAAAATATATAAACATGTACAATAAAAACTAAGGCACTGAGTTGCAGCACAGAAATGTTTTAAAACATTGTATAAACATGTACAATGAAGTTCAAGTCAAAGAGGTTGTATGTGAGTTCGAAGAGAGCAGAAAAGACAAGCCTTGCTGCTCAGTTTTGGAGTCTTCAGATCAAGGTCCCTCTGGCTGAGAACACTGAAGACCCAACCCTTTCTTTACTCAAATAAAATGATTTTGATAGACCCTCTGTGTTAAACAATCTCCCCTGTATCGATTGGTATCACTACCCCCACCCTATGATTCGATGTGTAACCTCGTCTATGCAATGTTCCATCGTAGGGCACTGCCACGTCCACATAATAATTTTCCCCGATGGTCAGATCCTTGTCCATGGTCCTTTGACGTAAGCATGCTGCCACCTTCTTCTTCTGATCCTTACTGGTCTGCAAAACAAAAAAAGAGTTTGTAATAAATAACAAGTAAATTTCAAGTTTCCTCAGGCCCCTTACTTATTAGACCCTATTACAAATATTTAGATTTGATTAATTTTCATCCCTTGATTTGACAAGAAGGGATATTGATGTACATGTATTATACTGTCTATCGACCATAACTAAGAAATAAAAATATGTTTTGATTAAATGTATGTACAGCTAAGATAATGTAATGAAGAAAACACAAGGCTGGTGACTAACCTCTTGGGATAAGGAAGATAGAGCGGCTATGTGCCTGTTGTAGCTAGGGGCTTTGACTAGTGGGGCTGTTCCGAGGATGGTCAGCAAGTCGCACAAGCTATCCCGTGCCAAACCAACCTCCGTTGCTGCCAGAGTAGCTCTGCGGTTTATTTCTGCAGACTTTCCACGTCCTTCGCATTCATTTTCTGATGAAGAGAATGTCCTCTCCTTTTTGCAAATGAAGCAACCAAGGACCATGGCGTAGTTCAACCCATTCCTCTTTGACAAATTCTCCAGAGGAATGAGATGCCCTGTAAAAGATATCCAAAACACTTTATGGAACAGGGAAAATATTTTGAAAAGCAAAATCCCCAAATAATAACAAAGTGCTAGTTATGACATACATGTAGTATATTACACAAATACACATTTTCACAGATTTCACGACAAACTGCTGCACAATACAAGTGCATACCGATGGTGGGTTGCGGGCGGGCGCGCCTGTGTGAAGTTATCTACGGTAATGTCTCGGATCCTCATTACGGTAGATAACTTCACACAGGCGTGCGCCCGCCCGCAACCCACTATCGGTATCGGTATGCACTTGTATTGTGCAGCAGTTTTGACGTGAAACCTGCGAAAAAGTGTACTAATATCAATGTTTTTCCACAAAATTCTCCAAAAATAACAAGAAAATTGACACGAAACGGGTAATCAACATAACAACGTGTAACTCATGATTTTTATTTGGACATTTATTGAACATTTACTTGACTTTAAGTATCCACGCCGGAGTTACAGGTCAAATTTTGGGTAGGCTTCTGAACTAGCGCCCAAAACTCAACTAAATTCACTCAAAATCAGTACTTAAGTGACAATTGATGACACCTAAATAGCAGTAAAATACAATTTTTTAACGTACCAATATGAGAAAGAATAATTTAAAAATTTTAAATTGTATGTCTACTGTCAAACTTGCCGATCAGCCGCATCGACATAAATAGTCAATACAATCTCAATACACAAAAGGCACACAATCATGCCGATTGGTCACATCGGCATGATTGTGTGTATTTGTGTATTGAGAGTGTATCGACTATTTATGTGAGCAAATGCTACCTATTAACGCGTAGTGCAGTGCTTAAGGTCAATACGCAATAGCATTGACTCTCTTATTCTCTATGCTTTGCTGGAGTAGTCTTTAGACCCCATCCTTATTTTTGTACATTCCGATGCCCCCACTTCAATTCACCATAGAGTAAAGGTTTTTCGGCCACTTAAGACAAAATCCTATTTTTTGGACTCTTTACTTCCTATTTATTATCATTTCTTGTTCAAATCATGAAGCAAATACTATTATTATTTAAACAAAGAAAGAATCCCAGAAAAAAAATCATGAATTGCCATGACAACATTCATTTCCATTTTCACTGTTTCGGAGGTAGTTTTCGGCCGCATGTACAAAGTCAATAGGAAGCAAGCAAGCAAGCGCGCCATGCGTTTCACCACTGATCTATAGCACTAGCGGCCGGAGCAGGTATCCCAAGCCGGAGCTTCCCGTGCCGAAAACTACCTCTGCGGTGATCAGAAATTGGAATCTGAATTAGACAGAGATATCGTGTGTGCGCTGCGGTATCCGCCTGCATTGATTAAATACATGCGATGAGATACTTTTGAGCTTGCGACTCACACAAAATCGGACTCTAAATCTGAAAAATACTTGAAATAAAGCTCATTTTATGATACCCATATTCCTTACACGCGTAAGATACTTATTTTTTCAGATTCGGGGAGCGGGATCGCCGATTACATCGCTAAAATGTGATATTTAGGAAATATTCGTCAGTGACTCTGGCATGGTATGGTATGTGTGGGATATATGATATGCTGATATGCTGTTATGCGATGTATTTTAAAGGGATTTTACCATGCATCCAACGGATCGGCCGAAAACTGGTGATGGTCGATTACCCCCTCCTTTACTCTATTCTTAATCATTTGATTTGGCTTTTTGAGCCATTCACCCCTTGAGCATGCAATACAATCTCAAAGTAACAGTTTGCAAACTAAAAATATTGTTTGATAGTAAGTACATACCTCCCAGACACACGTGAGCCTTTTGCAAAGCAGCTGCAAGTTGTGGGCCACTAATGTCATGACGCGGATCTTCACATGTGGGACCAGGGCCAAAAATAGGGCTGTCCAAACACTTATTCAGGGAAAGCTTCCTCAATCTATGAATTAGCTGTTAGTTCTTCTGGCACCTCTCCAGCATTCATGTTACTCTTCTGTAATACCTGGTATTGATCTCCTTTGAACACCTTCCTCTTCCTCACATATTTTGGAGTTTTGCGAAGCATTTTCAGTGAGTAGAAATTGGTATAGAGACCAACGGCTAGAAGAGTTATTCAAATCTTGGGCACAAGGTGGCAGCAAACAGCCCTTGTTATCTACTTTCTGCTGATATACATTACTTTTTACAATTTGGTTTAGAATTTTTTATTTAATTATTTCTTTAATTGATTGAGACTAATTGAGTGCAAACAGAGGCAGCGGTGCGACTTCCAAAGTGGGGGGGGGGGGGGGGTGGGGGTGAGGGCCGGGGGGGGGGCACCAACAAAAAAGGGCACTTTCTGGAGAAAATAAATAGGGCACCTACAAAGGGAAATCTCAAAGCGAAAATATATATTAAAAAAAACAACATTTGTATATACCCCCTATATTGTGATTACATTATCAGGGATGATTTCAATATTTTTTTTATCTTTATAAATAAGATTTGTGAGGTCGCAGTGCGAAAAATTACATCAATTATAAAGAAGAAAAACCCAATCCTGATGGGTTTATTACATTATCATAACAAAAGACTGAAAAGACCTTTGATAAGTACCATAATTATAACATCTAGAAATGCGAGTGTGCTTGGGGTGATATTACTCTTAGTAGCTGGAAATTAGGGGCACGTGATGAGAGGAAAAGGGGACACTTATCGAAAAGGGTGACACTTATTAGAAAAGAAAAGAAGCACATGTCAAATTACAACGGGTAATTATCAGAAGGTGAAAATGGGGCACGTATCATTGTTAAAGGTTAATTATCTGAGGTGAAAAGAAAAGGGGCACTTATGAGAATGAAAAGGCGGCACTAATAATAAGGGAAATGTTCATTTGTTGTACGAAAAGGGTCACCGATCAGTTTTTAATAGGGGCATTTAATACGAGGGGAAGAAGGGATTTATGAGAAGGGGGAAGTGGCTATTATTAAAAAGAAAAGAGGCACATGTCAAGATAAACGGGGCACTTATGAGAGATGAAAAGGGGTAATTATGGGAAGGGGATGGGGCACTTAAAAGAAGGAAAAAGAGCATTTATTACGAAGGGAAGGGGGCACGTGTCAAAATAAAAGGGGCAGTTATTGAAGATGAAAAGAGCACTTATCAGGAGGAAAAGGGACACTTGTCAAAATAAAACGAGTACCTCTCAGAATTTAATAGGGTCATTTACTAGAGATGGAACGGGACTATGAGAATGAAGAGGGACTTAAGAATGAAAAGTAACTGTTTTCATAGATGAAAAGGGGGCATTTATGATAAAGGGAAGGGGCTCTCTTTTAATGGGGGCACTTGTTAGAAAGGAAAGGGGGCACATGTGAAAATATATAAGGTGCGCTTATCCGAGTTAAACAAGGGGTAGTTATTAAAAGGGGAAATTAGCCCCTCTCAGATTTGAATAGGGAAATAATCAGAGGTGAATGGGGCACTTATCAAAAGTGAAAAGGGGCACTTCTCGTATCTGAAAAGGGGCACTTACTAGAGATGAAAAAAGGGCACTTATGAGAATGGAAAATGGACACTTATTGCAAAGGAAAACCGGAACTTATCGAAGGAAAAGGGGTACGTATCAAAATAAAAGGGGCACTTTATAATAGGGGCACTTTTTAAAGTAAAGGGGCCCTTTTATGTAAAAAGTGCCACGGTAGAGCCACCATAGAGTCACTAACCACTAGTAATATATCATAAAATCATCATCCACCATAGAGCTACTGCTAAAATATCTTACACCACAGGGATATACATGTACCATTCAACGGAAATACCATATAATATACTCTACCATATAACATACCGTAGAAATACCATACACCATACAGCCACCATAGTGCTACCATAGATATACCATTCACTTTAGAGCCACCATATAGAGTCACATAACCACCATAAATATACCATAAAGTCATCATCCACCATAGAGCTACCACTGAAATATCCTCCACCATAGGGATACCATTCAACGGAAATACCATATAATATACTCTACCATATAACATACCGTAGAAATACCATACACCATACAGCCACCATAGTGCTACCATAGATATACCATTCACTTTAGAGCCACCATATAGAGTCACATAACCACCATAAATATACCATAAAGTCATCATCCACCATAGAGCTACCACTGAAATATCCTCCACCATAGGGATACCATTCAACAGAAATACCAAGGAAATATATTCTACCATATAACATACCGTAGAAATACCATACACCATACAGCCACCATAGAGCTACCATAGATCTACCATTCACTTTAGAGCCACCATAGAGTCACATAACCACCATAGATATACCATAAAGTCATCATCCACCATAGAGCTACCACTGAAATATCCTCCACCATAGGGATACCATTCAACAGAAATACCATAGCAATATATTCTACCATATAACATACCGTAGAAATACCATACACCATACAGCCACCATAGAGCTACCATAGATCTACCATTCACTTTAGAGCCACCATAGAGTCACATAACCACCATAGATATACCATAAAGTCATCATCCACCATAGAGCTACCACTGAAATATCCTCCACCATAGGGATACCATTCAACAGAAATACCATAGCAATATATTCTACCATATAACATACCGTAGAAATACCATACACCATACAGCCACCATAGAGCTACCATAGATCTACCATTCACTTTAGAGCCACCATAGAGTCACATAACCACCATAGATATACCATAAAGTCATCATCCACCATAGGCCTACCACTGAAATATCCTCCACCATAGGGATACCATTCAACAGAAATACCATAGAAATATATTCTACCATATAATATATCATAGAAATACCATACACCATAGGACGGCATCAATGATATACCATTGACCATAGAACTCCACCATTCAGCAATTGTGTGGTATACCATAGAAATATATTCTACCATATAATATATCATAGAAATACCATTCACCATAGAGCCGTACCATAGGAATATCATAGATTTTTTTTGTAAGGGAATGCCCTAAGCACGTACATCATGTACGTGGTACGCACAGGCATGCGAGAGCGAGAACACGTACATGTTCGTGGTACGCAGTCAAGTGGTTCAGCATTTGAAACTGAGTGTTAGTATATGCTTTTGTTCAAAATAATCAGAAGGTAGTCTACGCTCTAAGTTTTCCCTTAATTTGTTAAACGTGATTGTACAGTGTCTGGTTAAACTGAATTAGTAAAATGTGGTCCAATAATTTACTGGGTCTACATTCCCGTCTTTTGAAGCTTATTTTCAGGTGATCTGCTGGTAACGTAAGCAGAGCACCTATTGAATTCGTCAGAATCTATTTGCAATGACGACCTTCGTTATTGCCTTGTTTTCGTTCACATTGTGCCCCGTTAATATTCTTCTCCTTAGTGTTTTCCTTATCGTCAGGAAATCGCATTCGTTTTGAACGTAGTGCTTGTCATTCCTAGTTAGGTGCTTTCCTCATGTTCTTTTCCTTTCAAATTTCATAGGCATAGTCTCTAACATCTCATCAAGGTCACTACATTCTTCGATTTTCAAAATCACTCATGCCATTTTGTCCGTTTCTGGTCCGTTTTAAAGCCTTTCTTTCTTCCTTCCTATCTCCACTATCCTGGATCCGACAAACTTCTAACAAAATCCTTTAGATAGTCTAAGAGATGTTCTTTTATTTGCGACAAATAACCTGACCTGAAAATGCCATCTTCGTACTCAAAATTCAAATCTGAAACCGACTCCGTCAAAAATCTCTCAAATTCTTGAAAAATTGACCCATAAAAATCTAAAAGTGCCATAACTTTCTCATATAAATTTCGTTTTGTATTTAAATCTCACAGTACCCTTATCTTATAATTGCACATAGCCATGCCAAATTTCAGGCTCCAATGGCTATGCACAACACAAATAGCGCCCTCTAAAGTTCTAGGATTTGGCTTTCTTTCTGTGGCCGTATCTCCATTATGGCTTGGCAAACCCGTACCCTTTTTTAGATTTAGATACTTGAAGATATGCCCTTTCCAGCCATATACAAAATTATTTACCCTAACACTGACCGACTTTGCGAAAAATGCCCTCCAAATTCGCCATTTTCAAGAAAATTGAGAAATAACTTCAAATTGCTCTAAATTAGCGATCTTTATACCTACATCAATGAAACTTAGCAGACAAATGTATCCATATACGTGACAACTGTTTGCCAAGTTTGGTAAAATTCAAATATGTCAGCGCAAAGTTATCGCCCAAAATGATGAATTTACTACGCATTACGTAATAGCGCGTGTAATGCAATACATTGCGTGCACATAACAGTGGTGTCAATCTGACCGCAATGAAGTGCCCTTTCGAATGATACCAAGTATAGTATATGTTCACACAGAAAATTGTGAATAAATTGCATTTGAACAAAGGTCACTACACGAATTCCGCCGAGTTTCCGCCCGAATCTAACACGAATCTGCTATGACGTAATTTTTCCAGACTGCTTTTCGCCCCTTAAATGTCCTTTTGTTTCCTTGAAAATTTGCAGTGACATGCCGAGTTCCATTACGCAGGGCACCTCTTGGGAGGATTTTAAAAATTGGTCAATGGGGCCATTTAAGACGCCATTTTGTCCTATAAATCTATTATACATCACATGTTTCATAGAAAAAAAAGAGAGTGGTTTACAAAAACAATCATGAAATTCTCTAATGATACCAAATACGGCCAATAAAGAGACATAAAAAGAGAGAGAAAAACAATTTAACTCCGGTCATAATACAGATCCTGTACGCTTTCCGCTCATGCATTACACGCATTGTCTATGGGGCATATCGGGTTCACGCTTTTGACCCCCAGAACGATCTTTATTGCAATGACAATCATGCACCAAATCCCCTTGGTTTTGGCACGCAGTACTTGCGAGCCCTTTCTATGTCCTTTCCCCTATCCCAATTTCTTTCAAACTTCGTAGGCGTAGTCACTACCATCCCATCAAGGTCACTGTTGAGGCCTTCAATCTTTCGCCCTATCTCCAATATCACAGAAGCTACAGACTTCGTACAAATTGCTCTGGATAGGGCGAGAGAAGCTCTTTCGTTTGACACGTAGAAACATGGCGTCATTGCACGCACATCGTTGTGACACGATTGCATTTCTAGTTTTTCAGGTGGGCTGTATAACGTACAGACCACCTTATAATTTCGTTAGAATTGCCTTTATTTATTTATTAGGTGGTCTGTTGTCAACAGACCACCTATTGTTTTCGTCAGAATTTTCTTTCTTTATTTATTTATTTATTTATTTATTATTCTTTATTTTTATTTCTTCCCGTTTTTTGTTTATCGATTAACTCAAGATCGGTTGTGTTAATTTCTTTCAATTTTAACACAGTCATAGGTCATTGTCATGATACGTGACAGGAACATTTTCAAGGTCATCAGGTCATCGTGACGTCATCCAGGCGCCATTTTGTGAAATCACGTTATCCATCATATCTTCGTGATGCATAAGCAAAGGTCATTCATATTCATATCACATATACTTCAGGTCAAGGGTCAACAGGTCATGTCATCAAAGGTCACATAAAGGTCACGACGCGCACGTACGCGTGCGTCAAAATTTACAAATGCTCAAAATCACTTAACTATTGAAGGAGAGTACGAATCAGGTCATTTTAAGCATTTCAAAATTTTCCGTCCGTAAGTGTCCCCGCGCGCGTTGCGCGCGCTCATAGCGCGCGGAAAAGGTCAAATTCAAAATTTTTACATGATTTAGATTCCTCTTACCGTAAATGACAATTTACATTTTTTTTCAGTCACCCTTGACCTTTCATAAGGCCGTGAGCGCGCGTCAAAGTTCAAAATCCGCGCGTGCTGCTATGGGCAATATAATGCAAATTTGATCAAAAACATGCCATTTTAAAAATCATAATAGCTCTTCAGATAGTCCATTGACCCCAACTTTTATATCATGGTTAGAAAAAGCATGAGTTTGAGATATGATTCCATGTCTCATTTGACCCTCAATTGACCCATGACGTCATCATAATGGCCTCCGAACTCAAAATTTCAATTTGCATATTATGACGTCATCATATTTTTGGAAAATTGATTGTATCTTTGTAAATATTGATTAATTTTCTTCCAAATTTTGATATGTTCTACCTGAGAATATTGTCTACAAATACAGTCACCACGATATTTCATTTTGACAAGGGCATCATGGCGTATTTTTGCGATTAAAGGAGGCATGTCAATTTTTCACATTTTCCGTGTATTATCTATGGGACATGACTTTTTCTCAAAACTGGATTCTACATTCTCGTCTTTCGCGAGCAATATCTCCGTCGTTTTATCTTTGTTTACGTTGAGCTTTGAGTATGTTGTAGCTGAGAAAATAAGCTATCACAAGTGTGCCCTTTATTTTTCGATTAGATGCCGGGATCATGCTCATATTTCACTTACAAAGTGGGATTTGATAATTCCATTTTCCGTTTACGTGTAATCTCTATGGGAAATGTTTTGGTATATCGGTAACGCACTTGACTTCCGACCTCGAGGTCCCTGGTTCGAGTCCGGGCGTCTCCAACAATTTTTTTTCTTCACTTTTTTTTTTGTTGACCTTTCACTCTACCATCTCCTTTGAATATTAAAACACGTACAATCTCAAATAATGTAATAAACAACCATATTTACTTTATTATTACCCTATTATCACTAGATCCATTACTTTTTGCGTGTAATCCTTAAGGGAGATGACTTTTTCTCAAATCTGGATCCTACATTCTTGTCTTTTGCGTGCAATATCGCCGTTATTTCGGCTTGATTTTTGTTGATTTTTGAGTATGTTGTAGCTGAGACTATATACTATTTAAATGTTCTCTCATTTTTTTCAGTCTGTCATCGTAGTCTGTTGAAGATAATCATCAACATCATCATGAGCATCATGATCATCATCATCGTCATCACCATTACTATCAAGATCATCATCATGATCATCATGATGATCATCATTGTTTACATGTCTATATAACTTCTCCCTTTCTCAATATAGTAAATATTATAATCTATCATAAGACTTGAAGACAGACCACCTAATTCGTCCCCATGACGAATTAAATTTCTAGTTATTTATTTATTATTATATATTTTTCTTATTTCTAACCACTTTTTTGTTGGCAAGATAACTTGGAAATGGCTCGATCAAATGCCTTGAAATTTGGCACACATATGTATAGGCATATGTACAAAGCACAATAACGTTTTCAACATTGACCTTTACTGATGACGTCATCTAGGCGCCATTTTGTAAAATTTTACGAAAATCAACTCATGATCATATCTTCATAACCAAAAGGTATTTCTCATTCATATTTATTATGATCAAGGTCAATATCCGTCCGGTCAATTTCAGGTCAAATAACGCGCGCGTGCGCGTACGTCCGCGCGTAAATGCGCGCGCAAAATTTTAAAATGCTCAAAATCGTCTCAAAATCATTTTGCATACGTTTTAGGCCATTCTAAGCATTTTATAAAAAATTGCTCACACGCGCATGCGCGCGCGTTTTCGCGCGTAAAACTTTTACACAACATAGAATCGCCATTTTTTTTCTTTCATAATATTCCACATATTTTTACAAACAAATTGATACCATGTTTGTCTCTTAATGACTATTAATAACGGAATGATCGACCGTTTAACATAAATTTCAGTGCGCGCGAGCTCTTGTAATACATAGCATATATGGACAAAAACATGCCTATACAAAATCCATTGTAGCTCTTTAGGCTGCAAGGTGACCCCAATTTTGTTTTCATATTTTGATAGAAAATAAATTGGAGATATGATTTCATGTTTCATTTGACCCTCAATTAACTCATGACGTCATCATAATGACCTCCGAACTCAAAATTTCAATTTGCATATTATGATGTCAGCATATTTTTTTTAAATTGACTGTATCTCTAAAAATATTGATCAATTTTCTTCCAAATTTTGATATGTTCTACCTGAGACAATGTTCTACAAATATGGCTGCCATACATTTTCATTTTGACAAAGGCATCAGGACGTATTTGTGCGATTAAAGGAGGCATGTCAATTTTTCACTTTTTGCGTGTATTCTCTAAGGGACATGAGTTTTTCTCAAAACTGGATTCTACATTTCCGTCTTTCGCGAGCAATATCGCCGTCGTTTTAGCTTTGTTTACGCTGAACTTCGAGTATGTTGTAGCTGAGACAATACGCTATCTCAAATGTGCCCTTTATTTTGTCTTAAATTTTAGTTGGACCAGCCCACCTATACTTGTTTCAAACAAGTATTACAAATCTAGTTATATATTTTTCTTATTTCTAACCACTTTTTTGTGAACAAGATAACTTGGAAATGGCTCAATCAAATGCCTAGAAATTTGGCACACATATGTATAGACATATGTACAAAGCACAATAACGTTTTCAACGTTGACCTTCACTGATGACGTCATCTAGGCGCCATTTTGTAAAATTTTACGAAAATCAACTCATGATCATATCTTCATAACCAAAAGGTATTTCTCGTTCATATTTATCCTGATCAAGGTCAATATCCGTCCGGTCAATAAAAGGTCAAATAACGCGCGCCTGCGCGTACGTCCGCGCGTCAATGCGCGCGCAAAATTTTGAAATGCTCAAAATCGTCTGAAAATCATTTTGCATACGTTTTAGGCCATTCTAAGCATTTTATAAAAAATCGCGCGTACGAGCATGCGCGCGCGTTTTCGCGCGTAAAACTTTTGCACAACATTGAATTGCTTTTTTTTTTCTTTCATAATATACCACATATATTTACAAACAAATTGATACCACGTTTGTCTCTTTATGACTATTAATAACGGATTGATCGACCGTTTAACAAAAATTTCCGTGCGCGCGAGCTCTTGTAATACATAGCAAATATGGGCAAAAACATGCCTATACAAAATCCATTGTAGCTCTTTAGGATGCAAGGTGACCCCAATTTTTTTTCATATTTTAATAGAGTATGATTCGGAGATATTGTTTCATGTCTCATTCGACCCTCAATTAACTCATGACGTCATCACAATGGCCTCCGAACTCAAAATTCCAATTTGCATATTATGACGTCAGCATATTTATGGAAAATTGATTGTATCTCTGTAAATATTGATTGATTTTCTTCCAAATTTTGATATGTTCTAGCTGAGACAATTCTCTACAAAGGCAATTGCTATTATTTTTCATTTTGACAAAGGCATGGCGTATTTTTGCGATTAAAGGAGGCATGTAAATTTTTTACATTTTGCGTGTATTCTCTATGGGATATGACTTTTTCTCAAAACTCTATTCTACATTCCCGTCTTTCGCGAGCAATATCTACGTCGTTTTAGCTTCGTTTACGCTGAACTTCGAGTATGTTGTAGATGAGACAAAAAGCTATCTCAAATGTACCCTTTATTTTGTCTCAATTTTTTGTTGGATCAGCCCACCTATACTTGTTCCAAACAAGTATTACAAATCTAGTTCTTCTTGTTTTTCCTATTCCACAAAAAGGGCATTTTCTTGAGGGGGAACACGCAACCTCAAAGTGGGAAAAGAACAAACAAGGGAAACGCTCTCGGCAGTCTCGCCTGAATTACGCTATTCAATACGATGAAAAATTGAGGTTGGGACATTATTCATAGGAGGGTGGCCCATTAGGAGCCCCCCCCCCCCCACTGAAATCCTCTGAATATAATCAGCATTTTGAAGTGAATATTGACCAAGAGTCATCGGAAGAATTATTTACTATTATTTGTACCAAGATTAATAACTTTGTTGGAATATGAAAAAATACAAAAAATGATTTTTTTTCTTTTAATCCTCACATACTGAATTTAAATGACCTTTGACCTTGACTTTGTGACCTGGAATTTGCGTCATAAGATTTGCGATACTTGATAACCCTTGTGTACAAGTTTCATGGAATTTGAACAAACTCTTTTGAAATTATGCTAAAATTTCAAAATCTTGATGTTGATGCCGCAAAAAAGTCAAAGTTTGTTGACCTGAAATGACCTTTGACCTTAATTTAGTGACCTGAAATTCTACTCACATGATTGGGGATACTTTATAATCCTTTAGTGTAAGTTTCATTGAATAAGAACTTAAACTTTCAAAATTATAATAAAAATTCAAAAACTTAACCTGAGGTTAAGTTTTCAATGATGATGCCACAACATATACTGCTTTCAAACTGGCTTCTATCGGAGTCACACCGATGAAAATACCGATTGAATTTTCCTCATGTAAACAAAGGCGAAACGCGGTTTTCTCCCTGTCGCTTTCATACTGCCGGTGAAATTCACTCGCTGTGGCGAGCCCTTGCCGGAAGTGAAGAATTATTGCGTAATTATTAGGCCCGCGCTCCATCTAGCTAGCATGCAGCATGTTCAACCATAAGTCAACAAACACAGCTGGTTATGATAAATCGTGCGTACACTGCGACCTTTGACCATTTTAATCGGTTTTAATCGCCTTTTTCTCCCGAACGCTTTCATACTGGCCGTTTCATCCGTGTCACACCGATAGAATGAGAATTTTTCCTGCTCTTGAGCAGGAGAATTTAATCGCCTATTTCTCTTCTTTTCATCAGCTATTTAATCGCCTTTTTCTCCTCTGTTGCTTTCATACTGGCCGTTTCATCGGATGTGTCCGTCTGCATCCAATAAGTTAAGTTTTTGATGTTGACGCCACCGCCGCCGCTGCCGTCACCGGAAAAGCGGCGCCTATGTCTCGCTTTTTGCTACGCAGGCGAGACAAAAATGAAACATTGGTATATACCCCTACTACATTATCAGGAATGGCTTTTAAAATGTGCTCTTTATGTGGTTAAAGATACTTTAAGTTGAAGATTGATCGAGTGTGATGATCTGAATAAAGTGAAAGTCTATTAAAGGGGCTGTAGCATGGGAAATACTGGTTGACGCCATCTACGCCTTCTTTTGGACGACTGCACATAAGAGAATGGACTTGACTAACTGCACTGAGGGAGAGGCCAGTTAATAACTGGGTGAGCGCGGGCTAGCATTCACGAAAGGGCGCGAAACAGAACGAAGTTCTCCTCACACTTCGATTTCGCGTATGTATGAACGCACGTGAATACTGCGGTCGCACCGTCCATAGTCGTATTATACCCGATTGGACCTGAGGGCCAAGGGAAAGATACATAGTCTCGTCATGCTATAGCCCCTTTAAAATAAAACTTGAACCAGAGGAATTTTGAGTCTTGATTTATATAGGCCTACATCAAGAGTCAAGACAGAGTACTAATGCCCTTCTCACTCTCATCATGGTCAAGGAATCTACTCAAGGAAACCAGTCTGCACGCACAAAATCTGAGTTGACACTTTACTGCAACTAATAAAGCATTGAGAAGAGTTTAACTCTGCCAGTCACTAGCTGCATCAAATCAGCTAAGTAGAACCTTTGCAGTATGTCCTTAGCCTTGTTTCACTGTGCAGACACTGCTACGCACAGGGACTGGCAAGGCTTTGTGTTTGTAAACTTACAGGACATCTGCCTATTACAAGTAGACCTGCAGCAAAGATAGTATACTTTTTTGAGAGACCATGTTTGGGGACTTCCCCCATATTTTCACAAAGTAGGCCAAAGCTGAAAACAATGTGGGTGTTATTTCCTGTTATTTTGAACTCTCATGATCTTTCTTTCCTCATCAGAGAGCAGAGGTCATCTCATGCAGAATGATCTTGGGAACAACAGACTCTAGAAAAGTCCCAGAGAACTATCTAAAAGGTTTACATTTTTATTTGTTTAAAGAGATAAAGAGAGAAATTGAGAACAACAGACTCTAGAAAAGTCCCAGAGAACTATTTAAAAGGTATACTTTTTTATTTTTTTGAAGAGATAAAGAGAGAAATTGAGAGAGGGAGGGGGAGAGAGAAAGAGAGAGAGAGAGAGAGAGAGAGGGAGGGGAGAGAAGGGGGAAGGGAAATAGAGAGAGAGAGAGGGAAAGATGAGAGGGAGAGTGGGGGAGATAGAGAGTGATGGAAAGGGGAGAGGGAGAGTGGGGGAGATAGAGAGAGAGAGAGAGAGAAAGGAAATTAATCTGACAAAGTCTAGGCATATTCAGAGCGGATTAATATTGGTTGTATTCCTCCAAATTAATGTTTTCATAATTCAGTTTATTTGGCCCATCATAAAAAACATTGCAAATCATAAATAAAGAATAAATACTAGGCCAGGACCTCAAAAAAGTAGCTTGTGCTTGTAAATGATGAGGCCCCTATTAAGTTTAACACAATATCAAATTAATTAGTGAAATAAATAAAACTGAACTAATAATACATACTTAAAGGTATTGTTTCCCTTTTGCAGCCAACATCAAATTCTGTAGAACTTTGCAGGAATTATGAATATGTCACATACATGTTTGTCCTATATTTGAAATTTAAACGTTAGCAGTGTCCTAATATTCAAATTATGCAAGGAAACCCATTAGTTTTAAGACTTCACAGTCAGACACTATTGATTGACTGAGTGACTTTTTTTCTTTGGTAATAATATACATAAATTGAGCTGTAAAGGAAGGGTACATAAGCATTTGTCTACATTAATAACCCCTCTTCTTGTTGGCCAAAATTAAACTTATTGAATCTTTGAGCAGCACAAAACTTACAACCATTCGGTACAAGGGTCTGAAAATCAGACTATTCAATTGAACAAGCGCAATCGCAAAATTTGATTTGACAACTAACAGTAATTTCTTTTTTAAATGGATCTTCGGTATATTGTCATTACATTGACACAAAGACATACCACATTTGCTTTTATTATTAATTAGCTAACAGTATGTGGTGTTTTTGGATTGATTAACAATTCTTTGCGTTCCGCATTTTCACCTGCATTTGTTTAGGAGGTTTACTCTAATTTGGGGTTGGTTGCTTTATTGGAGCCTATCTCGTGTCGGGGTGGGCATTCCAAACGAGTTTAGTTTTTAATACACATGGGAGCTCATCCATGTCCGTGCATGCTTATGTGTGGTTTAATTATGCACACAAAATTGTGTGTGTATCTAATCGTTTACCAGTCGTAGCAATGTATCAATGTTTCTTTTTGTGTAGCCTCTTCTTTGTATTGTAACTGTTCTACTTTCTTTTCACTCTCGTCTTTTCTCTCTCCCCAGGTCTCTGCCTTGCCCACGCGCTCACGCTCATTGTCCGTACAGGAAACGATGTACTCTATTTTGTGTTATATTCTGATCCCTAATGGCTGAAAACGTTCCCTTCAGTATACTGAGCGATGATGAGCTTTACAATTTGTTGAGACCAAACATTAATACTAAAAATAATGATCTAAATTCTTCTCATTTTGGCAATCTTGCATCTCAAAGAATTAATAATCTAGCTACTGACCTAAACAAAGATGATAACCATTATTCAAGTTCTAACTACTTAACTGCGAATCAATTTAAATCTCTTGAAAAAACACCTAATACATTTTCAATAATGCACTTAAATGTAAGGAGTTTGAATTGTAACTTCGATAACTTGCGCTTTTTAACGGATACTCCCTTACACACACATTTTTCTGCAATCGCTTTGACCGAAACATGGTTAACTCGGGAATCTGCAAGTTCATATTCACTCCCCAGTTATGTCCTTTTAGAAAATAGTAGAGTTAATAAAAGAGGAGGTGGGGTAGCTCTGTATATCAATCAGCATTTTGACTATTTTATTCATAGCAATCTTAATTGTATGACTGAAATTCTTGAATCAATTGTCATTGAAATTAGAGTACCAAATGCTAAGAATATTTTGATTACGGTTACACACCCCCTAGTTTGAATATTCCTGTCTTCTTAGAATATTTGCAGGATTTACTACAAAATCCAGTCTTTACCAATAAGGACTGCTATATCGTAGGAGATTTTAACATAGATATATCTAAATCTTCAGCTCCAAATACTTCACAAGATTTTTTGGATATCATGTTATCTTCATCCTTATTACCTTTAATTACAAAGCCAACCCGAGTTACCAACCAAACAGCAACCCTTATTGATAATATCTTCTGCAATGTTGTTCCCTTACCTGAATCAGGAATAATTTTATCCGACATATCTGATCACTACCCAATTTTTTCACGAAGTCATTGTATTTTTAATAAAAAAGACACCCCCTTGCAAAGATTCAGAAGAGTAACACCTAATAAAATAGCGCGATTGAAAGAAAGTCTTGATGTGGCTGATTGGACTGAGGTTAATAGTTCGCATGATACAAATACTGCGTATGATAAATTCATGACGATAGACACATTCCATTAGTGAACAAATGTTCTAATTATAAAAAGAGTCCCAGAATTCCATGGATATAAACCAATTTTAAGATTAATCAATCGAAAAAACAACTTAAATAACGCAAGCAAAATTTAGCGTTCTGAAAAGTCTCACCGTAAATATAGCACTTACAAAAATATTCTCACTAAAATATAACGTATTAAAAAACAAAAATATTTTACAAATCAGTTGATTCTATTCAAACATGATATTAGTAAAACATGGAAAATCATAAATAGTGCCATTAATAAGCATAACGATAAATCGCGTATAGAAAAAATAACATAAAACAACGTAGAAATTCACGACTCAGTGCAGATGGCCGATACTTTTAATCAATATTTCTCTCAAATAGGGCATAGCCTTGCAGATGATACTCCTCCAACGCAAAAGACATTTTTAGACTTTATAGACCAGCCCAATTCACTATTTTTTGTCCCCGTACATAGAAATGAATTAATAGATACAGTTCATAACTTGAAAAATAAAAAGAGTACTGGACACGATGGCATTGATAATATTTTATTGAAAAACGTCATAAACTACATTGTCGATCCGCTGGTGCATATATTCAATTCATCCTTGACTACTGGTGACTCTCACGGAAATGTCATATTGATAGCATTTGCCAAACAATCTCTCGCAATATAGGGATTGTAAATAAGGTTAAGTTTTTTCTGCCAACCTCCTCCCCACTAATGCTTTACTCTACATTAAATTTGCCCTACTTAAATTATGGTATTATTGTTTGGAGTAATACATAAGATTCTTATCTTCATAGAATACTACTTCTACAAAAAAAAGCTATGCGTGTTATTTGTAACACTTCCTGGAGATCTCATACTGATGTTTTATTTCTTGAAAATAATGTGTTGAAAATAAATGATTTATATCGTAATAGCCTCGCTCAGTTTATGTACCAGTTAAATAATAATACGCTACCCTCAGCCTTCAATTTTATATTCATCAAAAATAAAACTATACACAAATACCCTACGTGCCAATCTGACGAATTTCATCTGCCATTATATAACTAGAACTTTACTTGCTAAATCCATATTCACTTACGCAGGCCCGAAGCTATGGACCATTCTTGATGTTAGCATCAAGAATGCCCCCAGTTTAAATTCTTTTAAATTCAAATTTAAAAAAATCTTTTCTGCGTAATTATCAAGCGTTAGCTCTCCCTCTTTAAATTTATTTAACTCAATAAAATACATTTGGATATTTTGATTCATTTTGTACTGGCCATCCGTATTCCAGTCGGTCCGTGTTGTGTTGTGTGTGTTATACAGGTGTAGGTAAGAGCCCTGCCCTCTCTTGTTGTCTCCAGTCTTTCCCTGTCCATTTCACTCCTTCTATGTTATGTTTAATTGGTTTATGTATTTGTGCGTTCCTTTATTATTGATATACTATTTTTGCAACTATAAGTTATAGGGGGCTGTAATCCAGGCGCGGATCCAGGATTTCTTAGGGGGGGGGGCCCAAATTTGAAATTATGCGAGCCAAATATTGATACGTAATGGTGACCAACAGTGACGTGATGCGGGGGGGGGGGCCGGTGCAGGGAGGGGCGAATTTCCCCCTCCCTCCTCCGCGAAACGCGGAAGCTTTGACGTTTCATTTAATTATTAGAAAAAGAAGACGGTTCGTTGTACCGTTCTCGAAAATAAATCTCGTCTGAATTTAGTTTTTGCCCTCTCGCGCGAAGCGCGGAAAATTTTAGGATTTATTAAATTATTAGAGAAAGAAAACGATTCGTTGTAGAGTTCTCAACTCTAAATTCTCGTCTGAATTCATGTTCCCCCCCTATCGCGCGAAGCGCGGAAGCTTTTAAGTTTCCTTAAATCATTAGAGAAACAAAACGATTCGTTGTACCGTTTTCGAAAATAATCCTCGTCTGAATTTAGATTCTCCCCCCCTCCCGCGCGAAGCGCGGAAGCTTTTACGTTTCATTAAATCATTAGAGAAACAAAACGATTCGTTGTACCGTTTTCGAAAATAATCCTCGTCTGAATTTAGATTCTCCCCCCCCCCCCCTCCCGCGCGAAGCGCGGAAGCTTTTACGTTTCATTAAATCATTAGAGAAACAAAACGATTCTTTGTACAGTTCTCGAAAATAATTCTCGTCTGAATTTAGTTTTTCCCCTCCTGCGCGAAGCGCGGAAAATTTTAGGATTTATTAAATTATTAGAGAAAGAAAACGATTCATTGTACAGTTTTCGAAAATAATTCTAGTCTGAATTTAGTTTTTCCCCTCTCGCGCGACGCGCGGAAAATTTTAGGATTTATTAAATTATTAGAGAAAGAAGACGATTCGTTGTAGAGTTCTCGACTCTAAATTCTCGTCTGAATTCAGGTTCCCCTCTTTTAAGTTTCCTTAAATCATTAGAGAAAAAAAACGATTCGTTGTACCGTTTTCGAAAATAATCCTCGTCTGAATTTAGATTTTCCCCCCCCCTCCCGCGCGAAGCGCAGAAGCTTTTACGATTCATTAAATCATTAGAGAAAGAAGACGATTCGTTGTACCGTTCTCGACTCTTAATCCTTGTCTAGATTCAGTTCCCCCCTCCCTCTCCCCCTCCTGCGCGAAGCGCGGAAGCTTTGACGTTTCATTAAACTATATGAAAGAAGGCAATTCGTTGTACCGTTCTCGAATCTTAATCCTCGTCTGAATTCAGTTCCCTCCCCCCCCCCCCCCCCCTCCGCGCGAAGCGCGGAAGCTTTTACGTTTCATTAAATTATTAGAGAAAGAAGACGATTCGCTGTACAGTTCTCGACTCTTAATCCTCGTCTGAATTCAGGTCCCCCCCCCTCTCGCGCGAAGCGCGGAAGCTTTTAAGTTTCATAAGATTATGAGAGAAAGAAGACGATTGGCTGAACAGTTCTCGACTCTTAATCCTCGTCTGAATTTCGATTCTCCCCCCTCCCGCGCGAAGCGCGGAAGCTTTTATGTTTCATTAAATCATTAGAGAAACAAGACGATTCGTTGTACAGTTCTCGACTCTTAATCCTCGTCTGAATTTAGTTTACCCCCTCCCCCTCCTGCGCGATTCGCGGAAGCTTTGACGTTTCATTAAACTATTGAAGAAAGAAGGCGATTCGTTGTACCGTTCTCGACTCTTAATCCTTGTCTAGATTCAGTTCCCCCCTCCCTCTCCCCCTCCTGCGCGAAGCGCGGAAGCTTTGACGTTTCATTAAACTATATGAAAGAAGGCAATTCGTTGTACCGTTCTCGAATCTTAATCCTCGTCTGAATTCAGTTCCCCTCCCCCCCCCCCCCCTCCCGCGCGAAGCGCTCAAGCTTTAAAGTTTCATAAGATTATGAGAGAAAAAAGACGATTTGCTGTTCAGTTCTCGACTCTTAATCCTCGTCTGAATTCAGGTTCCCCCCTCCCGCGCGAAGCGCGGAAGCTTTTAATTTTCATTAAATCATTAGAGAAAGAAGACGATTCGTTGTACCGCTCTCGAAAATAATCCTCGTCGGAATTAAGTTCCCCCCCTCCATCCCGCGCGAAGCGCGGAAGCTTTTACGTTTTATTAAATCATAAAAGATTGGTATAACCGTTCTCGCCTCTGAATCCTTGTCTGAATTTAGGTTCCCCTCCCGCGCAAAGCGCGGAAGCTTCACGTTTCATAAGATTATGAGAGAAAAAAGACGATTCGCTACCGTTCTCGATTGTTAATCCTTGTCTGGGGCGGCGGCGAAGCCGGCCCCGGAAGCTCAGAGGTTTTAGGCGTTTAATTAAGGTCATATGAGCATATTTTTTTTTTGTATACCTTATTATTTCGTGACACTGGCAGGTAACTATTTGGCGTTGGGTCCAGGGGGCGGAGCCCCCCAAAATCAGGGGCTTTAGGAATTAAATTACCGTCAGATGAGCATCTAAGGGCCCGCCGTAGGGCCCTTGGTGGGATCCAGGGGCAGAGCCCACGGAAGCTTAGGGGTTTTAGGCATTTAATTACGGTCAGATGAGCATATTTTGATGCCTCATTATTTGTTAACACTGGCAGTTAACTATTCTTTCTTTCTTGCTCTCATTCTATTTTATTTCTCTTTAATATACTTTTTCAAACAAAGTGTGGGGGGGGGGGGAGAGCTCGAGGCTCCCGATCCCCACCGTACCTCGGGCCCTGACATGTAGGAATCTCAAGAATCATATTTCTTGCCTGGCTGCAAATTTAGGAATTGGTCATTTTCCAACAAACACATACAAACGTATAATTTACTAAAAAGTGAGGAAAAATCTCGGAAATGATGTAATTTCAGCATTATTTGTAATCCACCGTTGTGGAATTAGAAATAAACCACATTTGAATTTGATTTCCACTAACCCCCCCCCCTCCCTATCAGTACGCCAGTATCTCCTCTTTTCCTTTCCCTTTCCTTCCTTCTCTCTTATTTGTTTTATGGAGGGGGGGGGGGGGTCAACAGCCTGGGAGGCAAAGCCCTTTCGACCCTCCGATCTCCTTCTTCCCCCTTTTCTTTTCTTCTTCCTCTTCTTTCTTTCCCTTTCTCTCCTCTTTCCCTTTCGCTTCTTTTCCTTTTTTCTCTTTTTTTTTTTTTTTTTTTTTTTTGCGGGGGGGGGGGGGGGGCCAAGGCCCGCTCGGCCCCCCCCCTGGATCCGCGCCTGCTGTAATCTACAAGCCCAGCTTTTCAGCAGTCCCCTTCATGACCAACCTGTTTTATATGCCTGTTGTACACTGTGGACCAATTACAAATATTGTTAAGTTTCATTGTTTTACTATGTACAATGCAATCCCATGTTCTTTACTTATTTTGTTGGAAATGGAAATAAACGAAATGAAAATGAAATAATTATTTTCCCACCGCAAATAGAAATTTTGAAGCCCTTTTGTTTTGAGGAAAGTTCTAAATTAGTAAAATTTAGTATTATTTGCAAATGCCTTTTGATTTAACCTTCTAATTTGTTGGCCTGCAAAAGGGACATAGAACCATTAAGAAGAAAATAACCCATGTATATGCATAACCCACAATAACACACAAACACACAAAAGCAATACAAAAAAGGGAGAAAATTAGATCTAAATAAAGAAAATTGGGGCAGAAACTTTTTGTAGCAAAAGTGGTACAAAATCAGCATAATCCACCCCCCCCCCCCCCCCCCCATGTGAGTCATATGGGTTACCGTCTGTGTATGGGGAATGTTGACAAATATGAGTTTTATTACAGAATGACCCATACGTACCAGACGGTTAATTAATTGTCTAGTTACATCTGAACCAGTCGTTTAACATTTGTAATTAGGTGATCTGCATAGCACGCAGCAGAGCACCTACCTTGATTTCATCAGAATTTATCTTTTTCAGGTGTCCTGCTGCGTAGCGTAGCAGCTAGAGCACCATGCAGTCCTATTTCTTCAGAATTCATCTTTTTTCCCCCTTTCTTTCGCTTCATCTCATATGGTTAATGATTTTCAAAGCAATGATTTGAACGACATCACTCATTAAACAACAAAACGATCATCAACAAAATATTGAACAAATGTAGAATTAGTTAGTGAATGACAAAACACTTTCACACAATTTGGGACTGGAATCACTGGATGTTTGGGTACATAAAATCAATGACTATATGAGTATGACTATGGGAGTTTGCAGTACGAGATGGTAGTTGGTACGATCTGATCGGATGGAAATCATTTAAAAAAACTTGTGCACCAGCTGCTAGCACAAAACAAGTCTTATCTAATTGTCATGAATTTAATTATCAAAATACTTCTGCATGCGTCAAAATAATTTTAAAGTGTAAAATATTCAAAAATGTTTCACTTACGCATATGCAAAAGTTGACCCGGCAATCGCAGCTCAGAGAGTCAAGTGTGGCAAAGCTGTGTGTAATATCGGCACGCACGTCGTCTGCTATCGTGGCGAAGTGCATTGTGTTTAAAAAGCATGAACGCCCGGGGGTGCATGTACTCAGATTTCGTTTGGACGGGGATGTGCGGCTGCAGCGTCTAATCAGGGAGGTGAAAGAAAGGAGTCGAAACTCTTGTTCGAACGCATTCGTGAGTTATCGTAACATTCCACTTGGCTTTGAAGTTCCGTGCTCCGAGCCGTGCTTCCACCCTGACTGCGGGGAATTTTGAAGGCCTGCAGGCACCCGGCAGGCACCAGTTTCACATTTATTACAAACTTTATATGGGGATAATTGGGAATAGTGCATCAAACAATATCATTTTAGTATCAATAGGGCAGAACAAATTTGTATTATGGACCTTTTCCCAGTTAGTGTTAGGAGGTACTGGTAAACTGTTATTCCAATAGGCCAGGGGCGGATCTAGCTTTTTGCTAAGGGGGGGGGGGGGGGGTTGACCAATAATGACGATGCGGAGCATCGTCCACGAGCCGCGAAGCGGCGAACCGATTTTTTGGGGGGTGTTTATTTGAACCCCGTAAGTGATGTTTTCCTGGCATCTATTAACACAATGGAGACCATAAAAAGCAGTGCATGATAACGTCTTTTTAAGTCAAGTAACAGTTAAATACACAGTTATATCCAGAGTTATCATGTGTTTGGTTAAGTTACCAGATGAGTTGAATATCTTCTCACAATATTTGCACTTGAAAGGGTTTCTCTCCAGCGTGCGTTCTTTTTTCTTTCCTTTTTTCTTTTTTTTTCTTTCTTTTTTTTTTTCCTTTTTTTTTGGGGGGGGGGGGGGGCCGCCCAAGGGGGGGGGGGGTTTAAACCCCCTAAACCCCCCCGTAGATCCGCGCCTGTAGGCATATCTCTTATCAGGGCTATGAGGACCAAGTTATAAGCTAACCGTTCTTAGGAACTTTTTTAAAACTCAATAATTTAAAAACTATTGTATCATGAACACCAACAATGTCACTATCAAATGTCTCCATCTATTCTCTTGGGATATTCTTCAACAAAAAATTAAACTTTCTCCTATCTGTAAAAGGAATATTGAAATCTAAAGCAAGTTCATCAAATAGCTTGTTGCCAGGAAGAGGTGGGTTAAATAAGTCAGAAATGGTAAAAACATTTCTATCATACCAGGATGGGAAATCAAAATATTGCTTAGATTTTGAACGAATAGATCTGTTGTACCAAAGAAGCTGACATCCAGTCATTTCAGAGTATTTTGAATCATAAAATTCTATAGTAGCCTTTTCTCTAAATAAATACCAAGAACATAGTGATTCAGATAACTGTATGTTACCCAGCGACCTCAAAACACTCTCAGGGGGTGAGCTTTCCATAGGAGTAAGACATCTCCATTTATATTTTTCAAAAAAGATAATTCAATAGCCTTCCAAAGAGCATTAAAATTGTCACCAAGTAAATTTCTCACCCACACCATCTTTTGAGCTATAGAGAAGGTGAAAGGGTCAATCATACTAAGACCAGCCTGATTGTAATCATTGCACATGACCTTTCCCTGAACTCTGTCTCTGCCTCCATTCTAAATGAACTTGAAAAATATTTGATTCAACTCTTTGAAAAAAAAGAGTTGGGGATTTTAATACAAAGAGCAGAGAAAAGGTATATCAATTGGGGCAGTACAAGAGTCTTAATCACACAAACTTTACCTATCAAAGAAAGATTTCGCATTCACCAACAATTAATGGTTTGTTTCATTTGTTTCAATTTATCTTTGTAGTTTATTTCAAAAATTGAGTCAACATTTAAAGATAGATTCACTCCTTAACATTTAAATAGATTTCTTTTCCAAGAAATACTAAGATTAATTGTTGACAGCCCTTTTTGGATCCAATCCAAACTGCTTCAGTTTTATTGATGTTGATTTTACAACCAGAATACTGACCAAACTTAGACAAAGTATCGTAAAGCTGACTAAAAGAGTTATCTGATCAATCTAAAAAAACACACCGAATCATTTGCAAATAAAGAAATCTAATTTTTGTGCCAGAGTTGGTAAAAGAAAAATCCTGACAAAAACTCAATATTTTAGGATAATGCGCTAATTTGTGCATGTTTTAATGTCCCGTTATGTCATCCATAATTTACAATCTTCGATAACTTTAAGTTTGCTAATGCGTGTTTTCGCGTGTTTTTTGTATTTTTGCAGTTTAGTGGAAAAAAGGATGAAATTACACAAGTTTGGGTTCGCTTGTTCTACTCTTTACACATTCAACAATCAGTGAGAATCATTGAAAGGGACAGCAAACGTGAGTGATACTATTTTCTGATGTAGAAATTCTAAATCCTGAAATTTCATGCGCTCTTTTATCCCATCACCAGGCCAACAGTTAATTGCAGTTTAGCGCATATAACTTTTCGGCGGCTTGGAGCATAGGGTCAAAGGAGAGTGGTGATCCAGTCCTTCTCTTTCACGACCCTGGTCGAATCTAACCCATATTCATTTTGGCAGAAAATGGTACCCGTTATAGGGACTTCCATTGTAAGCGCAACCTACCCAGGTCGAAATTCCATTAGGATCCGATCCTATTGGACCATCAGAAACCATTAGAGCTATTGGTGTCTAATGGTTTCAATAGGGAAAGTGAAATGATGGACCCACAGAAACCATTAGAAAATATCTATTGGACCAACACAAACCCACAGAAAAAATACTGATGGACCAACAGAAAGCTTCTATTGGACCAGCATCCACCCATGTCTTCTATGGGTTTATGTTGGTCCATTAGATATGTTCTTCTATGATGGGTTTCTGTTGGTCCATTCGATATTTTCTATGGGTTCCTGTTGGTCCACTAGAGATCTTTCTATGGGTTTCTAATGGTCCCATATTCTGAATTCCCTATTGAAACCAATAGTCCAATGGCTTCTATTGGTAAATCAATAATGATCAATCAAAATCGATTTTAGCAACTGTCCACCAAAAAAAAGTATATTCCAATCTCAATTGCATTAACTCCATCACATAGATCACTTGAAGTGAGTTTAAGAATATCCTTTATTTTAACAGAATGCTTGTACTATTCTATATAATAAACATACATGAATTGTTTCTTGGTTAGTATTTTATAGTAATCATTATAATCAATATATCTATTGCTAAATCGTGAATGAAATTGTAACATGATTAAACAAATAAGCTTTTGGTCATTAGTTGCCAAAAGAAAATAAAAATCACAAAATCGATGTACATTGTCATAAGTTGCTTAACAAATTATGATAAATTTAATTTTCTGTGAACACGTATAAAGTAATCATGAATATGCATGAGATAGATTTAGCTGTTGGTTTCTATTAGTTTATATTGGACCTATTGGTTTCTATTGGTCCTATTGGTTCTATTGGTTTCTATGGGTCTTATTGGTTTAAATTGGTCCTATTGGTTTCTATTGGTCCTATTGGTCCTATTGGTCCTATTGGTTTCTATTGGTCTTATAGGTTTATATTGGTCCTATTGGTTTCTATTGGTCCTATTGGTCCTATTGGTTTCTATTGGTCTTATTGGTTTCTATTGGTCCTATTGGTTTCTATTGGTCATATTGGTTTCTATTTATATTGGTTTCTATGGGTGCTATTGGTTTCTATTGGTTTCTGATGGTTTGAATGGTCTCTATTGGATTCAATTGTATGGGTCCAACAGAAACCAATAGACTCCAACAGAAACCATTAGAGACCAATATAATTTTTCTAATGGTCTCTATTGGTCTCTATGGGATTTTCGACCTGGGTACGCTTAAGCCAACTTTTTGCCGTAATCCATTTGCATAAATCACGCTCTAATTACGTGCATACCAAAATAATCCCATCATTATTTTTAAAGATTTAATTCCCAGTTTCAGCTTAGTTTTTGTTTTTCCTCAGCTCTAATTTCTAGTAAATGTTGCACGCTTTCTTATACTTCCCATTGTACTCCAGCCTCTTTAGCCTTTTTGGTTTAAAACCCATCAGTTTGTTACAATCATGTAGGCCTACTAATTGAAAGAAGAACTTGTGCATGGGAAAATCCACTATAAAAAGCCGACTGAGCTAGCAGCACCCAGGAGCAGCACATAATAGCTAAGAAACGTAATTAACAAACGTTATACAATTTGCCTCCTATTATACTTCCCCCTTCCATTTTCTGGATAGTTGTTTTTACCAGTTCCTGATTCATTTTATTGATAATCAAACTTTGCTCACCATCTTTCACATGCATTCTGTTTATGAGCTAAATCAACAGGTGTTAGTTAAAAGTGAAATTAAAGTCATCATTAAGACTTTGTCCTTATGTGATATAACATAAACATACAGATTTTTTAAAAAAGTATATTTTTATCAATAGGCCTACACGGTATGAGTATATAAAGACACGTAAAGAGTGAATAATAACAGGGATACATCATTAACTGTATCATGAATGTTGTATTAATGTTTTTCTATGATGAATATTGTATATCTATAGTTTGTATATAGTTTAGTGTACCGTGTTTGTTTTCTTTTTGTTTGTAATAGTTTTTTTGCTTTTATGTTTTAATTGTCAAGAACTGTGCGCAGGGAACCTGCTTGACATTGGCCTACATGCCTATTCATGTAGAAATAGCCAACATATCGACCAGCTCGGTTCATCAACCATCAAGCAGTAATTAAGCACTTAATCATTTCTTTGATCATTATGATTAATCCCTTCCCATGGTCGAATAAGTCCGCAGATGAGTGAGTGCTTGAATATTACATCTAGGGGCAACTTGTCAAATGTGGTCTAGCGCCATCTTTTGTTAAAAACATTATAGGAATATCTTCAACACTCATTGCCATTGGTCTTTTCTGTTACAATATTTTAAAGTCGCAAACCGATACAATTTTCAATTCAATTCAATTTCAATTCAATTTCAATTTTCAATTTCAGTCTATTTTCCATCTTTAAAAAAAAGAACAAATATAACGTGCAACTCTTAAGTTCTCAAAAGTTTAGTTTAGTTATCGCGTAGTATATTGTATGTAATGTTTATACCGTGTATACATGAATTACATAGTCAATTAATGTAAAATTTAGAATTCTTTGGGATAATAGCCCAATGTGTGTTCCAACTGGCATACATCAGGTGATTAACATATTGAAGTATTTTTCTTACTTTTTTTGTTTACTGGTATATATGACACCAAAAATAAAAAAATAAACATACAAAAAGCTTTAAAAACAAATATTTTAAATATACCCGGTATGTAGTTTTCTTTAAATGTAGAATGACACAAACTGAATATTTACTACTGGTACTAATATTTTTGAATGACAAATTATAGCTCATGATGATGATGATGATCCACAGCACTTGTATGGCGCCATTTATCTGTTTCAAGCATTCAAAAGCGCCCACTCCTCCAATAGATATGGACTACACAATTGCTTGTAATTAAAGATAATGTGAAGCACTGCAAATAATTGACATTTTTATTCCATCCATGTTGCCAGTGATGGTCCAATGGTAGAGCAGTGATCTTGTAACCGAGGGTGGGGGGGGGGGGGGGGGGGGTTCCGGGTATAAAACCGAGTTGATATGTGCTACGGCACTTTGGTAAGTCCTTTATCCTCAATACCAAGTTCCTCAGAGAGGACTTAAAACAGTCAGTTCCCTGGTTCCTTGTTCACAAGCATACACATGTATTTTTAGAAGTCAGGTAAAAAGGAGGGGAAAAAAACTCTAGATATCATCTCTTATTTAACCATCAAGAATTTTGTTCTTCTTATATTCCTACATTTCTACAAGAAATCACACAAACAAAATTCTTTTAATTATGATTGTCTTGCAGATTCATATGTTTCTGAACTTAATACCTCAAATGAAGAGTGATACACATGTAAAAACCCGAGAGAGAGAGAGAGAGAGAGAGAGAGAAAGAGAGGGAGAGAGAGAGAGAGAGAGAGGGGAGGGGTAGCAGAGGGTAAGGGCTTGAAGCACACTCACAGTGACTCAGAGGATGACATATACAAGAATAAACATCATACATAATGGTATTGATGTACAATATGATCAACATTTTATTCAATCAATTAGCCATAACAGCAGAAAGAAAATACTGAAAATATGACAACTGAAAATTAGCAGCATTATATAACTAGCACTTGATCATGGCTCGTAATTGAGAAGGCAAGGTTAAAAGACTAATAAACACAGGTTATAAACATGGTAAATACATTTTGGAATTATTGATATAATTTGCAAAATCAGAAAATTTACATTTTGTCATCCTCATTCTTTGATTCATGATTTAAAACGTTTAAAATCGAACGTTACAAAATCGTTCTACAGAAATAAGTTGAAAGTAGTAAAACATCTTCTGAATTAGAACTATGACTTATAGTAGTACTACAAATAACTTGTTGCCAACATGTCTAAATCCATGATTTTCCTGCAATAAAAAGGGGCGTGTGTAAGGGGGGGGGGGTGGGAGTAGAAGCAGTTTAGTACCCTCAGCAAAGTAGAGTTGGTTATTTCCCTCAAATCTGATTCATAGTCTACACACTTTTCTAAAAATGAATACTGAAAATTAGTGCCCTTGTCCAATATTTCTTATGCTGAAAGATTTGATGTCACTAAATTTTCAAGGAAACCAAAAGTGTCACAATGAAATGTCTGGTTAATTGTAACAAAATATGACAGATTTTTAAATTTTATATTCAAGGGGAGGGGGGAGGTTCCCCTTCTATAAAGCAATTTAATTATCCATGGTGAACCTTTGGGAGATACAAGTATACATGAAATAAAGATATAAACAGTTGCCATGGAAACATTTTTTTTTTAAGGTGAGTTTTGTAGGGTCTTGAATGTCTTAAAATGGTAATTGTTTACAACAGCGTTTCTAAGGAACTTAGAATTTAGATATTAAAAAAGGACGGCATGGTACAAATATTTACGAGAAAAATTAATAAAAAGATCCATTGTAAACCTTCTTTTTACAATCTGATACACAAGCAACGCATACAAGGTACAATTGGACACAAAATAACATAATCTCGCTAAATCCAGTGATAATTCCAAATTTCAATATAATAGTCAAATTCATAATTATAATAATTATAATACACGATTTTCCAACAAATTTCATTCATGGTCTTTTAAGTCTAGTTATGAAGCTAAATCATTGAGTTATCTAGGTCCTAAACAGTGGAATATGATTCCATAAGTAAAAACGAAATCACAATTCATACCTGGTATCTTCCTTTAGAAAACAATATAAAATCTTACTACTAAATAATTATTAATCAGCACAGTTGATTTTTTTTAATTTTTATATCTGAACCCTCTTTCATTGTTATTTTGTTTTCTTTTCTTTTCCCCCTTTATATATTTTTGTTCTTCTCTCTATTTTACTTTCTCTTGTCTTATAGATAGTTAAAGTGTTTGTACTTCGCTTATTTCATTTAATTTAATTTATTGCTGTGTGCTTACAATATTTTATATTTCTTTTTGTATTGTTTTTCATTCTTTAATGGGCGATCCAACTTCACAGGTTCTCGCAACCTTCATGGAAAGCCCCGCATATAACCTTTGTAAACATAGTTAAAATTTACCGTTACTTTGTATATTTTGATTTTTATATTGCGAAATAAAATTCAATTGAATTGAATTGAATTACTCTTAATAAAAACAATCCAATTCACCTCGTACTGATTACAAATTTAAGGCATAAATTTAAATTGAAGACGTTTGACACATCTTCTTTCTGCAAAGGAAAGGCATAAGACAGGATACTATCAAATTGCTTACAGCAAACAACAATGAGTAAAATACAGACATACATACCGGTAATATATTGATATCAAACTGTTGTATAGCTTTAAAGATAAAGACCAGTTATGGTCATGCGATTGCATTGTGAAAGAAACGTTGTGGAATTGATCAGAAAATGTTGATCATATACGTATTGGTGTGTACTGCAAGGTTCTAGAATCATCAAAATGATAAGAAATTTGGCCCAGTCTTTGTAAAGTTACAAGCACTGTGCACAGAAAGATGTATATGGGACTATATCTCTCACAGGCCAATAGATAAACTAATTTACCAAATATATCAATTAGTAGGCGGTTTCCCGGCAAAATTTGTATCATCATGTATTAGTCAAATCATATTCTTTCACATGATTGGTAATAAGAGCTTCCATTTCATTTTTTGAAATTGGGGCATTTCCAATACTGGTCTTTACCTTTAACATTTTAATATGGAGTTAATAAGAGTAATCATCACAATGGTAATATATGCCTTGTACAAAGATTAGTATATAGCTCGAAGTCTACAAGTATTGTTACCAATTGTAGGATAGGATGCGCGTTCTTGTTGGAAGGCACCAGAATGTTGTTGGACAAGCTCCCTAGAGGCTTGGTTGATGGCCTGGTCTGGGAAGTCACTGGCCAAACCTGGACAAAAAATTGCATATATGAGTTTGAATTCATTGATAATGGTAGCTGTTTTCATCTTTAAATTCAGAGTTATCAAAAGACCAAAGCAGCCAAAATAAATTCTTACATTAAATAAAAAAATTGTCAGAAAGTTGAGAAAAAATAGTTTTGAAATTACTGTACATGTATACCTCTCGTGTCATCAAATTAGCAGGAGGAAGGTCAATTGTAGCCTTGGTGAAGGAATGGGAGGGGGAGATCACAATTTTTCTTTAGATGGGTTACATGACCATATGTCTGTAGATAATCCTCCTTTTGTATTCAACAGAAAATTAAAATTAAATTTTGTTTTGGTAGAAAAAAGGTACTTGCAACCCTATGCAAGAGGAAAAAGAGAAGGAATTATGATTAAGAAAATCTAAATAAAAACTTAAAAGAAGCCAAAAGAAAAATGAAAGAAAAAAAAGAAGGATGTGACGGGGGTTTAGTCCCTGAACTGTTATTCTTTATGGCTTGGTGTATAAACTTCAGTATTCCATTTTGGCACCATATAAATCTTTTGAGCAGGGTTGAGCAATATGACAAAAATATGATGGAGTGTTCAGGGATTTTTCGTGCAGAAGGGGCATTTCTCCATCAAACATTTACTTCAACGATGTAAAATTAGAATATGAAGGGAGGGAATCTATGCGGGAACTTTCTGCAAAGCTCAGGATCCTGTGGGGTAGGTTATACCTAATATATTAATGAATCTTATGTACAAGTAGATTCAACAAATTTATAGCTGTAGTTTGAAAATGCTCATATCTTATAATGATCGTTAATTTGTTGCATCCCATTTTTGTTCAACTTGTGTACATTTCTTTTTAATCAAACGATTGTAATCATTTCGATTCAGTTGTATGAGTGCAATTATGGATTGAACTAGATAGATCTTCGACTGCTTTTGACTGCACACAGGCGAAAATCATGCCTCCGCCATAGAGCGATTTTACAAACCATAGCAGAAGCAAATTTAAAAATTCAACTTTGATTGTAATCCATTAATAGGTTCTCAGATTTTCATGATTACAAGCTATTTTTCATATACATTAACATGTATGACGTACCCTTTGATCTTTGACTTCATGACCATAAAATCTATTCAGTTCATTGGATCTGCAAGATACATACATGTCCTGAGTTTGATAGTAATCCATTCGTCGTCGATACTAATGACAATGTCTTCACAAGCTATTTTGGATACATAATGAGCCCCATGGCCTTTGACCCCATAATCTAATCAGTTCATTGGCTCTGCAAGATACACACATGACCCAAGTTTGGTGATAATCCTTCAACCAGTTCTTGAGATAACGCGATCATGAGAACAGGACGTGCAGACAGGCGCGTAGCCAGGGGGGCCGGTGGGGGCAGTCGCCCCCCAAAAAAAACGCCGGCCCCCCCAAAAAAAAGAGAGAGAAAGAGAAGAAAAAAATTAAGAGGACGTAGGAAGAAAAAGGGAAAAGGAGTCGAGAACGGTACAACGAATCGTCTTCTTTCTTTAATAATTTAATGAAACGTCAAAGCTTCCGCGCTTCTCGCGGAAAGGGGGGAAATTAAGTTCAAATTAAGGATTAAGAGTCGAGAATGGAACAACGAATCGTCTTCTTTCTCTAATAATTTAATGACAGGTCACAGCTTTCACACTTTGAAAGAGGGGGACTGAATACAGATAAGGATTAAGAGTCAGAAAGGTACAATGAATCGTCTTCTTTGTCTAATAAAACGTCAAAGCTTCTGCGCTTCGCGGAGGAGGGGGGGAATGAATTCAGACAAGGATTAGGAGTTGAGAACGGTACTTCGAGCCGTCTTCTTTCTCTAATTATTTAATGAAACTTCAAAGTTTCCGCGCTTTGCGCGGGAGGGGAAGAAACTGAATTTAGATAAGGATTAAGAGTCGAGAACTGTACATCAAATCGTCTTCTTTCTCTAATAAATTAATGAAACGTCAAAACTTCCGCGCTTCGCGCAGAGGGGGACTGAATACAGGTAAGGATTATGAGTCGAGAAAAGTACAACAAATTGTCTTCTTTCAAAGCTTCCGCACTTTGCTCGGGAGGGGGGAAACTCCCCCCTCCCTGCACCCATCCCCCTAGGGAGCGCGCTATGGACGCTCAGTAAGTGATTCGCATGCTTTGCGTGCTCACTACCGCCCCCCTAAAATGAAATCCTGGCTACGTGCTTGCGTGCAGACGGACAATCCGAAAACATAATGCCTCAAGCTACTTTGTAGCGGAGGCATACAAATAATAAAATGACACTAATGAATGAATGAAGAGTGCAACTTACAGGCTACTCCAGGGAACCCATAATGAATCTCTGGTTCGGGTCCTGGTCCCTCACTATTCATTGATCGTACAGAAAACTCAAACTCCTCGCAAAGTTTACTAGCATCTACGATGTAATTCTGGATGATTCCAGTAGGATTATCATCAGTGTTTTCTGGGTATACTGAATCCTTTGTGAATGGTTCACTTGACAGCCTGGGTCTGTACGCAACCTCGTAGTGGAAATCATCCCCACCGTAGTAGAAGGGGTGAATTGCCTGAAAACACAGAATTCAAGTTATGCTCAAGTTATGCTCAAGTAACGCTCAAGTAATGCTCAAGTAACGCTCAAGACACATCTCTCCAGTTGAAAAACTAGCTAAATTTGATGTAAACTGACTCCTGAATAAATACTGCAAATGAGTATTTCTTGGGCAGTTTGATGTTGTTTTAACTGTATATACCACAAGCATGGCATCTACAGAGTTCAGGTAATGTACATTTTGAAGCAAGCGCCATGAGCGCCTGAGCTGACCGATACCAGGGTTATAAAAGACATTGATATTATGTTTGTCAAGAACCAACAAATACACATGAATATGCAATCATTGTCTATCTTTAACTATTACAATTGAACAAAGTATTTGCATTGTTTGTTCAAAATAGGAAATAAAAATAAAATAAAGCAAATAACTGTAAATTCTTGATTTCTATATCTTTATATTAAATACCTTGATCATTATAAATAGAGACTGCCAAATAGTCGGTAGAAATGTTAAGAAAAAAAATAAATTAGAATCTCATCATCTTTTGAGTACCTACCTGCCATCTTATGACCGTCGATGTTAGGGTGGTACTTCCGTTGACTCCGCTCGGGTTTATAGAGGGTGGGGCAACTTGAGGATCGACCCTTGAGGCTACCTCCGCACTTGGTTCAGACTCCCCAATCTCGTTCACAGCAATGACTCGGAACCGATAGTCTACGAATGGCTGCAGGTAAAGCACTTTACGATAGGTTGCAAGGCCACTTGCTGTCTCGTTCTGTGAATAAGAGAGAGAGAGACAGAGACAGAGAAATACCAATAACTAAATTCAAAATCACAACAGAATTTATGATCAATAAGTGTGATAACAGCATTAGGACAAGGTGATGATGATGATGATATTGATGATGATAATGATGTTGACAATGATGATGATGATGCAGCTGCTGCTGCTGATGATGATGACCCTCGTCAAAATGGGCTGTGGAAAAATATATTTTTGCTATTTTTTACTATTTATTTCCTATTTTCATGTGAATGCACCGTATTTAAACACCATATTTTATTTAAAATAGTTTTAAAATAGCAATTGACCGCCTATTTTGTTCCTATTTCCTAGGAATTGGTGTTTTGATAACTATCAGTTTCGTGTCATTGCTGTGAACGACATTGGGGAGTTTGAACCAAGTGCGGAGGTATAGCCTCAACGGTCTGCAATAAAATTTATGAGGTGTAGCCGAGTGTATTCTGTGCCATTGTGAATACCTGAATAGCGCTGCATTGCCATAATGTCACGAATGAAAACCTGTGCATTATTTGTTCTATAAAATGGGTCGACAATCTTAATTAGCAAGGCCATAAGGTGTCTCCCTGCACCCTTCATCCATGGTTGTCATCACCAAAATGCACCCCATGCAGATTGTACCATGAAAATAGTATAGTAATAATGACTGCTTTGAGACATAGTTTTTTTTATACGCTCAAGGGGAGGTTAAAATTGCGCTATTAATATTAAAGCAGTCATTATTACTTTTATATACCAAAAAAAAGAGTCAACTTATGACACCACCTTGGCTTTTCTCTAGTTTATCTGCACATGTATCAACACAAAATTATGGCATCTGCCATAGACTTTTGTCTCAGAAAGTGAATGCGTAACAACATTCAAGAACAAAAGGCAGCAGGGTTACAAGTTCCCCAGAAATGATTTCTACTCCACAAAATAGCAGATATTCTGTGCTTTCAAATGCGTTTCGCCCTAATTTATAACATTAATGGCAACTTAAGATATGGTCGAATTGATGCACAATTACGTGTTGTAGCTGTAGCGACGTACACGTCGTATGCGCACACAATTACCAAGAACAAATGTCCAACAGTTTTCATTATGAATTTCACGTACCCTTTTGGTGTTCATGCTGTCAGTAGAATTAATCAAGTCTTGCAATTGATCATCATCGAGAAGTTGAATTCTAGGAAGAGTTTCTTCAGCCATTTTTGCCTTGTTTGGAAACTATAAGTAGAATCTAGGCCAGATTTAGTAGTACGACCGACATTTAAAAAAAAAAAAAATTAAGCTAGCGACCAATTCGCACAAACACAATGTATGGTATCCGCGCTTGCTCAAACCAGATTTTAACACGTGAACCAATGGGTATTTCAGCAAGATTGAACTATTTTCCTGATAACTGGAATTTAGCGGGGATTTTTACTGATTTACTCTAGAACTATTACATAGGTTTCGCATTTTTCGTTTATTTACGAGAATAGCTAAAACCACGATTGCAATTTCGACCAATCAGATGGCTGGATTTCTAAGTGAGGCATATAATAACAAATAATGCATGGTCACTTGATCCAATCGACGCTTCTCATTGGCTACATTCTTGAACCCATTTTATAAAATTTCATTAGCAAAAATGTAAAAATGCATATTTAAAATTTCAATATCTAACATTCAAATTATTATAGATTTATATTACAATAGATCATTAATACACAACTGATATTTCTATATATATATATGCAAAAAAAATTGCCGGCATTTAAGACTTTCCATCTATTTAGGAATTCATGATTAAGTTGTTCAATATTGATTCACATTTATCTACCAGTTTTACCAGTGTTGTTTAAGCAAAAAAAGGAAAATGCATATTTTAATTTTTCATCTTGTTGTATACTTACATTCAGATTAGATTCCACGACTGATATATACCAAACAATTTGCCCCCATTAGTTGTTAGTACTCTTATCATTATTTAGATACTAAATAAAGAAGATGATGTTTATTTAGATTTCCTATCTAATAAAAAATTGCAATTTCTTCAGAAATCAGATTACTGGGTGGTATTCTGAACATTGTTGTAAGTTTTGTGTTATCTTTTGTTGTATCTTCCAGAGATAACACAGCGCTAATATTGTTTTAAGTTGGTATTCTGAACATTTTTTTATCCCTGTGTTATCTCTTGAAGGACCGCCTCTATCTTATCTTTGACCATTGATGACATGCCATTTTTATGGACCCTACCAATCAAAATCTATTTTATATAAGCATGATAAGTAGGTCAACCAATAGGAATACTTTATGCCATATCTGAAGATGCGCCTAGCGCATACTAATCTTGGGCGTAATTAGTTATTTGAGCACTTATTACGCGCGTCATCATTATGCGCTGTTGAATGTGGATCATGAAGACAAATCACGCTTTCACTATATTGGTTAAGATGAGAGCATTAATATCCTAGCATGTAATATCTTAGAAAGTTCTCATCTGTGATGTTTCCGGTCAACACACAATCTTCTTCTAACTCGTCTATTGGCACGAAGTTGGTTCTGTGCAAAAATATTGCCGCCATTATATCACCAACGAAAGATACAACAACCCCCTACCTGTTGTAAATATTGTTGTAAATACCATGCAAGATAAGATAAGATAAAAGATACAACAACTTTCAGAATACCAATTATCTTGACATATTATCTCCCGTGGGCATATGCAAATGAGGATTAAATGCCACTTTATTAATAATACGCACAATTACAAGAGCACCAAAGTATGAGCGCAGGCGCGGCCAATAAGATGAGAGAAAAGATACAACAAAAGATAACACAAAAGTTACAACAATGTTCAGAATACCAACTTTATCTTATCTTCAAAGATACAACAATATTAGAGATAACACAGGGTTCAAAATACCGTCCCAGGACCATCATGTAGTGTGCGGTGGACTTTAGAAATACGACCCTCAACAGTGGCAAGTCTGTCCCGTGATTTCAACGGGAACTTACTGCTTGGAATTGCCAGTGCATATCTGCCCACTTGGTGTCGTACTGGATGATGAAATATTGGATAGGAGCGTTGTTGTCATTGCCAGGCTCCCAGAAAAGGTCCATTGCAAACTCCTGTTGCTTGGCCCGAAGCATCAGAATCTGAGGAGATTCAGGCCGACCTGGGAAAAGCACAATGCATCAAATATTAAATAAAGCTTCTCATCAACGTTTTTTTTTTCCACACCAAAATACTGTATAAACATGACATCTGTTGTTCTTATGGCTATACTTCAGTATTCCATTGTGGCATCATGTATATATTCAAGCAGGGTTGAGTATTATGACAAAAATATGATGAGCTTTTTCATGCAAGCAAACATCAAGAAGTTTTAAATGGTAAAACGCGCTATGTCGGCTTCAATTTCAATGACTAACGCAGGGCAAGCAGCGTAGCAGCCATGCTGAACCCGCTCAAGTGGCCAAGATTATAGGAACGCAAGGCACAGGCTAAGGTGGTGATGATCTATCACATCACCAACTTGCTGATAGACATAACCCACACACTTTCCTCACTCCATCTACATCCCTGCACAGAGGGCATTCTAAGAAGATCATAGTTCTGTTTGCCAGAACTCTGGTCCACCAGAGGAGCTTCTTCCCGGATGTAATAAGTCTCTAGAACTCTCTCCCTCAGAACACCATTAATTGTACCTCTGTTAACAGCTTCAAGCAAGAGGTACCAGTACAAAAGACCCAGCTCCGCTAAAAGGGTAATTGTTTTTACTTGACTTGATCAATTACTGTACCTTTTATCAGACATTAATGTACACACATCTGCACTGCACCTCAACAGTATCACAATACACCTGACGGTGAACTATGCAGGCATTTACTGCAAAGCTTAGGACCCTGTGAGGTAGGTTATACCTTATACATTAATGAATCCTATATATACAAGTAGATTCAACAAATTTGTTTATCTTACAATGATCATATATATATTTTTGTTTGTGTTCAATTTGTGTACATTTCTTTTTAATCACACGATTGTAATCCATGTCAAATTCGTTTGTACGACTGCAGTTATGGATTTAACAAAAAAATAAAAAATAAAAAATAAAAAATAAAATGGCACTATAATTATGCATGAAGAGTGCATCTTACAAGCTTTTCCAGGGAACCCATGATGAATCTCTGGTTCGGGTCCTGGTCCCCCACTATTCACTGATCGTACAGAGAACTCAAACTCCTCGCAAAGTTGACTAGCATTTACGATGTAATTCTGGATGATTCCAGTAGGATTATCATCAGTGTTTTCTGGGTCTACTGTAGCCTTTGTGAATGGTTCACTTGAAATCCTGGGTCTGTATGCGACCTCATAGTGGAAACCATCCCCACCGTAGTAGAAGGGGTGAATTGCCTGAAAACATAGAATTCCAAGAAACCATCAAGTTATGCTCAAATACCGCTCAAAACATGACTACTGAGTGAACACTGCCAATGAGTATTTCTTGGGCTATTTATGGTTGTTTCAGCTGTATATACCACAAGCAGTGCATCTACAGAGTTCAGGTAATATGTATATCATATTTTGGAGCAAGTGCCATGAGCGCCTGAGCTGGCGGATACCAGACCTAGAAGACATCATTATTATTATTGTCAAGAACCAACCAATACACATGAATATGCAATCATTGTCTATATTTAACTACTACAGTTATACAAAGTATTTGTATTATTTATTTAAAATAGGAAATAAAAATATAATAGAGCAAACAACTGTACATTCTTGATTTCTATATCTATATATTAAATACCTTGATCACTGTAATAGAGACTGCCAAATAGTCAATAGAAATGTTAAGAATAACAAAATTACGATCTCATTATCTTTTGAGGACCTACCTGCCATCTTATGACCATTGCTTCGGGTCTTGTGCTACTTCCGCTGACTCCGCTCGGATTTTCAGAGGGTGGGGCAACTTGAGGATCGACCGTTGGGGCTACCTCCGCACTTGGTTCAGACTCCCCAATCTCGTTCACAGCAATGACTCGGAACTGATAGTCTACGAACGGCTGCAGGTAAAGCACTTTGCGATAGATTGCAAGGCCACTAGATGTCTCGTTCTGTTAAAGAAAGAGAGAGAAATACCGGTACCAATTAATAACTGAATTCAAAATCACAACAGAAATTAGTCCCGAGTTGAAACTAGTCCCTGACCATCGAGCTGAAACCCAGTTTTGTGTTATCGAGTTTTCATCACATTAACAAGTCCCCATGAATTCCTGCTTATGCATTTGTTTTGTAATTTGAAATATTGACATGCTTATTAAATTATTATTATGTACATTGCGATCCTTTTCTCACTTTTGTGCTCTTGCAAACTTCAACTCTATAAAGACCAGGAGTGCGTGCGCGACACACAACAATGGTCATTAATGCTGATCTACTCACTCCATTCCAGCGAGAGTAGTCGCACTAAGGAATGGTAGCACTCGCGCTATAGGCTGAATTTGGATGGGGATCGATAACTCATCGGCTCGCTCAATGCCCTGACAGCCTTGCATGTAAGCGGCGGCTATTTATTTTATATTCAATTGTGAGAGCATTTGGTATGAACATTGAAACATGTAAAATCTTAAGGACAGAGGTTCTGAACGTTCATTTGATTAATGAAATGTAAATTTCAAGGGATTTCATGCTTCCTTGGAAGAGGAAAAGCTAAATGGGTTCAGAATTGTGGTGACGTCAGTTCAGTAGTGCCCATTGTCAACGATATGAAGCCATGGATTCAGCTTTTATTTGACTAGAAGAGTTCAATGCACTAACATTCTGGTTGGTAGTACTCTCATCTTTATTGAGATAATAAATAAAGAAGATGATGTTTGTTTAGATTTCCTATCAAGAACAAATTTGCAATTTCTTCAAAAATCGAATCACAGGACCATCATGTAGTGCGCGGTGGACTTTAGAAATACGACCCTCAACAGTGGCAAGTCTGTCCCGTGATTTCAACGTGAACTTACTGCTTGGAATTGCCAGTGCATATCTGCCCACTTGGTGTCGTACTGGATGATGTAATATTGGATAGGAGCATTGTTATCATTGCCAGGCTCCCAGAAAAGGTCCATTGCAAACTCCTGTTGCTTGGCTCGAAGCATCAGAATCTGAGGAGATTCAGGCCGACCTGGGAGAAGCACAATGCATCAAATGTTAAATAAAGCTTCTCATTAACTTTTTTATCTTCACAAAATACTGTATAAATATGAAATTGAAAACGATATATAGATAAGGCCTGAAATTTTTTTAATACCCAGCCATGTCATATACTGTGTTGAATGATATAATTTATCAAAAAATGAATCAAATAAGGGCTTCTTAGCACAAGTGGTGTTAGTAATACACTTCAGAATTGCTGATGATTCTTGGAATTGTATAGTGCCATATTTCTGTTAAAAACATTCAAAGTGCTGGCTGCGCCAAAGAAGTCAGTATTTACACATTTACTGAAATGGTTATTAGTTTTGAGGCATGATTCGGAAGAGTTATTTCAATTTGCTACAAATTCTGTGAATCAGTTCAACAGCTCTTGATGGTACAAGCAATAAACGGGACCTAAGATGTCACCGTAGATGTCATTTTCTAAGTCGTACCTTTTACAATGAGTTTAGCAGAGGCATTCACTGAATGAACTGTGCCTGCACTCTCATCAATGGTTGCTTCGAAAACACATGTATAGGTTCCTGAATGAGTACAAAAGGCATTCTCTATTCTCAGGGAATTGTCCTATATCGAGGAAAGAAAAAGAACAAATTTTAGTACCGGTAATGCAATTTCATTGAACTTTTTCATTTCTTTAATTTCTTTAAATATTTTTATAACTATATATAATCTCTATAATAAATTAACCGAAAAAAACATTGAGCAGAGCATTTTGTTTAAAAAAAATCTGTGTATGCAATAATAGTGCGTTTTTTAAACCCAGCAATTTCTTAAACAACTTTGGAAGAATAAAGTACATAAAAACAGCCCAAAGATACTAAACAAATATATCACTTTACCAACAAACAGTGATTTAGAGTAGGATTTATATCTACAGTAGACAAGCAAGCTTTTGTTTTTCGGATTTAAACCCTCAGATGGATAATAATCATTTCCTTTCTCTGACAAGAAACACAAAAAATAATGAAAAATCAATCAAAATGAGAGAAAGATATCTTCTTAATTTCCTAAAGGTTTGGAGTTATATCTTTCCCAGAGTGATTTAATGGAGAATAGGCAGACAATATAATAGGGGTACATAAATGTTAAATATTTACAAGATGTGCTAATGACAACTTATGCAGCAGCTGCTTTGTTCACAGAAGATTGTTTTAAGTGCATTTCCAGGATAAATTTTAGGAATGCGGCACGGTAATCCAGGGCCTGGGCAGTAATGGGTGGGTCATCATTGTCTCCAAGGAGGATGATATTTGTGGTGACTTTGGCCACGAAAATGGGAGGAACTGATCGTAGTACATGTAGGTGTTGAGTGCAAGTTAATATGGTCTTGATGAGTGGGGGTCATGCATGCTCCTATCAGATGGTTGACTGTTTCATCTGCTGTCTGGCAGGGACATGCTGGACTCTGAGCTTTTTGACAAGGTAGCCAATCAGAAAAATCAGAACTGATTTTATTATTTACTATATAAATCTATTGTATCCACCTATTATTTGCTAGTTTATCTAAACTCAGCAACCATCAAGAACTTAAAACGTCACATTCGCGCATGCCCCACCCCCAATACATCACCTTCCCAGGGTTGACGTGCGCAACGCACGCCCACCATTGCCGGGCAAGGAGAGGGGATGGAGGGAGGGAGAGGGGACGAAGGGAGGGACATAGGTAGATACATAGATTTATATAGTAAATAATAAAATTAGATTTGATTTTTCTGATTTACCACAATAAATCAATGTATCTACGTATTATTACAGAAAGGACCGGGATGCATGTCCCAAACATGAAGGAGATAACTGGGGAACAATGCAGACGAAGCCGCCCTTAGGGTTGCAAACAAAACCTGCCCAGAGGGGACGTCCCTAAGATAAAACAACAAAATAAATTGGGAGACCGGCAAAAGGCGGCCTTCAAAATGCCGTCCAAACCCACTCCTTGGAACAACGCCCAGGAAGTAATGATACTTCTTGTATCGTGGGCCCTGGTCCTGCCCTCTGGGAGGAGGCCCTCAGGTCCAGCCGCCTGAATAGCTTCCACTATCGATCTTGAGATGGACTCTCGAGAAGCTGGAGAAAAGGGCTCACGAGATATGAGAAATAATTGTTCATCCTTTCGATGACCCTTGGTCTTATCTAAATACCACTTAAGTGCCCGCACTGGTCACCAGATCTTGTCCTTCACGACCGAGGAGAATTCCGAAAGAGGACTGAGGGACACCTCCACCGGCCCAGAGGACGCGGACTGATTTTTGGCAATGAACGAAGGCTGTGGCACCTGTCTCTCCCACCTGATGTGGCCAGGGGAGGTAGACAGCGCATGAAGCGTACTCCTCCGCTGTCCAGAAACTATTGCCATTAAGAACACAGTTTTCACCATCAAATGAAAAAGTGAAGCCTCAGACAAAGGCTCAAAAGGAGGCTTTGCTAAAGCCGGGGCCGGCTTTGGTTAAGCTGGCCGGTGTAGAAAAAAGGAACGCAGTAGCTTGGACACGAAATACGAGTTAGACACCCCCGAACCGTCCGGAAACTCGACATGAATGGCGGCGATCGATGGCTGAACGGTAACCACTGATGGAGAAGAGCTCCAAGCGAGAATTGTAAAGAGCCTTCGTGGAGTCCCTACGACTATGGACTATAAACTGGGAAGCTCTCTCAAAGAATCCTGAAACCCTAGCATCCTCTCCGACAACAGCCAGAGAGAACACCGTGGGACAAATCCGGACAGAGGCTGGGACACCAAGTCCAGCCTCAGCGGGAGAGGAAAAAGGCGACCCGTCCAAGAGAGACAGAACAGGGAACCACGGCCTAATCCTCCTTGATCTTCCTCAAGCTCTGAGGGATCAGAGGAAAGGGGGAGCATAGCCTCGGAAGTGCCCCCAATGGAGAAAGAAGGCATCCAATGCCCAGTCCTCAGGATCCTGAACCCACAAACAATACCTTGGAAGACGGTGGTTGCTAGTGGTGGCAAACAGATCGATCGCTAGATAATCCCAAGCCACAAAACTGGCCGAACACCTCTAGATTCAGCAACCACTCCGAGGGAAGACACTTGCCCCGAGAGAGAAAGTCTGCTATCGGGCCATCAGGACAATGTTGTTGGCCCGACATCACCTCCACAGCTGGGCCGGCAAAAGCGTTCGTTTTCACTGGGTGCCTGCCGTAGCAAAAAGCAGATTTGACAAAAGACTTAACTCCGTTTCGTTGACAATCAGCCATGCATAAAGACTCTCGTCTACGGCTGATTGTCAACGAAACGGAGTTAAGTCTTTTGTTAATTTCGTTTATTGATACGGCAGGCAGCCAGTGAAAAAGAATTTGTTTAATAAAATTATGGAAATGCAAGCACTACTTTAAACAAACAGAACTTTGTCATTCCTTGCTCATTTTTCCTGATTGAGGTGTCATATGAAAGGGCAGAAACTCAACTTTCTAGAAATGTGATTTTTTCTTCGAAATTCAGATACCGCCTGCCAAATTACTTTTTGGTTTCCTTCCTTTAAATTGCTTTTAATCACCCATGCGTCATCTGAGTAGCATCACATGAAAGAGGAGACTCTAAGCTTTCCAAATATGTATCGTTCATTAATTATAGTTGTGATTAAGTTATGATAGAACATCGATACTTCTCGGTTTCGTTTTTTCTGGGACGCACTGTTTAACAACCACAAACAGGAGGGGCAGCTAGGGTTTTACAGGCGTGCAAGCACGATTAAAGGTAATAAAAAGTTTTGGGAAATTTTGAAAATCGGGTGGATAGCGATTCTTTACAATTTTGATAGATTTGGATGCCCCTGTGGATGTAGTATGCCCCTGTGGATAAGCACTACAAAATTTAGCCCCTAAAACACCTCTGCTTTCAAGACAAATTGAATATAAAAATTTACCCGTCCTCCCGGTAAATTTTGACAAATTTAAAATAGCGCCTATGGCCGTACAATGGAAGCTACGACCATAAAAATCTCAGAATATGTAGTTGTGATATATTATTTCCAAACGGGAATAGATAATTGGTCGATTTTAGTCAAGAAACATTGTTTTATAGCTTAATTAATATCTTGACCTTGAGAGGGAGCTATACAACATGAAGAGTTTATTATTTACAATTTCATAACCTTAGACTCGATATCAACCGCGACAACAATCACTAAATATTGTAGGATCGCATTTGCTTCCAATATGTTCATTTGAACCAAATTCATGACCCCGTACCAAAACTTTATATTACCTTTAAGGGTGCCCACAGTGGCAGATAAACAAACTAATATCCTACTTTTCAAAGACAAATGAAGACCTATTTAAATGTCTGGTGTATGCATATTGACCTGATTAGCCTCGAGTCTCTGACCATCTTTCATCCAGTAGACATAGGGTTCAATCAGCTCCTCGTCATACGTTATTTCACACTGAAAAGTGGCTGTATTGCCCTCTCGAATCATCAAATTAGCAGGAGAAAGGTAAATTGTTGTCTTGCCTGTTCAGTGGTGATAGGAGGAATGTGAGGGAGAGATCACACATTCACAATGAATATCATCTCTCTTTATCAACTTCATTGTGCAATGCACAGATCAGCATAACATTTTTCAAGTCTTGTTTAGAATTGGTTACATGACCTATTGAAGTAAACATTAGTATATTGGGGCAAATATGATACATTTTAAAATCTTGCAAACACTTGACCAAACATTGCTTTTGTAGGAGTATATAGCAATATGACACAAGCGAGTGTCTGCATATGTTGTTACTTTTGTATTCAACAGAAAATGTTAATTAATGTTTAGGCAGAACTATTAAAAAGTGGTATTTGCAACCCTATGCAAGAGGAACAAGAAAAGGGATTATAATTAGAAACTAAAATAAAGCAAACAAAAATGAAAATTATAAAAAAACTCTCACCTAGCGTTGTCAGGGTAGCACTACCTGTTGCCTCATAATCTTCTCCATCAATAGCATTTTCTGCTCTGCATTCATATTCTCCGCCATCCACTTTCTTGACATTGTTGATCACTAGGCTTCCCTCAGTTTCATTGATGGTGTATTTGATCCCATTGGTCAACTGTAGTTCATAACAGGGGCAAAAAAAGGGAGTGTCAAAGAACTAAACAGAACTAATAATCATTATAAGTTCTATAGCACATTTCAGGACCATAGGCCCTCACAACGCACTTTACAAAGTGCAATTAACAATTCACGATAACCCTTATAAAAAAGATAACTTTTAAGGGCTTTAAAAAATGTAATGGAGTGTAGCGATACTGAAATAGCATTCCACAGTTTAGGGCCTCCACATGCCGGTGCTCTGTCACCATAGAGTATATAATATTGACCCTCTGTTGACATTTTATTAGACTGAATTAGATTGAATAAAGTCACACTCATCTGGGTCAATATTATATACCTTCTGGCAACAGAACTCATGGTACTGCAACAGTACAGCTGAGAGTGCTTCTTCTTCATAGTGACTGATTTTCATTAGAATTGAATATTTTCACACTCATCAGGGTCAAGATTATGTACTTTAAAGCCACAACAAAATCCACAGGAACAAAAACGGAGAAAGGTCACATTTTCTTTTCACAAATCTAGCATCAATGCAAACATGAATGCTCTCATTCTTTATGCTGATAACTGATATGAATGCAGTGTGCAGGGATGCGAACAAAACAACAAGAGTGTTAAGAATGTTGAGCAGCCTGCTTACCACTGATCCCTTGAAGGTCCATGTTATGGTTGGATCAGGTCTTCCTTTAGAATGGCAGATGAACTTGGCAGAGTCATCCTCTACAACACTTAGTCTCCTTGTCAGAGGCGTGAAACTAGTTATCCTAGCAGGGAAAGCTAGGGGTAGACAGCAAAGTCATGTCAGAGATATCAATACACAATGTTAGTAACATATTACAATATACAACTATCACTTGACTCCCTATTTATTAAATTTACTCACCAAAAATAAGAGTGCAAGGCTAACAATATATGCTTGTAAGGAAGTAGCCTGGGGAACGATGGCTTTCAGTCCTCCCTGAGGTAATTGATAATGAGGATCGATGGCCTACCAAAGGGCACAAGCGCATCAACTTGGATTGAACTAGGACCTCTTGGTTATGAGACCACTGCTTTAATTACCACTGAGCCATTGAGCCATTCAGTAGACTCTCAAAATTTGTATCTCTCTCTCTCTCAATAAAAATAAGTGAATACAGCTCATTAGCAACAAATCTAGTCTATACCAAATCAACAAATTTCTTCCATCATGGACCATCAAATAGAATTGCCTAAAAGGCCAGAGAAACAATGAAATAACTGAGTGATTGATTGATCTGAAATCACTCAGGTGAAGTCTTAGACATGCCTTGTGAAAACCTGCAATATATTCTTGTTAAGAATTTGGGGCAGATTTCAAAGTGACCAAGGTACAAATGTATACTCACAGACTACATTGAGTACAACACTGGCGAGTTCCTCTTTGTACTTGTTGGTAGATATACACTGGAACAAATTGCTGTCTGTTGTATGTAGGTTTGTGATAGCTATGGTTGCTAACTGGGGGTCTCCAGTCACCACAGTCCATCTTTCTGTATCTATGTTGGCTGTCAAAGGAGAAAGAAAATATTTCTAAACAACCGAAAGTTCAGATTTAAAGGTCTTATTCATAAAGTTTTGGTAAGGCTTCAGAAAAATTTCATAAGATTTCTTTGATTTCAGATGACAATTAGCAAGATACTTGTAATACTATGCTGCTATCAAGTTTTTCCTCAAGAGAAATATTCAACTAATAAGACGGAAGACATAGTTTATACACCTGGCCTGGCACATAAATTAAAACAATGTCAATTTGCACTAGGCAATTATGAGGATTGTGTGTCTGCCACACACATGCCATCTTCACTTGAAATGCTGAGATTGTTGTGCAGGCAGCCATCAGGTTGGTAGGGTTCTAGTGAAGGGTAGTATTTAGCTGTGATCTAGCATTCCTTCTGAATATTTATATTGAAGTTTACTACAAATAATGGATGGAATATCAAATAAAAATCGGACATATCACTTGTGATACAAGGAGAACATATATACTATATGTTACACATTTCACTCCAATTTTCTTTCTGCTATCAAAACTGTAAATGAGCTTTTATTAAAAAAAAAATTAAAAAAATTAGTTGACTTCACTTTCACATTGTCATCCTACTACACAAATTCCACAATTCGTACTATTACTGCTAATTCTACTAACAGGTCTGTTCCCCTGTAGTACCAGTACTACTGGTACTTTGCTACCTATACTTATTATTGTAACTTCAGTCAATTCTTAACTTTCAATTTCATAACATAAGTTGTATCATACAAAATAGGATGAATTCATCTCTTTGAAGCTAGAAGGGTGTTAACTCATATACTTTAAAATAACGCCCTTCTGTATCTGAACAGACAAACTGTTCTTTTTACATTAATAATAAATATGACTGCAGCTAGAACAGAGGAAGTCCTCCGAGTTCAACACTGAAATGAAAATGCCCTATAGCTGATCTTACATTCAAAATCAGCCCAAGTTTGTCCATTAACAAGCCATTCAACAGTGGGCGGTGGAACACCCTCAGAACGGCATTCAATGTCCACTGATTCACCAGGTCCCTTGGTTTCATTGGAGGGTGGGGCTAGGAAATATGGTGAAGCTAAATAAATGAAAAGGAAGAGAAAAGTATGTGAAATGAATCACTATGAACTTAGTCTATTTCAATTTGTTTTATAAAAGAGAAATATTAACTTCAATAACTGTATTGTATGGTATCGTTGTATACTTATATCCTGAAGGTCAATAGCCTACAAAATTATATATATCCCACGTACACCACATTAACAATTGGTTCAATTTATAACATAGTAGAAGAAAATGAAATGGACTCCTACAAAAGGTCTCAATACACAACTACTTAACATTGTACCTTATTCATTTGACAGAGTAAGACTTTATTAAAGCACAGATGTTGTTACTATTGACAGGATACAGTATTAAACTAAGCATTTGCAGGCATGGATTTTTTTCTTGTTTACATCATTATTTGACTTTCAACTTACATTCCACAGTAACTATTGTGCTGAATTCATCATCCCCTCCTGTGTTTGATGCAACACATGTATACGTTCCCTCGTCACTGATCTCAACAGCGGAGATGACCAGCGCCTGCCCGGATTCTTCAATAGATACTCGTCCTCCAGACTGTAGCTGCTCCTCTCCTTGCTTCCATGTGATTACAGGGGTTGGGCTGGAGAAAGGGGGAAAGGGAGAAAGGGAGAAAGAGAGAGGAAAAGACAGAGATATTTTCATGCAATAGGCCAATTTTGTTATGTAATCAAAATTAGTTAAAAAATCTTTGTTAATAGTGCCTTGTTAGGACAAACATTATGGCTTGTCCTACCTAACAACACGTAATGTGTGCAATTTGCATGCCGACTATTGAAATACAATTACTACAAACAGGTGAATTCACGAATTTGTAAAATGAAAGATTTGTGCTTTAAATTTGATTACATTACAAAAATGGTCTATTCACCATGTTATGCCCTACACAATATTTTTTAAAGCCATTACAGTTGGATCTTTTAAAGAATTTGTACAAATATTTTTCAAAAAGAAGATACAAGTATATGCAAGAAAAGTAAGGAAAAAATATATCTCCATTATGGAAAAGTTCAGTTGAAAAAAATTTAGGACAGGAGAAATTTGTCTTCAACTAAAGTAATGCAATAAGAAAAGATAGAGAGAGAGAGAGAGAGGGAATAGAGGGTTAACCTTAAAACATACTTACTATCCAAAAGCAATGCATTTCAGCTTAAATGACTGAGTTCTAATGGCAACTTCGCTTGCTGCTGGGTGACTGTCTAAGTGGGCTGCACTTGCCACTGCTGGCAAATCTGAAATTATACAGTTAATCATAAACAAGTTTAGTCATACTTTAACACAAAAATGTTGATGATTGGTTAGTCATCTAAAAGCAAATTGAAGCTTGTAAATGAGGAACTCATGAACCCACTGCTTCAAATCCTATCCAAGGGACTGGGTGGTTGAAGATCAATGCCTTCCAAAGAGCCACTAGTACATCAACTTGGATATAGACCATATGAACCTTTGTTCTTGTGCTTACGCTACTACTTTTCTTCCTCTGATAAATCATATTGGTGTTTTTTGTGATGATAATAATGATGATAATGATGATGGAGGTGGTGGTATTGTTTATACTACTACTACATATATAACTATGTACTATACTACTACTACTACTACTACTACTAATACTACTTCTACCGGTAGTACTACTACTACTACTTCTACTAATACCAAAGTATTCTTATGCAAGAAAACAAATCAATATCCAAATGCTACATGTATATCTTGGTATAATTTTGTTCCAATTATAAAAGAAAATATGTTCATTATTATTCCCTGATTAAGATGCATTCTTACAATGAAGACTAGAATGATATGCACATTGAAAATTGAAGGCAAATAATGCACGATGGTTAAGACTTGACTCCACTCCAGCCCAATTGAGTGATTTACAGAGTAACTGGAAGGGATCCCCAAAAAATAGATCGATCTGCAACTGCATGCAGTCGAAAATGATGCCTCCATCATAGAGCAATTTTACAAACCAAAACAGAAGCAATTTTAGAATTCAAGTTTGATTCTAATCCATTAACAGGTTTTCAGAATATCCTGACTTAAATGACCCCCATGACATTTGACCTTTGACCTCAGGACCCCCAAAATCTAATCAGTTCATTGGCTAATTTGCAAGATACATACATGTCTTGAGTTTGATTATAATCCATCCATCTCTTCTATGATAATGTGATCACAAGTTATTTTTGCATACATAATGAGCCCTGTGACCTTTGACCTTGAGACCCAAAATCTCTTCAGTTCATTAGCTCTGCAAGATACATACATGATTCAAGTTTGGCAGAAATAGATCACTTGGTTCTTGTGATAACGCGATCACTAGAACAAGATGTACAGATGGACCTATACTGACGGACAACCCGTAAACATAATGCCCCTGGCTACTTCTGCCTTAAATATCAAATGGGAACCTGTACCACTAAATTAATCGTAATTAAAATGAGGACGTAATTAAATGCGCAAAACTAACTAAGCCGTGCCAAAAAGGACAACAAATCCTCAAGTTTCAACAGTGACTTAGCTGTAGATGAGTTCTCTCGGCGTAAATAGAATAGAAAGAGGAAAATTGGGGGCGTTCGGTTGCGCACATGAACCCTGGGCGATGTATTGGGGTGGGGCTTGCGCAAATGTGACGTTTTAGTTCTCGATGGCTGCATAGTTTAGATAAAACTAGCAAATAATAGGTAGAAACATCTATTGTGGTAAATACACGGGCTAGCTGGTTGTGCTTATTATAACCAACATGTACCAATGACCATTTTTGTCGCTTCATTATCTTTTGCATGTATTTGTTCCTTATTTCATCTATTTCATTCTATAAACGTGAAGTATTTATTTCTTGTAATTATGTATTTTGTTGAATATGACTGTAACGCCAGTGGAAAACAATTTTCTATGTAACTTGTTTGCAAAGACCAAATAAAATATCTTGTATCTTGTATCTTGTATGAAAAAGCCAACAAAAAGCTAATATTGGCATTGGCTGGAATAGAACATATAAGGTGCTATCTTGCTTTTCAACGGCGGGTTCAAAATTACCGAATATTTGTGGGGCCCTACAAATATTAGAAATGGTTATACTTATGGATATTTCAGCCGTCTCTGAACCAATTTGGTTCAAACAAAATGTTTTTATCATTTAAATTGTGTATTCTTTCAAATTTGACACTCAGTTTTTCATCATCTCACAAAACAAACTATCCCTTTAACTATACATCTAACATAACCTACTACCGGTAGTTAGAAAACATTCCAAATTAATAGTTACAGGTATATGACTTGTTCTTGAATTACAGCGAATCATAATCAAAATTGCATTCATATTTTTAAAATAGAGGGAATAAGTGGTGCAGGATTTTCATCTACAGTCAATATGAATTTGGAACTTATCGAAATCCTTGAATTATCGATTTATCTTAATATACTTCAGTCCAGTAAATGATAGCAAAGACCGAGAAGAAGCAGAAGGAAAAGGATAATGCAGAATGTATGGATTTTTTTTTTAATAGAGAGAGGGGGACGGTTATCTACGAACAATTAAGTAATATGAATTGAAGAAGATAACACAAGGAAAGAAATGCATTTTAATGGAATAACAGGCATATACAAGACAGGAGGGTTGTAAATCTAAATCTTAGCCTCTTTTTGTATTACCAGGTACTCTAAAACCATAAACATTTGTGGACTGTAAACAACAGCCATTCATACAGCAAGCAATTTTACCAAATTGTAAATATTTAGTGTTGTGTCTATTATGGTACCATGACACAAAATCTTTGGCGAACTTAACCACTCCTGAAATTCACAAAAAGAATTCATGCGTGCAAAAGTTTCTGGTTTGACAGTGTCTATGTTAATAGGTATCAACTGCTACACCTACCTATTACACTCAGCGTGATTTTTGGTGACCTCTGAAACAACCCTACAACGTTATTGATGGCTAGACAGTAGTAGCCTTTAGCGTCGCTTGCAATAACGTTTGAAAAAATCAGGTTCCCTTGTGGATCCTGGTTAATCCGTGCATTGTATGTGATGGGTGTGGGTTTGGGAGCTGCATCGGTCCAGTAAATCATGGGAGCAGGATTGCCATTAGGGACACCGGGGGATCCACCACAACGGAGCTTCAGGGGTTGTCCCTGGCTCAATTGTACCATTGCAGGTGCAGTGTTCTCAAACTGTTCCATGACTGGAGATCAAAACGGAGACAACAGAAACATGTAGGTTTTATAACTTGGTACTCTAAGTCAAAACTGACCAATGATCCTAGATCTATAATAATCCTAACATCCCAATTCTCTATTTCATAGAGTATAATGACATCAATTTTGTGAACCAGAACATGAATGACACTTGATGATGGGCTTCACCAATAGATTTTTCAATTAAAAACTTACTGTAAAAGTAGAAATATTTTGTGGTAAATTAATGTTTGCATATTTCGCGCTAACATCAAAAAGCACAAATTTTAGAACTCGCAAAAATATAAGCATGATTTCTTATGCATGTTTTGAACAGACTGAATTGCATGCAATACTTGTACAAATGCACCGATATGAATGAAAATAATAGAGTGAAGTGTGCAACGCAAATTTAAGAGCCTGAGAATATGTTTTTGGGTTGCTCAGCGCTAAAAATGAATCCTGCGAAAACAGCTTTACAGTACTAGGACTTATATTCATTCGTTCCATACGACACTATGCTAACAATGAAGGCATCAACTTACATGCCAATGATGTCCTAATCTTCTGGGACATTGCTGTACCAAGCCTGTTCTTAGCAAAACATTGGTACTGTCCATCGTCTGCTGTTGTTAATGATTCGATCACTAGGTTCCCCCCATCCAGGCTAGCGTGATCATTGCTGTCCACATCAAATAAAGAACCGTCCTTCTCCCAGTAGTACCTGGTATTGAAATAAATCATTGAAACATAATTAAATATTATAAGACGGTTAGAAGAATCCCTGCAATCTGATCGGTCAATTAGCGTTCAGTTATTTATACTAGATGCACGAGATATCAACACGATATGTGCGAAATTGGAATCGATAACTCCGATATCCCGATTGTTTGCATTTTCTCGCTTCTCCACTATGGAAAAAAAAACCTAAACAAGATTTAGATGGCGAAATCGCGGCAGCCATTTGATTTTCAAGCTTCTGTAAGAAGAAGAATTATCAAAATTGTTGGATGATTCAGATGCGGCTAGCATGAAAAGTTCAAATAAAGTATGGATTCTCAAAGTTGGAAAAGTTTGCACAGATCAAGAACGTCAATTCAGGAGACATTTTTACGCCAGAATTGGACAAACTGTTATCATTCTAAACTAAGTTCTATGCTTCTGTACATATAGACTGACGGTGAGTTGTAAACCTAGACTGTCTTTAGTACCATCGCTGTTGCATACAACGCCACTTTATTTGGATCACTGTACTTTAGATATCAGTAATAAGTAATATCAGATATTAGATATTAGTAACAAATTTCAATTTCTCGAGAGCACACGTATGTTTAAGGCTGTGTTGGTGAAACTGAAGCGAGAGGGGCCGGGAAGCACCACACATAAAGCCTCAATTTCTGTACTTGATATGGACAAGATCCAGACCTCTTCTAATTTAGATTGCACCTCCCCAAAACTCAAAAAAGCTTGCAAAATAAGTTTTTATTGATTTAATGACTTTCTTTTGTTAAGGTTTCATGTTAAGGTCAGTTAGGCCTAAGTCATTATTTGTCTTAATCCATTGCACTAATAACAGACAAATTATGCAAATTTAAAAATCATGCTTTCCGGTAATTACCGGAAAGCAATATTTTGCCATGCATCCAGTAAATCTGTATAATAACAAATTTTTGTATTTTTGACGATTTTTGGGGCCCCATCTTATAAAACAGATGATGCACAGGATTAATTTGTGGGTGGGTGGAATTGTGTGCACGCAGTACCTTTGAATTTGGTCTAAAACCATTCAAAGGTACCTTGTGCACACGATTCCTACCGATGTACGCACTCAAACCTGTGCATTATTTGTATACTATATTATCACTTTCATCCTACCAATCCCCCTTTCCACCCCCATGGTGAGCATTGTTTCTTCTCTCTTCTGTCCACTCTAAACTCTCTGGCCCGAATTCACAAAGGAGGTTTAGATTTAACCCAGGCTTAATCGCGTCATAATACGTCATAACCCCGAGCTTTAGACCATGGGTCATTATTTTGGTATTCACAAAGGAAGTTTAGATTTAACCCAGGCTAAATCGCGTCATATTACGTCATATTTTTAACCTGCTCAGAAGGGTGGTTTAAAACAGCGGACTAAATCTAACCCACGGTTTAACGCGTCATATGACGTCATACCAGCGAGCTTTGGCTTTTTAGCGCAGACGATCGTACAAATTTTGTTGACAAATTTGTGGTGAAACAAAGTGAAGAGACCTTCACAAAGTTGCTGTTTTTTCAACTTTGATATCCTACATTGTAAGTATTTTTAGTTATTCACAACATATTTGTACCATATTCTCTGTTCTGCTACAATGGAAGCCCAATTAAACATGTTTTATGTGCGTAAAAAGTGCACGAATAATAATCTTCATCGTAAGTTGCACAGCCTTTGCGAACATTGTCGCAGAACCTTACGCAGCTCGGACCCATGCGTGTGTATTTGCGTTGTGTACGTTGTTTATGTAATCCTGCGAGGCAAGGCAATTTCGCAATAACTGCGAATGTGCCAGCTAACAATACGAAATTAGTTAGGTCTATATCATCACACAATTGTGTGATTCGGGAAGAAAAATATGTTAATCATGACATTTGAGACATTCCTGGCCTCGGGGGGGGGGGGGGGGGTAGCGACAGTTCCATTTGTATTTTCTGCTCTAAGTTCTGATGCTGCTTCTCATCTGACTATTAAACGGAGGAGAACGAAAAATGCCGAAATGAAAATGAAAATTCTTCCACGCTGATGGATTTTACTATAGTCTAGTCTAGGCCTACTAGACCTCTATATACAGAGGCCTGGTCTAGACCTAGATCTAGACTCTAGTACTACTAGATCTAGGCCTACACTGACACTCAGTACTGACTGAATAAGACTTGAGCTTGAGCTCGAAGTCGGTGGCAGTGAGACACGCAAACACGACGTGGGCCTAGGCTAGATGATGATAGACCTAGATCTAGGTCTAGGCCTAGATTCTAGATCTATCTAGATCTAGATCTAGTCCTCATTCTCAAGAAATTAGTCAAGCACGCCAAACCATGGCATGAATTTATTAAAAGTATTTTGTAAATTATTGTAAAAGATGCAGATCTAGATCTAAGTAAGTTAGACTAGACCTAGGTCTAGAATCTAGACCTAGATCTAGTCTAGACCTCTAGATCTATTCTAGATTTAGAAATTGAAATGGAATAAAATATTTTTCAAAATAGACCTAGGGTCTAGACCTAGATCTAGTCTACTAGGTCTAGTCTAGTAGATCTACTCTAGACTTTCTAGATCTAGAACTAGTAGACCTAGATTCTAGGCCGTAGGGTCTACCGGTATAGGCCTAGACCTCAGGCTCTAGGTCTACTACCTCTAGATCTAGAATCTAGATCTAGTCTATGTGGTCTAGATCTAGACAGTCTCTCTAAACCTAGTCTACTTTTCATAAATTCATGTGTCTCACCGTCACTGAGTTCGATTCGAGCACAAGTCTGAGCTGAATGAGAGGTACTTTGTCTTTAGGCCCATCTAGATCTAGATCTAGACTAGACTGTACTGACTGTCGAATGTCTCTAGATTCTACACTCAACTCCTACAAATTTATACTACATCATGATCATGTCTAGGCCTAGAGTCTACATCAATACATTGTTGTACTTGAATTTTGAAGCAAGTTTAAAATCTGTGCAAGCAAGTAGCCAATAAATCAATGTGTGTTCTTCCTAATCTACATGTAATCTTAGTCAAAAAAATCAACCTTTCACATGGGACATCTAATGCTAATTTACATGTATCTAATTTCACATTTTATCAAGCATGAGTAGATTTTTAACAAAACATGACAGGAATTGGCCCCTACGTTCTTATGGAGGTTCAGTGACATCATCTTTCCTAATTACCCAATAGTATGAATCAATAGCACTCATTTCTTTAATGCAATCAAAGTATCGTTAATATTTTTTTTAGAGTTTGCAAAAGCTATTCAAAATCAGATTGTCTACAATACAAAGAATGCAAAACATGTAATATCATAGGATTTATTTGATAAACAATGAATGATATTTTTTCATTTCATGTTCTAATTTTAATTCACTTTTTTTCTATTTTGTTGTGACAGAGACAGCATGGCTGAATATATTCACCATCTCCGCCAGCTTGATTGGAACAGAGAGTTGATAGGCAGACCTCAGAGAGGCCTTTGTGACCCATGAACCCTTTTGAAGTGTATGATGATGAGTCATTTCGGACCAGGTACTGGTTTTCCAAAGAGGCAGCGCTCTACCTCATCAACTTGGTGGATGAAGAGCTGAGGAGGACGACAGACAGAAACGACCCAATACCTATGCAGGTAGTGACAGCACTTCGATTCTATGCTGTTGGTGAGTAATTTACCTTATTTAGTATTTAGTAAATTTCTATTTAATCTGGGCTGAGCGAAAAAGTAAAAGGGTAAAATTGCGGTTACCATGTTTTGCGGGAGGTTTTTTCATAAATCGGGAGATTCTACATCAAAGCGGGAGGAATGGCGTGGTGGCGTGAGACTACCTCTAAATGCAAGAGGGTTGACAGCCCTGATGTAATAAAAAATCTATTCTACAATTGTAAGGACATTAAACATTTCTCAGTTTGAGAATTTGATCTGGCCATGTAACTTGTAAGAAATTGTACTAGTTGATATTTCACTGAAAGGATTTTTTTTTTTTTACAGCATCATTCCAAAAGATGCATGGTGATGAGGCACAACTTTCACAGTCTTCTGTATGCAGAGTCATCAAAGACGTGTCAGAAGTGTTTGCAAGAAGAAGGAAACAATTCATGAAGTTCCCAACATCAAGAGAAGAAGTAGAAGCAACACAGCAGCAGTTCTACCAATACTGCAGGTTGCCAGGTTTTCTAGGTGCAATTGATAGGACTCATGTCTACATCAGGAGTCTTGGTGGAGATCAAGCCCTGTATTTTATTAATAGGAAGAACAGATACTCTATTAATGAAATGAAAAATTTCCCTTTTTTTGGAGATGCTCCCCATTTACTTTTAATCCAATTAATTAAATGACCGATATGGAATTGGTTCACCCTTTAGTTTCTCTGAACGAAACGTACACCCATGCAGTACTGTGGTCTGAAACAATTAGACCGTATGATTTGAAATCTAATGGTTGATATAGTTCCTCCCAAAAACATTTTTGCAAAAGGTACCAACCACTTTGAAAGGGAAATCGTCATCATCTTCATCATCATCAACATCATCACTGAAATCGTTATTTGACTGCTTCATCACCATCGCCACCGACAACATTGCTGTCATCATTATCATCACTGACATCATCATCGACTTCAACGTTGTCTTCGTCAATAACTTTGAATACTTGCTTTGATTATCCATAGTAAATCCTCAATATTTAAATATAAATTTCTCTTGTTTGATGGTGTGGTTTTTCTCGTGAAATCATTAAGTTAGGAGGTAAACGTTTTACAAGTGAATGACCTACTTTGTTTATCTTGTTTAATTATTAATATACCATTTGCTGTTATCTATTACTTATAATTACCCAGGACACACCATGAATTAAAATGGATTCGGTATGTTTCGCTAAATCCAAACACCCACAGAGAGAGAGAGAGCAAAAGATAAAGAGAGAGATGAAGAAAGAAGGAGAAAGGGTATGTTTGAGAGAGAGAGGTGGAGAAAAAAGTGAAAGAAAAGGGGTACGAGAGGGATTTAAAGAAATGGAGTTCTAACGAAATAAAAAGATATTTGAGAGAGGTGGGGTGGAGAGCTGGTGAAAAAAGAGAGACAACAAACAAAAACAAGGAAGGTGAAAGAGTGAGAAGTACAGACGAAATTTACAAAAAGTTCTTTTCTTTTTGTTTAAATCACTACTCCCTTGAGAAATGTAATAAAGCAGAAAAATTAAGAAAAAAAATGAACGCCCCCCTAAGAAAAGAATTAATATAGCAAATAAACAAATTCATAAAAAATGCATGCCCCCCCCCCCTAAGAAAAAAATTAATGCCCCCCCCCCTAAGAAAATTAAAAACAAAATTACCCCCACCCCCAGTAAAGCCCCACCCCCTAAAAAAACAATTAATGCCCCCTCCCCCCTATGAAAAATTAAGAACAAAATTAACCCCCCCTCCCCCTCCCTCAAAAAAAAAAAACCATCCCCTAAGAAAACAATAAATATCCCCTCCCCCCCCCCCCCCCCGAATTAGGCCTAATAATTCTTTATCACATGTCAAGACTGCCTTGTTTTTGCTGTCCTCCTATTTTATATGACCAGTAAGCCCGGGTTTTTTTTCTCAATACATCTATGCATTTTATGCATTAATGCCAGTATTTTCTATCAGATAGTATTTATTGTAACCTTTCAGCCCTTTCTTTCTACATCATCAACACATTCTGGACTAAACGTCATCGATCGCTTTCGCTGCCTCTACGGAGTCTACGCTATATAACACGAGTCTACTCTTACTTCGGATTGATTAATTGCTAAACTAAAGTGTGACCTATGCTCTAAAATCATCATAACAATCAACGAAAATGTGATCATATAGCTCTAAAATGAACACTACATCATAGAAAATGTTCACTCTGGTACAAGGGTCGTTTACAGAAGTTTTTTGTGGACTCTTCCACGAAAACTGTCGATGTTTAGTGTGTTGTGATGCCCAGCTGATCATAATTATGTCGGACGATTATAGGCCATGAATTAACAACGATAGTGAGGAATTATGGAGGTAATTTATGCGAAATTCGGTAATATTTTGAGGACATCTGTCAGAGAACTGTTTTAGTATGTGAATAGTGGTTTAAAGTCTTATCTCAACTTAGAATCGGTCGGTTTTCAGTCTCTACTTGTAGGCGAAGAGTGATAGCCCAAATACAACTGAATCTGGACTTAGCAGACGACGGTGAACTCGGTGGAGTAACCAAGTGTACTGAGCGCGCATGCTCAGTTCAATGCTTCAATTCTGCGCATGCTCATTTTATTTTTTTGCTCTCTTAGGCATGCTTAAACCGTGGGTTAAACCGTGGGTTAGATGTAGACCATGGGTTATTTAACCCACGCTTTGTGAATACCGAGCGAGGTTTAAACCGTGGGTTAGATTTAGCCTGGGCTAAATAACCCAGGGTTAGATTTAGCCTGGGTTAAATCTAAACCTCCTTTGTGAATTCGGGCCTCTATGTTTAGCTACTTTATGGAGACATAATAATACAGGGTTCACACATTCTGTACCAGGTGCGAGAGACGCTTTATTCTTACATCAACTCTACGCCATAACAACAGTGGGCGCTATACACATTGTAACACCTTTCCTTTTAAAACAATCAATAGAATTGCTTCTTTAACACATGCAATTCTGTATTTGCAAACCATCAGGATAACCGTTTTAAATGTGTATTATAAAGTGTGATTTAAAACATGTCCAGGCTTATTGAAAACTGTGGAGTGTGATATTTGGATTCACAAAGTAGCATATTATGTGTTAGCACTATTCCGGGTACAATATATCTCCTGAGATAACAACTGGTGGGCAAACTTACCATAATTATGTTACACTCATGTTTTTAAAATACCCTTTATAACCTTACCGAATTTGAAGGCTCTCAAATACATATACATGTAGTTTGAAATATAACACAAATTCTTAACAAATCAAATATCACAATTTTCCTTCTTGAACTGTGTATGAATACCAATGATTCATTTGTTAAATCTAAACTTAAACAAAACCATATAAAGTGTTACTTAATTACTTCTGCATAATAGTCTTTCAGATAGGTGGGTCATCTTCTGCTTCGTGTGCTTCTGCGAAACTGTTGCACTGGGGGTTGCGTTTCTTGCATGTCCTTATTAGTGCTGGCTTCACGTTCTTCATCGATCTCGCGTCACGACTGATGATGTGGCGAAAACGAAGACATCGTGAAATCTGGATCACACGCTTCTGCTGTCTTTCTCAAATGTCTGCGATTTCTACGTCCATGTACACCGCTCTCCGTTTCAACGATATATGATCGATGCACTACTTCTTTAACTACTTTCGCTTTCTCCAACGCGACATTCTCTCCCCTGTGGCTGAATTCGAACTACATCTCCTTTCTGCAATGGCTCGAGATTCTTTGCATCGCGATTGTAGTATTTCTCGTCGCTTCTGATTTGCTTGCTTACGCTTCTTGACATCTGTAATATCCCGCAGGTATATACTGCCAGCTACGGCAGGGAGTACACACAGACATGCACGGAATGTAAGTGCTTGAAACGGAACGTCAAGATGTTGAATAAATAAACTCACTTCCTAAATACCCTAGTTCAAGATGTATCTTTGTTAATTACATAAAGATAGAGATTTTACAATGGCGACGAGACGGGATCCACTTTGTGCTCTACTGTTCGACAAAAAAGTGAACTTTTGACTTTTTTTCCACAGACGGTACGTACACGTACGTGTGATGGTGACTGAGTGTGTACCGAGTAACTTTTGTGCCCCACGTATTGACATTCATGTGATCCAGTGAATAGCCCAATATGTCTATGCCCATTCTACCACCGTTTGACCCTCACGGGGACAGTGCATCTTTGAGTCAGAGATGGGAACAGTATATAAAAAGATTTGAAGGAGCCATGGTTGGGTTCAATATCATCGGACCAAAACGAAAACGGGCCCTTCTGTTGCACTATGGAGGTGAACAGCTCCAGAATGTGTTCGACACCCTACCTGATACAGGGACTGACAATGATTATGAAAGGGCATGTGATGCTCTTAAAGCCCACTTCGTGCCGAAGAAGAACATCATTTACGAGACGATTTTGTTTCGTAGACTCACCCAAGAAGCTGATGAAAACGTTGCACAATTTTGCACCAGATTACGGAAGGAAGCGGAAAAGTGTCAGTTCACAGAGGTGGAACGTGAATTAGTCACTCAGATTATCACCGGCTGTCGGTCAGGACAGTTACGTAGACGCGCCCTTGAGAAACAGACATCTCTCGACACACTTATAGAGCTAGCTCGATCACTTGAGTTATCACATGAGCGGGCGGATGGAGTCGAAGCAGACAAGGTTACACAATTCCATCGCGTTTCTTCACAACAGAAAGGGCGTGCACGTCCCAACCAGAAATCATCACAGTGTGGAAATTGTGGCTATGGCTATCCTCACACTGGAGACTGCCCTGCAAAGGGCAAACGCTGCAACACCTGTAATAAAATGAACCACTTTGCATCAGTTTGCCGCAATGGCAAACCAGTCAAGTCTGTCAGCGATGATAATGCCACATCACTCCCAAGTGCAGACACCTCGCAGAACCCTGTTGACACGATCCATGAGTATATGTTCGCAGTGTCAAACACCAAGCCGCCAACACATGTAGGTATAACCATCGATGGCATACGCTGTTCTATGATTATCGACTCGGGATGTTCGCGAAACATCATCGATGAGCCTACCTACAAGAAACTGAACGTGAGCCTTAAGAAATCTTCTATCCGCCTCTTCCCGTATGGTTCGAAAACACCCTTGAGTGTCCTAGGTGTGTTTACCGGTAGCCTCGAGTCACAGAGAAAAACCACTGCTGCAGAAATATATGTGGTGAAGGGCTCATATGGATGTCTTCTTGGGCGTAGCACTGCTGAAGATCTCAATTTGATCATCATCAACGACACCGCCAATGCTGTCAATGCAGAAAATGACTATACATCTGCATACTCAAACCTATGGTCGGGGGTTGGGAAGCTGAAAGACAAGAAGGTGAAACTCCATATTGACACCTCAGTTCCTCCAGTCGCACAACGGTTTCGCAGTACACCATTTCATCTGCGAAAACAGATTGAGAAACAGCTTGCTGAGCTACAGGACGCCGACATAATCGAGGATGCTACTGGGCCGACTCCATGGGTTTCGCCGATTGTAGCCGTTCCCAAGCCAAATGATCCACAGAATGTTCGGATTTGTGTGGACATGAGGGCGGCTAATAAGGCTGTCATCAGAGAGCGTCATCCTACACCTACAATGGATGAAATCATCACTGAGTTGAACGGGTCCAAGGTATTTTCTAAGTTGGATCTGAAATCTGGATACCATCAGCTCGAGCTTGAACCTGAGAGCAGATACATAACCACGTTTGCAACGCATGTTGGACTGAAGCGCTACAAGAGGCTGAATTTTGGCATATCCTCTGCGAGTGAAGTTTTTCAGAACGCCATTCGTCAGACATTAGAAGGCATACCAGGAGTCCTCAATGTGTCTGATGATATTCTTGTACATGCACCTGATGAAGCGTCACACAATGAGAGGCTGAATACACTCTTTCAACGTCTGCAAGAGCAAGGACTGACCCTGAACACGCGGAAATGCCAATTCAACAAGACAACGATTTCTTTCTTTGGCCTTGTATTCTCAGCAGAAGGAGCGTCGCCTGATCCTGATAAGGTTGACGCTATCCACCAGGCTGCACGTCCGCAAAATGCCCAGGAAGTGAGAAGTCTTCTTGGCATGGCCAGTTATAGCTCGCGTTTTATTCCCAATCTCGCGACAATCACTGCACCTCTCCGTAGCCTCATGACAAAAGGAGTGAAATTTGAATGGAATCAAGAGCATGAAGCAGCGTTGAAAGCGTTGAAGGATTCCATATCAAAAAGTGCAGTATCATCATACTTTGACACAGCCAAGCGTACAATTCTGTATGTCGACGCCAGCCCAGTGGGACTGGGAGCCATGTTGACCCAAGAGGGAAGTACAATCATATATGCTAGTCGTTCCCTTACACCAACAGAACAAAGATACAGCCAGATAGAGAGAGAAGCTCTTGGTATTGCTTGGGGTGTTCATCGTCTTCACACATATCTTTTTGGTCGGAACTTCACGGTGGTCACCGACCACAAGCCTCTGATCCCTATCTTTGGAAAGCCAAAGATTGTACCATCAGCACGCATTGCAAACTGGATGTTGAAACTCCAGCACTACGACATGGATGTAATCCACGCCCCTGGAAAGACAAACCCAGCTGACTACATTTCACGGCATCCCTGTAGTGATAGCGCTAGTACACCAATGCCAGATGTCGAAGCCTACATCAACTTTGTGGCTCATCATGCAGCTCCAAAAACCGCCAGTCTCGACGACATACGATCAGAAACAGCCCGCGATTCTGCATTACAAGCTACGATCGAAGCCTATCACAGTGGAAAATGGGAGAATCTCAAAGGCTCTCATCGCGCTATGTGGAATGTTCGCAATGAAATTGCAGTCACTGAGGATGATATTGTGCTGAGGGATAAGCGTATTGTGATACCAGAAGCCCTTCATAAGCGTATCATCGATATCGCACACGAGAGTCACCCAGGTATTGTGCGTACGAAAGCATTGCTCCGCTCAAAGGTTTGGTTTGAATCGCTTGATAGTAAAGTGGAATCACTTGTGAAAGATTGCCCTGTATGCCAAACCGTACGCGATATCCGTACGCCTCTGGAGCCCCTCAAGATGTCACAAATGCCACCCGGTCCTTGGCAGAATTTAAGCATCGATTTCTGTGGTCCGTTACCAACAGGAGAGTATTTGATGGTACTCATTGATGAGTTTTCGAGATACCCAGTTGTAGAGGTTGTAGGTTCAGTGTCCGCTAGAGCTGTGATACCCGTTCTTGATAAAGTGTTGTCTGTATTTGGATTTCCGAAAGTCCTAAAGAGCGATAATGGAAGCCCATTCAATTCGAGTTCATTCGCCGATTACGCGTCTCACTGCGGATTTCAGCATCGTCGAATCACTCCTCACTGGCCTAGAGCTAATGCTCAAGCAGAAGCATTTAACAAACCACTCATCACAGCCGTGCGCGCTGCACACCTCGAAGGAAAGAATTGGAAACAACAGCTGTACATATACCTACGACAATATCGTGCCACACCACACTCTTCAACGCGAGTAAGCCCATTTCGATTGATGTTTAATCGAGAACCGGTTACGCGCCTCCCAGAAGTAGATGCTGCACATGACAACACATCATCAATGGTCAACGATGAAATTGCTGCCAGTCACTCGAAAGCGATAGCGAATGATCATGTAGCGAAAGCAAAGCAAAAATCCTACGCTGACAAGCGACTTCACACAGTGAAATGCGACTTCAAAGTAGGTGACAAAGTGATAGTGCGTAATGATGCACGAGGTGATAAATTCACACCCCCGTATAATCCTACCCCTCTAGTGATTATCAAGAGGAAGGGTAACATGATCACTGCTAAATGTCAATCAACATCATGGTGCGTCACACGCAATGTATCCTTCTTTAAGCGATCGCCTTCACAGTCACAGCTTACTCAACAGACGGACAAGTCAGAACAAAGTGACAAAAACTCAGAAACTGTGGTCCCAAACCGCACCAGAAGGCCACCAGCCTATCTAAAGGACTACAAAACCTAAACTGAATACTAAAACCATTGAAGAAGAACTTTTGTAACCAATGTTTAAAGTTGTTTTGTGAAATGCTAAGATGCTTTTGTTCATATCCTAAGGGATATTGCATTTATGTTTCATTATTCTGTTGTTATTAATCACACATGCAAGAAGATGTGTTTATTCATGTTCATTCATTTTGAGGGAAAGAATTCCTGTCATTTTGAGAGTTTAGTGTTCCATACAATACATGTACCAAAACAGTGTTTGTGTATTTGATACATTATGTTCATTTAAGCTAAAGAAAAGGAGGAAGAAATATGCTTTCTATGTTTGAAATACAGTCAGTCATTTTGAAACGGTATGATCTCTTATTAATTGATCTGTTTGTAACCATGGTAATACTCAATTTGTGAAGATATATGTACCAAATACATGTACCTGGAAAAAACATTTTTCAACCTGATATACATAGTTCTGTACACTGATCATGCATGTACTTCTTTGAAGAAAAACAATTATAGTGAAATTTTGTATTTGAAAGAAAGATACAAACACACTAAACCTTTATATTGATATTTTCATTTTGTTACTCTTGAAAGTGTCAAGAGAAAATACATGTATGTGTAACAAGTTTATTGTTTTATGATTATGAAACAAATCTAAAGAAAAGGAGGGATGTAATATCCCGCAGGTATATACTGCCAGCTACGGCAGGGAGTACACACAGACATGCACGGAATGTAAGTGCTCGAAACGGAACGTCAAGATGTTGAATAAATAAACTCACTTCCTAAATACCCTAGTTCAAGATGTATCTTTGTTAATTACATAAAGATAGAGATTTTACAACATCCATCACTACTTTTGGATCAAGTAGTTCCGCTGCTATTGGAACATTGTTCTTCTTTCTGCTTGCTTGCTGTTGGAGTGTTCCTCCAAATGAGAAGACTTAAATAGAAGTCTCCATGATCGCTTGACTAGTTTTTACGCGATCTATACCGCAGCTTCTACTTTGCCATTACTCTGTGGGAACTCAGGTGAACTCTTTGTCAATGCAAAGCCGTATGCTTTCGCGAAGTCTGAGAATTCCTTAAAGTTGTAGGGCGGTCCATTATCGCTCATGATACTCAAATGATATATATTACAATTAAATGTGAATATAAACAGTTGTATTCAATATAAATAATTATAGAATTAGCATATGAATCTCATATTGATATGGCTACTAATTAAACGTTAATGACAGAGATAAGAGAGAAACTAAACAAAAACAAGAGTGCGAGTGGTGCGTGTGTGTGCAAGTGCAAGTGTCCTCATGTGCCAAAATGTTGAATCATCAGTATTACTTCGACCATCTACCTCGAAAATGTCACATCCTAACTTTTCCCATGGACGATTTGGCACATCATGGGGGTGGAGTGTTTCTTTCTGCTGCTTGTTGGGATGTTCATTGCAGATTTCACACTTTGCAATGTAGTCTTTAAGTTCTGCGGTCATCGAAGGCCAGTAGACACATTCATGTGCACATTGGAGTGTACTCTCTATACCGGTATGTGCAGCATGCAACTTGTCTCTTATTGTTGTTCTTAGTGCACGTGGTATGACACAACGCAGTCCCTTGAAAACAATCGACATAGGCCATCCTTCATGAATATACTGCATGACCAACTGCAGTGTTCTGTCCTCAGCTGTCTTCTGCTGAATCTCATGTCTAGTTGTTTCCGATTTGCGAAGTCCATCAATGAGGTGAATACTTTCGATCTCTGTCTCTGTTGCGATCTCGGTATGTCATTCAGATACGCTCTTGACAATGTATCAGCAACATAGAGTTCTGGACCTGGCATATATTTGATTTTGACTGTATAGCAGTTCAATCTCAGTAACAGCTGTTGTAACCGCTTTAGGGCTGTAGCTAGTGGCTTCTCCATTAATGCTACAAGTGGCTTATGGTCAGTACATAGTGTTATCTCACGGCCATACACAAACTTGTGGTGTCTCTCTAAGCCGAAGACTTGTGCGAGTAATTCCTTCTCTATTTGCGAGTAACGCGTTTCTGCTTCTGTTAGTGCTCGACTCGCGTAACTATGCTACTGGTTGTCAGTTCTGAAGAAGTACATAGCCTAAGCCTTTCTGTGACACATCTCCTTGACCTTCTGTCGGGCATGCAGGGTCAAAGTACTTTAGCAACGGAGCTTCACACACTCATTGCTTTATCGCGTCCAAAGCTTTCTGCTGCTCAGTTCCCCATTGCCATGCGCTATTCTTGTGTGTGAGGCGACAAAGTGGCTCGCTCATGTCGGATAACGATGGCAGATATCTCGCAAGATTCTTCACCATGCCAATTTTTTTTTTGCAGAGATTGTAGAGATTCAACTGAATGGGGAACTGGCATGTCTGCTATTGCTGCTACTTTCTGGGGATCTACTTTGAGTCCGTCGCGAGAGATGATGTGTCCCATGAAACGGACTTCCACACCCTTGAATTCTAGCTTGTCCGGATTAAGCCTGATTCCACGCTCGCGACATCTGTCTAGAAACAATCCCAGATTCTTGTCATGATCTGCATTCGCATCGTCAAGTGAATCTCCACGACCGACTATCAAAATGTCATCTGCGATTTTGTACATACCTGGGAGACCCTCCAGATTCTGATCTATGTGACACTGAAAGATTTCAGCTGCTGGACTAATTCCAAAAGGCATTCTTTGCCATCTGAACCTACCCCATGGGGTTTGAAATGTTGTCAAATAAGAGGACTCTTGGTCCGATTCACACTGTAGGAAACCTTCTTTGCAATCTGCTTTAGTAAAGACCTTGACCTTATTGAGCATAGGTAACACATCTTCTATCACAGGTAATGGGTAATGACCTCGCTTTAGAGCTCGGTTTAAGTACTGTGGGTCAATGAAAACTCTAATCTTCCCATTAGTTTTCTGCACAGCTACTAACCCCGATACCTATTATGTTGGTTCTGTTACTTGGGCAATTACACCCATTCCCTCTAACCTCTCTAGTTCCTGCTTTAGCTTTTCTCTTTACTATGGGAACTCTACGTGGAGGCATTATGACTGGTTCCACACTACTGTCTGTTTGCAAATGCACTTTTCCAGGCATTTTACCAAGCCCTCTAAAGACATCACTGTATGCTTCTAGCACTTCATCCTTTGTATTTACACTCTGTGACTAGGGCTTCTTTACACTACTGCAATGTTCTCATATTTTACCTTGGTCAGTTTCATCAACTGTGCAGCCTGTGACCCAATTAGTGGGACACAGTCTCTATCCACTACTACAAACTCTATGTCATACTTGTTGTGAGTCTTTGGATTTTTCAACAACACTTTGCATGTACCCTCTGCTACAATACTGGCACTACTCCCACACAGGTTAAGCCTCCTTGGACTTTGCACAATTTCTACATTGCTTGGAACATGTTTCTTAGGAAGAATATTTACAGTTGCCCCGCAATCTATTTGCATCTCAATTTTCTTCCCCTTGATAAGAAAATTCCCCATGATTTTCTTCTTATACTGAACATCACTATCAGTTTCTACAGACATGACACTTTCATTTGAGTCAGTATCTTTATTGTTCCCGCCCAATGCTTTCACACTGTCTTTGTATTTTCTTCAATAGTGGTTCTGCTTTCTACCTTCACTATTTCTACACTTGTTTGCAAAGTGATTCTTCTGGTTGCACTTGTTACATAATTTGCCATATGCTGGACATTTCTCTTTTTGTCTAACATGTGACCTTCCACAAAACTTACACTCTATAATGTTGTCACTCTTTCTTTGTGACCCATTCTTGGACTTATGATAGAACTTATCCACCCTTTGATTTGATTTGATTTGATAAGGTTTTATTCGAATATTCAACAATACAGCTGGAGGCTGATACAAGTGAATTTACAAGGTAAAAATAATTCCATAGACATAAAAATATAATTATATGCTTTAACACTTTTAAATGAATCCAGATATAAACAGTACATAGTAAATAAATCATAAATAATAAATTGCTACACTCTCACTTGACATGGCTTGAGACTGAGACATTGATGCCTTGTGAGCCCGGCATATGTCTAAACATAACTGTAATGTAAGATTCTGCTCTTGCACAAGCCTTTTTCTCACAGAATCATCAACCAGACCCACCACAATTCTATCTTTGATAAAATCATCAATGAACTTGCCATATTCACATGTGGTTGCTAAGCTACGTAGGAGTACATAGAACTGTTCAAATCCTTCACCCTTACTCTGCGTACAAATATTGAACTTATAACGCTCATACGTCAAGTTGCTTCGACCACTACAATATTCCTTCCAGAGCTTTAGAATTATCATGAAATTCTTTTTGTCACCCTCGTCCTTGAAGGGTAGACCATTATGAATCTTAACAGCCCCCTGACCAATCGCAGTCATAAAATGAGCTACCGGTATTCTAAACCTGTCATCTTCATTTTCTAGGCCAGTTATGATTTCATAGTTTTCCCATACTTGGCTAAACACTTCCCAATTTTCTTTCATATCCCCCTCAAGAGATAAAGGACGTGGAAGTGGAAAATTGCCTCTAGCTCTCGTTACCCTTGACCTGGGGCTGGGATTTTCTCCCTGAGGCGCTTCTGAGTCTGTCATGATTGTAACTCTAGTTACCAAACCTGTGTACTCAATTTAACTGGGACTCAGCTCAGCTAGATATCTCAACACAACAATTATACAAATCGCTTACTTATTAGCTTGCTTGCATGGACTTCCAGCGACCCTGAACCCAGTCAAACTGTAACTAGACTTTTGTTTCATGGAAATGTGTACCAACAAACACTAGTACATACATTGCTACTCAGCCAAAACACTCTTGTTTTTCACAATCTGCACTCAATAACCAGTTGTGTGCACCACAACTTTATAATTATAATCAATCTAAAATACTGCTACTCAACCAACAAACCTTGCTTTGTTTTCACAATATTAAACGAACATAGATTGGAAGTACATTACAGAAACAACTTTCAAAAGTCCAATGTTTAGTCCTGCAAAAGTCTCATTTGTTCATGAATGCTTCGTATTCGATCCTCCACTGCATCGACGCATCATATTTATCGTCAGAAACACGTACGCTAAAACATTGCGATGGGACTACACGGCTCAATCTCGAAACCGCGATACCGCAGGAAAGGGTCCAACGCGATATCAAAAATCATGCGAAACTGTCCATTTTCGACGACAAATCATATTCGAGTCTGGAGATCAACATTCACCGCTTCTGACACCATGTTTCTTCTCTCTCCTGTCTACTCTAAACTCTCTGGCCCGTATTCTGAAGTCGTGTCTAACTTAGCCACGTCTAAAGTTAAACAACTGTTTAGTTAAACACGACTTAGACGCGAGGTCGTGTCTCCTGTCTAACTAAATTTCATATTCTGAAGTCGTGTCTAAGTCTCGTCTAACTAAACAACTGTTTAAGTCCTGTCTAAGTGGTGTTTAACTAAACAACTGTTTAAGTTCTGCGCAATTCGTGTTTAACTCTTAGTCACGACTTCTGCACATGCCCAGTAGGCGTTAATTCTGACGAAAGACCCAATGCGCAGGCGTGCGTGCACCGGATAAATAAATTAACGCGCACAGCTAGCTGTGCGCATGCTGGTACCATGGTGATGTGATCGTGACGTAATGACTAGACTGCATGTACTCTGTGTACGTACGTAGTACACGTACTGTACACTGAGATTGACAAACACACTACTTATCAGTGCCTCAGTGCTCAGAAGAACCAAACAAGAAACTTCTCCAACAGAATGGTTAGTTTATTATAGATTATGGAATTTTAAAGATGTCACCAGTAGATAAGAATAGTTAATATTATCGAGAAAAAAAATTAGGCTACACGAGAAAAAATCCTGCAAAACGTATTTGAAATTTTAGAGAATGCACGTACCATCGTTCTCCCCCGCAAGTTCGGGGTCAGCAAGTAGAGTGTACCGTCGACGTTGAAAAGCAGCAGAATCACGCCCTTAAACAGAACTTAAACAACCCCTCACAGTTGTCTATAGTTAAACAGGACTTAGACAGGACTTCGTGTTTAACTTTATTTAAACACGACTTCAGAATACCAAAAAAGTTAGACACGACTTTGTGTCTAAAGTTAGACGGGACTTAGACAGGACTTAGACAACTGTTTAGTTAAACAGGAGTTAGACACGACTTGAGAATACGGGCCTCTATGTTTACATGTAGCTACTTTATGGAGACATAATAATACAGGGTTCACACATTCTGAAGGAGAGACGCTTTATTCTTACATCAACTCTACGCAATAACAACTGTGGGCGCTATCATGGCCCTGGGAAGTGGGGGTGCTGGGGGTGCCACAGCACCCCTGGAATTTTTCCAGGGGGGCATAGCACCCCCTGCAAAAAAAATCTGGTATGATATATTTAATGTATATCACTATATGAGTCGTTGCGAAATTTTTGGGACCAAAAAAAAAATATATAAGTCCTCTTACCCCCCCCTCCCCCCCCCCCCCCCCCCCCCCCGGTGACAAAATCGTTCCCAGGGCCCTGGGCGCTATACACATTGTAACAAGCATGGTTGCATGGGTCCTTGCTAAGGAAATGTTCTCAAAATACTATCTCATTCTAAACTGAACTATATGCGCTCTCTGATCTCTAGCAGGCGATACTTTGAGGGATCCCAAATGATAGTGTATCCCTCAAGTTGGCCTCAAGTTTCAGTCACTAGCTAGGTTACCCCATCCAGGCAATGAACGTGAGCATTGCCTTCCACATCAAATATTAAAGCACAATCCTTCTCCCAGTAGTACACTTTTGTACACACATTCAATAGAAATTCCACAGAATCTGGTGTTTAAAATTTTTTTTATTCATTGCACATAGGAACTACCCAAAACCCAACTTAAAGTAGCTACAGTCTTTTTAGACTTTTGCAAAAGCTTAAGACTGTCTGGAATGTTGTTTGCAAACAATATGTTTTACCTACATTTTTTCCTTGAAAAAATGTATGTTTGAAAATCTACCAATCATACTTGAGAATCTACAACTGCAGTGTTAAAATTATTCTATGTGTGCAACTTACGTAGGTTCTGGTATTCCAATAGCTCTGCACATTAGAGTTAATGGGATACGTTGGTCTCCAGTAACCGATTCAGGCTGTTCCACTATGAAAGGTGGAAAATCATCTAGAAGAGTACCTAAAAAAATTATTAAAAAAATTAATTTAACATACTGGACAAGATACATAATATGGTCATTTGTGTACGTGCTTCTGCTGCTCAACCATGTTTCTGATTTTTGTCCCTTTCATGGTCCCTCTTTCTTTTTTCCGTGTCTACATATGTACATCTCCATCTCTTTCTCTTTGTTTTTTCCAAGGAGGTTCATAGTTTTCTTCTCTTCTTACTCTCTCCCTCCTCTCTTCTCTTCTCTTCTCTCTCTCTCTCTCACTTGCTCCCTCTCTCCTTTCACCTTCTCTCCTTTTCACCTCTCTCTTTACTTAATGCTTTCTTCCATTATTCTGCTACCAGACTATTGGAAAATTTTGCATTTATTAAAATCTATAGAAGCCATTTATATCCTAAGACTACAAAACCCTTTTTTCACAACTCCACACTATGATCATTCATCATAACACCAACAAGTCAACGCAAAGTGTAGCATCCCCTCGCAGGGTAAAAATGGCCTATATACACCAGAACAAGTTACCTCCATTGGACTATACTATTATATTACTAGGCAAGGAAGTTAACATTTCCACATATATAATTAGGTGTTTTTGCATATTTAATGAGCTATGACCTTTCTCCTTTGACCTACATATCGAAATCGAACTTAGGATGTACATGTATTTTGATACCATGTACCATCATATCAAATTTCCTTAAAATCTGACAAACAATACTAAAGTTATGGATCGGAGACCAGATTCGCATATTTAATGAGCTATGACCTTTGACCTACGTACTCCACAATCGAACTTAGCCTGTATTTTGATATCATGTATCTTCATATCAAATTTCATTAAAATCTGTCAATCATTACTGAAGTTATCGATCGGAAACCAAATTTGTTACAGACGCACAGACGCACGGAAGGAATGACACGGCAGCGTTTCTATATCCCCTCTGACTTTGTCGGCGAGGGGATAGTAATATCACCGACACACACAAGTCCTTATAAAATCAAAAAAATTATGTTACAAAATTTGATTCAAAAATGTAATTAAAAATAAAAAATAAAAACTGCTCTTAAAACATATTCATTTAATTGATTAATTGCTATTTTAATTGTATCACTTCTTTCTTACTTTTTCCTAAGTGCATTGAGACCATCTCAAGGGTATGTGTTATTAAAGAACTGTTCAATCATTAGTGTTATTATAAAGATGGCAGCATTTTCATGATAAATATCATGCTCCTCCCCCTATATTAATGTCATATTGGCCTGGATCCAAATAAAAGACATGTGTTCTGCCTGGGTCAAACTGTGCACTATGCAAAAGTTTAACAAATTCTTAAATCAAATATTTTTCTTTTTGTTGCTTTCACTAATGGCAGGTGGCATACATATGGGTGTGAACATTGGCACTTTGCTCGCAGGGGACCTCATTACAGACCAATCATTGAAATGAATACTTATTTGTCCCTAAAATTGCAATGAAGATCTTTGTCATTGCTTTGTTTTCGTTCACATTCAGCCCTATTATTCTTCTTGTCATGAAATCCCATTCATTTTGCACGTATCGCTTGTTATTCCTAGTTAGGTCCTTTCTTCTTGCCCAATTCCTTTCAAATTTTGTAGGCATAATCTCAGATATCCAATCTACGTCACCTAATTTTTTGTTTTGTTGGAAATCACCCATGCGTGACCATCCAGGCGCCATTTTGTCTGTTTCTTGGCTGTATTAAGGCCTATCTTTCTTCCTTCCTATATATCTCCACCATCGTGGATCCTGCAGACTTTGAACAAATTCCTCTAGATAGTCTATGAGATGTTTTATCATCTGCGATTCACCTGACCTTCAAAATACCATCTTCAAAATTCAAATCTGAAACCGACTGAAAAATAGACCCCTAAAGATCTAAAAATTGCCATCACTTTCCCGTACCAATTCTGCTTTGTCTCAATTTCTTACAGTATCTTTATCTCATAATTGCACAAAGCCACACTAAATTCTACGCTCCAATGGTTATGCAAAAGATGAATAGCGCCCTCTAAAGTTATGGGAATTCGTTTTCTTTCTGTGGACGTAGCTCCATCATGTCGGGCCAAACCCATACCCTTTTTTGGATTTGAATACTTGAAGATAAGCCTTTTCCAGACAAATAAAAAATGTATACCCTATTGCTGACCAAATTTGAGAAAATTGGCCCTCTTAATTTGCAGTTTTCAAGAAAATTGCAAAATAACTTCAACTTGCTCTAAAATGACAACCCGGCCCCCCACTCAGTGTTATTTTGGGTACGCATATGCATGCTCCTTCCTTTTGAAAACATCCCCCTAAGTCCGGTGTGTAAAGTCAATACGGGCCGGATTTTTGTGCACTACGAGCCAGACTTTGGTGCATGAAAAGTACCCCTTTACCGGACATTTTGGGAACATGCATGGTATCCCTCTGTTCACGGAGTGGGGGGGGGGGCAGGCGTATGTAGTGTCTTGACACTTGACCAACTCTAAAGGTTACTGGCGGGCAGCCTGGTAAAATACGTAGTAGGTTCATGCTAGCACCAACCCTAATTCAGTAATGGTCATAATAGCCATGAACATTGTTTGCATGTGTCTACACCTGTCATGTACATATCACTCTCAATGTTATCTATAGAAAGCAGCCTGTTTGTAAGGCAGTCTAAATTGAACCTCAATAAAGTAATAATAATAATAATAATAAAGAGAAATTGAATTCGTCATGAAGACGAATTAGGTGGTCTGTTATTAAATCTGGTGAATGCTGATCTTGTTAAGAATAGTCAAGCTACAACATACCGAAATTTGCAAGAAAAGTGATCAATATTAACAGAGATACAATCAAATGTCCATAAATATGCTGATATCATAATATGCAAATTCGTTATTTGAGTTCCAAGGCCATTGTGATGATGTCATAACATACTTAAGGGCAAAAGGAGACCTGAAATCGATTTTGCGACACATACTTTGGTTGAATATGAAAACAAATTTGGGGGTCAACAGGCATCCCAAAGAGCTATAATGGATTTTGTATAGGCATGTTTTTGTCCATATATGCTGTATTACAAGAGCTCGCACGCACGGACATATATCTTGAATGGACGCTCATTTCGTTATTAATGGTCATAAAGAGATAAACATGGTATCAAATTGTTTGGAATAAAATGATCAATATCTTGACATTACGCACGAAAACGCGCGTGCATAGGTGTGCACACACAAATTTGTTGAAATGCTGCAAATGGCCTGAAGCGTACTCTAATTCGATCAAAAAGTGATTTTAAACATTTAAAAATTTGTGCGCGGACGGACGCGTACGTGCGCGTTAATTGACCTTAAGTTGACCGGACAGGTATTGACCTTTATCATGATAAATATGAATGAGCAATGACAATGAAGATATGATCAGGAGTCGATTTTCACAAAATGGCGCCTGGATGACGTCACGATAATCTGATGAACTTGAAAAGTTTTTTGTCATATCTCATGATGATGACCTATGACTGTGTCAATTGAGAAAAATTGGGTGGATGGATATTGAGAAATCGGTTGCACAAAAAAGTGGAGAAATAAATAAAAACAAATAAATAATAATAAATAATAAATAATAAAGAAAGAAAATTCTGACGAAATCAATGGGCGGTCTGTTGACAACAGACCACCCTGTTGACAACAGACCATCTAATGAACGTTATTTGTAAAGCGCATATCACTAACACAAAGAAAGTCCCTATGCGCTTAGAAAAGAAGGAAATAGAGAAAAGGAAATTAATTATGAACAAGAATAATGATGTCGAAAATAATATCGCTAGTGATATTCGTTTGTCTCGCAATGTGGTCAATAAGGGATCTAAAAGATCACAACGTTTTGTGTGCCGCTGCAACACTTTGTCAGGTGATAAAAACTATTGTAAGCAAGCGTGTTGATTACTCTACGGGAGGACCAGCGCAGCGGTCAATAATTCAATCAATAATTGGAACAATAACGCCAAAGGCCTATTGGCCGACGCACATGGTGCTCGACCAATCAGCAGGCCGCCGGTTCGGCCGCTGGTTCGGCTAATGCACAAGGCCTTTTGGCCGACGCACACAGTGCTAATAACAATAATGATACGTAATTTAGGTAATACAAATTTAAAAATGAAAATTATATGAAAATTAAATTAAATATGTACATGATACTATAACCAAAGAAGTCACTAAACAGCTGGAACAAAATTAAAAATTAACAAAAAAGATAGGTCTTCAACAGAATCTTAAATGATTCTGTTGTGCTTGCCTGTTTGACAATATCAGGTAAGCTGTTCCACAATTTGGCCAAAGAATTTTTGAAAGAGCGAGTGCCATAATATTTTGTTTGAGTGCTTGAAGTTACCAGGAGGGATTTACTATTTGATCTTAATTTTCTTGTAGGGGTATATTGTAGAATGAGATCTTGGAGGTAAGATGGGGCTGTACCCTTTAGGCATTGATATGTCAAAAAAAGGATCTTATAATTAATACGGGACTTAACTGGCAGCCAATGCAATTGTTTTTTGGCTGCTGAGTTTTGGATTCTTTGTAATTTATTGGTGTGAACATCAGGAAGAGAATATGGTAAACCATTGCAAAAATCTATGTGAGATATAACCAGGGCATGAACCAGCTGCCTAGTAGCTTCTTTGGTTAGGAATTGGCGGATTTTTCCAATTTTGTGCAGAGCAAACGAACTGGTTTGACATACATTATTGATTTGAGCTTTCATTGTAAGATTTTTGTCTAGCTGCACGCCAAGATTTCTAGCGGCATCAACAAATTTGATAATGGTATTGTCTATTTCTATACCTTTCACATCTCTCTCAAACTAGCATATACTTTGTAAAGTGTGGCTTGAATGCTACAAGTGGCGACGAGGAATAAGTTAAAGTTAAAGTAGAATAACAGCAAGGAACTGCATTATTTCTTGTCAATTGTAAAGGAAGAGCGTGCAACAATGTCAGTTTTTATAGAGGTTGAGGTACAAGGAGTGGGTCAGTTCAACCCTTATGAAGATCCGGCTCAGATTTCCCAGTCATGGACTCAGTGGCGTTAGTCTTTTGAACTCTATGTTACAGGGAAAGGGGTTTCGAACCCGGAACAAAAGAAAGAGTTTTGCTACATTGCACTGGACCCGAGGTGCAGGACATTTACTTTGCATTGCCGGAAGACACTTCAAATATACAAAAGGTACAACTTTGGTGGAAGGAGGGGAAAGAGAAAGTCAGCAGGATGAATGAGAACATTGAACAGTTTGTAACAAGACCTCGGCAGAAAGCGGCTATTCCAAGATTCCAAGATGTGGATGAAAATATCCGGGATCAAGTCATCAAAAAGTGCAGGTCGTCCAAAATCCACGCTAATTAAATTATTGGAAAAGGGGCATAGTCTGACTCTTGATCAGTTACAGACAATTGCATCCACGACCTAAAGTAAAGAGAGCCAGATGAGCAGGTGGACGAGAGCATGATCCAGGAGGCATCCATGCTGTGACAGCGAGTCAGGACCCAACAACCTACTCAAGGCGAGGGCGAGATGGTCAACGACAAGAGGGAGGTGCTACGGGAGGTGCTACGGGAGGAAACAGCAATTATGTTTCAGATGGGCACTTTGCAAAAGGCTCCAAATGCCTGGCGAGGGACAAGACGTGTGAGAAGTGCAAGAAAAGGGGACATTTTGCAATATGTGGCGAAACAAAGGACTTCAATGTCAATGGGTACTCTGAAAACAAGAACTCGGAAGGAAATGTTAAAGCTAAAGACCAGTTATGGTCATGCAATTGCATAGTGAAAGAAACGTTGTGAAATCGATCAGAAAGGTTGGTCATCTAGATGTACTGCAAGGTTCTGGAATCATCAAAATTATAAGAAATTTGGCCAAGTCTTCATAAAGTAAGAAGCACTGTACACAGAAAGATGTATATGGGACTACACACAAGTGCGCGATACGTTCATTTGTATCTCTCAACAGGCAAGAGATATACTAATTTACCAAATATATCAATTAGTAGGCGGTTTCCCGTCAAAATTTTTATCGTCATGTAATAATAAAAACATATTCTTTCACAAATTATGATTGGTAATAAGAGCTTCCATTTCATTTTTTGAAATTGGGGCGTTTCCAATACTGGTCTTTACCTTTAATAACATCAATATAGACAGTAGTGAGGATGAGTACAGTTTTAATGAAGTGAAAAAAGAAAATGGTACTTGCAAGCCTATGCAAGAGGAATAAGAGAAAGGATTATAATTAAGAAAATCTAAATCAAAACTAAAAAGAAGGCAAGAATAAGAAAATTTACATTAAAAAAAAACCTCTCACCTAGCACTGTCAGGGTTGCACTACCCGTTGCCTCATGATATTCTCCATTTTCGGCTCTGCATTCATATTCTCCGCTATCCACTTTCTTGACATTGTTGATCACTAGGCTTCCCTCAGTTTCATTGATGGTGTATTTGTCTCTGTTGGTCAACTGGTTCATAATAAAAGTGCAATGAACAATTCATGGTTATCAAAAAGATAAATTTTAAGGGCCTTTTTGAAAACTTTGACTTACCGATACTGGGAGACTGTTCCAAAATTTTGGGCCTCCACATGCCAGTGCTCTGTCACCTTAGAGTGTATAATATTGACCGTCTGTCGCCATTTTATTGGACTGAATTAGACTGAATATACTCACACTCATCTGGGTCAATATTATATATACCTTCTGGCAACAGAACTCATGGTACTGCAGCAGTACGGCTGAGAGTGCTTCTTCTTCATAGGGACTGATTTACATTAGAATTGAATATTTTCACACTCATCTGGGTCAAGATTATATACTTTAAAGCCACAACAAAATCCACATGAACAAAAACGGAGAAAGGTCACATTTTCTTTTCACAAATCTAGCATCAATGCAAACATGAATGCTCTCATTCTTTATGCTGATAACTGATATGAATGCAGTGTGCAGGGATGCGAAAAAAGCAACAGTAGTGTTAATAATGTTGAGCAGCCTGCTTACCACTGATCCCTTGAAGGTCCATGTTATGGTTGGAGTAGGTCTTCCTTCAACATGGCAGGTGAACTTGGCAGAGTCATTCTGTAAAACACTCAGTTTCCTTGTCAGAGGTGTGAAACTAGGTATACTAGCAGGGATGACTACAGACATAATGGGGGGGGGGGGGAGGAGAGACAGAAAAGTCATGTAAGAGATAACAATTAATACACAATGTTAGTAACAGACCCGGCCCCCCACTCAGGTTTCGAAATGACCGCATGCGTGTTACCAAAATTCCTGGTAAAGGGGTACTTTTCGTGGGACAAAGTCCGGCCCGAGAAATGTAAAAAAAGGGGGTGTATTTGACTTTCACCCGGAGATTTCTTTAAAAAGGGGGTGTTTTTCTCTCATCTCTTTGTAATTAAAAAAGGGGGTTATAAAATATCTTGAAGTTGAACATAAAAAAATTGATGAAATCCCGCGATCAGATTTCAGAAATTCCTGCTAGTTTTGAAAGCTTATTCAGGATTATTTCATTATGAAAAGTAAAAACATAGAGTCCCATGCACTCCCGTCCCAGTACTACGGCGGCAGTACGGACTTCTCAAAATCTGTGTAAGAGAGAGAGAGAGAGAGAGATAACAACAGAACGTATAGTCTGTACGGCGCATCCGCTAGCTGCACGCTCAGCATGCATATCGGGCTAGACTGGGCATCAAGCCGGGGCATCAAGATGGGGTATGAGGCGTGAGCCCTGCCAAAATTGTCTGATTGCGACGTCTTTGAGCAGGACCCACAGTCTCCTCGTTGTGGATATTGTGGCTGTCTACCTGTGGCTCACAGGATGGCACATTCAGGTGAGTAGTTTGCCCTATAGTTTGATCGCAATAGTAACACTTTCAAACTCATTTTCCTACACCCATGAAAATGAATATGTGGGACTTGGATCTAGACCTATGTAGTTTTGTTCTGTAGTGTACGTAGGCAATACCCTAATTCACACAGCTGCATTACTTATACTATCCTGGCTGTGTATTAAAGGGATCGTTTAACAATGGTAAATCTGAGATGCAATAAGGCCCTTCATGTTATCAGTGTCTGTGATATGGTGTAATATTGATGCCCTAAAAAAATTGTGCTTCAAAATGATCAAGAAGAAGAACTTGAAGAAGTGCCAACCATGCAGTAATGGCAGCTTATCTGAGATGAGAGGGGGGGGTGTCTGCATGTCCTGAGATAGGGGTACATTGAGCAGTGTTCCGGATTTAGGGGGGTCTCCAAGGCAGGAAAAGCCAGTGAAAAGCCCGCGAAAGGGGGGTTCGGAAATGTTGGCAGTACTCAGATAGGGGGTCTTTTCAAAAAGAGGGAACTTGGATCTAGACCTATGTAGTTTTGTACTGTAGTGTAGGCTACCCTAATTCACACACAGCTGCATTACTAATACTATCCTGGCTGAAAGGGAGGTTCGGAAATGTTGGCAGTACTCAGATAGGGGGTCTTTAAGAAAAGAGGGAACAAGCATACGCGTACCCTAAATAACACTGAGTGGGGGGGGGGGGGGCTGGCCGGGGGAACAGATTACAATACTGGTATTCAACTATCACTTGACTCCCAATTTATTTAATTTACTCACTTTTCTTGGTGTGTCCATTGAAGTCAGTACCACAATGACCTAATCAATAACCAAAATACCAAAAGAACCAAAACCCTGCCATTAAAGTAGCATGAAAAGAACATCATGCATTCATGCATGCCTTAATTTCCTCCATATAAAGTCATTTAATAATTGATGGCTAGTTATTGTTTTACCTCACTGCTATGAAAGCATGTATATGCTTGTAAGTATAAGCAACTAACCTGGGCAATAATGGCTTTAGTTGGTAATGAGGATTGATGGCTTACCAAAGGGGACAATTTAAGCGAATTGACTTGGATTGAACCAGGACCTCTCGGTTACGAGACCACTGCTCTACCACTGATCCATCTAGTAGACTCTCAAGATTGTTTATCTCTCTCTCTCCCAATAAAAAGAAGTGAATACAGCTGATTAACAGCTGGTGCAAACCGTGTCTATACCAAATCAACAAATTTCTTTCACCATGAACCATCAAATAGAATTGCCTATAAGAGTAGAGAGAAAACTAGATGGAATGTGACTGCGCGCAGTCGAAAATGATGCCTCCGTCATAGAGCAATTTTACAAACCAAAACAGAACACATTTTTCAAATTCAAGTTCAATTGTAATCCATTAACAGGTTCTCAGAATATCGTGATTACAAGCAATTTCTCATATACATATATGACCCTTTGATCTTTGACCTCATGACCCTAAAATCTACTCAGTTCATTGGCTCTGCAAGATGTCCTGAGTTAAATAATAGGGACTTTTAGATTTGCGTGGACTAATTCGTGTGACGTCCATTCAAGGCAGTGCTTTAAAAGGACGTCGAGCGTAGCATAGACCTATTGTCTTCGTGCGAATCTAAAAGTCCCTAGTAATCCATCTGTCAGTTCTAATGAGAATGTGTTCACAAGCTATTTCTGCATACATAATGAGCCCATTACCTTTGACCTTTGACCTTATGAACCAAGAATCTACTCTGTTCATTGGCTCTGCAAGTAACATACATGACCTCATTTTGGCAGGAATCCACCAATCGGTTCTTGATAAAGCGATCACGAGCTGTTCTTGCATACATAATGTGCGTTGTGGCCTTTGACCTTTGACCTTGTGACCCCAAAATCTAATCAGTTCATTGGCTCTGCAAGTAACATACATGACCTCATTTTGGCAGGAATCCACCAATCGGTTATTGAGAAAGCGATCACGAGCTGTTTTTGCATACATAATGTGCGCTGTGGCCTTTGACCTTTGACCTTGTGACCCCAAAATCTAATCACTTCATTGGTTCTGCAAGTAACATACATGACCTATGTTTGGCAGCAATCCATCACTCGGTTCTTGAGATAACGCGATCACGAGCTGTTTTTGCATACATAATGAGCCCTGTGACCTTTGACCTTTAACCTCATGACCCCAAAATCTAATCAGTTCTTTGACTCTGCAAGATACATTACATGACCAAAGTTTGGCAGGAATCCATTAATCGGTTCTTCAGATAACACGATCACGAGCTGTTTTTGCATACATGAGCCCTGTGACCTTTGACCTTTGACCTCGTAACCCCAAAATCTAATCAGTTCATCTGCTCTGCAAGATACATACATGACCAAAGTTTGGCAGGAATCCATCAATCAGTTCTTCAGATAACGCGATCACGAGAACGGGACGTACGTACGTACGTACAGACGGACGGACGGACAACCCGAAAACATAATGCCTCCGGCTACTTCGTAACGAAGGCATAAAAATGAGTGATTGATCGATCTGAAATCACTCAGGTGAAGTCCGAGACATGCCTTGTGAAAACTCGCAATATATTCTTGTTAAGAATTTGGGGCAGATTTCAAAGTGACCAAGGTAAAATAAATACTCACAGACTACATTGAGTACAACACTGGTGAGTTCCTCTTTGTACATGTTGGTAGCTATACACTGGAACACATTGCTGTCTGTTGTTTGTAGGTTTGTGATAGAAATGGTTGCTAACTGGAGGTCTCCAGTCACCACTTTCCATCTTTCTGTATCTCTGTTGGCTGTCAAAGTAGAAAGAAAATATTTCTCAACAACCGAAAGTATATATTTAAAGGCCTTAATAGGTACAGTTTTGGTAAAGCAACAGAAAAATATCATGAGATTTCTTTGATTTCAGATGATAATTAACAACATACTTGTAATACTATGCTGCCATCAAGTGCTTCCTCAAGAGCCAGTATAGAAACAGCTATGCTTTGAATATCAAAGCAGTCAATATATCTTTTATATACCAAATTCACAAACAAATATACAATGAATTCTTACCTGATCCTTTTCTTGAGAAAATTTTTACAAGTAAACCAATGGGAATCTCAGCAAAATTTATTTATGATGCCAGTTACCCGGGGGGCAACGGGCATCTTTAAAAAAAACTATTGACCAGTAGGCGGGCATGGCTAAAATCACAACTCCAATTTCGACCAATCAGATGACTAGATTTATTCATGATACTAAAGAGAGGTATATAAATATGGGATGGGGGCCGGAACGACTGTCCACTCATTTTCAAGTCGTACAAGAAAAGAAAAAAAACTTTTTAAGACTGATAATCAGAAAAATTAGTAGTCAGTCTCAAATAAACTTGGCTTTGGAGCTGGCATCGAATAGGGGGGGGGGGGCCGATTGCATGTAAATTTCTGAGCGGATTCTTAGTCCTAGACCACCCCTGCGCAACAAGCTCGTCTCTAAATCAGGGTGGTTAATTTTTGTGGTAAAATGTGTAAATTTGAGGATCTTTTAACTCATGACTTTCTTGGCAAATTTGCAAATTTGATATATTTTTGTCTTTCTGTCTTCTATTTTTTTTTCTAGTTGTAAAATAATCTTAACTCTTTTCAGCAGAGTGAATAATCTGACAAACCAAACCTTTTATCATAAAAATATCCTTTTTCATATTTTCAAATCTCAAAATTTTCTCAGGGTGAAAAAAAAAAACCCTCCCACACATATTCCGGGTGTTTGATATTTATGCAATGTTTTATCTATCAATTTGCTTTCAAAATGAAATCACATTTATTCATCATAATTATCACGCAAAGGGGGATCTAAAAATCAGATTTTTGTTTTTTCAGTGTGGGGGGGGGGACGCCCTCCCACACCTACTCCCAGATGTATATCATTGTTTTATTAGGTGGTCTGTCAACGACAGATCACCTATTGTTTTCGTCAGAATTTTCTTTCTTTCTTATTATTAGGTGGTCTGTCAACGACAGATCACCTATTGTTTTCGTCAGAATTTTCTTTCTTCTTTATTTATTTATTCTTTATTTTTATTTATTGTTCCCACTTTTTTGTTCCGACGATAACTCAAGATCAGTTTAGTCAATTTCGTTCAATTTTGGCACAGTCATAGGTCATTGTCATAAGACGTGACAGGAACATTTTCAAGGTCATCAAGTCTTCATGACGTCATCCAGGCGCCATTTTGTGTTTTTTTTGGTACTTTTTACTCATGATCATATCTTCATAACAGAAAGGCATTTCTCATTTATATTTATCATGATTAGGGTCAATATCCGTCCGGTCAGTTTCAGGTCAGAAAAAGCGCGCGCATGCGTACGTCCGCGCGTTAGCGCGCGCGCAAAAAATTAAAATGCTTCAAATCGTCTCAAATTCATTTTGCATACGTTTTAGGCAAAGCATTTTGCAAAAAAAACGCGCACACGCGCATGGGCTCGCGTTTTCGCGTGTTCTGGCATTTGGCAACATGAAATCGCCAATTTTTTTCCGTCATCATATCTGACACATTCTTTCAAGCATTTTGATACATTGTTCACCTTTTTCTGCCCATTAATAACGGAATGAGCGTCCGTTTAAGATAATGTCCGTGCGTGCGAGCTCTTGTAATACATAGCATATATGGGCAAAAACATCCCATTTTAAAAATCGAAATAGCTCTTCAGATAGTCCATTGACCCCCATTTTTTATATCATGGTTGGAAAAAGCATGAGTTGGAGATATGATTTCATACCACCCTGACTCGTACAAAGTGAAACAAAGTCTTAATATTGGCATCTAAACTCCAAAAAATGTATTTTGTTGATGACGTCATTTTTGTCTTTGTTTAATTGAGATTATCTCACGTATCGGTGATCGATTTTCACCCAGATTTTAATATGTTGTAGCTGAGATAATTTTCTATCAGAAATATGTCATTTATTTTTCATTTAGATGACGTTATCATAGTTAAATATTCGATTAAAGGCGACAATGCATAATTTGTCATATTTGCGTCTTATGTCTATGGGAGGTCACTTTTTTCAAAACATGAATCTGCATGACAATGTGTTTTGACCAGTATCTCGGTTCTTATTCAACAGTTTTCTCCCAAATTTTAGTATGTTGTAGCTGAGACTATTTGCTATCTAAATATTTCCTCATTTTTTTCAATCAGATGTCAGGATCATGCTCATACTCATCATCGTCATCATCATCATCAATATCATCATCATTATCATCATCATCAATGTCACCATCATCATCATCATCATGGTCTGAAGATGATGATCATCAACATCACCATGATCATGATCATTATCATCATCAGTAACATTATCGTTTTTATCATCATATAACATTATCATTATCATGATCATCACCTTTACTATCATGATCATCATCATGTTCATCATGATCATCATTGTTTACATGTCTATATAACTTCTCCCATTCTCAAATCTATCATAAGACTTAGACAGACCACCTTATTCGTCTTCGTGACGAATTAAATTTCTAGTTATTATTTATTTTTATTTCCTACACTTTTTTGTGCCATAGATAACTCAAGTTCGATTCCGTCAATTTCATTCAATTTTGGCACAGTCATAGGTCATTGCCATAAGACGTGACAGTAACCTTTTCAAGGTCATCAGGTCATCATGACGTCATCCAGGCGCCATTTTGTGAAATCACATTATCCATCATATCTTTATGATGCATAAACAAAGGTCATTCATATTCATATCACATATACTTCAGGTCAAGGGTCAACAAGTCATGTCATCAAAGGTTACATAAAGGTCATGACGCGCACGTACGCGCGCGTCAAAATTTTAAAATGCTCAAAATCACTTAACTATTAAACGAGAGTACGAATCAGGTCATTTTAAGCATTTCAAAATTTTCCGTCCGCACGTGTCCCCGCGCACGTTGCGCGCGCGCACAATGCGCGGAAAATGTCAAATTCAATTTTTTTTACCTGATTTCGATTCCTCTTACCGTAAATGACAATTTACATAAATTTCAGTCACTCTTGATCTTTCATAAGGCCGTGAGCGCAGGTCAAGGTTCAAAATCCGCGCGTGGTGCTATGGGAAATATAATGCAAATTTGATCAAATACATGCCATTTTAAAAATCGAAATAGCTCTTCACATAAAGTCAATTGACCCCCAACTTTTATATCATGGTTGGAAAAAGCATGAGTTGGAAATATGATTTCATGTGGCATTTGACCCTCAATTAACTGATGACGTCATCATAATGGCCTCCGAACTCAAAATTTCAATTTGCATATTATGACGTCAGCAAATTTATGGAAAATTGATTGTATTTCTGTCAATATTGATTAATTTACTTCCAAACTTAGATATGTTGTAGCTGGGACAATTTTCTACGATATTAGTGTCCATTGTTTTTCATTTTGATGACGTCATCATGGTGAAAATTTCAATTAAAGGCGACATGTCAGAATTTTCTTAATTTGCGTGTTATCTCTATGGAAGGTGAATTTCGCTCACATCATGAATCTACATGACACTCATCTTTGAGCACTATCTCGCTTATTCGTGCTCTATTTTATCCCAAATTTTGGTATGTTATAGCTGAGACCATGGGCTACACAACCGGTGCACTTTGTTTTTTTATCAGGTGTTGGGATCGTGTCGGAATTTTCAATTGAAAGTTGAAATTGCACATTTTCTAAAACTTTGCAGGATTTTCTTTATTATTAGGTGGTCTGTCTTCGACAGACTACCTATTGTTTTCGTCAGAATTTTCTTCATTATTATTATTAGGTGGTCTGTTGAAAACAGATCACCTATTGTTTTCGTCAGAATTTTCTTTATTAGGTGGTCTGTCAACGACAGATCACCTATTGTTTTCGTCAGAATTTTTTTTCTTTATTATTATTATTATTAGGTGGTCTGTCAACGATAGATCACCTATTGTTTTCGTCAGAATTTTCTTTCTTCTTTATTAGGTGGTCTGTTGTCAACAGACCACCTATTAGTTTCGTCAGGATTTTTCTTTCTTTATTTATTTTTATTTATTTCTCCCCATTTTTTTGTGCCTAGGATAACTCAAGATCATTTTATTCAATTTCGTTCAATTTTGGCACAGTCATAGGTCATTGTCATGAGACGTGACAGCAACATTTTCAAGGTCATCAAGTCTTCATGACGTCATCCAGGCGCCATTTTGTGAAATCACATTATCCATCACATCTTCATGACGCGTCATCAAAGGTCATTCATATTCATATCACATATACTTCAGGTCATGGGTCAACAGGTCAACTCATTAAAGGTCACATAAAGGTCATGACGCGCACGTGCGCGCGCGTCAAAATTTTAAAATGCTCAAAATCACTTAACTATTAAAGGAGAGTACGAATCAGGTCATTTTAAGCATTTTAAAATTTTCCGTCCGTACGTGTCCCCGCGCGCGTTGCGCGCGCTCACAACGCATGGAAAAGGTCAAATTTAATTTTTGTTACATGATTTTGATTCCTCTTAACGTTATTGACAATTTACATTAATTTCAGTCACTCTTCATATTTCATAAGGCCGTGAGCGTGCGTCAAAGTTCAAAATCCGCGCGTACTGCTATGGGCAATATAGTGCAAATTTGATCAAAAACATGCCATTTTAAAAATCGAAATAGCTCTTCAGATAGTCCATTGACCCCCAATTTTTATATCATGGTTGGAGAAAGCATGAGTTGGAGATATGATTTCATACCACCCTGACTCGTACAAAGTGAAATAAAGTCATCATATTGGCATCTAAACTCAAACAAATGTATTTTGTTGATGACGTAATTTTTGTCTTTGTTTAATTGAGATTATCTCACTTATCGGTGATCGATTTTCTCCCAGATTTTGATATGTTGTAGCTGAGATAATTCTCTATCAAAAATATGTTATTTATTTTTCATTTGGATGACGTTATCATAGTTAAATATTCGATTAAAGGCGACAATGCATAATTTGTCATATTTCCGTGTTATGTCTATCGGAGGTCACTTTTTTAAAAACATGAATGTGCATGACAATGTGTTTTGACCAGTATCTCGGTTATTATTCAACAGTTTTCTCCCAAATTTTAGTATGTTGTCGCTGAGACTATATGTCATCTAAATCACTCCTCATTTTTTCGATAAGATATCAGAATCACGCTTATGATCGTGATCATCATCCTCATCAACATCATCATGATCATCATCATAATCATTACTATCAAGATCATCATCATAATCATCATTGTGTACATGTCTATATAACTTATCCCTTTTTCAATACAGTAAATATTACAATCTATTATAAGACTTGAAGACAGACCACCTTATTCGTCTTTGTGACGAATTACATTTCTAGTTATTCTTTATTTTTATTTATTGTTCCCACTTTTTTGTTCCGACGATAACGCAAGATCAGTTTAGTCAATTTCGTTCAATTTTGGCACAGTCTTAGTTCATTGTCATAAGACGTGACAAGGACATTTTCAAGGTCATCAAGTCTTCATGACGTCATCCAGGCGCCATTTTGTGTTTTTTTTGGTACTTTTTACTCATGATCATATCTTCATAACGGAAAGGCATTTCTCATTTATATTTATCATGATAAGGGTCAATATCCGTCCGGTCAGTTTCAGGTCAGAAAACGCGCGCGCATGCGTACGTCCGCGCGTTAGTGCGCGCGCAAAAAATAAAAATGCTTGAAATCGTCTCAAATTCATTTTGCATACGTTTCAGGTCATTTTAAGCATTTTGCAAAAAAAAGCGCACACGCGCATTCGCACGCATTTTCGCGCGTACTGGCATTTAGCAACATAAAATTGCCAAATTTTCTCCATCAAAATATTTGAATCATTTTTCCAAGCATTTTGATACCTTGTTCACCTTTTTCTGACCATTAATAACAGAATGAGCATCCGTTAAGATACATGTCCGTGCCTCGGAGCTCTTGTAATACATAGCATATATGGGCAAAAACATCCCATTTTAAAAATCAAAATAGCTCTTCAGATAGTCCATTGACCCCCAATTTTTATATCATGGTTGGAGAAAGCATGAGTTGGAGATATGATTTCATACCACCCTGACTCGTACAAAGTGTAACAAAGTCTTCATATTGACATCTAAACTCAACAAAATGTATTTTTTTGATGACGTCATTTTTGTCTTTGTTTAATTGAGATTATCTCACTTATCGGAGATCGATTTTCTCCCAGATTTTGATATGGTGTAGCTGAGATAATTCCCTATCAGAAATATGTCATATTTCTTTCATTTGAATGACGTCATCATAGTGAAATATTCGATTAAAGGCGACAATGCATAATTTGTCATATTTGCGTGTTATGTCTATGGGAGGTCACTTTTTTCAAAACATGAATCTGCATGACAATGTGTTTTGACCAGTATCTCGGTTGTTATTGAACAGTTTTCTCCCAAATTTTAGTATTTTGTCGCTGAGACTACATGTTATCTAAATCATCCCTCATTTTTCCGATAAGATGTCAGAATCATGCTCATGATCATGATCATCATCATTATCATAATGATGATAATCATCCTCATCAACATCATCATGATCATCATCATCATAATCATCACTATCAAGATCATCATCATCATAATCATCACTATCAAGATCATCATCATCATAATCATCATTGTTTACATGTCTATATAACTTCTCCCTTTTTCAATATAGTAAATATTATAATCTATTATAAGACTTGAAGACAGACCACCTTATTCGTCTTCGTGACGAATTAAATTTCTAGTTTATAAATCTTCTTTTAAAATTAAGGACGTTTACGCATCATATCATGCTTGGGGAGATTTAAAATCTGTAAATGTTCTCAGGCTGGGAGGGGGATCCCCCTCCCACAACCACCTTGCTTTCAAAGCTAAGAACTTTTATGCATCATAACATGCCTTGCGAGGTATCAATTTCAAATTTTCTCAGGGTGGGAGAGGAAACCGCCTCCCACACCCACCCCCAGGTGTATATACAACATTTTATCTGTAAATTTGCTTTCAAAATTATGAACTTTTATGCATCATAACATGCCTTGCGAGGTATCAATTTCAAATTTTCTCAGGGTGGGAGAGGAAACCCCCTCCCACACCCACACCCAGGTGTATATACAACATTTTATCTGTAAATTTGCTTTCAAAATTATGAACTTTTATGCATCATATCTAAGTTACCTCAGCCAGAACTCTAGGTCAAACACATGCTGTTTTACTATTCTATCTCGATAAATTCAGTTAAGAATGCTCTTTTATGTTACAAAGCAAAAATCACAACAAGAAATTTAATTTGTCATTGGGACAAATTAGGTGGTCTGTTATTTAATCTGGAGGACGCTGCTCATTTTAAGAATTTTCAAGGCTACAACATATTGAAATTTGGAAGAAAATCAATGATTATTTATAGAATTACAATCCAATTTCCATAAATATGGTGACATCATAATATGCAAATTCGTATTTTGAGTTCCAAGGCAACTATAACGATGTCACAATATACTTAGAGGACAAATGAGACATGAAATAATATCTACAATATATAATCTATTCAAGTATGAAAAAAAGATGGGGTCAAAGGGCATCCGGCCTAAAAGCTATAATGGATTTTGTATATCCATTTTCTGCCCATATATGCAATGCATTACAAAAGCCTGCACACACAGACATTTATCTTGAACGGACGCTCACAAGCGCGAAGCCAGGGGGGGCGGTAGGGGCAGTCGCCCCTCCCCAAAAAAAAAAAGGAGAAAAACAAGAAGAAGGAAGAGGACGTAGGAAGAAAAAGGATTAAGAGTCGAGAACGGTACAACAAATCTTCTTCTTTCTCTAATAATTTAATGAAGCGTCAAAGCTTCAGCGCTTCGCGCAGAGGAAGGGAAACTTAATTCAAACAAGGATTAAGAGTCTTTCTCTAATGAAACGTCAAAAGAAACTGAATTTAGATAAGGCTTAAGAGTTGAGAATGGTCCAACGAATCGTCTTCTTTCTCTAATAATTTAATAAAACGTCAAAGCTTCCGTCCTTCGCAAGGGACGGGGAACACCCCCTACTTGCACCCACCCCCCTAGGGTGAGCGCTACGCACGCTTTGCGTGCTCACTACCGCCCCCCTAAAATGACATCCTGGCTACGCGCTTGGACGCTCATTCCGTTATAAATGGTCATTAAGAGACTTTCTCTAATGAAACGTCAAAAGAAACTGAATTTAGATAAGGCTTAAGAGTTGAGAACGATCCAACGAATTGTCTTCTTTCTCTAATAATTTAATAAAACGTCAAAGCTTCCGTCCCTCGCAAGGAAGGGGGGGAACACCCCCTACTTGCACCCACCCCCCTAGGGTGAGCGCTACGCACGCTTTGCGTGCTCACTACCGCCCCCCTAAAATGAAATCCTGGCTACGCGCTTGGACGCTCATTCCGTTATAAATGGTCATTAAGAGATAATCTTAGTATCGAATCGTTTGGAAAAACATAGGAAATAACATGACAGAAAAGAAATGGCGGTTGTATATTGTGTACGGCCATGACATACAAAAGTGCGCAGGCATGCGCCTGTGCGAGATTTTTTATAAAATGCTTAAAATGGCCTGAAACGTATGCAAAATTAATTTAAGACGATTTAAAGCATTTAAAAATTTTGCGCGCGCACTGACGCCCGTACGTACGTGTGAGCGCTTTCATTGACCGGGCGGATATTGACCTTTTTCATGATAAATATGATTGAGAAATGACTTTCGGTTATGAAGATATGAACATAAGTTTGTTTTCAGAAAATTACACAAAATGGCGCCTGGATTACGTCATGATGACCTGATGAACTTGCAAATGTTGGAGACACATCTTCTGACATTGACCAATTACTGTGCCAAAATTGAAAGAAATTGACTTGACCGATCATGGAGTTATGCTCTGCACAAAAAAGTGGGGGTGAAAAATGAAAAAATAATAATAATAACTAGAAATTTAATTCGTCATGGGGACGAATTAGGTGGTCTGTCTTCAATTCTTATGATCATGCTCATCTTCAATTCAATTACCCAATAAAATGATGTTAATGTAAAATGATGTATAAAGATATGAATTGATGAATGAAGTACTGATGAACTGATAGATTGAACTGATGTGAAATGAACTGAATTGATGAGCTAAATGGATGAACTGATGAACTGAACTAAACTGATGAGCTGAACTGATGAACGAAATATTGAGAAATTATGATGATGATGCATAATGATCATGATAATGGTCAAATTTAATGCAAACAAATATCAAAATAGGTAGGCCTAATGAATATGACACAAAGTATTGAGAAATGAACTACTTGATCATGATCATGATTGTGACGATTATGACGATAATGATAATGATGATGATGATGATGATGATAATGGTCATGATGATGATCATGATGATGATGATGATGATAATAATGGGGATGATGATGACGATAATGATGATTATGATGATAATGATGATGATGATGATCATGAGCATGATCCTGACATCTTATTGGAAAAATGAGGGGTGATTTTGATAACATATAGTCTCAGCTACAACATACTCAAAAATCAACATAATCCAAGCAGAAATAATGTTGATATTGCTCCCAGAAGACAGGAATGTAGAATCCTGATTTGAGAAAAAGTCATCTCCCATGGGAATTACATGCAAAAAGTAAACGATCAAGTGAAAATATGGTAATAATAAAGTAAATATGTTTGTTTATTACATTATTTGCCATTCTATGTGTTTTAATATTCAAAGGAGATGGTACCGTGAAAGGTAAAAAAAGACAAAAAAAGTGAAGAAAGAAATTGTTGGAGACGCCCGGACTCAAACCAGGGGTCTCGAGGTCGGAATTAAGTCAAGTACGTTACCGATATACCAAAACATTTCCCATAAAGATTACACGTGAACGGAAAATGGAATTCTCAAATCCTACTTTGCAAGTGAAATATGAGCATGATCCCGGCATATGATCGGAAATAAAGGGCACACTTGTGATAGCTTATTGTCTCAGCTACAACATACTTGAAGCTCAGCAAAAACAAAGCTAAAACAACGGAGATATTGCTCGCGAAAGACGGGAATGTAGAATCCAGTTTTGAGAAAAAGTCATGTCCCGTAGAGAATACACACAAAATGTGAAAAATTGACATGCCTCCTTTAATCACAAAAATACGCCATGATGCCTTCGTCAAAATGACAAATTGTTTTGCATTTCATTTGTAGAGAATTGTCTCAGCTAGAACATTCAAATTTGGAGGAAAATCGATCAATATTTACAGAGATACAATAAATTTTCTAAAAATATGCTGATGTCATAATATGCAAATAGAAATTTTGAGTTCAGAGGCCATTATGATGACGTCATGAGTTCATTGAGGGTCAAATGAGACATGAAATCATATCTACGATTCATACTCTATCCAAATATGAAAAGAAAATTAGGGGTCAATGGGCATCTTCAAGAGCTACAATGGATTTTGTATAGGCATGTTTTTGCCCATATATGCTATGTATTACAAGAGCTCGCACGCACGGACATGTATCTTAAACGGACACTCATTCCGTTATTAATGGTCAGAAAAAGGTGAACATGGTATCAAAATGCTTGGAAAAATGTGCCAAATATGATGGCAGAGAAAATTTGGCGATTCTATGTTGCAAAATGCCGGAACGCGCGAAAAACGTGCATGGATGCGTTTTTGCGCGTTCTTTAACGAAATGCTTAAAATGGCCTATAACGTATGCAAAATGAATTTGGGACGTTTTAGAGCATTTTGAAATTTTGCACGGGCTGATGCGCGGACGTACGCATGCGCGCGCGTTTTTTGACCTGAAATTGACCGAGAAATATTTACCTTAATCATGATAAATATGAATAAGAAATGACTTTCCGTTATGAAGATATGATCATGAGTTGAAAGTACCAAAAAAACACAAAATGGCGCTTGGATGACGTAATGAAGACTTGATGACCTTGAAAATGTTCCTGTCACGTCTCATGGTAATGACCTATGACTGTGCCAAAATTGAAAGGAATTGACTAAACCGATCTTGAGTTATCCTCGAAACGAAAAAAGGGGGAGAAATAAATAAAAATAATGAAAAATAAATAAAGAAAGAAAATTCTGACAAAATCAATAGGTAGTCTGTCGATGACAGACCACCTAATAATATTTGTTTTTCTTTATAAATCACTACCAGATGCGGCATAACTGAGGAGGTGAGTTGGCTCAGTCGGTAGAGCGTCTGCCTGTCGAAAAAAAGATCTCAGGTTCGAATCCCACCCAGGCGGATGACTGAATCCTGCGTTGTGTGTTAATGTGCCCCTCCCCTTGTCTATGTCTATGCTGGTACTCGTCAAAAGCCTTTTCAGCAACTAAACGAGGATATTGTGGTGTGGTGTCTCTCATAGTGGTCATGATTGATTAGTGCATAGTGCGTATATACAAGTTGTTCGAGTAAAAACAGTTCTTCCTATGATTTAGGCACTGATGGCTCCCTTGAATTTCTCCACAGAAGGCAGTTCAATGAAGTGTAAAACACTCTGTCCCTCGGATAGGACGTTAAAGCGCCCATGACATCGAAATACAAGTGTTTTCCTGTTGGTGTGCAGTCCTGAATACATTTCATATTTTGATATGTAAACTTCTGAATTTGTTTCATAGATTTTTAAATATTTTTTGAAATATTTGTTTTTCAAACTTGCTAAGCTCCACCCCAAAACCCGCCAGATCTCATTCCCCTTGTGTCATCATCTGTTAGTCATTAATGAGCTAACTTGAGAAAGTGGTATGTATCTTTGCCGAAGTCGACCACCTGTTACAATACATAATACAATAGCAACATACAAGTTGCTATGTCAGACATGCTGCAGCATCACCAGGAAGACAAAGGCAATGATGATGTATTGTACATATGTATATGGAAGCATGCAATTCTATTATGAACGTGTGCTAAGCTGGGGGAAATTACATACCATTGTTTATTCTAGAATATTATTTTAGTCTAACATGTCTGACATGCATTATATGTTATTATAGTGTTCCTCCCACTGTAGAACTCCCTGATTTCTGGGGAATAAATCCGGACACCCATTACAAAGCTATGTTTGTTCACGGATCACCGTCAGTCGGTGCAGTATGGGTGGCATTTGCAGCAACATTGGGCCCTCTGTACGTGGGCGGGCACTGGGCTTTGCGGGTCGCGAGCCATCCAACCCGTTTCTGTGGATGGTGCCATGATGGAATATCGTATTTTGCCGGCTGCAATCCAGGGGGCGGAGGGGAAAAAACTGACGCATTCCAACGGCCCAAAATCCTTATCGTATTACTATTATAAATATAACTGCAGCTAGAACAGAGGAAGTCCTCTTGGTTTCACACTGAAATGAAAAGCCCTATAGCTGCTCTTACATTCAAAATCAGCCCAACGTTGTCCGTTAATAAGCCAATCGACAGTGGGCGCTGGAACACCCTCAGAATGGCATTCGATGTCCACTGATTCACCATGTCTCTTGGTTTCATCGGAGGGTGGGGCTGGGAAATATGGTGCAGCTAAATACACAAAAAGGAAGAGAAAAGTAACAAAGTGATTTGGTTAAATGTTTTATAAAAGAGAAACATTTACTCAAGTACATGATTTTTATGATATCACTGTAATACTTTATTTCCTGTTAAGTCAATTAGAGCCTAAAAAAAAATATTCATATCCCACACCACTTAAGCAACTGATTTAATTTAAAGCAAAGTAGAAGAAAATGAAATGGACTACTACAAAAGGTCTAAATATATAAGTACTTAACTTTGTACCGTATTCATTGGACAGAGTAAGACATTTATAAAAGCACAGATGCATGTTGTTACTACTATCAGGATATAGTATAAAATTAAACATTTGCAGGCATTCATTTTTCTTCTCCATATACTTCATTATTTGACTTTCAACTTACATTCCACAGTAACTACTGTGCTGAATGCATCATCTCCTCCTGGGTTTGATGCAAAACATGTATACGTTCCCTTGTCACTGTTCTCGACAGCGGAGATGACCAGCTCCTGCCCGAATTCTTCGATAGATACTCGTCCTCCAGACTGTAGCTGCTCCTCTCCTCGCTTCCATGTGATTTCAGGGGTTGGGCTGGAGACAGAGAGAAAGCAATAAAGAGAGAGGGAGAGATATATATATTTTCAGGCAACAGCCATCAAATTTAATGCACAAATCTTTGTTAAGTGCCTTGTTATAAATTATTTCAATAGTCAGCATGCGAATTGCACACATTACGTGTTGTTTGGTAGGACAAATGTTTGTCCTACCTAGCAAACAACTAATGTATGCAATTTTCATTCCGATTATTGAAATACAATTACTCAAAACAGGTGAATTAAATAATTTGTAACATGATAAATCGGCATGAACAAAGTATTTTAGCAGATAATATACTTATATTAATTATCAGTTTTTATGTATGAAAATTATCGGTTTCATGTATGAAAATCGACATTTTCCATAAAAAGTACACATACACGACACATTCTCGTAACACCGGTCACAAACGATGCATCCTCGTTGCAGTGTTATTGGCACATGAACTTAGATAGATGGCAGCATAAACAAAAATATAACGGGCGTGTTTCACTTTGCCCCACGTTCCACTTTACCCCGGTTCCCCTACATTATAAAACTGGTCTATTCATTATGTTATGCCCTACAATATTTTTTTAAAGCCATTAGAATTGAAACTTTTTTAGAATTTGTACCAATATTGTTCCAAAAGGAGATATCGGTACATGTATATGCCAGAAAAGAAAGGTAAAAATATATCTCCATTATGGAAGAGGGAAGTTTGAAAAATTAAGGAAAGGAAAGGAAGAGAGAGAGAGGGGGGGGGGGATAGAGGGTAAACCTTAAAACATACTTACTATCCAGAAGCAATGCATTTCAGCTTAAATGACTGAGTTCTGATGGCGATTTCGCTTGCTGCTGGTTTAGTGATTAAATATGATCCACTTTCAAATGGTTGCAAATCTGAAATTATACGATTAATGATAAACAAGTTTAGTCATACTCCAACATGGAAATGCTGATGATTAGCAAGTAACCTAAAAGCAAATAGAAGCTCGTAAATGAAGAACTTGTGAATCCACTACTTCAAATCCTATCAGAGGGACTAGGTGATTAAAGATCAATGCCTTCCCAAGAGGCACTAGTACATCAACTTGGACTCTTCCACTGAAAAATCATAATGGTGATGATGGTGATGATAATGATACTGGTGGTGGTGTTTATACTACTATTACTATTACTACTACTACTACTACTACTACTTCTTATACTACTTATACTACTACATGTACTACTATTTAATTTTTTTTAAAGCTTTAAAGCTATCATAGGTCACATATGTCACTGTCGCCATGTTCTTCAGTCATGACAGTAAGTCGTCAGAATCCAAGTCAACTTTGACTAGTTTACCAGTTACCCATCAGTTGCCGTACCAGTATTCCCGATGAAGTTTTGTCATGCACGCCGCAGATTGAGAGTTAAGATTAATAGATAATGGATATGAACTCATAAAACGTAAAAGAAAACGAACTCTAAAGAACTGTACTAAAATCTTTAGCATAATATACATGGCATTAATTTTCAAAATTGCTGCGCCCATTTGACGTACTTTTAGTCATGTGTTTGTTGAGGTTAATTAATCGTCAAAATACTTAGTAAAAGGCAAATATAGGTTTATGTCATTTTTAACTAGATGGAACTTCGACTGCACGCAGTTGAAAATGATGCCTCTGCCATAGCGTGATATCACAAACCAAAATAAAAGCAATTTTTTCAAATTCAAGTTTGATTGTAATCAATTAACAGGTTCTCAGAATATGGTGATTACAAGCTATTTTTCATATACAGGTATGACTCTTTGAACTTTGACCTCATGACCCTAAAATCTAATCAGTTCATTGCATGGCTCTGCAAGCTGATACATACATGTCCTGAGTTTGAGAGTAATCCATCCGTCAGTATTGACAATGCATTCACAAGATAGTTTTGCATAAATAATGAGCCCCATGACCTTTGACCTTTGACCTCAGGACCCCGAAATCTGATCAGATCATTGGCTCTGCAAGATACATATATGATCCAAGTTTGGCGGTAATCCATCAATTGGTTCTTGAGATAACGTGATTACGTGAATGAGACGGACGGACGGACAACCAGCAAACATAATGCCTCTGGCTACTTTGTAGCGGAGGCATAAAAACATTGTACAGTTATAGATATCCTGAAGAGAAAGGATGTTTTTTATTAAACATAACATTTTGGATTTTATATGCAGCTTAATGTTTGGCTGACAAAACTTGAAATGTAGAATTTGATTTAGCTTGCAAGACACTATTTATCGACTTGCTGAAAAAGTAAAGCTTTGCACCTCTGGCATGATATTTTGAGTAAGAATTGAAAGAAAGTGGTTATTCATTTGAAGAGTTAATAATGGAACTCAAAAGGCTTACTGTAGTGAAGGTGTAACTTACAGTTAATGCAAGATAGTTTATTTTGTATAGAGTGTAATCCCTAGATTATTACTGGAAAAACCTGTGGTTAAAACAATTTTTGGTTGCATGGTTTTAGAGCTAGTCAGATATTTAAGTTGAATTCATCAAACAGTTTTTAATTGAACAAAGAAATTTTAAAAGACAGTTTTTCATAGACATAGGCTAGCAGAAATATGCAAATTAATCACCTGTCAAAGTCAGTGGAAGGTCATACAATACATTTAAAGTGACGATCCAATATTGAGGTTTTAAAACAAATTTAGAACAAATACTGCTACTACTAGTAGTACTATTACTACTAATACTACTAATGCCAAAGTATTCTTATGCAAGAAAACAAGTCTATATCTAAATGCTATATCTTGGTATAATTTTGATAATGTTCCAAATATAAAAGAATATATGTTCATTATTACTCCCTGATTAAGATGCATTCTTACAATATAGGGTAGAATGCTATGTACATTAAAACGGTAATGCAAATAATGCACAATTGGATGATCTACAGGGTGGTATTGGATTTTTTTTCTTTTTCTTTTTTACAATGTAATAAATTTCATAGGTACAGATTTAAATTGAATTTCCAACAACATTTATGATGCCCTAATGAACATGGGAGTCAAAGTTTGAATAAAGAACACAAAATAGATGAAGATTAGAAAACTTCAACAGTCAATTTTACATTATTTAATTTGAAACTCTTGGTTCATAATAAGGTCAATTTGCAATAAAGGATTTGAGAATATGAAAGTTGGTGCTACAAGAATATATGTTGACATGAAAGACATGTTTGCAAGTAGTACTGTGTCTTATTTGCAGTCGACATGATTGTCACAAAAGCCCATCCGGTATATAGTTATAAGCAGGGCATATCAACCAGTATGAGATAAGAATGGTTAGAGAGAGTGAATTAAAAAGGAGTGGGGTAGAATAAAAGAGAAGAATTGTGGATGGAAGAAGAGGGGCATATCAAAGAGAAAGGAGGGATAGATAGTCCAAATTAAAGAAAAAATATTTACAAGGAAAATGCCATTTGAAATAAACTATTTTTACAATCAACATGAATCTTAATGTTAAGCAAGACACCAGTTGATTGAATTTTAACACATTCTATTAAATATTTTTGAAATATATTCAATTCATGGTCTATTAAGACATGCAGTTTGCAGGCTAGCATTACCTGTTTTTTTTTTTAATACACAATGCAAAGGACTGTAACAACTATAAAAAACAAAAATAAAAATGACAGAGAACTTTTAAGGAAATTGATCAAGACATGACTGACACAGATAAGAGAAAGAGATAGAAAGAGAGAGAAAGAGAGAGAGAGAGAAAGAAAGATAGAAGGGGGAGCTTGTTGGTCAAAGAGGATTACTTTGAGATAATCATACCTTAAACCAGGCCCTGACTTGTGATTCACTTTTTCACTCAGTGGTAAAAGTTTATATTTGGATTCAAAATTGTTGGTTTTTGTCTTTGTATAGTTTCTGAAAATTAGTTTGCTCATAGAATTTCAAGAATAAAATCACAATTTGAAGGCAAAACAGACCTTTGTAGACACAAGTATCCATTAACAAACATCTTTGAATGAAAATAACAAAGTACATATATCTTTTGTTGCGGGAAAGATGTTAATTTGGAAGTTTGACTCAGTGTAAAAAGTAGAACATTTTTTAATTGTGTGAGCTAAGCTATAGATATGCACAAGATTTCCCCTGATGTCCCGCATATAGAGATGGCTATATATATATATCAACATCGGTGCAAGAGTCCTTGACCAGGGCAGCATAAATGGGGTCCAAATACAAAATAATTTATATCTAATTATTAAAGTGTAGACATAATCCATTTGTCTTCATTGACAAGGTATGAAAATCATCTTTTGACTTTTTAGTAGTTTGAAAATTAATACATCAATTATTAATCTCAGAAATGTGGTTTGACATTGCACTGTTCTCCTTTCCATAATCTGTATACAACCCTGAATACTCTAATTGTTTGTTTGTGTTTTAATGTGTGTATTGTATAGTAAACACTTGATCCTAGTCTGTTACAAATGTTGTACTTTCTCAAAAGATTGATTGTTTGACGTGCCTCCTTTGTGAACTAATCCCAAAGCCTTCCCTCTCTTCTCTCACGGTGCTTGGATATTTTGTTAATTACACCCTCGTTTCTCAAGTGTAGCTGATGACGGAGAGATTTAGAACAACCGCGACAAGAAAGAAATAGCCCCCAAATTGCAGAGGTTTTACCGTCAAAATTCTCTGTTTACGTTGGGGGCTGGTTCTGAAAATGCCTGATTAACATTTAAAACTAACTTATTACTTGAAAAATGCCTTCCTTCTCACATTCTAACTTATACTCATAGTCAATATTTTTTTAACACTTTTTTTATTAATAGCATCCTCTATAGGTCACAGTGCTACTCAGTAAATGCATTTTGGTTTATGAAGTTTTATAAGATTGCAAATCCTCAATGTAGATGTATTCATTTGAATACATATAAATCTAGGAGAGAGAGAGATTTGATATGATGCATCCTTTGACCAACATTCATAAGGACTTCAAAGAAATGTTACACAAATTCAATAAACATGATGTGAATATTTAACCAATTTTCTTTGTTTCCTTTGTTGTATTCATGCATGTTTGAATAACAATGCATTGCATACACATATTGCATGTCTAGGGGCCTTCTTATTTTAACAGGATTTATTTTATAAAAAAGGCTAATTGTTTCCCTTTTCTGATTTATTTTCCCTCACCCTAGTCCATAGGAAAGTGAAAACTATGCTCCAGACTTGCTGCATTCTAGTATGCCACGGGAACAGTCTGCGGCAGATCTGCGGCAGGATGAAACTTTGCTCCAGACTTGCTGCATACCAGTATGCCGCAGGAACAGTCTGCGGCAGGATGAAACTTTGCTCCATACCAATATGCCACAGGAACAGTGTGCGGCAGGTCTGCCACAGAAAAGTGGGAAATTATACAGTCTGCAGCAAGGCTATAGGCGGCCATTCTGTAGGACCATGCAGTACCATGAGGTTGCAGGCTGAGCCCAGCATCTTGTAAATTCCTGTGTTAGCACTGTTTTAGCTTCTGTCAAACCAAACAATTTGCTTCAAGTTCTAACTGTACCATAAGAGGAATTTGTTACATAAGAGACTGAGGAATTAATGGACTGTTTCAAACTTTTTTGTTGTGCCATATGTGATCTTATCTTCAGCCCCAATAACAAATGGCCCTTGCCTCCCCCCCCCCTCTCCCCCCGCCTCCACTATAAAAAAAGAGAAGGAAGGAAAAAGGAAAGAGAGTGAAAAGGGAACAAAAAAGATGAAGAAGAAAAGAAAAGGGCGAAAAGAAGGGGAGATCAGTAACGGTTAATCCCGCCAACAATGTGTGGATCGGGGTGAGGGCTGAAATTTAAGGCCCTTCCCTCCCCTACCCCCAGCAAACCTAAAAGAGAGAGAAGGAAGGGAAGGAAAAGAGGAGGGGAAGGGAAAGAGGAGAGAAAGGGAAAGAAAAAAAAAAGAGAAAGATGAAAGGTAGAGGAGATCAGTTGCGATTTTTCCCGCAAAGAAAGTGTAGATCGGAGGGGGGGGGGGGGGGGGGCACTGGCGTACGATAGGGGAGGAGGGGGGCACTTGGTATAAATAACATTCAAACGTGGTTCTCTTTATTTCCATAACAGTGATTTACAAATAATGCTGAAATGACATAATTTCCGAGATTTTTCCTCACTTTTAGTAAATTATACTTTTTTATGCGTTTGTTGGAAAATGGCAAATTCCTAAATTTGCAGTCAGGCAAGAAATATGCTTTTTTGAGTTGCCTACATGTCAGGGCCCGCGAAATGGCGGAGATAGGAAGCCTCGAGCTCCCCCAGCTTTTGTTTGTTGAAAAAGTATATTAAATAGAAATAGAAAGAAAGAATAGTTAACTGCCAGTGTCACAAAATAATGAGGTATCAAAATATGCTCATCTGACAGTAATTTAATGCCTAAACCCCTGAGCCCCAGGAGAGGGGGCGGTGGGGGTGGGGGTGGTGAGAGCGATCCCCCCCAGAACGCCGGCCAAAAAAACAAAAAAGAGAAGAGAAAAAAGGAAGATGACGTAGGAAAAAAAAGGAGCAGACAAAGAACATTACTGAAATTCAGACAAGTATTACGAATCGTTTCTCTATAATAATTTCATGAAACCTCAAAGCTTCCGCACTTCGTGCGGGAGGAAGGGGGGGGGGCGCAACTGAATTAAGAAAAAAATTAAGAGTAGAGAACGGTACAATGATCGTCTTCTTTCTCTAATAATTGATTGAAACGTAAAAGCTTTTGCGCGGGAGGGGGAAACTGGATTCAGACAAGAATTAACAGTCGAGAACGGCACAATGATCATCTTCTTTCTCTATTAATTTAATTAAATGTCAAAGCTTCAGGGGGGGGGGCAATTTGAAATTATGCGAGCCAAATGTTGGTACGTAATGGTGACCAGCAGTGACGTAATTGGGGGAGGGGGAGGCAAGGGCCATTCGCCCCCCTTCCGATCCCGATCTTGTTGGCGGGAAAATTGCGACTGATATCCCCCTTCTTTTCTTCTTCCTCTTTTTTCCTTCCCTTTATCTGCTCTTTTCATTTTTCTTTCCTTCCTACTTTTCTTACTTTTGTATGGGGGCGGGAGGCATCAGCCTGCGACGCAAGGCCCTTTCGCCCCCCCCCCCCCCCCCCCCCCCCCCCCCCCCCCCCCCCCCCTTCCCCTTTTCTTTTCTTCTTCTTCTTTCTTTCCCTTACTCTCCTTTTTCCCTTTCCCTTCTTTTCCTTCTCTCTCTCTTTTTTTTGCGGGGGGGGGGGGAGGGGGGTAAGAGACAGAGAGGGGGAGTGGAGCTTTTATAGGATCAGCACAGAGTGCCACAGACCCATGCAAGGAACCGTCTCTTTTTAATTCAATACCTTTATTGTTACTACTATTATTGTTTGCTAGTGTAATGTTTATTGAAAAGTAATAAAAATGTTGACTTTTATATCAAACTTTTTTGATTATATTTTGTCTTTTTAATTAGCATCAATAACGAAGTTTGTAGAAAAGTTGAACCGGTATGTGAGTGAATGTTGATTGGGTATGTCTTGTTGCTGTCTTAATTGGATAATAACTGATTATGAAGGTGACACATTTATTTTGAACTAAAGAAGGGCATATTATGTGAAAGAATGTGACTTTCCTTAAATCTAAATTTGTGTGCATGTGATAACAACCATTGTAGATGGCATATATGCCGGTGAATACATTTTTCCAGACTGGTATAGACAATAAAATATAATTTTGATTTGTTTTGGCAAAATGTAAAAAAAACAAAACATGAAAAAGCATGTGCTCCCCTACATTTTTTCAGCAAAACTTAAAGGATACATAAACATGTGTCTGATTAAGTATAATGGCAATTAATTTTTATTTGTAATTTAACGACAGTTATGCAAGACTAGTTAACATTTAAAAAATGAATTCCATACAAAAAAAGAAATGGATATTATTTTTTATTTCAATAAATAAACGACTGATATGCAAGACTAGCTAAACACCTATATTTGACATTTTTTAAATATCTAAGTTAATTATTTCATTGAGTTTCTTTTTATTTACTGATTTAATTCTTATAAACGACTGATATGCAAGACTAGCTAAACACCTATATTTGACATTTTTTAAATATCTACGTTAATTATTTCATTGAGTTTCTTTTTATTTACTGATTTAATTCTTATAAACGCCTGATCTGCAAGACTACGCAAAAAGTAGTTTCAATTTTGATTATTTCAATTTATAAAACGACATTTCTATTCCTTAAACATTTTAAACGACAGATGTGAAAGACTAGTCGACACACCCTTTCGAGAAAAGACCCTCCTCTTTTCTCGAAAGGGTGTGTCAAGACGTTACTCCGTTCTCAACGCACCCTTTCGAGAAGAACGGGTGCGTTGAACTCACCACACCGTTTCTGGTTTAACAGTGTCTAATAGGTACATCAGCTGCTACACCTACCTGTTATGTACACTAAGTGTAATTTTTGGTGTCTGCCGGGATGACACTACAACATTATTGAGGGCTTGTATTACTCTAAAACAATAAACTTTCATGGATTGTAAACAACAGCCATTCACACAGCAAGCAACTTTTGCAAATTGTGAATACCGGTATTCAGTGTAGTGTCAATTGTGATATACCATAATTTAAAAAAAATTGTTAATCTTAACCACTCCTAAAATTCACAAAAGAATTCATTTGTGCGAAAGTTTCTGGTTTAACAGTGTCTATTTTAATAGGTACATCAACTGGTTTGCCTACCTGATACCATCAGCGTGACTTTTGGTGACCTCTGGGATGACCCTACAACTTTATTGATGGCTTGACAGAAGTAGCCTTGAGCGTCGCTTGCAATAACGTACGAAAAGACCAGGTTCCCTTGTGGATCCTGGTTAACCCGTGCATTGTATGTGATGGGTCTTGGTTTGGGAGCTGCATCAGTCCAGTAGATCAAGAGAGCAGGATTGCTGTTAGGGACACCGGGGGTTCCACCGCAAAGAAGCTTCAGGTGTCGTCCCTGATACGTTTGTACTGTTTCACATTCATTCTCAAACTGATCCATGACTGGAGATAAACATGAAAACAGCAAAGAAACAAGCAGGTTTTATATGACTCAATACTCTATGTCAAAACTGACCAATGATCCTAGATGTACGTCCTCCTCAACGTTCTTCTAAAAAATTCTTCATAATTCTTTATAATTCCTCATTATGCCTACACATGGAAGGAAAACAACTGGCAGGGGGAGGGGGTAAAGCTAGGAAGCTTCCCAATCCGCAGGAAACAAAAGAGGAATTAGCACTTTTATACAGTAAAATATGGAGTCATGGTGTCTGGATAGTTTCTGAACGGGCACCATGTAAAACAAACAGCAATTAACAGGCCAGTATGGAGGCGTAATAAGGACAGTGGAACTTAAGAGGTTGTATTAGGTCATTAAGAGAATGGTTGAACATTAATGGACCACGGTGAGGGACCGCTATGTAGACGGTATGAGGGGGTAATGTCGCTATTCATAAGGATCGCTATTCATAGGGACCACTTTTCATAATCAAAGAAGAGGGTTGCTATTCATAGGGACCACTTTTCATAATCAAAGAAGAGGGTCGTTATTCATAATACAAAATCAGGGTCCCTATTCATAATACCAGAAAAGGGTCGCTATTCATAATACGAGAAGAGGGTCGCTATTCATAATTGGAGAAGAGGGTTGCTGTTCATAAAACAACGACAGCTAGGGCTGCTTTTTATAATGCGGAATGAGGGTAGCGCTATTCATAAAATTAAAAGAGAGTCGCTATTCATAATATGAAATGAAGGTTGCTATTCATAATAGAAGAGGGTTGTTATTCATAAGACGAGAAGAGGGTCGATATTCATGAGACGAAATGAGGGTCGCTATTCATAATACGGGATGAGGGTTGTTTTTCATAAGAAATGAAAATAAAGTAAGCAATAAACAAAATGATAATAAGAAAGCGCAATAATGGATAGGGACACCCAACGGCTGTGGCATAGGTGGGGGGGGGATGCCACATGTCCCTGAATATTTTTAGAAAACATTTATTGAAAACATACTGAAAACATACATTTCTGAACAAAAAGAGAAAAAAGCGTGCTCCAATAATATGACCCATATGGCCCACCCTCCCGAAAGTATTCCCTTAGTACAAGTACATATTACTGACAATTCTCGTCCCAGTAGTCCATAAACGGCGTAGCCTATGTGTGTTTTATGGGGGGGCTGTGGGGGTTAATTGTAGCAGCGTTGCCACCAAGGGGCTGATCTATGCTGTCTCTAACCCTCAGAAAAGGAAGAAAGGCAAAGAGAGGAGGTTGTAGAGACCTAAATGTTATATACCATATTCAAGCTTTTTGTAAATATATAATATTGCACAATATATTTTCCATATAAGTAAGAAAGTTAGATTTTCAACATTTCAAACCGTGTTCCACCATCCGCACAAAATTTATCACACATGGTGGCACAGGGAAGCCAACACCATGTGACAGGTACTATACAATCTTACCATCCCAACTATCTATTCCATAGAGTATAATGACACCAACTTTGAACCAGAACATGAACAACACTTGATACTTGGCCTCACTAACCAACCCTAAAGAGAAGGTTGAGTTCTGAGAAGAGGTGGAAAAATAATCTGTGAGCATTATCATTGTCTTAATTTTGCAAGTGTGGAAGAACATCAGATAAAAAAAAAGCATGGCTCTTCAAATGCTAAAATATTTTAAATATGGCATAAAATATTCTAAATATGGCATAAAATATTCTAAATATGGCATAAAATATCATAAAAATTGGGACAGATTTTTATGCCACATGTCTGTGTAGTCCCACATACATCTCTCTGTGTACAGTGCTTGTAACTTAAAGGGAGTGTGTCATGACGAGTCTATATGTCTTTCCCTTGGCCCTACCCGGGGCCAATCGGTTATGACTATGGACGACGCGACCGCAGTATTCACGTGCGTGCAACATACGCGAAACCGAAGTGTGAGGAGAATTTTGGTCTGTTTTGCGAATGCTAGCCCGCGCTGACCCAGTTAGTCAAGTCCATTCGTTTACGAGCAGTTGTCCAAAAGAAGACGCGTAGATGGCATTATCCAGTATTTGCCATGATACACTCCCTTTAACTAAGACTGGGCCAGATTTCTAATCATTTTAATGATTCCAGAATCTTGCAGTAGATACTCATTCTTATTTGCTAGATGATCAACCTTTTCTGATTGGTTCCACAATGTTTCTTTCACAATGCAATCACATGACAAGAACTCAACTTTGTCTTAAAATATGATTTTTTAATTCAAAACATACTAGGACGTAATTATTCATCCATTCCATATGACACTATGCCAACAATGAAGGCATCAATTCACATGCCAATGATGTCCTGATCTTCTTACCTTTTCATACAGGGTCATTCCATGTCAAATCACCCCAAAAATCTGAAAATCTTAACCCGACCATTTTTTATTTTGATGAAACTTAGTGTACTTGTTGAGTGTGATCTCACAGCACTAAATCTCAAATGAAAAATGGTTGGGTTAAAACCATTGGGTGATTTGACATGGAATGACCCTACATGTTTTGATAATGAACGAATCGCGAACGAAGCCAACTGTGAGATGGCCGTTCTGATTGGTCAATAAATCCAAAGTTATGAATAATTCATGCAGAGCAGTAAAGCTAGATTGCAAAAGGCCTGGCGGCTACCGCCACCTGATCGTGCGTTCACTCTGGGTCTCTAGGTTCATCTCAGCCGCTGATTGGGGTGGAAAATAGCCAGAGTCACGAGGCCTTGTCAAAAGGATAGAACAACACCTGATAATTTGCTTCACCAAACAACCATAAATACGATTTTCAATAAAAAAAAACACTATTCATCCATTCTATATGACACTATACCAACAATGAAGGCATCAACGTACATGCCAATGATGTCAATATCTTTTGGGACATTGCTGTACCAAGCCTGTTCTTAGCAAAACATTGGTACTGTCCATCGTCCGCTGTTGTTAATGATTCAATCACTAGGTTTCCCCCATCCAGGCTAGCGCGATCATTGCTGTCCACGTCAAATAAAGCACCATCCTTCTCCCAGTAGTACCTGGTATTGAATTAATCATTGAAACATGATTACATGTACACTACGATCACTTTCATCCTTCCAATTCCCCTTCCACCCCCATGGTGAGCATGGTTGGCTCCTGTGATTGCTATAAAGGAAGTTTTCTCCAAAAAAAAAATTTCTAAATCAAACTGCATGCTCTTTGATCTCGTGGCAGGCCATTGTTTGAGGGATCCAAAATGATAGTGTGTCCCTAAAGTTGGCCTTTTGAGTGTTGGTTCGATCACTATACAGTGCAACCCAGAAAAAACGACACCATGAATTATTGATGTTTTATCATAACTTAATCACAATCACAATCACATATTCGTTTCATTGATAATCAGCCATGCAATGGAGTCTTTTGTCTATGTCTGATCGTCAACGAAATGGAGTTAAGTCTTTTGTCGATTTCGTTTGTTGCTACGGCAGGCAGCCAGTGAACACTAATTCTTTTAATCAAATTATGGAAATGCAAGCATCCATTAAACAAACAGAACTTTGTTATTCCTGGCTAATTTTTCCTGATTGAGGTGTCATATGAATAGCAGAAAATGAACTTTCTAGAAATGTGAAATTTTCTTTGAAAATTCAGATACCGCCCGCCAAATGACTTTTTGGTTTCTTTCCTTCAAAATGCTTTTGAACGCTCCTGCGTGAAATATGCATCATATGAGTTGCATCAAATGAAAGAGGAGGATCTAAGCTTTACAAATATGTGTCATCTATTGATTATAATTGTGATTATGTTATGATAAAACATCGATAATTCTCGTTTTCGTTTTTTCTGGGTCGCACTGTAGGTAATTACCCCCATCCAGGCGAATGCAAGCATTGCCTTCTACATCAAATAAAGCACAATCCTTCTCCCAGTTGTACACTTTTGTACACACTTTAAATAGAAATTCCACAGAGTCTTGTGTAGACAAATTGTGATGCATTTATTGCAATAGGAACTACCCAAAACTGATCTTCGAGTAGCTATATACAGTCATGTTAGTCATTTGCAAAAGCTTAAAGGTATTACGTTACAAAGTTTTGGGAAATTTTGAAAAACGGGTGGATAGTGATTCTTTACAATTTTGATATATTTGGATGCCCCTGAGGATGTATTAAAAGCACTAGAAATTTTAGCCCCTAAAACACTTCTGCTTTCGATAAAAATTGAATATAAAGATTAACCGGTGCTCCCGGTAAATTTTGATAAATTTCAAAAAGCTCCTACGGCAGTACTATGGTAGCTGCGACCATGAAAATCTCAGAATATGTAGTTGTGGTATATAATTTGCGAACGGGAATAGCTAATCGGTCGATATTAGTCAAGAAACATTGTTTTATAGCTTAACTAATATCTTGACCTTGAGAGGGAGCTATACAACATAAAGTGATTATTATTTATAATTTTGTAACTTAAGACTCAATTTCGACCGCGACGACGATCACTGAAGATTGTATATCGCATAAGCTTTCAATTTGTTCATTTGAACCAAATTCATGACCCCATACCAAAACTTTGTATTACCTTTAAGACCATCAGGAATGTTGTTTGCATACAATGTTCTACCTATATTTTTTCCTTGACAAAATGTATGTTTGAGAATCTACCAATCATAAATGCAGCCTTAAGATTCCTCTATGTTTGAAACTTACGTAGGTTCTGGTGTTCCAGTAGCTCTGCACGTTAGAGTTAATGGTATACGTTGGTCTCCATAAATCGATTCAGGCTGTTCCACTATGGAAGGTGGAACATCATTGTAGCCCATGTACCCTGCAAATAACAACAATGAAATACAATAACAAAGTACTACCCATGCACTGGCCTTTTGAAGGCCTCGTGACTGGCTATTTTCGACCCAAATCAGCGGCTGAGATGAATCTAGAGACCCAGGGTGAACGCATAGATCGAGTGGCGGTAGCCGCGAGGCCTTTTAAAATCTAGCTTTTACTGCTCGCATGAATCATTCATGACTTTGGATTTGTTGACCAATCAGAATGGCAATTTCCCAGTTGATTTTGTTCGTGATTCGTTCATTATCAAACATGTAAGAAAAGGTCAAAGACGTAAACTAGTTATGCTTATGAGATGAAAATATGAATAATTAAAGATAAAGACCAGTTATGGTCATGCGATTGCATTGTGAAGGAAACGTGGAATCGATCAGAAAAGGTTGATCATCTAGCATATATGGTAAGTATTGGTGTGTATACTGCAAGGTTCTGGAATCATCAAAATGATAAGAAATTGGCCCAGTCTTCATAAAGTTACAAGCACTATACAAAGAAAGATGTATATGGGACTACCGCCACACGTGCGCGACACGTGCATTATATCTATCAGGTCCAAATAGATATAATAATTGACCAAATATATCAATTAGTAGGCAGTTTCTCTGCAAAATTTGTATGATCACGTATTAGTCAAAACATATTCTTTCACATGATTGGAAATAAGAGCTTCCATTTTCATTTTTTGAGAGGGGGGCATTTTCAAAACTGGTCTTTACCTTTAATACAAAATATCACATTCAAATCTATTTTACATGCAAAATTACAATAAAATAGGAAGCTTTTGATGACCTGAGCTAACAATTGTAAGTGAGATGTTGGACTTTCCCTGTGTATAAAATGAACCAGTCCAACTCGTTTTCGTTCCCTACGTCATTCTTAGTAGGTACATAGGCCATATATTCGTACTACGTACGTAGAGTTTACTGTGTGTGTGTGATGGATACTTATATGCTGACGTAATACGAGGATACGTTTGGTGATTGGACGCTACCATTTTGGTAGAGAATTCCAGTTGGAAACAAGGGTTAACATAAGAAATCCAAATCAGATTACTAAAGGCTACTTGGCTGGGCCATTCGCTCTGCCGTTCATCGCGGACCAAAAATTGTATATGTCCAATTTTTCTCTGTATAGGAAAATGAAGGCTAAGTGGGCTACTTGCTTTGTGCGCAAGGGCCACCTGCAAAAGTACGACCCAAAAATCTATGTGGACCCCCTCGCTACACCTACGCAGGTCGGATGAGACCATGGCTTAACTGTTGTATAACATTTCGGGTAATGTGTTGCAATGATGCACAAAATACAAGACCAGCATAGTTAAGAAGTAGCCCTCGCAACTAAAATTTTGATTTGGGCCTTACAGCTCTTGTTGCATTACATCAAAAGAAAGGATTGCATTTTTCTTTTCTTTTCTTATTTTTCTCTTTTACAGGGAGATGCTAAAAATAATTGTAAAATATGTCTTTTAGCTGCTGAATGAATAGTAATGATTTTTACCACTGTTCGAAAGTGAAAAAACAAGAATGTTCAACTATCCACTTTATTCTCATCCTATTTTATGCTTTCAAAAAACGGACAAAAAAAAGGGAGTAACAAAGAGAGAAAAGGGTTATAAAAATACATTTTTTAAGAAATAGGAAGATTGAGGGCAGGAGAAATTCTAAAAAAACGAGAGGAAGAGAAAGAGAAAGGGACTGACTCACAGACAGAGAGACAAAGCTTAGAAAGACCGAGGCATACAAGCATACACTTTGGGCGGGAGAAGAGAAGGGGTATATAGGGAAAGATGGTGGAAGATAAGATAGGAAAAAACTGAAGGCAGACAGAACATATCAAATGGATCCTGATCTAATTTAATTGAAAGCAATGGACTCTATCCATGAAGAATGGTGTGGCTCTTTGGCTCTACTGAGATAGTGCATTGATGCTCAATTACGAAAAAAACAATTTAAAGTTGTTGCTGCTTTTAATGATATGTTTCATATTTCAAAAGTCGCATTTAATTGGTTTTTCTGTGCCTGAGCCCATAACTATTGATAAATAACCTAATGTGAAAGATGGAATGTATGTATATATTTGAATCTAATCATAATTTATTTTGAAATATTACTGCAGCAGTTGCACATATGAAATATGCACAATTTAGTACAACTTGCATAAAATAATCCTGTATTCTGGAATTACTCAGTGGTCTTCTTTCAAGTTTTCTTTTCTTGGGGGGGGGGGGGGATTTGTGTGTCTATTTTTGTAGAATGATTTTATTGTACATATATGAATATTTTCAACCAAATGAGCCTTACTAGTGTGATAACACTTTTTGGGGTAATAGTAATTTTTATATTTGTTGGTATTTTGTGTACTGCCATGTTTTAAAAATAATATTTAGAGAATTAATATGTGGTTTTAGCAGTTTTTCTTTTTCTCTCCATAATTTTCAGATTTGAATTTCTAAAAAAATGCCTGATATGAAAAGGCAACCAACAGTAGAGTAGAAATGCCTGAAGGAGAAAAAATATGAAGACAGAATACTTGTGGAATATTTTTTCTCCTGCATTTTCTAGTTTGAGACCTATTTGTTTGCAACTTATGTATAGAGACATGGGATTAACGAGTAGATTGGCTTATATGTATACAAGAAATGTACATCTCAATTATTCTATAAAAGTGAGAAAGAATAATATTAAAAGTCTTTATTTGCTCACTACACTCTAATAAGAGTTTGTGATCAAAGCAGCCATTCAGCAACATCAAGAAAACTAATCAACAATTTTTTATTAAATAAAAGGGAGAAATATATTCAAATAATTTTTTTCAACGCCTAGAAGTGGAGAAAACATGGATTATGGTACTTACATGCAAATGTCAGATTAGCCAGGCATAGTAGCAGACAGGTGGGATTGAAAGTGTTCATTTTGTGTTGTGATAGTTATTGATCCAATCAATAAATCGAGGTGTTGGACACTTTTGTCTATCTCAGGCTCTGGCTCTTGCTCTCTTTGGCAGTAGAAAGCTCCTCAGCTGATTTAAACCTGTAAGAAAATAGAGGAATTTGAGTTAATGATAACAAATGTTATAAATAAATTGTTTTTTCAATCACGTTGCTTTCTATTATAGCAAATACTCATAAAACGGACATAGCAGGAATGTGGAAAGCTGGTTTATTTATACAGTTAGACGAGCACAGTACTTGATTCAACCTTTGCATATCCTTTTTGGTTTTGATTTGCTTGATTTTTTTTTTAATGACGTCTGAGCTTTAATTGTAAAAATCAAGTTGTGTAGGACAAGGCCTAGATGAATACAAATATCACTAGTCTGCTGTATATCTCTCTAAATTGGAGTTTTACAAGAGTAAGATTCAGAAAAAGGAGTTAGGAGTACAGAGAAAATCTAGAGAATGATAAATTGAACTAAAGCTGTTTTGATGGTAGTGGCGTCAGGGGGGGGGGGGAGGTCCCATGACAAGCAAAATTGGGGGGAAATCAGAGATTTTAGAAGAAAAGGGAAGATTCTGGCAAAATGGGAACAAACATTTAAAAATATTGAGAAGGAAATAGGAAGAATCGTCAGGGTGAAGAATCACCGACTACTGGGTGATGGGCAGCGCAGTACAAACAATGTAACTTATACCTAGGATTTTTTAAAAAGCTTATTCCCCCCTCCTTTTTTTTTACCCATCTCAATCTCAATTTTAGAAATTACTAATTAGGTGGTCTGTCGTTTTCGACAGATCACCTATTGTTTTCGTCAGAATTTTCTTTATTATTATTATTTATTTATTTATTTATTTATTTTTATTTATTTCCTACACTTTTTTTTGCCTATGATAACTCAAGTTTGGTTACGTCAATTTCATTCAATTTTGGCACAGTCATAGGTCATTGTCATGAGATGTGACAGGAACATTTTCAAGGTCATCAGGTCATCGTGACGTCATCCAGGCGCCATTTTGTGAAATCCCATTATCCATCATATCTTCATGATGCATAAGCAAAGGTCATTCATATTCATATCACATATACTTCAGGTCAAGGGTCAACAAGTCATGTCATCAAAGGTCACATAAAGGTCATGACGCGCACGTAAGCGCGCGTCAAAATTTTAAAATGCTCAAAATCACTTAACTATTAAACAAGAGTACGAATCAGGTCATTTTAAGCATTTCAAAATTTTCCGTCCGTACGTGTCCCCGCGCGCGTTGTGCGCTCTCACAACGTGCGGAAAAGGTCAAATGCATAATTTTTACATGATTTAGATTCCTCTTACCGTAAATGACAATTTACATTAATTTCAGTCACTCTTGACCTTTCATCAGGCCGTGAGCGCGCGTCAAAGTTCAAAATCCGCGCGTGCTGCTATGGGAAATATAATGCAAATTTGATCAAATACATGCCATTTTAAAAATCGAAATAGCTCTTCACATAGTCAATTGACCTCCAACTTTTATATCATGGTTGGAGATATGATTTCACGTCTCATTTGACCCTCAATTAACTCATGACATCATCATAATGGCCTCCGAACTCAAAATTTCAATTTGCATATTATGACGTCAGCAGATTTTTGGAAAATTGATTGTATCTCTGTAAATATTGATCAATTTTCTTTCAAATTTTGATATGTTCTACCTGAGAATATTATCTACAAATGCAGTCACACAATACTTCAGTTTGACAAAGGAATCATGGCGTATTTTTGTGATTAAAGGAGGCATGTCAATTGTTCACATTTTGCGTGTATTCTCTATGGGACATGACATTTTCTCAAAACTGGATTCTACATTCTCGTCTTTTGCGAGCAATATCTCCGTCGTTTTATCTTTGTTTATGCTGAGCTTTGAGTATGTTGTAGCTGAGACAATAAGCTATCGCAAGTGTGCCCTTTATTTTTCGATCAGATGCCAGGATCATGCTCATATTTCACTTACAAAGTTGGATTTGAGAATTCCATTTTCCGTTTACGTGTAATCTCTATGGGAAATGTTTTGGTATATCGGTAGCGCACTTGACTTTCGACCTCAAGGTCCCTGGTTCGAGTCCGGGCATCCCCAACAATTTTTTTTCTTCACTTTTTTTTCTTTTTGACCTTTCACTGTACCATCTCCTTTGAATATTAAAACACGTACAATCGCAAGTAATGTAATAAATAACCATATTTACTTTATTATTACCCTATTATCACTTGATCCATTTTTCTTCATTCATCAATTCATATCTCAATACATCATTTTACATTAACATCATTTTATTGGGTAATTGAATTGAAGATGATCTTGATCATAAGAATTGAAGACAGACCACCTTATTCGTCCCCATGACGAATTAAATTTCTAGTTTTTCTTTTTAACTTTTAATTTTTTTTTCCTTCATAAGTGTATGAATGGGTTTGTTCGGTCAGACTGCTATATTATACATGCGAATATATATATGAATGAGAGATAGACTTTCTAATTTAATGGGAATTCACTCAAACTTTAATTGACCTGTTCCTCTCCTCTTTCTGCTTCTGTTAAAATCAACTTTATGTCGGGGTGGACGGGGTTTCAACGTCCCCAAGACCTTTTGTAAACATCATGAGCACACTATGGCCCATATTTTCTGAACAATTTTTCTTTAAGCATTTGAAACTGAGTGTTAGTTTATGCTTTTGTTCAAAATATTCAGAAGGTAGTCTTGGTCTACATTCCCATCTTTTGAAGCGTATTTTCAGGTGATCTGCTGGTAGCAAAGCAGAGCACCCATTGAATTTGTCAGAATCTATTTTTTTCTTCTTGTTTTGCCTATTCCAAGTAAAAGGGCACTCTCTTGAGGGGGAACACGCACCTGCAAATGGTAACCTCAAAGTGGGAAAAGAAAAAAAAGAAAACATTGGTATATACCACTACTACATTATCAGGAATGGCTTAAAAAATGTGCTCTTTAGTTGGTTAAAGATACTTTGAAGTTGAGTGTAATAATCTGAAAAAAGTGAAAGTCTATTAAAGGGGCTGTAGCATGGGGAATACTGGTTGACACGATCTACATCTTCTTTCGGACAACTGCACATGAGAAAATGGACTTTATTAACTACACTGAGGTAGAGGTCAGTTATTAACTGGGTCAGCGAGCGCTAGCATTCACGAAAGGGCGCGAAACAGACCGAAGTTCTCTTCACGCTTTGGTTTCGTGTATGTTTGCACGCATGTGAATACTGCGCTTGCGTTGTCCGTAGTCGTATTATACCCGATTGGACCCAAGGGCCACTTGGAAAGATACATAGTCTCATCATGCTACAGCCACTTTAAAATAAAACTTGAACCAGAGGGATCTTGAACCAGAGGGATTTTTAGTCTTGACTTATATAGGCCTACATCAAGACAGAATACTAATGCTGTTCTTACTCTCGTTATGGTCAAGGAATCTACTCAAAGAAACCAGTCTGCACGCACAAACTCCGATTTGACTGAAACTTTACTGAAACTAATAAAGCATTGAGAAGAGTTTAGCTCTGTCAGTCTCTAGCTGCATCAAATCAGCTAAGTAGAGCCTTTATGCCCTCAGCCTTGTCTCACTATGCAGACACTGTTACGCACAGGGACATGTAAGGCTTTGTGTTTGCAAACTATCAGGACATCTGCCTAGTACAAGTAGGCCTGCAGCAAAGATAGTATACTTTGTTTGCGAGATCATGTTTGGGGACTTCCCCCATATTTTCACAAAGTAGGCCGATGCTGAAAACAATGTGGGTGTTATTTCCTGTTATTTTGAACTCTCATGATCTTTCTTTCCTCATCTGGGAGAAGAGGTCATCTCATGTAGAATGATCTTGGGAACAATGAACAGAGTCTAGAAAAGTCCCAGAGAACTATTTAAAAGGTATATATTTTTTAAAAGAGATAAAGATAGGATTGATAGAGGGAGGGGGAGAGATAAAGAGAGGGGAGATAGGGAAGGGGAGGGGAGAGAAGGAGGAGGGGAGAAGGAAATAGAGAGAGAGAGAAAAAAAGGGGGAGGGAGAGTGGGGGGATCGAAAGAGGGTCAGAGAGAGAGTAAGGAAATATAGCCTCTGACAAAGTCTACGCATATTCAGAGCAAATTAATATTGGATGTATTCCTCCAAATTAAATGTTTTGATAATTCAGTTTATTTAGCATCGTAAAAAAACATTACAAATCATAAATAAAGAATAAATACAAGGCCAGGACCTCTAAAAAGCAGCTTGTGCTTGTACATGATGAGGCCCTTATTAAGGTTAACACAATATTGAATTAATTAGTAAAATAAATAAATCTTAATAATACGTACATTAAAGGTATATTTGTTTCCCTTTTGCAGCCAACATCAAATTCTGTAGAACTTTGCAGAAATTATGAATATGTCAAGTACATGCATGTTTGTCCTATCTGTGAAATTTAAACGTTAGCAGTGTCCTAGTATTAAAATTATACAACGAAACCTGTTTAGTTTCAAGATTTCACAGTCAAATACTATTGAGTGACTGAGTGACTTTTTTCTTTGGTAATACTATACATAAATTGAGCTGTAAAGGGTACATGAGCATTTTTTTACATCAATAACCCCCCTTTTTGTTAGCCAAAATTAATCTTGTTGAATCTTTGCGCAGCACAAAATGTATGACCATTTGGTACAAGGGTCTGAAAATCAGACTATTTAATTGAACAACCGCAATTGCTAAATTTGATTTGACAACTAACAGTCATTATTTTCCCGCCGCAAAAAGACATTTTCAAGCCCTTTTGTTTTGAGGAAAGTTCTAAATTAGTAAAATTTAGTATATTTGCAAATACCTTTGGAATTTAACCTTCAAATTTTTTGGCCTGCAAATATATAGTACCTTTAAGAAGAAAGGAAAAAAAGACAGACCATCAACTGTCAGCAGGTATCACCCATGTATATGCATACACCCACAATCACACACAAACACACAACAGCAATACAAAAAGGGAGAGTTCAGAATGAGAATGAGAAAGAGAAGAAAGGGAAGAGGTGAGAAAGAGAAAGAAAAGAAAGGGAAGATGTGGGAATGAGAAAGAGTTGAAAGGAAAGTGAGAATGAGAAAGATAAGAAAGGGTCTACTCAGTTAATTAGGATGATATTGATTGAAAAATGTAACATTTGAATAGAGTTCCAAAACGAGAAAGTGTGGAGCCCAGGCCCCCCCCCCCCCCACTCAGTGTTATTTAGGGTATGTGCATGCCTGTTCCCTCCCTTCGAAAGCACCCCCTATCTCAGGACAGCAAACATATCTGAATCCCCTTTTGCAGGCCCTTTTGCCTTGAAGACCCAAAGAGAGAGAGAACATTTTTTTGTTTGTTTTGTTGATATTTGATAACCCACTTTTTAAATTTCTCAGGAATCCAAAGAAAAAGAGAGAGAATTTTTTTTTATTTTTTAAAAAGACTTTGTCGCGTATAAAGTACTCCTTTACAAGAGAGTTTGGGAAACGAATGCGGTCCCTCCAACCCCGGAGTGGGGGGAGAGGGTGTGGAGCTGGATTTAAGGTTATTACAAATTGAATTCCATTCATGTACTCCTGTAAAATGGATAGAATGGGTTATTATAGTCGAACGCAGAGCTACCAAGTATCATGCATTAGGCGTGACATCACGCATTTCGAGGGTCTGGAAATGCTCTTACGCACGACGCGCACTAGATTTTGAAAAAACGCTATACCTTATACATGTGTTATACCCTCGCACGCGCACTGAATCATGAAAATGTCACGCATTGCCGATCTTTGAACTTGGCGTCTCTGCGAACGGGTAATGGGAACACAAACATTATCCCGTGTACGAGTGTGATACGTATGGAATGAAGAATTATAGTTCTAAACATATCGAAAAAAATACTAGTACTCTTTTCACACTGGTTTTGCTTAACCCCGTACTTTGCTTAGCCCTGTACTATCCTTAACCCCGGACTATTTTTGGGGCTTTTCACACACGCTGTTTTTAGTCCCGTACTAGTGCCTACTCCGGAATAAGAAAATTCGCGCCGTTCTCACTGCAACTCGTTAACCCCGGATATCGTGAATGTTATGATTGGACATACCATATTGCTCCGATTGTCTCATTTTCGCTCGCTCGATCACTGCAGCACAAACATAGCTCGTTCGACGTCACTACCAAACTAGCCAATCAGCTGTCAATGACGTCATATTGAATGCGGTGGCAAATATATTTTGTGAAATTATCGAGAAATTGACTACTTCTAATCGCAAACTAGTTTTATTTTGAATGGAAAAGCAGCCATTGTTATCTTGACATTCATTGAAGTCATCAGAATAGGGTAAGTTACTTCTCAGATGATTCAAGAGGTCCATTTTGTAGATAATTTTTTAATTTCTTAGAATGTTCCACTGTGTTGCAGGGTACCCGGTGTATATGCCATTGGGTGTGATGTGTTCGCGCGCTATAAGTACAGGCCACCGCGCCGTCGGGTGTATTCTCGTACTGATGTAGGTGCAAAGCTAAAATGGCTACCACGCCCACTTCCCTCTCTATGCCTTTCTGAACATTCCTTTCCTTCTCAATACAATAACTTTCACCTGCCTAAGTTATTCAAACCATACCGCCTCGCCACTTCCATTACGTAATCATTAAAAGGATGCGCATATACAACATTTTCCTGCTATACGTTGTACTGCAGGACAATACAAATCTCCCTGGTATACCTTACAGTCCAAACGATAAATATGTGCCTTTAACGAAGCAGGCGACAATCGGCGTATGTGAGATTGCTTTGCTAAATATAAATTACTTTGTTAATAAATATCAACTAAAATTTCTTTTACATTTCTTTAAACCATCATTGATATTTAATAATTCATGAGTGAGTAAAAGAAACATACCAAACTATATAATTATATGAAATACTTGGTGGCAATTAGGGGAGTTTGACGTGATGACCGATTGCACCCCTCTGTTAATAACCGAATAGTCCATGGTGTGTCATGAATATTCATGTGTTTGCTTACCTCGGCTAAATGTTTGCTTTTACTAAATTGAAAAATTACGGTGAGGGGTTGGATGAAATGGACATAATGAAATGGGCAGAAGTGATCTATGATAATTCATGCTTTTTATGTTTCGTGTGCTCGACCTATAATCTTCAAATCGCTTGGCAAACTGAGTTCAAAGTTAGACTTGTTTCACATGTGTATTATAGGCAATGACAAGCTTGCAACCTATTTTGAAAAATTACGTTGGGTGAACTTTCAAAAGTCAATGAGACATGAGGGCTCCAATGAAAGAGCTAGTGATAACGTACGTCGGGGTGGATGTGCTTTTCGTTTAAACAAAAAATGATTTTTTTTTTTAAAAAACGTCCATAAAATAATAATAATAATAATAACATGTTACTATTACCCTTCTCCAATCTAATATGCTGAGCGCCTAGCTAGAAGGCAGAAGGTCCCATAAGTCTTTGGTATGACTCGGCCGGGGATCGAACCCACGACCTCCCGTTCATGAGGCGGACGCTCTAACCATTGAGCCACCATGCCCTAACATGTTAGGCTGCTGACTCTGACCATGCTCTGACGATAGGGGGCGTTGTGAAATGAGACTAAACGGAGCAATATGTTCGCATCTGGCCAGCTGCGAATGCTCCATTGCGTAGTACCGGACTATTTTTCGTTTCTGTTCTCATTCATTTGCTTGGCACCGCAATTGCGGGGTTAGCAGGAGTTCGCGATCACACCACAATTGCGGAGTTATAGTCCTACTATTTTACAGGGTTAGTTAACCCCGTACTATAGGTGGGGTTAGCCAACTTTAGCCCACTTTGGTAAAAGCCAGTCTGAACAGAAAGTGGAATAGGCTTAACCCTGTACTATAGAAGGGGCTAAGACCCCCCCCCCCCTTAACCCCACCTATAGTACGGGGTTAAGCAAAATATTGCCAGTGTGAAAACAGTATTAGTGAACCCCTTTGTGATACTTAAACATGAAAACTGTATTAAGTTTACAAGTTCAAACACTGGGAGACTTTTTAATTTAACAAATAGTGGTAGACTGGGACTATACGAAAGTCACTATTATTTAATTAGTCGTATTTGCACGTTTTTGAAATAAATGGTTTATCAATATAGATTGGTGGGTATAAAATATATGAATTTGGATAAAAAAACCTATACTTCTTGAAAACTTAGAAGATATATTAGCAAGGTGATACTTCCAGTCAAGTGATCGACTTATGAGAACGCCTTAGAAAATTAAATACTTAGTTCTCTCAATATCAGTATTTTTCACTTCTTATCGGGTCAGTGTTTGATGGAATTGTTTTTCCTTTTAGAATGGAATAATACATACTTTGTTTTCTTAAAATTCAATAATAGCTTGTTACATCTAGACCAAAAGCTTCAGTCTCTGATATCAATGGTTGTTCCACTGAGATTACATCTGGCTCCTCTGACCGCCTCTATACACTCTTTACGTCTTCATATATCCACTTTACTTTGGCTGCAATATTACACAGAATCTTATTAAAAATTAAAAAATAACACAGAAATATCTACTTTGACTTATGATAGCTAGCTCATTAAATCCTAAATTAATGATTAATCCGAGAAAGTCTTGTAGTCAACATGATTTGTTGTCAGCCATCTTGGTTTGAGTTAATGAATATTAATTTTTTCTTTTCGAACGTCCATTAGCTACGTACGAGTCAGCCCTGCTTGACCCAGTAATATATGAATACCGGTATTCATAAACCCAATAGTCAACGAGTGCTCTGATTGGCCATTTGCTATGTTTTGGTAAATTGACCCGGAAATATATTGGCCGGGTCATGTCATAGATTACCAGTTCGAATGCATGTGAACAAACCGTTTTTTAATGGTTCTGAGATAAAATTGGATTACTCGTATAGTTTGTAAATTTCTTAATTGGAAATAGGTAATACAAACTTTGATAACTGTACATGGGAGAAAAATACACATTTTTTTTTTTCATCTGATTTGTAAATCAGGAAATTAGATCTAAATAAAGAAAATTGGGGCAGAAACTTTTTGTAGCAAAAGTGGTACAAAATCGGCTTAATCCACCCCCCCCCCCCCCCCATTGTGAGAGTCAAATGGGTTACCGTCTGTGTATGGGGAATGTTGACAAATATGAGTTTTATTACAGAATGACCTGTACCAGATAGTTAGTTATTTCTGTCTAGTTACATCTGAACCAGTCGTTTAACATTTGTAATTAGGTGATCTGCATAGCCCGCAGCAGAGCACCTACCTTGATTTCATCAGAATTTATCTTTTTCAGGTGTCCTAGCTGCCGCGTAGCGTAGCCGTAGCAGAGCACCATGCAGTCCTATTTCTTCAGAATTTATCTTTTTTTCCCCCTTTCTTTCTGTATGGGTTTTGTCCGCTTCATATCTCGTATGGTTCGACATGGTTAAAAAGAATTAGCATCAAATTTTCAAAGCAATGATTTGAACAACATCGCATATAAAACAACAAAACAGACATCAACATAATATTAAACAAATGTAGAATTAGTTAGTTAATCACAGAAGTACAAGCAACGGCCAACACTTTCACATAATTTGGGACTGGATGTTTGGGTATATACGTAAACAAAATCAATGACTATAAAGTGAGTGTGACTATGTATGAGAGTATGAGATGGTAGTTGCATGGTACGATCTGATCGGATGGAAATCATTTTAAAAAAACTTGTGCACCAGCTAGCACAAAACAAGTCTTATCTAATTGTCATGAATTTAATTATCAAAATACTTCTGCATGCGTCAAAATACTTTTGAAGTGTAAAATATACAAAAATGTTTGACTTACGGAGATGCAAAAGCTGGTCACCCGGCAATCGCAGCTCAAAGAGTCAAAGTACGGCAAAGCTCTGTGTAATAACGGCAAGCACACGTCGTCTGCTATGGTGGCGAAGTGCATCGTGCTTAAAAAGCATGAAAACGCCCGGGGGTGCATGTACTCAGATTTCGTTTGGACGGGGATGTGCGGCTGCAGCGTCTAATCAGGGAGATGAAAGAAAGGAGGGGTCAAAACTCTTGTTCAAACGCATTCGTGAGTTCAAACATTGGCTTTGAAGTTTCTTGCTCCGAGCCGCGCTTTCACTGCGGGGAAATTTGGAGGGCCAGTTTAACATTTATTACAAACCTATACAGGGGCGGATCCAGGATTTGCCGATAGGGGAGGCCTAAAATGTGAAAATCGCGCCGACCAATATCTCGCCTCAGTGGGGGGGGGGGGGGGGGGGGGGGGGGGGGGGGGGGGGGGGGGGGGGGGGGGGGGGGGGGGGGGGGGGGGGGGGGGGGGGGGGGGGGGGGGGGGGGGGGGGGGGGGGGGGGGGGGGTAGTGATCATAATTTTTTTTCTCGTATTTGACCTCGGAAATGTGAAAATCGTGGCGACCAATAACTCGCTCAGTGGGGGGGGGGGGGGGGGGGGGAGTATGCATCATTTATTTTTTGTATTTGACCCCGAAAACTTTTTTAAAAAAAAATTATTATTGAAAAAAACAAAAAACAAAGGCCCCCCCCCCCCCCCCGTTGATCCGCGCCTGAACCTATATGGGGACAGGCGCGTACGCAGGATTTTTCGAGGGGGGGGTTGAAAATTTCGCGACGACTCAGCCTGCCGCTGAATACGTGGGGGGGGGGGGATTTTTTTTTTTTGGGGGGGGTCCCAAAAATTTCGCACCGTCTCAACCAGCCGCTGAATAAGCGGGGGGGGGGGGGGGAGCGGGTTAAGAGCACATTTTATTTATTATTATTTTTTTTTTTGGTGGGGGGTGTCCCAAAATTTGAAAATTCCCCCCCCCCCTCCTATGTACGCGCCTGTATGGAGATAATTGTATCATTGTTGGGGATAGTGCATCAAACAATTTTTCAAATTCAGGACCTTCCTATAATTTGTGTGCCAGAGTGGGTATAACTTAAGTAAAATTAGATCCTGACTAAAACTCAATATTTTAGGATAATGCGCTAATTTGTGCATGTTTTAATGTCCCGTTATGTGATCCATTATTTACAATCTTTGATAATTAACTTTAAGTGTGCTAATGCGTGTTTTTTGTTTTTTTGCAGTTTAGTGGGAAAAAATAGATGAAATTACACAAGTTTGTGTTCGCTTGTTCTACTCTTTACTCATTCAACAATCAGTGAGAAATCATTGAAAGGGACAGCGAACGTGAGTGATACCATTTTCTGATGTAGAAATTCAAAATCCTGAAATTTCATGCGCTCTTTTATTCCACCACCAGTTCAATAGTTGCAGATTAGCGCATAACTTTTCGGCGGCTTGGAGCATGGGGTCAAAGGAGAGCGGCTTGATTCCAGTCCTTCTCTATCACGTCCCTGGTCATGGGTGTCGATCCCGGGGGGGGGGGGGGTGGGGTATATCCCCCCCCCCCAATAATTCACAATCACAACAACAAAAAAATGAAGAGACAAATCAATGATGAGAGCCCGATGAGAGTAGTTAATGGTTATTACTCGCAAGATGACCATCCAATTCCATATACACATTTTGCTATCTCATTTTTATAATACATACATATAGAAAACAAAGTAAATGAGACAACCGTATATGAGACAAAAATAAATTGAATTCTCGCTCATACGGCTTCATCAGGAATTAATGGATTTATTCAATTTATTAAATCAACCGCATCATAGAAATGCAGTGCGCCAAATGCAAAGCTAAATGTTAAGCGCGAAGCGCAAAAAAAGAAGTAGAGAGTGGGGAAAAGAGATAATGAGGGACTGAGAGGGTACAGGCGCGTAGCCAGGGGGCGGCCCCCCCCCCAAAAAAAAAAAGAGAGTGAGAGAAAGAAGAAAGGAAGAGGACGTAGGAAGAAAAAACGTCAAAGCTTCCGCGCTTCGCGCGGAAAGGGGGGGGGGGGGGGGGGGGGGAGTTAATTCAGACAAGGATTAAGACACGAGAATGGTACAAACAATCGTCTTCTTTCTCTAATAGTTTAATGAAACGTCAGAGCTTCCGCGCTACGCGCGGAGGAAGGGGAGCTATATTCAAACAAGGATTAAGAGTCGATAACGGTACAACGAATCGTCTTCTTCCTCACACAGTTTAATGAAACGTCAAACCTTCCGCGCTTCGCGCGGGAGGAGGGGGGGGAACTGAATTCAGACAAGGATTAAGAGTCGAGAATGGTACAACGAATCGTCTTCTTTCTGTAATGATTTAATGAAACGTCAGGGCTTCCGCGCTTCGCGTGGGGGGGGGGGGGGGGACTGAATTCAGACAAGGATTAAGAGTCGAGAATGGTACAACGAATCGTCTTCTTTCTGTAATGATTTAATGAAATGTCAGAGCTTCCGCGCTAAGCGTGGAGGAAGGGAAACTGAATTCAAACAAGGATAAAGAGTCGATAACGGTACAACGAATTGTCTTCTTTCTCTAATAATTTAATGAAACGTCAAAACTTCCGCGCTTCGCGTGGGAGGAAGGGGAGCTTGATTCAAACAAGGATTAAGAGTCGAGAACGGTGCAACGAATCGTCTTAATTCTTTCTCTAATAAGTTAATGGGGAAACTCCCCCCCCCCCCCCCCCCCCCCCCCCCCCCCCCCCCCCCTTCGTGCGCTCTGTAAGTGATTCGCACGCTTCGCGTGCTCACCACCGCCCCCTAAAATATAATCCTGGCTACGCGCTTGAGAGGAATAACCCAGGTAGCAAGCCCATGTGGAACCCACATGGGTCCCATATTCTCTGAAATGTTATCTTTATTGAGGGTGACTTTAAAAAGTTAATAACTTGGAAGGGAGGGGTGCAACCTGCCACACGCCTCTACCTCTTGGTTGCTTTGATCCATTGCCGAAAATATTTTGGCAACTATCATCCCCCCAACCACGGATTCAAATCGATACCCCTGTCCCCCCCCCCCCCGGATCCAGGGGGGGGGGCACAGGGGGCACGTGCCCCCCGGCCAAGAGATACATGTTAAAATCAGCCCTAAATTCGCCCAAAATGTACTGAAAAAAAGGGGCGTCCCCCCCCCCCCCGGCCCAATTTAAAAAAAAAAAAAAAAATGGTAATGGCTGACCTAAAAAGGTGACCTTACCCCCCCCCCCCCAACGGAGCAAAATGTCAAATTAAAAAAATTTGTGACCACAAAAAAAAAGTGTCCTCTTGTATTGTTTTAATTACCCATATTTCGATTTATGCCGGAAAAGTTGCCTGTATCCAACAAATGTTATATGTTGATTTGAAATTAAGTTCTAGATCTACTTGCTGGGGATGAATTTTTATTAATTATTATTTAAATGTTCTATGAAATCATTTGAGTCAATCTTGTAGCATATTAAATCACTGTTGCATATCAAATTCATACATTTACGTAACATATATATATCAATTCAATTTGATTTACGTAGGTCAGAATAATGAGTGGAATATCATTGGGACATTTGAAGACTAGTTAAAATATAGGAATACAAAAGTTCTTCTTAAGTCCATTCGCACACAAAATTGTCTCATCACAGACTTGTGAACAACTTTAAAAAAAACTGTTATCGAATTTGCTTATTAATAAATTAATTATACAATTAATTTTTTATTTTTCTTTATTCAGTAATTTACCTTTTCATTCATCCTTTCATATATATATAACATGACACGTCATATAGATCAGAGGGAGTAAAAGTCCAAGAATAAAAAAAAAGGGATGATTAGCCAATAAGCACATAAAATAGTTTTATTGCAGATAAGTGAAAAATATGTAAAGAAAGAAGGGGTAAGGAAAAAATGGACAGAAAGAGATTAATATGGATTAACTATGGTGAAGTGTCAGTGATTTTTAGATGTTTTTTGAGCTTTTTCATTTCTTATTTACAACGTAGGCCTACAGCCTAATAGGGATATTTAATCATGTGCGATATTTGCGGTTTTGCATACGTCACATAAACGGTATAGCGCCATCAATTATTTAAAACATTACAGTGAAAGACAGTAGATGCTTGTTTGCATATTAAGGTCGCTGTATTCAACGTTGTGGTATTGCGCCATCTCTTTTATCAAACGACTGGGCAATCAAGTGCACGTGAAATTACAAAGCATATCTCCGCTACTTGTGCAAGACTAAAACTATGTTCCAATTGTTTAATAAAAATTGAAGAAGAAGCAGAAGAAGAAAACAATAGAATAGAGATAGAATCATCTTTAAACTCTTAACAATTGCATATAAACGTAAACACAATGATACTCCCATGTATTTGCAAAATATTATTTCAAGTCATCTACCAACTCGCAATCTCCGTTCATCTTCAAAACATACATTCACACCTTTAGTCACATCCACCAAAACATATGGGCACCGTGCTTTCCAGTATGCCATACCAAAACTATGGAACAATCTTCCAGAGTCTCTAAAACGTTGTCCATTACTACATCAGGTTAAATCCGACTTAAAAACATATCTGTTTCGATCATGCCAGTTTTAAATTTAAATTTATATAGTAAATATGTGAATTTTGTAATTGATTTGATAATTGTAATTGCTAAACGGTGAAAGCTCAATATTCTTCATGTCTTCTCTCTCTTCTCTCTCTCTTTCTCTCTCTCGTATCTAAGCGCATAGAGACAATTTGTAATATGCGCTATATAAGAATTGAACATTATTATTATTATTATTATTAACAATTATATTGGCACCATCAGGTCATAAACTTCTCATCATGAAGGCATTTGATAATACAATTTCTTCTGTCATTTTCTGGAAAATTGAACCAGTCAATTAATGTAAAATTTAGAATTCCTTGGGATAATAGCCTAATGTGTGTTCCCACTGGCATACATCAGGTGATTAACATATTGAAGTATTTTTCTTACTTTTGTGGTTTACCGGTATATATGAGACCAAACAAAAAAACACTTAACATACAAAAAGCTTTTAAAAAGTATAATATACATAGTTTTCTTCGAATGTAGAATGACCCAAACTGAATATTGACTACTAATATTTTGGAATGATAAATTATAGCTCATGATGATGATGATGATCCACAGCACTTGTATGGCGCCATTTATCTGTTTCAAGCATTCAAAAGCGGCCACTCCTCCAATAGATATGGACTACACAATTGCTTGTAATTAAAGATGCGGGTTTCGAGGTTTGCTAAATATAATGTGAAGCACTGCAAATATTTTATAATTGACATTTTTATTCCATCCATGTTGCCAGTGATGGTCCAGTGGTAGAGCAGTGATCTTGTAACCGGGGTGGGGGGGGGGGGGGGGGGGGGGGGGGTTCCGGGTATAAAACCGAGTTGATATGTGCTACGGCCCTTTGGCAAGTCCTTCATCCTCAATACCAAGTCCCTCAGAGAGGACTTAAAACAGTCAGTCCCCTGGTTCCTTGTTCACAAGCATACACATGTATTTTTAGAAGTCAGGTAAAAAGGAGGGGAAAAAAACTCTATAGATATCTCTTATTTAACCATCAAGAATTTTGTTCTTCTTATATTCCTACATTTTCAAGAAATCACACAAATGAAATTCTGTAATTATGATTGTCCTGCAGATTCATGTTTCCGAACCTAATACCTAAAATGAAGAGTGATACACATGTTAAACCTGAGAGAGAGAGAGAGAGAGAGAGAGGGGGGAGAGTGAGAGAGAGAGAGAGAGAGGGGGGAGAGTGAGAGAGAGAGAGAGAGAGGGAGAGAAAGAGAGAGGGAGAGAGAGAGAGGGAGAGAAAGAGTGAGAGAGAGGGGAGGGGGCACAGAGCTAGAGAGTAGGGGCTTGAAATACATTTAATGACTCAGAGAATGACATCTAAAAGAATCAAAATCATACATAATGGTATTGATGTACAATATGATCAACATTTTATTCAATCAATCTATGCCATAAAAGCAGAAAGAAAATACTGAAAATATGACAACTGGAAATTAGCAGCATTATATAACTAGCACTTGATCATGGCTCGTAATTGAGAAGGCAAGGTTAAAAGACTAATAAAACACAGGTTATAAACATGGTAAATACATTTTGGAATTATTGATATAATTTGCAAAATCAGACAATTTACATTTTCCATCCTCAGTCTTTGGTTCATGGTTTAAAATGTTTTAAAGCAAATGTTACAAAAACGTTCTAGAGAAAAAAGTTGAAAGCAGTAAAAAAAAACTCCTGAATTAGAACTATGACTTATAGTAGTACTACAAATAACTTGTTGCCAAAATGTCTAAATCAATGATTTTCCTAAAGTAATTATAAGAAAAGGGTGTGTGTATTAAAAGGGGGAGGGGAGGGGGCAGAGTATAAACAGTTTAGTTCTCTCCTCAAAGTTGAGTGGGTTACTTCCCTCACACTTTTTCAAAATAAAAAATACTGAAAAATTAGTCCACTTCTCCAATACCGGTATTTCTTATGCTAAAAGAATTGATGTCACTAAATTTTCAAAGTAACAAAAAGTGTCACAATAAAATGTACCAATATTAAAAGGACGGCATGGTACAAATATTTACAAGAAAAATTAATAAAAAGATCCATATTTAAACATTCTTCTTCCAATTTGATACACAAGCAACACATACAATGTATTATTGGACACAAATCTCGCTAAACTAATTGGGTATGATCCAGTAATAATTAAAAATTTGAGGTATCACTACTAATAGAAAACAATCTATTTCATCTAGTACTGATTGAAAATGTAAGGCATAAATTTAAATTGAAAGAAGTTTGACACATCTTCTATCTGCAAATGAAAGGAATAAGACACAATACTATCTCATTTCTCACAGCAAATAACAATGAGTACAATACAGAAATACATGATATTGATATCAAATTGAGGCGTAGCCTGTTGAACCAAGCCTTAACATTTGAATATGAAGTTATCAAGAGTAATAATCACAATGGTAATATATGCCTTGTAAAAATTGATAGCGTATACAAGATTAGTCTATAGCTCGAAGTCTACAAGCAAGACAGATTATAGTGATAATGTGACAAAAAGATCAATTTAATAAAATGAAAAGATGCTTGATATAGGCCTATACCATAAAGATAATAGCAAAGCCACTGGCTATGGGGGGTTTCAATAGTCTTTGTAAAAACCTTAAACACAGGACGAGAACATGCCACATATTCTTGTCCATATTTCATTATTATCATTCTTACTCCTTCCAGAGTTAAAATAACAATATTCAACGATAAACAAATATTTACATCGTGATGATTTGATCAAAACAAACACAGACTACTTGTATGATACAAAATGATTGGTATTAGAATCTAACAAAATTAATGGTAGAATATGAACAAAGTTGACCAAAGTCAAAGATATTCACTGCTAAATATAAATTCATCTACATATATTTTGTATAAGAAAGATAATATACATTTTTATATCTAGCTGTATATTGGTTGAACAAATATGATAAACACATAATCTTATATTTATAGATCAATAAAATCATTCTTTTCCATGTTTGAAAAAGTTGAGCTCGACTCATAAATCCTGTCTATGAGAAACACAATTGACCATTACATGAATGTCATGTCTGTAAATAGAGTTGTTTAATTAAGTATTTTTGTAAGTAGAACAATCAATTCTTTTGAAATGTATCTTCATCACGAATTAAATGGTTTGCAAAATTTCACAAATGAAGAAAAACACATTTGTAATGACATTATTTCACTGTCACTGAATGATGCTTAACATGTATATCAATAAATGTAGGCCTACAATCTCTATGGAGAATTTAAATCATAGAAATATGTATATAATGAAGTAGCTGTGACTGCCATCTTTATGCAACAAAATACTAGTATTTACATTCAGTAGGCTGAAAATCAATCAATGATGGATATAAACTATATTGAGTGATTTAAAGTACTCATTGGATGGTGGATAAACCTCAAGCAAGAATAACAATGTATAACAGCAATATATGTATGCATCTACAGAAAGAGCCCATAAATTGCTATCTTTAATGTGTTACATGATTTTTGTTATTAACCAATTTTATATTCCTCTACTTGCAACAACATGAGAATACTGCAAAAACGTTCAAGCTTTCTGGGAAAACAAGCAAAAGGTTATTCACAAATCATTGTCAATTAGATTATACAATAATCATTCCATATTTTAAACATCATGCTAGCGTAGAGAGAATTATAATTCATGATTACTTTGGGAAGCATGACATTCATCACTTACAAGTTTAAAGATACTATGTCCCTTTTGCAGCCAACATAAAAATTCTGCCTTAAGAACTTTGCAGGAATTATGAATATGTCATGTATGTCCTATCTGTGAAATTTAAACATTCAAATTATGCAAGGAAACCTGTTTACCTTCTAGACTTCACTGTCAGACAATATTGAGTGACTGACCAACGCCTTTTTTTCTTTGGTAATAACACACATAAAATGAGCTGTAACAGGTACATAAACATTTGTGTACATCGATAACCCACTACCAGTACTTGTAATGGCCAAAATTAAACTGATTGAATCTTTGTGCAGCCAAAACGTATGACCATTCAGTAAAAGGGTCTGAAAATCAGACTATTACCTAGATGATTGCAATCACTTAAGTCGATTTGACAAGTAATGGTTGTTATTTTCCCACTAAAAGCCATTTTCAAGCCCTTTCGTTTTGAGGAAAGTTCTAAATTAATACTGTCTTTCAAATGCCGTTGGAATTTAACCTTTTATATTTTTTATCCTGCAAATGGGACATTTAAAACATCTAGTTTGGCAATTTAATGCGTAGTTATCTCTGATGTGTAGAAGGATACCGCTTTTACAAAATGGTACAGCCGCAACAGCACTGCTGGGGGTAGTCTGGGGCGTGGACTTTACGTTCGAAGCCATAGACGAAGAAAGAAAAGTTCTTCTCCTTCCAGCGGCACAAGGACTCAGCAACAGGAATGATGCGAACCTGGTGGCGCTGTGAAAGTAAGATTAGTGGAAGATTACAATACTGCATTTTCTTGAATCAAGTTTATGAGATATTCCTACATCAGATTTCTTGCTTCTAATCAATATAAGAAAAGAAATTGATCAAGTACATGTATAATGAAATTAAGAAAGTGCAGAAGCGTGTATTTTGGTAGTCGTGTACACGTCCGGACATAGTCGGATATACGTGTACAGGGTCATGTTCTAATCATGCACACAAACACTCTCTCTCTCTCACCTCTCTCTCTCTCTCTCTCTCTCACACCCTCTCTCACCCTTCCTCACCCTCTCTCTCTCTCCCCCCCCCCCCCTTCACATGATCTAGTTTCTCTTCTCAATCGAGCGCTCTCGCCCAATCTGGATCACGTGAACAAATTCAATATTAATGACATGTGTACATCAGTCTGCTGCTAGATTGGCCGTTCACTCCAGCTGTTTATGCATCTACAATTTCATTCGCTCAGCCTCATATCCCTTTTCTCATACAAAAGTCCCTTTGTGTACACGTGTACAAGAAATAGTACATGTGTAGTAACATTTGTTTTCACGTCGCAGCTGTGAATGAAATGGTGGTTCCGAACACAATTAAGACAAATATGAATATAACATGTACTAAAATTAAAAAAACATCCTTAAACTCCTGATTGACCAACCAATCAGTGTTCATCGTTACCTGTTGCAGGATGCGTTCTTGTTGGAAGGCACCAGAATGTTGCTGGACAAGCTCCCTAGAGGCTTGGTTGATGGCCTGGTCTGGGAAGTGATTGATAGGCCAAATCTGGACAAAAACATTGCATATATGAGATTGAATTCATCGATAATGGTAGCTCTTTTCATCTTTAAATTCAGTTATCAAAATACCAAAGCACCCAAAATAGATTTTTAACATAAATGATAAAATTCATAGGAAAGTTAAGCAAATTTTTGAAATTAATTAATTATTAATTAATTAATTATAATTAATGTATACTTAAGGTAAAGTTAAAGGTAAAAATACAAAAGGAATCTTCTCCTTTTCAGGATGTTGTGCGAGTAGTTCTGAAAGTACAGCTGCAATTCCTGATCATCATTTTTTACTTAATCATCATTTCCAAATTCACCTATCTGAATAGACAATGATTCAAGGTAGCATAATTAGGCCTTTAAAAAATATTGTATTGCCCTTTGCGACAGACCCAAAAATTTTGAAATCGATGGTCGCTTTTTAATTATTTTTTTTGTTACCATTTTTTAGAAAACGAATGTAATAAAGCATTAAAAACTGAGAAATATCAGCCCAACAAAAAAGGGGGAAAAAAGAAGAAGATTTCTGACCGACCGACCCATGTTTTGGCACCTGAAGGGCAATACAATTTTTCTTTTAGGCCTTACATTAATTTAGTTATTAGAATAATTCCAATGAATAATGACACCAACAAGAATGATTAAAGACACATGCTAACAAATTAATGACACCATGAGTATCACATTGCAGAAGCAACAAGTAATACAAAAGGATTATTGTATGAAAATCAGATTTTTGTCCCAAAGTTGTTTCCTACCCTTGCATTTTCCTCTTTGAATGCCACTTGACCTGTTACATTACGAATGAGCTCATCAGGTAGGGCAGTACGTTCCACAATGTTGTCATTCATATGGTTTATCCTATGAAAAAAGGAAATACATTATAATAGGTGGGTTTTTTTAACAGTTAAACTTGTACATAATAGGCACTCATAGTGTTTACAAAACTGTACAGATACGGTCAAACCTGCTTTAGTGACCACCTGTCTACAAACGCCACATTTGTTGTTTCCCTTGAAAATGGTTTCTCATTGAATCATGTACTAAAGGAACCTGTCTACAAAGGCCACTTTTTATGTTTCCCTTGGGTGGTCGCTATAGACAGGTTTGACTGTATGTTCCTTTCACTATGTATTCTTCTCAATGCATTGTGATTCACACTGTATATGTATTTTTCTAATAATTATCTTTTGAATGGTGTGAGGTAATTAGTGATTCTGGAGAAAAGGATAGCAATTCTATCTCTGGTTACCCCCAAAAACATTGTTTTAGCATAAATTTGCTTTGGAAGGCCCCAGAGAACATTGGTAAATTATTTTTAAAAGAATGTTAAAGCACCATGACATCAAAATAATTCAAATATTCCAAATGAAATTGAAAGAGCGAAGTATAATTTGTTACTAACTTGTCACAACATGGATTCTCACTCCACTATGGACCTCTCAACATGAAAAGAGAGTAATCCATGGCCAATCACCGAAACTAATGATAATCCAAGTTAGACTTGACTTTAGTGGTCAGAAATGTAAGGGTTTATTTTGTTGACTAACTATGCTTTAAAGGGGCACGTTCCCGCCAGTGTAGTTAACGGAATATGCCATCTGCGTAAGAGCCGTATTCTGTTGGTGTCAATAGGCAGCTATAGCACCGTCCGCCAGTGCGTACATATTTTGAACGCCCTCTGGAATACAGGGAACATGCCCCTTTCAGATTAATGCATGTCCATGTCTATCTCCTAAAAATAAATATATATTGATACCATTCTACGATAATGAACAGAAAATTACTATCGTTACTCCTACAGAGTGATTAAAAAGAGTACAAACATACCAATTAACAGTGAGTTGGATGAAAAATTTGAGGCTTCCACGTCCCTTGCAGGTACAGCATGTGATCTGTCCATGACCATGGCATGTAAAACACCTGTACGGTAAGAAATGAATTTGGTTAGAGTTAATCTATATTGACATTCAGTATCACAAACAAGTGATAACATAATAAGTTTCATATAGTAAAATTAATAATATTTATAAAAGAGAAATCAATGATGAATGATCAATAATCTTCATTATAGGCTGCATACCGGTAATCCTTTAAAGATTACTAGAAGAATAGGAAGAAAAGCATAGCAGCTTCACTTTCATCATTCATTGAAATAAAGTTTATATCTATTTCTTCAACACCCACCAACATGAGCTGGATCTCACGAAAAGTAATGTTGAATTTTGATATGATTTTAAAAATTATATTCTTTATACTTGTACCAATAACACTACAGTCATAGATATCATCATATCTAGAGAAGTAAATACACAAAATTAATTCCAAAAACAATCATCACCACCCATACAGTCATTATTCCAATCCCAATTTGGACTGATATTCCAAGACATCTTCCTTACAAGTTATTTAGTATCGATAAGATTCTCTTCCATAAACCACCTTGCTCAAAGGCTCTTAAAGCCTGTCTGCACTATTTTGGCCAGGAGGGATTAGACCTCCCTGCAAGGTTACTGACAGGTGGTTATCTCATCAAATTAGCTCTCTATTAAAATAAGAAAAAGGGGATCATGGGGGACCAATGGTCACCGATTAGGCATTGTTTGCTATATAGAGGGCACAAGTAGCTATAAGTAGTGCAGTGGGGCTTTAATCCCTCCTCAAGGATCTCCTAGCTTAATACGAACCTCTGTCTACCCCTCCCATGACAGAAGGTACATGATTCCCAGCGTGAGATATGTCTCTTCTCATGGTGATCATAATGGTTAACATGACGACGGCCGTGGCCATGGCAATGATGACATCGGGTCTGCAAGAAACAGAAGACATTTGTTGATTAAAAGAACACTGTATTATAGTATACAAATAACGAATGCTTATGAGTTCCATAGTGTGAATATTTTGAAATTTGAAAGATAAAGGTTAATTCTATTCAACTCGGCTGACGCCTTGTTGAACTTTAGAAGAACTTTAATCTTTCAACTCATGAAAATATTTGCACTATTGAACGAATGAAAAACATTCATTATTTGTTTTATACAACATCGAAGTAGATCTAATAGTCAGAACGTTAATCTGTCAACAAATTATGCTTTGCTCCTTATATTAAAGAAAAATTAAAATTGGAGTCAGGCCTTCCCGATTACATTCAGATTGCCTTCACGTACGTGCAGGGCAGAGAGGTACGCAGTCTGCATATAACCAAAATGCACGCCCATGCAATAGTATATCTATTTAATATCATGTGACCAACAATCCTCCAATCAAATGACAAGGATCTACTTAGGTGTTGTATAATATTTCATATAAAAAAAAATTCTTTTTTTTTTTTCATTTTCAAAAAAGAATGTTAGCCAGATCTTATGTATTCACCTTGAGACATATAGCAAATGAATACTGTGACTTAAATGAGAAATGGACTCTTCAGTAAAGACGTCTGTGATGAGAATGAGGTACATGCAGCCATTGACATGTAACAATTTAATACTTGTATGTAGTAAATTGACGGAAGTGACTGATTATTCCTGCATTATCAGTGGCAGTCCTAGCGTATGAACATTTAACACTGACTCTGAATTCCAATGAGTGTCAGAGTTTTCCAACCCTTTATTGTTTTCATAAATGCTTTGATTGATTGCTGGGTTGAACTCACCCTTCCACGTCCCAAGCAGGTATGACATCTGCGGAATCCCATGGAATGACAGTCATGGCATGGCTAAAGGGTAAAGGTCAAAGGTCAGGAGAGTTAAACTTAGAAGCTGACTTACAAATAAATGCAAAAACAAGAATTGAGAAATATGTGGATGTCCATGATTTCAAAGGTGTACTAAAATTGATTACAACAATATTTTGTTGCTCTCAATATGCAAATCCGGAAAAATAATGGATATAAATCACCAAATAAACTCCAAAACTCACAAATGATTTTGAGTTACGGTAATCTCAGCAAATGAGTTAATCACAGTAAAATATTATCTGTATTGCCACCCCTCACAGCTTAATCACCAACCATAGAAGGTGATATGTAAAAGTAGATCATAGACAACTTCGCTAAGTCTTCATTCTTTAGAAAATTAATCCTTTTTGTATGAAGATGACCATGATCAAAGATTTGAAGCAATTGGGAGTTCAAATAAGTAGGTTTATGCCGACATGAAAGAATCTCTCACATAATGAAAAAAAGGCAAACAACTCAACGATACTGATGGAAAAGTATTAATCAGTAATTATGAACAATAAACAGTAAGAAATCAGTGATTTTGTTTTAAAGCCTGTCTGCACTAGGAATAGACCTCCCTACAAGGTCACTGACATGTGGTTATCTCATCAACCAAATCAGCTCTCAAATAACATAAGAAAAAGGGGACCATGGGGGATATATATATATAGAGAGCGCAAGTAACTATAAGTAGTGCAGTGGGGCTTTAAATCTGTCATGCTTACTTTTACTGATGCAGTATGTGGAACTTCAACCTTGGCGATGCTGTTTGTAAACATGGCGGGGATGTTGACAGCAATGCTCCACGGGAGAGGGGCAGGTCCGTTCTGAGGGCCATCGACGGGCTGACCTAGGGGTTACATCAAGACAAACAATGACCTCTTAATATTTTTTTAAAACCACTTCTATGAGCATTTATCATAACTGTTCACATTGTAACATGCATACTGACAAAAATCTTTAAGTAAATGACAGTTGGAGACAATCATCATCATCATCATCGTTTATCCAATTCAGCATTTTCCCTCTTATGAGGGGTTACTGACATGAGTAACAAGTCTTGGGTGGATTATCAGGCACACCAGATCAGTTTTTCCCAATCGTTACTAATATGGTCTGTTTTCACTCAAACTTTCAGATTATCTTTAATTGTACATCTAGCATTGAAGTCAGTACCTTAGCACCATTTTCTCTCATCTTTACAATGTTACCAAGTTCCTTTATAGAAGGAAATTTTCTTTATAGCAGAAATAATGAGATGAAATGACTTCTCACCTGAGAATGGCTCATTCACCCATTTAGTTGTTCTCTTCTCTGTAAAAGTCTCGAGGGTGTACTAAAAGTGAACCGAGAAACGAGACAATCATCAATGTAAAAACAAAATCAATCAATCAATAGTCAAAGCCAAATAGCTCTCAAAAGATCAACTGATATTTTCAAAGATTTTGACCGCGACAGATCAGGTAAAAATGTACTCCAAATTATTGGCAAAGACTTAAATAATCATCAATCCTAATGATTATCTTTTCCAAATATAATGTAGATCAGTATCTATATACCGGTAGTGTCATATAAAAAACTGTGCAACATTTAAATTCCATCTATAATGTCATATATATATGACCTTCAACTTGCATTACACTATAGGCATATTTAATAAAAAAACCTGACCACTGATCCCATTTATTTTGTAATATAAATACTATTTGATCTTAGAATAATAATGCTTTTATCACCATTGTGAAACAAATGGTCATTAAAAAGAAACTAGGATAGAGCTCCCTTCATGACTTAAAATATGAACTATTTAATCAAACCTTGGAAGCTAAAAAAAAAAATCTTTTTTTTTTTCATTAGTTTTTATTATAATAGAGGATTTACGGTATATCAATACTAAATAAAGGACTCTTTTCCAAGAATCTTATTTATTGTTTAGATTTCCAATATTTAATAACATGTTCTAAATAAACTAAAAAATTCATATTACAAGTAAAATTGTCCTTCTTCAATAAAATAATTTGTATACAACTAACATGGAATGCAGCAGTGTGTTTAAGGTCATTCACACGAAGGTTTGGGACATCTTTCTTGCCATAGCATTTCCAATATTTAATAACATATTCTAAATGAACCAAATCATTCATATTACAAGAAAAATTTTCCTTCTACAAAGAAATAATTTTGGTACAACTTACATGGAATGCAGCAGTGTGTTTGAGGTCATTCACATGAAGGTTTTTGGCAGCTTTCTTGCCATAGCAACAGTTCTCTGCCACATACGAGAGAAGGGCTTCTCTTGCTTCTTCATCGGTTAATGTAGGTGTTCTGAAGATAATAATATATCAATTTAATTAGGCCTTGTTCACATATTACCAAAGACAAAAATCTGCTACAGCAAATAATGACAGAAACACATTGCTTTCCACATTTCTATATCTTATAGTGATGTAAAAGTTGGTACCATCAGGGGCCTTCGTTGTACAAACCGTTGCTGTTCATTTACATGTAGCATGTATCAGGACCATGATGAAAAAAAAGTTTTACATATCATGTTTATCCTGAATAAAGATGTTCAAATAAATAAATTGTAGGCACAATACCATACCATGGGTGAACAGGCATGAGTGACATTGAAATGATTTTACCAAGTTGCAGTTGTCGTCTCATTTTTCAAATCCTGAATATTTATTCTTGGGGGAATGCAAACATACTGAAGCTCGATTTTATTCATTGACTTTGCGAATTTCCATCCAAAATACAATTTCAACATATATTAATACTACGATTTTATATATAATTGTTTTCCTAGTCCCACATATATAAATTCAAGTAGAGTTTCAGATTTTCCATGAAAGGGGCAGACAAGGATAACATCAATGGTAGAAAATGTTTCCACTATCCTACCTAAACATATAGTCCTGATTGCAACCATCTTAGGCATATATAAAAGATGGAAGAATTATCGATTTTAAAATTGTTTGTCATGTTTCATAATTCAATTCATAAAATTGTTTATTAATTTATTTCAGTATTTATCTACATACCACACTGCTAATTTATGTTTTTGGGTAGCATTTTATGACATTCAAATCCATAAACACATTCCATTGTTAGTGACAAAAATACAAGTATGTATGTACAAAATAAATTCAATAACAAATCTGCTTCATTTTATGGGATAGCAAATAGAAACCATCTTCAAAACTGGTACAAAGACTAAATCTCACGTTGATACTTACTGTTCAATGCCAGCACGTTCAGTTGGCTGGGTAGCCTCATCATAAGAAGGGGGTGGGGGAGGGGGTAGAGGCGCATCCATCTGGTTGTAACCTGCTACCTGATCCATTTTCTCCAAGGGAGGGGCCGAGGCAATTGGTGCTGCACCGGCCTGGGGAGAGGTAAGAAATGGGATTTAATTATAACAAGACTAAAACAAAACAAAACATTTAAAAATGATACAGATATATGCTCATGAAGAAAAATAGAATATATGTTGGAATAAACTAATAGGAAGACAGTATTCCCAAGACCTATCATTTTAATTTAAGTTTATAGAGAATGCTACCACTCCAGCGGCAGACAGATGGGCCGACCAACCAGTGTTTTCCATTTATCAAAACCAAATGTTTGGCAAAGTGTGAGGGAAAAAAACAAGAACATATGCACCCCTCACTAAGTTCTGGTTGCCCCTTTAAAAAATTTCACAAAACAGACATCTAAAAAATATATGCTAACCCAGGTTATTCTAGAAACATGCATCTTTCTGAATCCTTGAATATACTTTAGTTTCCACTTGAGTTTTGATTGTCCATCTAGTTTTGAAAGCATTTAGATTTAGTTGTAGGCCTATAATTTATATCTTACAGCATTGTCAGGGTTGACCTCGACATCATCATCTGGTATGTCTCCCTTGTAGGAGGGTTCGTCTGTCCCTTGAGGTCCACCAGGCGCACCTTGGTAAGATCCCTGAGAGATGAGAAGAGACACAGAGAGAGAGAGAGAGAGAGAGAGACAGACAGACAGACAGAGACAGACAGAGAGAGACAGAGAGAAAGAGAGAGAGAGACAAACAGAGAAACAGAGAGAGAGATATAGAGAGACAGAGAGAGAGAGACAGAGAGAAAGAGAGAGAGAGAGAGAGAGAGAGAGAGACAGACAGACATACAGACACATAGAGAGACAGTTATACAAACAGACAGCGAGATATATATATATATATATAGAGAGAGAGAGAGAGAGAGAGAGAGAGAGAGACAGAGAGACAGACAGACAGACATACAGACAGAGAGAGACAGACATACAGACATACAGAGATACAGACATACAGACAGAGAGAGACAGACAGACAGATATACAGACAGAGAGAGAGAGAGAGATAGACAGAGAGAGAGAGACAAACATGCAGACACAGAGAGATAGAGAGAGAGAGAGAGAGAGAGAGAGAGAGACAGAGAGAGAGAGAGAAACAGACAGACTGATTATTTATGGGTTACCATATCATTATCATCTAATACATTGTCAACATTGAAGGAGGGTTCAAGAGTCTCCTTAGCTCCTCAATGGGCAATAAAAAGCAAAGATATAAAAATAGATGAATAGATGAATACATGAAGAGGTGGCAATGTCTAGTAGATATGCCTTCGAACTATGAATCACATGATTTGTGATTTAAGTCTTTTTGCAACCCTAATGTCCTTTGGCAAGATATTAATCTACATTTGCCATTCTTCACCCACGTGTTTAAATGGCAGGGAAGATTTTGGTTGATGCTGTGAGCACTAAAATTGTTAGCCTGGTAAAGCCAGGGTAATATTGAAGCACCTTGACCACATTGCGTGGTGGATATATGTGTGAGATAAAAATATTCAATAACATAATTATTATCATTATTAATTAAGAAAATATGATATTGATCTACTGATGTTAAAAGCAAATGACTATCAATATTTCAATTTCTTAGCATATTCCAATTTAAACAAATTATACATTTTTCCCCACACTATTGCTGGTACTGAAGATGAAATAAAAACTTAAGGTTTAGCCTACATGTATGTGCAGCTAGAAATATGAAAAATCAGATAGCAAAATTGTTCTCCTTGGTCTTTCTCTTCCTTCAATACCGGTATGTTCTTTACTGGAATAATATATAGAGTACCGAAGCTGTGACGTCATAAGTATATTTTTAGAATTTCTCAATTGTTTTCTTCATTTTCCGAAAGAACATCAAAAATATGGTCCAAATGTCAAAAACCAATTGAATATGTTAAGTATTGGCTGAGATATGACCATCTGAGTAAATATACTCCCCATAGGAACTCAGTGTTATATGCTCTGGCTCCTAATTGTTAGGAGCCAGAGCATATGAGGGACCTTAAATCCACAAGCCTTGCTTTCAACCAAGGTCACCTCATCTTTCTATTGTAACGCCATATTCTGTAAACTTGTTATATTCATGTCATTTTTGTGAAATGTGTTATGAAAGAAAGATAAATAAAACTTGAAACTTGAAACTTGAAGATAACACTGAGTTCCTATAGGACATATATTCATTCAGATGGTCATATCTCAGCCAATACTTAACATATTCAATTGGTTTTCGACATTTGGACATTATTTTTGATGTTCTTTCGGAATATGAAAAATAGATTTTTGATGACGTCACACTTCACCACTGAGGATGAAAATAACTGTACCTATAAGTTAATGAATGATTAAAATATTTGGTTGGATTTTTAATTAAAATTACACCGGTATTGGAATAGGCCAAACTGAAACCTTAGATTAAAGATAATGGTTGGTATTCTCGAAAGCGGACTAATTACAGTCCATGATTTAATCCACCGACTAACTATGGAATGCCCAGTGTTCCTATGAATATGTTTTGAACAATTTAATCTGTCATTAAATTAAAATAAAATGTAATAACATAATTGATATTATAAACAACAATATAACTATGATATAATTATGTTATTATGGTCATTTAGGGACATATCAACTTATTCAAAAATATATTCCTATGGACACTTGGCATTCCATACTCAGTCAGTGGATTAAACCGTGGACTAAAGTTAGTCCGCTTTCGAGAATACCACCCACAGATTCTTGGTAGGGGACAAATTCTTTTGGATACAATACAAATGGGAAATTAATATGAATAGAGAATATTGCTTGATCCCCACGACCCCTCATAGATAAGTGATCAAATTCCAATTCTAAAACATGGTTTTGATTTGAAATATATAATATACTAGCTATACTATCTCGATATCACCAAATATACTTTTCAGCTTATCCATGTTTACCATTACAGTCACAAGCTCAACTCACACACAGTGATAGGCTATGTCAATATCCACTAAACAGGTTCTACACATCCTAGGTCTTAATTCTTTATTATCAATTTGCGAACTTTGAACATTAACGTCATGAATGCATTTCTCCTTTCTTGTCTCTCTTTCTTTTTAAAGTGGAAGTTCAATATGCAAACTTGACAAAGATAACTTTTCAAAGTCTTCATCTAAAAATAGAAATTACTTCATGAGATCAAAGTTCCATCTCCAAACAAATAAAATTTTAACTTGTTGGATATATTCATTGTTCTGACATTACATTATCTTACCCCACCACTATTAAAACATAACAGCAAGCCAATAATAGGATTCCAAAGTTTTCTTTCATTATTCAGAGCTAATTCTCCTTGAGTGAAAAGGCATGTGATACACTGTTATCTACAAGTACAACTCTGGAAATAAATGTATAAGGAAGAATATAAAAGTGCTCCAGGAAGTTATTATATGTGACCTTTGTCCTTCCGCAGAGCAAACAGGTCAACAAACTCCTTCAAAAGCAGTAAAATCAGATTGTGCGATATGATAATATGTACAGTTCTCATGGTCTAAAGAGATATCTGAAGAACATGTGCCATCTAAATAGAAGTATTTGCTCGTGGTTTCATGGCACAAATAAGACTAGCAGGTACAGGCCTATGATGTTCATATGATCTTGTACGTTCTCTCATATTACACTTTAAGCAAAAATTAAGTAAGAAAAAAAGAAGAAAAAAGGAAGAAAAAAAAAAAAAAAAAGGAAGAGAGAAGAAAGGAAGAAAGAAAAAAAAAGAAAAAAAAAAGAAACTAGACATATAATACTTGTTTGGAACAAGTATAGGTGGGCTGGTCAACTAACATTTGAGACAAAATAGAACAAAAATAAGCGACATACTGCTTACAAATTCTTAAAAGACAATATCATGTAGATTCATAACGTGAACTAAATTCACCTTCTATAGGCATAACACGCAAATTATGAAGTTTTTGACATGAGGCCTTTAATCAAAATTTTCACTATGATGACGTCATCAAAATGAAAAATGGTTATTACTGCGCTTGTAGAGAATTGTCTTAGCTACAACCTATCGAAATTTTGAAGAAAATTGATCAATATTTACAGAGATACAATCAATTTTACATAAATATGCTGACGTCATAATATGCAAATTCGTATTTTGAGTTCCAAGGCCATTGTGATGATGTCACGATACACTTAATGGCCAAATGAGACATGGAATCATATTTCCGACTCATACTCTATCTTAATATGAAAAAAAATTGAGGATCCAGGTGCATTCCAAAGAGCTATAATGGATATTGTATAGGCATGTTTTTGCCCATATATGCTATGTATTACAAGAGCTCGCGCGCACGGACATTTATCTTGAATAGACGCTCATCTTGTTATTAATGGTCATAAAGAGATAAACATGGTATCGAATTGTTCAAAAAAAATAGAGAAATATCATGATAGAAAAAAAAATGGTGATTCTATGTTGTGTAATGGTGTTACGCGCGAAAACGCGCGCGCATGCACGTGTGCGCGATTTTTTATAAAATGCTTAAAATGACCTGAAACGTATGCAAAATAAATTTGAGACGATTTTGAGCATTTAATAATTTTGCGCGCGCACTGACGCGCGGACGTACGCGCACGCGCGCGTTTTTTGACTTGAAATTAACCGGACTGATATTGACCTTGATCATGATAAATATGAATGAGAAATGGCTTTTGGTTATGAAGATATGATCATGAGTTGATTTTCAGAAAATTTCACAAAATGGCGCCTAGATGACGTCATCATTCAAGGTCAAGGTTGAAAACCTTACTGTGTTTTATCCATATGCCTATACATATGTGTGTTAAATTTCAAGGTATTTCATTCAACCATTTTCAAATTATCTTGCACACAAAAAAGTGGGTCGAAATAAGAAAAATAAACTAGACATATAATACTTGTTTGGAACAAGTATAGGTGGGCTGGTCAACTAAAATTTGAGACAAAATAGAGCAAAAATAAGCGAGATACTGCTTTAAAATTCTTAAAAAACAATATAATGTAGATTCATAACGTGAATTAAAATCACCTTCTATAGGCATAACATGCAAATTATGTCATTTTTGACATGAGGCCTTTAATCGAAATTTTCACTCTAATGACGTCATCAAAATGAAGAATAGTTATTATTTAACTTGTAGACAATTATCATAGCTACAACATATCGAAATTTGGAAGAAAATTGATCAATATATACAGAGATACAATCAATTTTCCATAAATATGCTGACGTCATAATATGCAAATTCCTATTTTTAGTTCGAAGCTCATTATGATGATGTCACGATACACTTAATGGCCAAATGAGACATGGAATCATATCTCCAACTCATACTCTATCCAAATATGAACAAAAATTGAAGGTCACGGTTCATTCCAAAGAGCTATAATGAATTTTGTATAGGCATGTTTTTTCCCATATATGCTATGTATTAAAAGCGCTCGCGCGCACTGTCATTTATCTTGAATTGACGCTCATCTTGTTATTAATGGTCATAAAGAGATAAACATGGTATCAAATTCCTCGATAAAATATGAGAAATATCATGAAAGAAAAAAAAATGGCGATTCTATTTTGTGTAATGGTGTAACGCGCGAAAACGCGCGCGCATGCTCGTGCGCGCGATTTTTTATAAAATGCTTAAAATGACCTGAAACGTAAGCAAAAAAAATTTAAGACGATTTCGAGCATTTAAAAATTTTGCGCGCGTAATGACGCGCGGACGTACGCGCACGCGCGCGTTTTTTGACCTGAATTTGACCGGACTGATATTGACCTTGATCATGATAAATATGAATGAGATATTACTTTTGGTTATGAAGATATGATCATAAGTTGATTTTCAAAATTTTTCACAAAATGGCGCCTAGATGACGTCATCAGTCAAGGTCAAGGTCGAAAAATTTGCTGTGTTTTGTGAATATGCCTATACATATGTGTCTTAAATTTTAAGATATTTGATTGAGCCATTTTCAAATTATCTTGAACACAAAAAAGTGGGTCGAAATAAGAAAAATAAATAATAAATAAATAATAATAAAGGCAATTTTAACAAAATTATAAGGTGGTCTGTATTAGATACAGCCCACCTAAAAAAGGAGGAAAAAAAGGAGGAAAGAAAGAAGGAAAGAAAGAAGGAAAGAAAGAAAGAAAGAAAGAAAGTAAGAAAGAAAGGAAGGAAAAAAAAGGAAGAAAGAAGGGAAGAAAGAAGGAAAGAATAAAAGATAGGAAGAAAGATAGGAAGAAAAAAAGCAAAGAAAGAAAGAAAGAAAGAAAGAAAGAAAGAAAGGAAGGAAGAAGAGAAGAAAAGAGTTGCAGAAATATGATTGCACGTATGTTTTGGATCATTGGTGCTTTGATTGAAACTGGATCAGAAAGTGCTAGCTTAATTGGTGTCATTATTGAAGGTGCATCCTTCCAATAATGGATGACATATACCGGTAATAGAAGGAAACTTGTACATTAGTAATCCATACACATATCTACTGTTTGTAAATCAACAACTCTAATTATTAACAATTTACAATCTACAATGAATTCCAAGTGAAAAAAGAAAAAAAACATATGGAAGATAATATACCAGAATTATATACTGCATAACATACAATTAAAGGTAAAGACCAGTATTGGAAACGCCCTAATTTCAAAAAATGAAATGGAAGCTCTCATTACCAATCATGTGAAAGAATATGTTTTGACTAATACATGATGATAAAAAATTTGCGGGAAACCGCCTACTAATTCATATATTTGGTAAATTTGTTTCTCTCATGGTCTGTGAGAGATATAGGGTAGTCCCATATACATCTTTCTGTGTATAGTGCTTGTAACTTTACGAAGAATGGGCCAAATTTCAAATCATTTTGATGATTCCAGAACCTTGCAGATGCTAGATGCTAGATGATCAACCTTTTCTGATCGATTCCACAACGTTTCTTTCACAATGCAATCGCATGACCATAACTGGTCTTTACCTTTAAGGTATTTCAAAGACACACGCACAAAAAAGACATAAAAAGGTCACTGTTCATAATGTATTTTGACTTTGAAGATGTATGACTTTTTAGGAGAGAACTGAAGCAATAACGGAACAATATCAGAATCAGCCCTATACATTCCTGTACAGATTGAGGAGAACAGTTTTATGGAGAAACACACTCACATATGCTGATTAAAAGGCTTCCTTGTTGTATTTCATAATTCAAAAGGAAGTAAACCAAAATCCTGGAAGCAAGGAAGTTGGCAGCTTTTTTTTGTGGAAAACAGGAATCCATTCTACGCGGTGTCATTATATGAACAAATGAAGCAATAGATAAGAGAGTCAGTACAAACTGAAATTGATGTATTTCTTTCAAATCACATACCGGTAATGTAAAAAGAATAAACAAAACAAAACAAGAGATGGATATACCTGAGGAGGTGCAGGGTAACCACCAGCACCCTGTTGCGGAGGGGGGTAACCACCACCGGCACCCTGCTGTGGAGGAGGGTAACCTGGCTGCTGGGGCTGTGGGTATCCAGGCTGTTGTGGCTGAGGGGGAGGGTAACCTTGTTGGGGAGGGGGGTAGCCAGGTTGCTGAGGGGGGTAACCCCCTTGCTGCTGGGGAGGATATCCCTGCGGTTGGCCCTGGGTGTACATCGTGTTGTTTCCTCTGCAATATCAACAATAAATAAATGATCAGAAATTTTAAAACTATACAATGCAGTTAAAGCTAAGCTTGAGTTCTGGTAATGATATAGAACATAAATTCTCACAGACTCCAATAAAACTTACACTGAAAGTTCAAGATTACAAATAAATCACATATATGTGCCAAATGATTGAGGTAGCAAATGTATAGGGGCCGAGTAATGAGCTTAAAAAGATAAGGAAATCAAGGAACATGTAGCCTGACACACATGTGCTTAACAAAGGTCAATATGTGCTTTATTGCAGATAATTGGCAGCAGGTTTTTGTGAGGTTGTTTAATATTTCACTGATTCGAACAATCAATCTACTGCAGGGTAAACAATCCAGAATGAATTATAGCCACATTCTCTTGACATAAAATGCACATACCAGACCTCAATTAGATTGGCTCCGACTAAAGGCAGCTATTAGCTGCTCAGGTTGGTACCAAAATGTATATAGCTCAGCTCACTCTCGAAACAGAAAATCTTCAAATAGGGGGACAGATTTTTTCCAGTATGGAGTAAATGTAGTGATGAAATGCTCTATCCTCCACAGGTGGGGCAGGCATATATGCACTCTACCACTTCAAGTCCATTTGTCTGAGCATATGCATGTTCATGGTTTGAGAGATGTTAAATCTTCTCTGAACATCACTATTTACAACATATAGGCTACAAGCAAGAATACAACCAATTACTCTATCCAGACTTTCTATAATCGAGAACCATCTTCATCATATATGCACCATATTTCAACCAAATTCACATTAACATCATGCAGCATACGACATAATAACTTTAACCTACGCCAATCACGTATACCCACAAGCACGTATGCACACAAGCACGTATACCCAAAAGCAATGATGCATGCAACACTGATGATTATATTATCCATCCATATGCCTCAATATACATCACTAACCAATTAAATGCTGTATTCTGTTGATGAGAGAGCTTCCAAGTATGTATCTCTCCTAATGCAAGCAAAATATGTTGTAGCTGGTACATGGGTATCCCTATAGGCTATACGTAATTATGCTGTCATATATAGTGTACTTCAGAAATACATGTGTTATATTACACTTACATACCTCAACAAAATAAATTCCACTGTCCTTCAACTTCACCCAAAATGAAATGCTTGTCTCCCCTTACCTTCCTGGTAGAGCAAATATCATGTGTTGGTATAGCATGTGTTGGTATAGTGTGTGTGCAAGAGTGTATGTGTGTGGATTTGCCAAGACCATGCAGGGAGATGGGAGGGACCAAGGGTGCTGATATCTGATGCCAAAATGAAAATTAGACCATTGTCATGGTGAATAATAGTCTGCAAACACAGGCTCTATTAAACATTAATGCACAGCTTGACAGGGCTGTCACATATGAGGGGTGTATGTATGGATATGTGTGTGGCGGAGGGGGGGGGGGGGCGGGTGTTGCACCCCTTCATTCAAAACTTTTTATTTTTTGTCAGCAAGTTTGGAATTTAATCCCTTGCGCTAGATGGAAGGGGGGGGGGTTGAGAGAGGGAGGGGGAGATAGAGAGATAGAAATTAAGGGAAAGAAAATATCTGCAAATTTGGCGTGACATCCCCACTTATTATAAAGACTTCATTTAAAATAGCCTTCTCTTCTCATAAATAGGTCTATGGTCAGAATATAATAATGTTGAAGCTATTGTGCCACGATATAAGGACCATGCTCTGATCAAGTAAAATTAAATTTTAAAATCATATTTTCCTGAATTGAGTTTTTAGAGGACTGTATGAGAATACAGGTTTAGGAACAGGCATTGTGAAAAAATGGAGATTTAATCATATGCTGGCAGATGATGATTGGGGGAGCTAGGGGAGGGGGGAACAAACTCATTTCTACTTTATGGTGCATGGTTCGAAAATTGTCCACATACAGAGCATGAGAGTATGCTGCTGCCCTTAACGATCCAGCAGGAATATATATTCTACACTGAAAAAACCTTAATATCAGGAAAAACTAATCAGACTCCAAGCACTTAAGTCCATGAAATACATAATAAGACTTGAAGGGAATAAAATAAAGAGGAAACATAGCACAGTTCCTTTACAAACACATGTAGCTGCATCAGTGGCGGAACAAGGTTTTTCCATTGGGGGGAGGGGGGAGCCTGAAATGTGAAAATCACGTTGACTGATATTTCGTTCAGTGGATGGGAGAGCACTATTTTTTAGAGCAAAAAAAGAAACAAAATTTTTTACTTTTTTGGGGGGGCCAGGAGGGGGGGGGGGGGGGGGGGAGGGCCATTTTCATTTTTTGTTTAAAAAAAATGAAATTAACCTTACCAGCTTGCCCATCTCTCCCCCCCCCCCCCTGGATCCGCGCCTGAATGCATGTACATGTATGTGTATTGGCTGCCTTCCAAAATATAACAAGTTATATTTATTTTCCTCTAGTCTTCTTCATAACTTGAGGTAAATTGACAAAGCTACGTTCAGTGTTTGTACATTTAAACAAACATTTTACATACTTTTAATGATTGAAATTACTCTTAGTTCTGACAGGTAATCTATCAGGATGGCTGATAATAAAGCAACCACAGGCACATGGTTTAAATATTTAGAGGACCTGGGGGTTGATTCACAAAACTTTTCGTAAAGTTACGCATGACTTTACGAACGACTTGTATATGAAGTGCCAGATAGGATGCCCAAAGTTTTTCCTGATGTTAACAAAGTGTGACTATATTTCCAATAACCTCAATTAAATTATAGCAAAAAAATATACTTTGCATTAAAAATGTTTGTTAATGTTAATCTACATCTGCACAGTTCAACTTAAGTTGATGCAGTTAATAAAGAATAAGCATCCTATTTGGCTTTTCATATTTAAGTCATTCGTAAAGTCATGCGTAACTTTATGAACGCTTTTTGAAACACCCCCCCCCCCTGTAAAAATAAGGCCTCGTTGTTGGACTTTTAGATAATTAACAGTATTAATGCTTCACCAAAGGGACCCCCTGGTGGCAAACCTCTGCTCTACTATCAAGTATCAACCCATAACACCTCTGAGTTCAATCAATAGAGGGTTTTTTTAAATAAATATTTTAGATCCAACTTATTTTTTTCCTGCTGCATACATGTAGCTGTTTTGTATACGGTATATATTCTTTGTTACTAGCTACTACATGTACAAACCTTTGACAAGCATCTCCACGATGTCAAGAATAACCGTTACTACAAAAACCCACAGAGAATTAACAGGAAAAGCCTACTTTATACACTCGATACATTAATTTACCCTAATAAATTTCATGAATGAAAAAGAGATGATAATATAGCACCATTGACCATTGACCTTGATTGGAACCTTGAACCGTTGTTATGCAGAACGAATATATACCGGTATATTTAAAATAGTATCATATTTCTAACATTTTAAAATAAAAAGTGGTGAAGAGTGCACTAGTGAGTTAGGTAGACTGGATACAGTGAGAAGGATTCACTAAATAGGCAAACAGCCTATCTGTGTGCGTTTAGACTTATAGTATCTTTTTAGTACACAACAGGAATGTGAACAGGGGTAATCTATTCTTTAAGCATTGCCAAACTTTCAATTGACTCATCCTTATTCCACCCATGTGATATATAGCCTATGTTGACTGTAGGAGTACAAAAGGCTGTAAGATTTTACGCTTTCCAGTAAGCCTGCTTCTATACTGTGCATGTTCTCTTTGTTGTTCTCTTTGACTCTTTAATCCGGCCTGCCTCCCACTTTCTTTATCAAAATAATGAATTTAGGAAATTTAGTGTACTTATCAAACTGAATGTTTAAAATGTAAATAGGTTATATATATTCTTTTGTATTTGTCATTTGTATGCATTATGCTGAAATAAATTTTGATGCAGTAAAAATAAAAACTAATTGTAGCAAAAGTTTCTTTTGTTTTATGAGTGGAAAAGGATTTTCGAAATAAGCTTACGGTAATCTATACACAATGATGACATGAGTTGATCATACAATACATGTATATTGATAAGTATGTACATGTATACATCACTACATGTACTCAAAATATGCAAGCTATGCAAGCTATGCATTCCACAGCTATCACCAGATAGTCATTACGGTGGTATCACAATACCATTGGACTGTAGATTTAGTCCGAGTTAATACTCCAAATAATAATCTCCAAATTCCTGTATTTATATGTATGCAAGCAATTACTACATGGAAAGTACAGTACATTGATTACAGAGAAAATAAAAACATGTGACATAATTTCACCCAGATTTACAAATGATAATTCACAATTAACAATGATATTAACATTATATCACAACTAATAACTAGTTATTTTTATTATTATCTATATAAGGCTCCCAAGTCCTAAGTGGTACAATAAATCTGTGTATTCAATATCTTTAGCGCAGTACCCGGATGACTGACCATGCAATATTGTTTTCGTATTTCTCAGTCATCCGTGAACTTCGACTATAAATCACACACAAGAATTTGTTTTGTCATTTCACTAGGCAGCCTGATATAGATAATAATAATATCATATGGCTTTGTTTTCTTGTGATACAAGAAAATATTGCTCTCGCTATGACAATATTGGACTCGTCTCCGACTTGATCGTTCAATATTGCCATAGCTCGAGCAATATATATTCTTGTATCTCACTCAAAGCCATCCAATATTATATAACTATGCTCATACTGGTAAGCAATCCAAGGACCAACGCATTATCAATTCACAACAAATATATTTAACCTCTCTGTCAAAGAATTGTTCTTTGAAACTGTGATCAATATTTCTTAGCGACTCTTAGTCTTAACCCTCTCCATCCCCTCCTGCATGAGAACATCCATGAATACCTACCCTTGCAGGATTGGCTGTGTTTCGTTTGGCATCCTGAACTTCTAAAAGTTTACACAAGTTCTATATACTATTCAGTCCTGGATGTAGCAGTCAGGTATAATCACGACACGACACAATGAAGTAGGAAGATTGTACTTGATTTTTAATTTTCCCGCAGCTTGCTGTATAACAATAAGATGCATAAAGACCGACTCTGGAACCGACGAGCTCTGGCATGGGTTAGGCAGCGCAGCTGTTCGGCATTGTCAACAAAGTTGAAAAACTATACTTCTCAACTTGCAGGAAATACGAGTGGGTAGTACAGACACGTGTGAGCCGGATATATAGGCCGAACTTGGCCAAAAGTATTTGGTCAAAAGTTTTGCTGTGCTGATGACGTCAATGACGATATCACGTGCCAAGAGAATCCGGGTAGAGCTTCGATTTTACATTCACATGATCATGATGATGTAGTTACTTGCAAGACGAACGGTTACAGGTGCAATGTGTTGATTGTTGCAAGCTCTGTTGCAACAGTACACAGGGAAGTGTGACTTCAATTGTATACGCGTCACGGCTTCGGTACAAGAGCAGTCACCTGACTTTTGCAAGTCCTGAACAAATGCCACGCCCCCTTCTTAGTGCAACAAACGGTAACACTAAACAGCAATATTTGACAGTATAACACCAATTTGGAATCAGTGTTATCAACCACAAAAGTAATGAAACCATTAATCCCCGACCTTCGATAAAATATTTGGCTATCAAGGTAATAAATTTGTGACCTACTTGTTTCTTATATTGAAATACTAGTCTAGATCTAGACCTATATCTATATTTGTAAATTTCAGAGTAAATCCTCGAATTTGCAAGGCTTTACTGCTAAATGTACATGAATATGGGCAAAAAGGAATGGCCGGCAAACTTAATGAACAGTTTCGTAAACGGAGTTTAGACTTTTTTGTGTGTGTGTATTTTTTAAAATTGAAAATAAAACTCAACGACATCGCATACAGTAATAACATATTAATAAAGTAAATGTATGTGTACAGAACACGGTACAACACAGGACAATACAACACAAAACAGCACACTAATACAAATGCCTCATTCTATAGTCAGTTACATTTGTACATATGAAAAGCTCACCCTGACATGCTTCAAGGTTGTATATCATGTAAGAAAACCGAGACTGGACTCGTCAAGGAGAGGCTCCACTTAAATACAGTATAATATTAACAATATAATAACATAATTGACAATAAGGAAGTAAAACAATTATTATTAAATACCAGGGGACCAAAATTCTACAAGAAATAAAGTGACCGTTTCCTAAAGTGGGAGCTCAGTTTACCTTTCTTCTCTGCTATTTCATATTCAATTTTCTGTTTCATTTTTACAAAAGAAAGGAAGCCCTGGAAAATGGAGTTTAGACTTAACAACGCTTTCGTTTCTTTGACCAATACAAAAAAAGAAGAAGAATGTTCAAAAAATTATCTCAAGTCGATTTGTCTTTTTTAAGCCATTTGTATACAGTATACATCTCTGTTGCTTTAAAGCTAGCTTACATGAACTTTGTCTCAGAAGGAATCAAGAGGCAGAAAGGGCAAACTTACTATACATTTTCGTAAACGGATTTTCGACTTGTAATAATTTATATATTTGAAATCGTTGTACCTTTGATATGTATCCATCTTATAATGCTGCTTTTCAATCAGTGATTTATCTTTTGATTACATTTTATCTATTTTTTTTCTTCAATATTTGTCTTCCATTCTAATTTGATTTTATTGTTATTCGATAGTTGTCTTAACCAATAAATTAGGAAAGACTTTTTAAAGTGTTATAGTATACATAAGGTGTCGCAGACATAAACGAATTATGAAATTCAGTAACAGAACTAGATTTTTGACAATATTATTTAACAAATATAATGATGGGGATTGTTTCATTCAAACAAAATTTAGAAGTAAGAAAAAGTTTTTTTTTGTATTTCTTCATATATATTTTAAGTTTTCATTATATTTTTTGGCAGGGGTTCTTCAAACTTATTGTATCTTACTCATCTAGTTTGCGATATTTATGGACAAAAATGTCAAAATAGACTAGAGATAATGAATTTCCAATCTACCCGGGGATGATCAGCACAGCGGAAATGAATATGTTCGGCAATTTGCTACGGGAAATAATTTTGGTACCGCGTTAAACTGGGTATAGGAACAATACTTGAAAAGTGTGTTTTTGACATTGCATTTCGTCCAACGTAATGATGCAGTATATCAATCATGAATACTGGAGGCTAATGAATGGGGCTTGCATCATATTTCCGGGAGAAAATAAGTAAAACTCACCTCTCCGTAATGTCCCTATTCTACCAAATCACCCCATTACGGCATGAGGGTGGTAGATTACCAAGGAAACATCATAATATTTACATCAATCTTTTCTTGCGAAATGCAGTAGATGTATAATTTCCTTCCGAGCTGCCATGGCGTCTTTTTTTTTTCAAACAGCATTTTCTGATCACATTACCTTTAATAATAATAATAATGAACATTTGTATAGCGCCTTTTCTACAAGTAGATACAAAGCGCTTAATTAACATATACAATCAGGGCTCAAATTAATTTTTTGTCCACGGGGGCTCTTCCCCCGAAAAAAGAGCCCCCGTGAGCCTTCTCACGGGGGCTCTTTTATTACTGACGGGGGCTCTTTTTTATACAAATATCCATTGAATTGGTACCTATGATGCTCCTCAATTATTTGCTATTTCAGCATTATCATTTCAATCAGCAATTTCCCTCTTACAAATTTACAAGCTACATAGCTGTTACTGGCCTGTGTATATAATATATACGCATACAACATTGATCTTTATGATGTCTTTAACGTGACATATCTTCTTCTCCCCTTGCAAACGTAAAAGAAAACATGGTCATTAAAAGGGATTAAGCGACAAATAATAATTGTGATTCAAATTGATGCGAATATTTGTTTGAATAAGCACTGCTATTCACCCGAATCTTCTTTGTAAAAACAACTTTTACAAATCTCAGCCATGCTTATTGAGTTGAGACGTTTCATTCAATTTAAAATACCCATTACATAATACACTTCTCCTAATCTCAAAGTGATCTTACATCACAGTGGTAGAATTGCATGGCTGAGATTTGTAAAAGTCGTTTTTTTACAAAGAAGATTCTGGTGAAAAGCATTGCTTATTCAAAAAAAATGCTTGCATCAATTTGAATCACAATGATTATTTGTCGCATGGTCCTTTTATTAAATAACCTTGTTTTCTGTTTTGTTTGCAGAGGGAGAAGAAGCTATGTCACGTTAAAAAATCATAAAGATCAGTTGTATTATGCGTATGATACCAGAACAAATGTTGATTATCAGAATGTCATTTTGGAATACCTCTATACAAATACCACATTGTCTTTAGCCCGTGTCAGTATTAGTATGATCCAATATGAAGCTATTATTCTTTATTTAATTTAGTATAATGCTTTTCCTCAAAAATAGTTTTGCTATTTTTTTAGGGTTGAGACGCTAAGAAATGGTTTCAAATTTACATTACACGAACCCTGAACCATTGCAAAATGATGGTGGTTCTCTCTCTCTCTCTCTCTCTCTCTTTATTTATTTTAATCATGCATTATCAACTACATATAAAGCAGCAACCAAAAACTTAGGGTTATCTGAGATAGGTGAAAGTAAGAGTTAAAAAGAAAGTCATGCTCAAACGGCGCTTCACTTCCCCCCGCCCCCTGAAAAAAATAAAATAGATTAGTAGTCCTCCTCTCCAGAATCCCCCTCTCCCCCCCCCCCCCGCTTTAATATCACATTTTCACTTGGCAGCCCAAGGGGGCCGGGGGGGTGGGAGGAGGGGGTTAAACCCCTACCCCCCCCCCCCCCCCCGCGTAGATCTGCCCATGTTACCATATCATTCCACGCAGGGGCGGCGATCCCGGGGGGGGGGGGGGCGGGGGGGACACGTCCTCCCCTCAATTTTGTTAGGGGACGTGGACGTTTTACGTCCTTTTAAGGCACTGGCAATCACATGTGACGTCCTTTTAAGCACTGGCAGTGCCTTAAAAAGGAGGTCACACGTTGCAGTCCACGTTCTCATCGTGCAAATCTAAAAGTCCCTAACATTGATTTACTTGTCGAGGTTCATTATTTGCTGACAACGAAAAACTTCTCCAGGCCATGACCATGTTTCTGCCCTTGCCCGATCGCCTCCAGCTCCAGCAGACATGGCGCGGCAGCGTGCACACGTCCCGCTACTAACGGCGCAGTAGGCCTATAACCACTGCTGACGGCGGCACTGCACTGCGAGCTGAATCGGTAATAATAGGCCTACTCATAAAACGAGAAATCTTGCACGCTAATCTTAGTTCCATTTCATTGGTTTAAGGTTTGAAAATTGAAACTCAATATTGTGTAAAAGTTATAACAGAAAAGATTATCTTTATTTTATAATTCCACCGGGGCGATTTTTAATTTTGCAATCGCCCCCGTGAGCAACCTGACGGGGGCGATTTTGTAGCTCACGGGGGCGAATCGCCCACCGCCCCCGTGTATTTTGAGCGCTGATAATACAATGAACAATTAACAAAATAGAAAGATGCTTTCTTATTGATAACAACAAAATAGAAGGTATAGAATGAGACATGTATGCAACAATATAGGAATGAACAAAATAAAGGGTAAGACAGGTAATAGAAGAGCAAGAACAAGTGCTGGTAAGCGGGCATTAGTTAAACAAGTGTGTTTTGAGGTGTTTTTTGAAAGTCATTAGAGAATCAGCAGTTTGTACAAAATTGGGGAGATTGTTCCATGACAATAACAAAAAAGAAGAAGAAAGAATGTTCAAGAAGAATTATCTTCGAGTCGGTTTTTAAAGCCAATTTTACATTTTTTAAATATACATATAGAACTCTCTCTCTCTCTCTCTCTCTCTCTCCCCACCCCCGTCTCTCTCTCTCTCTCTCTCTCTCCTCGAGTCTCTCCTTCATCTCTGTCTCGGGGAAAGTTAATTGTATTCATTTTTACAACGTGCATTTGACATAGAGTAGGCTAGGCCTATATTTTGATGACATACATTAGGAAACTTTAAAAAGGTATAAGAGATCTAAACATTGTGAGTAACAGAAGAAATGTTCCCTTTTCCAGCTCCTATTTATGATTAAAATATTCCATGCAGAGATAAGGATGGGCTATAGAGTGCGAGGGAGTGGATTGATCAAGTGGATGCATAAAGGGAGTAGACATAATGCCCTCTTATTTCCGTGTTGGTAACCCGAACTCTTCAAAAGAATCTTTATTCAGTTTCAGTTTCAAGTTTTATTTCTGCATTTTCCATAAACAATAACAAAAATAACAATGAATACATTTTAGCAATATAATGATAAGTAATACAAGTAGTAATTCACAAATAAATAAATATAAATAATCATTAGTACAATTAATCGTATTTGTAAAGAAAGAAAAGGGGGAGAATGTAGAAGACCGATATCGTAAGCAGAGCTTGAAATGATACCGGCCTTACAAAAGGAGGAGAGGAGACAGGAAGAACTGAGAGCGGATGAAGAGAGTGCTGTGCAAAGTGAAGTGTACTGCGCGAGCTTCTCAATCTATCAAATAATTTCCTTTTTATATACAAATAAACAATGAATATTTATATTAAAACAAGTACATGTAGTATATTATGACCAGAATCTAATTTTCATACCTTATCAATAAATATTCTTTCATCTTCACTTTAAAGGAAACAAGTGTTGTACATAATTTAAATGTTATAAGCAAGGAGTTCCACACATCGGGTCCATTGTGTCTTATTGATTATTGATTATTGATTCTTATTGATCCATAGAGTGCCTCGTTAAGGCTTGCAGTTATACATAGGGAGGAGTGCTCCTTGCTCTGTTTTATTGTACATGTAGTCAGGCACGTAGTCAGAGTTTGATGCTTGGGGGGGGGGGGGGGCACATAATATGTAATCGATCAAGGTAACTGAAAAAGGGGTTTAAAAAAGTTCAACCGATCCTGGACATTTTTTTGCCCCCCCCCCCCCCCCCCCCCGGTGGCTACGTGCCTGCATGCAGTTCCAGTCCTTTTTTTTTTAAAACTCATTTACCTTCCTTCGCTTTGTTGACCAAAAGGCTCTCAGAGCAAGGTCATTACAAATTACAAATTTTACAAAGCCCACTGGCCATTTAATCACTCCCTGATTAACAATTTTTCGCTATTTTTAATCCCCGAAAATTATCTGTATAGGGCTCTTGATTATATTTTTTAGCCCGTGTGATAACATAATTAAATTTATAATTTTTTTTTAAATATTTTTTTTAAATGTCAGTCTATTTCACATTCTATTTATAACATCTTGAGCTTTATTAGTTGAGGATGAAGCTAAACTACGGCTTCCGATGATTTTTTTATTTTATTTCTACAGTTGAAACTATTCGGGGGGGGGGTGGCTGCTGCTCACATCTTTAAACAGCCTAATAGGGGCCAGTGAAACTTGGATTGTGATTTAATAAACTGTGCAGATAACGCAGGCGGATCGTCTCCTCTTGCTACCTATACCCTAACCCTATGGCCTATGTCCTACCCTATGGCTATGCACCTTCCCCTCCACTATTCAAATAATGATCGAATCCCCTTGATGCATCCCCCCCCCCCTTCCCATGTCGCCCTCTTATAGATCTGCATAAACATACGGACGGAAAACGTTGACAAACTATCCCATCATGCAATGTATTATTAGTGCAACGTATCACTTCCGTACTCTCTCTCTCTCTCTTTGCTTGTTGGTGTCGCCGATTGCTGTCCAATTTGGCATTTCCTTCAGTTACTTGACGGTTCTTGACTTGTATAGGTAAATTTGAATGCTTGTTGATGTTGTTCATAATATTTTTATTTCTTTGAAACAATATTGAATGTTGTTAATTGCATGTGTGTACATAAGACCGCGTCTCAAACTGCTAAAGAAATCACTCGCTCAGTTTTCTGTGTCGCTTTTAGTCCCGTACGCTGATGCTGATGTAACCTAAAATTGGAAACATCTGGAATATCAGGCGCAAGCGCAAGTCCCAGTATTAAACACTGACAATGTTGTGAAATACATGTAGGAACCACCATTCACTCCACACATTAGCACTTCATGTCTCTTAATGAGTGATTTCCTTTGATTTTCTTTCTAACCAAGATGTAGCATTTTATGTCATTTCCTGAGTCCGACTCCAGGACCAAGTACAACACTCCAAGTGAAGTGGCTTTTATTTTGCTAACATAACACAGTTTGGTTTGGTTTTTTTTTTTTCTTCCCCAAAATGTTTTTCTTTATTTTGTGTAAAATATGAAAGCCACGTTCTAGAGCTCAAAAGTCAGATAATAATTAAACCCAAGAATGGTTAAAAATTAAATATTTCAGATTTGTTAACAATGGCCATTTTTCATTGCAAGAAACTTTCCCAAATTGCAAAAATTCAGTGTTGTGTCAGTTCTCAGTTGTAATTTCAATTAATTCTCGGTATCAAACTTTCATGAATCCTAATTACATGCACATTTTCTGGTTTTACAGTATGCATTTAATTACAGGAATTAAAGTGCAAAAGGAAATCCCTAATACAAAATCACTGACAATTTGCTGAGCAGAATACATTATAGTTAGGGTGTCTGATCGCGCACCCAATGTTGTGTGCTAAAACCCTTCCCATAGAGATTGTACGCTTCCCTATGTGGTCTACGTGCATTGCGCGACCATCCAAAATTGGTCAATGATTTTATGAAAAAATTTGAAATTCAAACCTTTATAACAAATGATCCTGAAGGTGAAACTCAATAAATGAGGTGTCATATGAAAGAGCAGGTTTTTCTCCATATTCCCCATAGGGGGCCACCCCCAGAATTCTAAAAATATCTTGGTCAAAACAGCGATTGAAATGTTGTTTGCATCCTAGCTCCAAAATTTGCCACTTTCCTGAGCTGCGCCCCCGCGGCTTAAGCAGGGCTAGACGTAAGGATAATATCCAGATGCTTTTTTTTTCGCTAGCCCCAAGGGATCATTTGTTATAACAGTTTGAAAATACCCTTCCCACATTTTTGGAATCAGCTAATTAGGGAGGCGTGAGCTCCGCTCAGTCCAAACCATGGTTACATCGTAACATGTGCGCTTATAGTGAATGAAAGTATGGGTGGCCGATTCTCGCCATAGAACCCGGAAGTGAATACACGTTGTAGTCAATGGCAATATCGCGGAGATTGTCTCCGCGATATTGCCATTGACTACAACGTGTATTCACTTCCGGGTTCTATAGCGGGAACGGCCACCCATACTAGTCAATGGCACATATCGCGGAGACAGCGTGGCTCAAGCTTGCAAGTCGCGCATTGGCTGAGCAAACTTGCGTACGATATGCATACGCTTGCATATCGCGCGATACAGCTGTTTGGCTAAATTTAGCAAAACAACATAACTCTGCGTGTACGTCTTTTTCGTCGATTCTGAGCAAAATGCTATGAATATTTCAGCATTTTGAAGGGGCTGTATCTTTTGATAGAAACATCGGCGAGACTTGAAATTTGAAATGTATTATTCTGATTACATTTTTAATTCAAATATCAAACAAAAATGGTGAAAAACGATCCCAAATTGAAAATTGAAAAATCGTTCAGACACCCTATTATAGTATTAATGACTGCTTTGAGAGAAATAGTTGTTTTTATACGCTCAAGGGAAGGTTAGAATTGTGCTATTCCCCGAGGCGTGCCGAGGGGAATAGCCCAATTGTAACCTTCCCGAGAGCGTATAAAAACAACTATTTCTCAAATATTAAAGCAGTCATTAATACTTTTATATGCCAAAAAAAAAAAAAAAAAAAAACTTTTGTCGAAGCTGGGATTCGAACTCTTGCTTACAAAAGGTGATGTAACTACAGTCAGCGCCTCAAACCGCTCGGCCAGCGCGCACTGTCACCATGTACAGTAGTTTTCTTTAATATATACATTAAAATGAATTAAAAAACGGCTTCGCGTGGTCGATGCTTCGCCGCTGCTCCATTAAACGGGCCCTTCTTTTACTTTTGCAATGCATATTGGCACGAACTTAGATCAAGATCTATCGGCAGATGTTGTTTTTTTTTTTTTTGAAGTTTATTTTCGTCTTCATGTCAACAATGCAAGATAAAATTGTCGTTAAGATCGATCGAGATTCAATTGTATCGAAATTACCGACCAATTCTTCGCACACGTATGGTATCCTCGATCGTTCAGACCATTTTTTAACATGTAAACCTATGGGGTAACCATGGAGACTGACCTATTTTCCCAATAACCATGGTTATTGGGATTTTGAACTGTTTTTTTAACCATGGTTACCGAGAATTTTCGGGAACAGTTAAAGTTTATGAATGCAATTTCGACCAATCAGATTGCTGGATTACTTAAGTGAGGTATATAAAAGGCAATAATACCTGAGCAGTCAGTTTTATTGTTACTTTGATGTATTACAGATTTAGGTCATTATTTGGAAATTAGCAATGTGCCATGCTGTAACAGTGTCAATGTAGAGGAACAAGTTCTAAAGCAATATTGAAAACGTCAGGGGCATGATAATTGAATGTATACATTACTCTTATAGAGGGACTAATGGATGTTTATTGCCCTACTTACCCTGCCTATTTCTTCCCTCTATTTTACAGGTTTCTATCAAACACATCACCTTACAAATATGGATCAAATTCAGCAAACGATTGAACCTGCCAAGCAGTTCGCCAAGGACTCCATCAGGCTTGTCAAAAGATGCACAAAGCCAGATAGGAAAGGTAAATATTACTTGCCACCTATCATATACATAGTAGGAAATGAACTTTATTTTCAGCCGTTTCACTCCCCCTTTACATAGAGTTTAAGGATTCCTTCATTTATTGTTTAATGGTTTAAAAAATTGTTTTTCCCCATTTTTGTTATTTTGTTCTTCATGTTTTAACTTTAAATGGAAGGTTCTTAGTATTTTTCTCTCACTTAACAATCCACTTATCAGAAATAGAAATTGACTTGAGACCTTTCCCTTATTTTTTCTCAAAAATTGTTCTGAAGTGTCTGGATTGTTTGGAGACAGATATATTATTAGTTCAAATTATTTATGCATGATCTGCAATGCAAGTGGTCAGTGCTACACCTCAAATAAATTACTCCAAAGAAATCATCATTACTACACACTTACATATTATCTTTCCTTTCCTGTACAGAGTTCCAGAAAATTGCAATGGCCACAGCAATTGGATTCTGCATCATGGGTTTCATTGGATTCTTTGTCAAGCTTATCCACATTCCAATCAACAACATCATTGTGTAAGTAATACTATTTGCATTGTTAATTTTATTATTATTTTTTAAAATCAGTATTTTGAGACTTTATGCAGAGAAGAGTACAAATATGGTGGTCACATTTATAACATTAAAAAAAAAGGTGTTTATACCTATCATATTAAACATCCATTTCTACAGATTTGGTAACAGATAGAGACAGCAATTTCCTTATTTTAATTTTTTTATAAACAGCTTGTCTAGCCAATATGCCAAGTTTATGCCAAGTGATTCTCCAGAGAGAAAATATACATAACAGGAAAAGAAAACTTCAGATATTAACGCCTTTACATTCATGATAGAGTTAAATGATATACAAGCAATTATTAATGTAAATGATACAAAATATAACTGCCTTTTTTCTATTTTTTTCTTTTCTTATTGCAATAAATTGTAACTTGCCTTTCAATATATCTAAACAATATTGCGTCTTTTGTTTTTCATATTACAGGGGCTCTTAGTGCGTGATCTTTTCTAGGGATATGGGGACTCTCTCACACACACACTGCATGCCATGCTGGAAACTTGGATCCCTCTTTTATCTTCAAAGAATCAACCAAGAATATCATCAAAACCAGTCACCCATTCTCCCTTGTCAAAGCACTGCATGAACTTTGCTTTTGCTCAAATCTAATACAAAGACTATCTGCAGAGACAAGCCTTATGGGGTGTCTATCGCACCAGTTTGAAGTCATCCAGAATTAAACATCAAATTGCCAATTTACATGTTTCTGGAATGGAGAGATGACACAACCCACTTCCCAAAATGACATTTTCAGTTCTGTTTTAGGGGAAAGATTACATTCCCACAGATGTATTGTGATATGTTAAATATGAACTTGTATTGAGTGAAATTAATTAATTGAATATGTACATTACAGCAAGCAAGATCATGATGAGATGTTGATAGTGTAGTTTTAGGGTTATTGAAAACAACCACACAAAATAAAAGAATAATCCTGTCAAGAATGTTTTACTTGATTTTTATTCTATCGTTCGATAAATTCCATTTTTGCAGCAATGCACTACAGACAAACCTGGATCCTCATTTTCTTCTTTCTTTATTCAGTACCGTAAGCATGTAATTATTATTCCAACCCTGTTATATTATATAAATAAATAAAGTTCCTAAGTTTAAAGTTTATGATTTTTTGCATGTCCTTTTTTGTTCTGCAATGGAAAAGCCAAGCTGTAGTTCATACATGTATTATTTATGTACAATTATTTGCAGACATCCTGAGGTTGATTATGTCTTACTAACTTAGTATTTTTGATGTGGAGGATTCTTGTATGCCAAGCAGGTACAAAGTGTAAAAGCACTGAAATAGTTCGTTGGTAACTTAACATTTACTGATTTTCATTTGTTGTGAAAGATTGATTTGAGAGATGTCTGCAAATAGTAATACATGTACATCGGATTGAATACTGCTCATCCTCCTAAATAAGTGATTTACCAAGGGGGATCATGGGCCTTTGCCCCCCCCCCCCCCCCCCCCACTGGCAAAAAAAAAAACAACAACCTGGTAACCACGAATTTACCTGTTTCTTTTTTTTTGCTCAAGGTTAGCACACTTCATATTATGATAGAATGTCCTTATACACATGCAACAAGAAATCTGATATAACAAAGTCGGCTTCATGGTCGTCATTTTTAATAACAAGGTTCCACTGTAACATGTTTATGTGAACAAACGCAACCTTATTAATGAAGGAAAAAAACTACACGATAAATGCTTTCAAAGATGTAAACAAAAATAATGAGCATCTTCAGGTTAGTGGCAAGTGACAATTTGAAATACTACAATCATTTATCAGCTTCTTTTTTCATAATGCCTCTTACATGTAATTTTTGGTTCTGGTAACAACAACAAATAATCTACCCGCACAGAATTAAATCAAATGTATATTTAATATTCAACAAGTCATATAAATAGTAACAATTAATTGAATTCCATCAAAAATATTGTAGAAGAAAGACTTAATTATTAATAGTAAACCAAGCAAGTAGTCTTCCCCCATGTGGATATAAACATGGACTATGAGTTGTGCTTTTCATTGGATACTGTATGGATTCCAGCAAGTTGCAATACTTCCTTTAGGACTGGTGTAATCTATTTTTGTATTACATGTGCCAAGGGATAACAAAGTAAAACCTATAAATCAGCTTGCACTTAAATAATAACAATAATTAAAATAGTAATAATAATATGCTCAATATAATATGAATATTTAAGGCTTTATAGAGATGAGGAAGCTGCATTGGGAATTTTCTTTAACAGCATTCATAAAATATCTTCATACACCAGCTTGTTAAACGTAGGTATATATGGTTGCCATATGTATACAGACTAGATCTGTTAAAGGAAAGTCTAGCATGAGAGCAGCCCTTCATGTGGCCCTTCGTGAAAATGAGTTACCAGCAACCTCGCCCAATTCAAAATCTCATACAAAAAGTGTCGTGTTGATTTTTTTTTTTTAATGCATATTCCATCAACTTACACAAGCTCATAATTTGGCACATCTCATCCAGATATGTTTTACTAAAATTATCTTATATAAAATTGCTAGTGCATGAAATAAATATGTAACAACCATTGTGCTAAAGTCTTATACACGAAGCAATGAAAAGCCTTACAGCTGACACTAATCTTCTGCTAGTTTTCTCCCACCAGTCTTTACTCGTATTGAGGCAAATGTATTTGCTGGCTATTCATTTTTTAATTATTTAAATGATTTAAAACCGTCTTGTTGATAAGAAATCATTCACACCAAATGGCCGTTTACAATCAGAAAAGATGTAGACAAAATGAATACATGAATTAATTAGAATACATGTACATCAAAATCAGTGAAAATGCATGTTTTTAGTAAACATGAGTGGAGACAAACAACATAATAATAGGCATTTCTATAGCGCCGTCTATCTAGATAATTCTATTCTGAGGTGCATTTATTATCACCCCGACTTTAGCCTAGCTGCCGTTTATACAGCGCTCCAGCATTTCAAGCAATTAATTCCTGCCAGGTACCCATTTACATCACCTGGGTTGAGTGTGGCAAATGTAGATCAATGTCTTGCCAAAGGACATTAGTGAGGGACTCGAACCGCGGACCTTGTGATCGACAGTCCGGTGACGTATCCACTCGACCACGACACCTCTATAATCCATGGCATCACAATGCCTGTAGTAGGTCTAAGGGTCACTCTTGACCCGAGCATTTACATAAGATTCCATCTTCCAAAAGTTAAATAAAACCCTGATTTCGACAGTACTGGCAATTACATTTGAACAGCAACATATACATATTCATCCTTCATAATGAACTGATGCAAGGCACGCTGGTACAATACTAATAAACAACATGTACATACAAGATATTGCATAGGAAAACTTGTACATATTTCAGTATTTCAAATCGTTATACACACCATAATTATAAATTTATAATCCCTGAGTTAGTTACTCTAGTAATTCCAAGGTTGAGCATGTTCCCCTATAGTAGATGACTGAATATAGTAATACATGTATAACAATCACAAACACAAATATCAACTGTATACAGCGTCAATATATTGCATGGCATCTGACAAGTCATACCTTCTCCCCTGCCCCCCCCCCCCCTTTTTTTTCCTTCTTTTTAATGATTTATTTAACATGTGCCTGCATACTGATTAACTCATATTTTCCATATATTACTGTGTGCACTGAGTAATTTGTACACTCTAGATACAATCTATGATTCAAACAAACAAACAAAAAATTAAAAAATGTTTGTAAAGCACCATGAAATAAAATCTATTACCGGTATACACATCAGTTTTCATGCACATAAATTCAGTTGATGAGGCAAACATTTCAAAATGGCATGCAAGAACTGGCGTGCAGTGAATGAAGGTAAAACTGCCGAAATCTCAGGAAAATATTACTGCTAATAACAATATGCTTTGTCATTAGGGAATCGAGAATACCACGGTTGCCTGGATATTATAAATGACAAAGTTAAGTAAATCAATGTACTAAATATATATACTTCTGGTGATAATATACCACAAAATTGCAGGCAAGAATTTTCATGGTAAAATATCTTGCATCTTTAAACAATGACTGTATCTGACTACTTAAAAATAAAAAGTGCATCTGAGATTGCACTTACTAACAAAGAAAATAAAACACATCTAAATTAATATTCGCACCATAATCTGTTACTTCTTTTTAAGTTCCATGCTTATGAATTATGTAACTTCATTTTTTAACAAAGTTTAATTCTCATGAACTCCTGATTTTGATTTGTAAGAATCCACCTGTTTGTACAGAAATCACACACTAAGATATGATGACTAAATAAATGTGCTTTCTGTGAACATTTAAATTCTTTAATCTAAGCAATGCTAATTTCTCATGGCAATCAAATAACTTATACCGGTACCCAACATATTTTTCAATACTTTGGCCTTGTGGGTCATGAACGTGATTCAGGAACTTCTTGCTTTGATTGCTCTGATGATCCATTATAACTTAATGACCCATTGTGACCTTCAGAGGTCAGAGTTTGAATCCCCATCGTCCAGAGGAGAGGCTGTTCGGTGGATACTGTCACTTCTTGTGCATCTGGTGCGTAGCTATTGGACGTACTCACCATACCTCCAAACTGCATGGATTGGTTGTCTGAAAATAATATTTTGAGAATGAAAATAACTTATACGACATCAGTGTAACATAATGAAATGCCGTAAAAGGAGATAAATATGCTCACTGAGATAAATATGCTCACTGACATAAAGAACAAAGTTTTGAGCTTGGGATTGAATGTAAAAAAAGTAAGTGAATGAAAATCAAAAATTGGTGATGAAAAGTGATAAAGACCTCATTTTAGTATTAATTAAAACCCATACTTGAAAGCAAATTTAAAAAAAAAAAAGATTTTTATGAAGACCAGTGGCAAATCAAGATATTGAGGGACAAGGGGTAGAATGATGTACCTAGGTTGCAAACAGCACTCTGACATCACATGCCACAGGCATACCAGTGCTGGGAGGGTATGGGGAATATTTACATCATGTTTCTATTGAGGCATATAAAAAAGAAGGGGAGGGGCAAGCATGTGGTGTCTCTGCTCCATATAACTAGCTACACCATCTTTATAATGTTTTACAGATGGAAAGTGTATGAACGTTTCATGTTAATACAACTGAACACACACACTAATGTGATTGCCTTTGCCAACTCTAATGTAAGCCAGCTTAACAGGCTAAAGAGGATATGGCAGAGTGCTTTATTATAAAACATTCCACTGAATTAGGCAACTATGCTGGCCCAGTAAGCCTGTCATTCAGAACTATCATACATAGCTAAATGCAACACACGTGAGATAGGATATTGTTACATGGGGAGGGGATTTTATGGGCATAAACCCCTCCCTCTCAAAATTTTGGCAAATTAAGAAACTTGTCAAATTTGAAAATCCAAAGGTCACATTTTTACCACTGGCAACTTTGAAAATCTGACAACCTTTCTTTTTGGTATTTGGTATAAAAGCAAGAAATGTTAGAGGTCTCAGTCTGCAAGGGTGACAAATCTGTGGACCTTTCCATTTGCTTTTTTTGTTGGCTAATGTGTCTGCAAATTTGTTCTGACACCCCCATCCCTCATTCTCAGTGGTCTAGCAATACCCCTGCGGCCCTGCATATGAACCAGAATATATCCACATCCCTGTATAAAGCAATTAAAGTGACTCTGCAAAATTGTTGAAGGTTAATGAAAAAATTGCATAATTTTTGTATGAAATGTTACTTATGATATTTCTTCTACTGTACTAACCCTCTAACATGCAAAAAATCCTGAAAAAATTCTCTTTTCTAAGAAGGTGTCACTGTGCGACACCCTCTAATTAAATTGTAATAAAATAGTTGGGAGAATCAAGGAATTGATCAGATCAGTTTTTCCCAATTGTTATCATTAATAAACTTCAGATTATCTTTATTTGTACATCTAGCATTGAAGTCACTACCTTAGCACCATTTCCTCTCATCTGAACAATGTTACAAACACTATGAACATGACAGACGGAGAAAGCGGACAAAATATACAGTTCCTCAGGTAGACAAAGGAACATCCCTTCACTGCTATTATGTAAAAAGGTGAATATGCATGTGACACCTGTTCTACACATTTTAACATAATAGCAGTGAAGGGATGTTCCTTTGTCTACCTGAGGAACTGTATATTTTGTCCGCTTTCTTTGTCAGTCATGTTCATAGTGAAAGTCCTTTTAATGTAGATCCTGTAAGAACAATACCATGACCTGTATGACGTCTGTATCATACAGGACCTGATTGCGATGCATGTACATGTGTATCATGTTTGAGAGTCGGCCCAGCCGTACCCACATTCCTGTCTACAGTAGAGGTGTCATGGTCGAGTGGATACGTCGCTATTTCGCTATGTCGATCACAAGGTCTGCGGTTCGAGTCCTGCCGCGGCACTAATGTCCTTTGACAAGACATTGATCTACATTTGCCACACTCCACCCAGGCAAAGTAAATGGGAAAAACGCAGCACATGTAACAGCTGCGCTCCTAAAGCCAAGGTGATTATGCTGCATTATTGTAGAGCGCTTAGAGTCTTCTGATAAAGTAAGTGTTAGACGCTATATATTAAAATATAATTATCATTACAGAAGTTGGATTACCTACCTAGATTCCACTTGAGACCCGTCGTTGAAGCCCTTTTGCACTCGGTACCAATAGGGATGAGTCCGCACCACTCGGCTTCGAGGCCAGTGTCCACCTTAATCCTATGCCTGCCCTGTTATAACATGAATCACATATAAACAGAGTCATTTTGAGTTTAAAATCTAGTTTATTTATCTGTTGGCAAACACATTATGTTCCATGAGGCTTGTGTAATGTTTTATGATATCTAATAGTATTTTATTCAGAAACAGTCTACTTACAGCTTATCTTCCTGGTTTTCTTTCATCTTATAAACTTTAGACTATGAATATGGAAATTTTTGATATAGTCTAACCATCAACAACAACCCTTCCCCCCCCCCAAAAAAAAAGGTTACCATGACATTATTAAACAAATGGCCATCGCCAACAATTCAAAATTCATGTTTCATGTCGCAAAAGTTTCTGGTTTTATATAGAAATGAGGTTGTACAACACTCCAGTGGCAATTGTTCTGTGGTCCATCCCCTGCACTTAACTGAATTCCTAACTTCAAATGTGAAACCAACACTATACCTAACTCTAACCCTTCCCTTACAGCACCACTGCACAAGTAGGGCCAGGAGGGATCAGACCTCTCTGCATGGTCACTGACAGGTGGTTATCTCATCAAAAAAGCTCTCAATTAGCATTAGAAAAAGGGGTCTTGGGGGACCAATGATCAAACCTAAATCTAACCTAAAACACAATTACAACCCTTATCTTGTATATCTGAAGGAATATTGGAGGAAATGTTGCTGGAGCATGGAAAATGAACCCCACTTACTGGAAATAGTAGACATGCTAGGGAGTCATCTCCAAGAAGGTATACAGGTAGGTCCGTTACCGCCGACGCTAGAAAGAGGGTGTTGATGTTGGCTATAGTTTGATCTATTCGACCACCAAATGCTCCAAACACCACGATGCGATCCACCTGTAAATATAGAAATTAGAATCGCAACTTAATATCATCACAAAATATCAAGGACAGCAAAAACGGTGGTCTACCAAATGCTCCAGGGATTATTTTGTTAAATGTATAGGGTTAGAGTAAGGGTTGCAAATGGGTTTTAGGTTTATATTATTAATGATTGTGGAAATAAATAATAATGAAAGATAATTGTCTTTTTGAACAAGTCATTTTGGCTATATTTACACGGAGCGTAATTGTTTTAAAATGATTTAGTTGCACAAGGCACTTTCACTTTTCATTATGCTCGTTCCCCTATAAGTCAAAATCATCAAGCTCATATTTTCACTCATGGGTAAAATGTAAACAAATAATAACAGAACTTGTACTTACTGCCAAAGACTTTTTCTTGACGATATTCACAACAATCTTAAGGCACTTAGTGAAATCTGTAGAATTCTGATCTGGTGTATGGATCACATCACTTCCCTACACACAAATAGAGAGAGAGAGAGAGAGAGAGAGGTGAATTTAAAGCAGAACAACAAAAATTCATGAATTATAAGGAAATATAGAATACTTCTACAGATGGAATGTTTTTTCCACATAGAAACTTAGAATAACATATCATTGATGAGTTGTAGCATGGGAATATTACCCAACATTTTTCAGTTGCTTTGAAATATTCCTTTAAAAAAAAAATGAAACAATTATTATTTTTTTCTTCTTTGCCTCAGCCATCTGTTGTTAAAAAGAGCAAAACAACTACGGTAGTTGTCTGGCATTCGAGAAACCTACCAGATATTTCAAGTTGGCAACCATTTGCTTGCCCTTTCTAATCAAGGGCATCACATATCTTCAAAGAAAACTGATATATCATACCCTTTCTTTGCAGTACTGGACTACCTCTTCCCTCACTGAATCAAAGTCACCAGAGACAATATCAGGAACATATCTGAAAACAATTTAGATACAAGTATTATTGAATTGGTGAAGAGAAAAATAAAAGGTACCATAAGTACTGGTAGATCTACAGAGGAAAAGAATAGGGGACAATACCTGCCCCCCCCCCCCCCCAATTAACTTGCTGTCTTACCAGAGATCAAGAACTTTTATGAGTTTATAAAATATCAGGCCTCACTTTCTTGAAAATGTTATAGCTCTAATAAAAACAAGGGAAGCGTTCTCGGCGGTCTTGCCTGCATTATGCAATTCAATACGATGACAAATTGAGGTTGGAACATTATTCATAGGCGGGGTGGCCCATTAGCAGCCCCCCCCCCCAATGAAATCCTCTAAATATAATCAGCATTTTGAAGTGAATATTGACCAAGAGTCATCGGAAGAATTATTTACTATAATTTGTACCAGGATTAAAAACTTTGATGGAACATGAAAAATATATTTTTTTTTAATCCTCACATACTGACCGAAAATGACCTTTGACCTTGACTTTGAGACCTGGAATTTGTGTCATAAGATTTGTGATACTTGATAACCATTGTGTACAAGTTTCATGGAATTTGAACAAACACTTTTGAAATTATGCTTAAATTTCAAAATCTTGATGTTGATGCCACAAAAGAGTCTAAGTTTGTTGACCTGAAATGACCTTTGACCTTAATTTAGTGAACTGAAATTCTACTCACATGATTGGGAATACTTGATAAACCTTTAGTCAAAGTTTCACTGAATAAGAACTTATACTTTCAAAATTATATTAAAAATTCAAAAACTTAACCCGAGGTTAAGTTTTCGATGATGACGTCACAACATAGTCTAAGTCTGTTGACCGGAAATGACCTTTGACCTTGATTTTGTGACCTGAAATTCTGCTCACATAATTGGGAATACTTGATAACCCTTTAGTTCAAGTTTCATTGAATGAGAACTTATACTTTCAAAATTATACTAAAAATTAAAAAACTTAACCTTAGGTTAAGTTTTTGATGTTGACGCCATCACCGCCGTCACCGGAAAAGCAGCGCCTTATGTCTCGCTTTTTGCTACGCAGGCGAGACAAAAATCATGTAAAATAAAAAAGAAAATGAAGGATCTGGTGCTTAGATTAAAACATTGCATACCTTTTGCTCTTTATGTGTTTTTATTTGTGAATGTTTACAATTTCCAACAGAACTCTTGTACTTGAGTGCACTATACATAATCCAGCTTATTTCATGAAGGTTGTGTGATAAAATAAATACAGATTTCTCTTTGTTTACAATCAAATATACAATGTCCTTCCTCATCATTTTGGCATTATTCCCAAACATACCCTCTGAACAACTGATGTAAGATTTTGCCAGATGAATACCTGTGATCTTCTTGTGACATGCATTCCTGTAGACGGTTGGCACCACCATCAGCTGCTGCTCTGATAACGGCACCATCCCATATTCTTTTGAGGAGAGGCTGTACATCATGGATTGGTCTGTTCAGAATAATCAGTGCAACATTGGCATCTGCCAAAATGAAACAAAAAAGAGACATTAAGATTTGGAATGAAACATTTTGTTCTACTTGGTTAATTGGCAAGGAATAAGAACGATGACGATAAAAAAATGATGATATTTTGTCTGTTAGGAGCCAGAAGGGTGTTAAAGGTAAAGACCAGTATTGGAAACGCCCCAACTTCAAAAAATGAGATGGAAGCTCTTTATTACCGATCATGTGAAAGAATATGTTTTGACTAATGTATGATGAAAAAAAAATTGCCGGGAAACCGCCTACTAATTGATATATTCGGTAAATTAGTTTATCTATTGGACTGTGAGAGATAAACGCACGTGTCGCGCACGTGTGCGTAGTCCCATATACATCTTTCTGTGTACAGTGCTTGTAACTTTACGAATACTGGGCCAAATTTCTTATCATTTTGATGATTCCAGAACCTTGCAGTACACACCAATACTTATATGCTAGATGATCAACCTTTTCTGATCGATTCCAAGTTTCTTTCACAATGCAATCGCATGACCAGAACTGGTCTTTATCTTTAACTCGTGTCATTTTCTAGATGGATTATGCTCTTCTAGCTCTCTAAACAAACAATTGATAATCTATCATTCAGCATAACAAATTATCAAAATACCATCTTCCCTACATGGTTTATAATTTAACTCATTGGATACGATTTGATTTTTGTAGGACACATTTTCCAAAGACTCCAGCCGAGTCCCAGTAAATCTTGATCTTGATATTCAACGGGTTGTGTGTATAGTATAATATTAAACATCACTCCACATTCATATATAGTCTACATGTAGATCTATATATAAAACTAATAAATACGGAAAAAGGAAGGAAGAAAAAAAGGAGTAAAAAACAGGAAAAAAAAGTTCAAAATTTATTTTTTTAAAGGCGGGGTATAAAGGAGAGGATAAACAAATATTTTTTAAAAGGTGAAGAGGATGAATAGAAATAAGAGAAAGACAAAGTAACAGGAGTAGGAGAGGAAGGAAGAAGAAGAAGAAGACATAAAGAGAAGAAAAAGGAGTATAATTCTTGATAGTGTAGTTTCTAACCTTTCTGCAATCCAGGTTGAAAACATGAGAGTGGAGACCAAAGTTTCTCTGCTGCCATTCTTGTACTGGTGGAATCTGCATATGATACACACCTTCCCAATAACCAACCAATATGCAACATCTTTCTCAATGCCGGTCTCGCTCGTCTTCAGTCAATAAAGAGGTTAAAATGTTACTCTTCGCACACTCAACACTGTAGTCTGTACTATCACGTCATGGCAAATAGTATTTACGACATTTGCATTTGATTTATAATTGTGATATTGTGAACGACATCAAGATCAACAAGGTTGGCCTGGTTGAGGGATTTTATATCATAGCCAACCTTTGTTCAAACATAGACCTAATAGTTGGTCGACTGCGTCCTTTTCCTTTATACTTTCAGCTTCCTCGCACTGACCTCGTACATGCATGAGTGGAATCCATCGCTTTTTAGTCAATGTACACTTAGGAATCGCGTCATCTCATCTCCCTTGCCTGTGTCAGCGCGCGTTTACTTTAAGTTCATAACATTAAACAAGACATGAAATGTAGTACATGGTACACTACAATCTTCCCTGGAAAGATTGCTGTCACGCTTTGGTGAAACATTAAAAACTTGGTGGATTGATGCTATCAAGGGCACAGTTGTCAAATGATATCGAACACATAGACCCTAATCATGATTATAAATCTTCAATCAATTACCTGCATGCCGTGCGTATAAGTTACGTTTGCGTGCTGTTTGCGGTGCCGAGTTATCACAACACGTGCGCATGTCTATTATTATAATTGCCACGCCCATGTCGCCGCCCATATACTCGACCACGCCACGCCCATTTACGATTTGTTACCGCCCAAGATGTTGCGTTCGTGCATGGGCTCTAATTTTATTCACTTTATTCATCAGTATCAATCGTAAAGGGGGGCAATGCAATGTTTCGACAAATGAGGAAAATGCGAAATTTTGACATTTTTAAATTATATAAATTATTATAGGCCTTACTGAAGTTTATGTAATTTTCATAAAGTGTTTTCTGGCACTTTAGCAAGATAATGTGCAATGCGCAGGGTCAGCAATGAAAATAGGGGGACTATCATTTTCCTTGTTTTTATTCGTTTCATTTTTTTTAAATATCCTCCATGTTTTATGTTTATGTTTTCAATTTTTCTTCCCCCTTTCTCCCTTTTGACAACTTTAAAGGAAACCAAAACCTTCATACTAAGTTACTTTTATTGTAAAGTTTAAGATATTTGAAAAATATCAGTGAAAATTTGAACAAAATCGGGCCAGGAATGAGGAAGTAAGAGCTTTTTAAATGACTAGTCACTAGAGGGCGGTATTCAATTTGATGACATCATCTGTGAACAACTCTCCATGCCTTTTGTACATCAAATTTCATGTTTTTCCTTCTTTCTTGTGATTGAGATAATGTACTCCCCTGAAAGCAATATATAGAATGCAAAATGATATTCTACTTCACATGTTATGAAGTCGGATCAAGAACACAAATATATACGAAGAAAACAAAAAAATTGTGAAATTTTATGTACAAAAGGCATGGAGAGTTGTTCACAGATGATGTCATCAAATTGAATACCGCCCTCTAGTGACTAGTCATTTCAAAAGGCTCTAACTTTCTTATTCCTTGCCCGATTTTGTTCAAATTGTCACTGATTTTATTCAAATCTTTTAAACTTTACAATAAAAGTAACTTAGTATGAAGGTTTTGGTTTCCTTTAAAGATTATGTGATCCCTCTGTATTCTGACGGTCATGCACATTGAATATATCTGATAAAATTAGGGAGGAGGGGGAAAGGTGGATCGAGGAGGAGGAAGAGGGGTGGATAGAAGAGAGAGAGAGAGAGGGGGGAAGAGAGAGAGAGAGAGTGAGAGAGGGGAGAGAGAGAGAGAGAGAGAGAGAGAGAGGAAGGAAGATCTGAAGGAAAAAAAACGGGCCCGAAAAAAAGAGTAAATGGAGAAATTAAAAGATCGGATTAAAAGCCCCTCTCTGTGTGATAAAGTTGAATAGGTTATGACAGGACAGGCTACAATCGCACCAACATCAAACTTAATAGCGGTAATCTTAATGGCGCGGATCCAGGATTTCTTAGGGGAGGGGGCCCAACTTTTTTTTTTTATGCTCCCGAGAATTTGAAAATCGCGCCGGCCGAAAAAAAAAAAAAAAAAAAAAAAAAAAAATCGCTGAGTGGGGGGGGGGGGGGGGGGGGGGGGGCAGTGAGCACATTTTTTTTGTTTTGGTCCTCAAAAATTTAAAAATGTGCACCCCCCCAAAAAAAAAGAGGTAAAAATCACGTGTTTTTACATGATTTTTTTCTCTAGGGGGGGGGGCGTCCCCCCCCCCTGGATCCGCCACTGTCTTCAGATGCTGATCGATTTGGGATAGCCCCGTATGCTGGAAACCATTAGGTCCTAGATTGTGGAGAGGATGGAGTCTCGCCCATAATTGCTGTAAATTAATTTTGTTTATCAGGATGAATAAATCGATTTTGAATGATTTTCATACTCAATTATACAGGAAAGGACATCTAATTTTTTTATTTTTTTTTTGGGGGGGGGAGGGTGTAATATTAGGAATTACTTTTAATGTAGTGTGAAATTCACATTGAAAAGAATGGGATCCATTCTTAAAAGAGGACACATTCATAACTGTGGAGTGGATTATTTTCACGATGAGGAATGGATTCAAATCCGAGCGAAGTTATTCCCAGTGTTATTCCTAATATGATTCATATAGAACTAGTGGATTTTCATAATATCAGTCGTCATACATTATATAACCTTGTTATAACATTTATTGATAGATATTATAAATCAACTCAGATAATTACCGTACCACATGAATAATTATTATTATGCCGAATAAGCTCAGACTTGGCTTTAGTAAATGATGTAGTTTTTTTTTGTCTTTCTTTGCCTAATAAACTAAACTTAGATTTTGTTTGCCATTAATAATTTCGTTTCCATTCAAGGCAACTTGCCTTGCTGTTTACGGTAGACCAGCCAAGCTCAGCCAAGACGTGATTTTTCTTTATACGTTGGACGGTATTTTGGGGGTAAAAGGCGTGGCATCCATGCTAAAACACTTGCAAAAATACCAAGAAATAAGATAGGGTTGAATGCCACATGCATGCAGTTTGCTAAAAATGTCATGCACTTTTGGCCCACATTTTGAAAGAATGTCAAAATTCAGGATTGACGTTGCCATGGAAACAGAATGTTAATGAACATGATATCTGTGACCCCCCCCCCCCAAACAAAAACAAAACAAAAAATTGTTTATGTACATACAAAATATAAAATAAGCAGAATAAAAACAATGTTATGTTATCTAGTACCATCAGTATTGATAATCTGCCCGTTTTGCCATAAAGTTGGTGGTGTAATACTGGATTAGTCCAGAATTTGGCCGATTTAAATTTTGATAATTTCCACCACCGCGATCTCCCCTATACCTGCTGCAAGCCGAATATTACGCGATCCCCGAATTTCTACGCTCGGTGATAAAATCTGGGCGTACGAGTTCGTTGATAACGCCATCTTCGGCGGCTTGCAGCAAGTGTAAGGAATAACATGACTTGTACTGGATCATGGAATAAGAACCGGCCTGATTCTGGACTAGAGGTGGATGTGCCCATCATGACCATTACCAATTAATTTTTTTATAAATACCACATAATTTTAATTGAACAACATAAAACCAAATACAGTGTATAATATTCTGAGACTATATGCAATGTGGGCTTCAATCTAATTACAATCTGGGCCATTTCATTAAGGTCATGATAAGGTTTAAAAAATATATAGACCTACATGTATATTGAAACGATATTCTTGAGAAATGCAAATTTGTGAATAATAAAAAATATTCTTATTTTAGTAATTAAATACATTAAAATTTAACAAAATAGCAGTGTCTGTCTACACGAATTTTCAACTTATACCTGGATTAAACCACGTTTGTGCCGGCCTGCATGGGACTTTCGAACCCTCAACCTTTTCATTTGGAGTCAACTCAGTCAAATGAATGAAACGTTAGATACACCACGGCACCTTCACTGAATCAGTTAATCATCCTGACAAGCAACTTTGATTTTGTTGTTACTCATCCACACACTAATTTACTTTTAAAAAATTCCTCTGTTGTCACTTACTTCTTTGTTTGTTTGTATGTTTGTTTGTGTATTTATTTGTATTTTATGAAACCTACGATAGTTTTCTTCTTCATTATAATTTGGAAAATCAATAAATGAAATGCAGGGCCTACTCGTTGAAATGTTAACGGCCGACGAGGCAACCTGGCTAATATTAGCAAACTAATAGTTCTGGTCTTGCACCGAGTGAAAAAGATTTTTCCTGAATGATTGATTATTTGAAAAATAGGGATAAGTATATCTGATCATATGGTTTTTCATATGGTATTTAAATACATGATACATGGAATTTGTATGTCTAGTCATATTCGAAATATGAAAGCATTTCAAGAGAAATACTACTCATATTACACTATATATTGTACGGGAATCAAAAGAGAAAGAGAAGAAATTTGAAACCGTTACTACAGAAGATCAAAAGTTAATGCAAATGCAAAATATAAATATATTCAATATTACACCATGCATGATTCGCTGTTCTGTACAAGTTGAATCAAGATGATTGGTTGACAGTCAGATTTTTTTTTCTTTAGTAAAAAAAACAAAAGTTCATCGTTACAAGCTTCCGTGATTTTGGCCCTGGCAGACGGTAATAATCTCAACAAATCAGCTCTCAATTAACATAAGAAAAAGGGGATCATGGGGGACCAACGGGTACCGCTTGTGCATTATGGGCTATATAGAGGGTGCAAGTAGATACAAGTAGTGTAGTGGGGCTTTAAGATACTTGAACTTGGAGAGTGGTTTGTTTGTCGATTTTGAATCGACAAACAAACCACTTCTTATACTGAGCATTGCGTTATTTTTTAAATGAAGATGTTCAGCATGTTCACTCATGAGAATTTTGCAGGTAGGACATTTGATAACCCAAGCTATAACATACATGACGCTCATAGTTCCACACACAAAAATTGACACAATTTACTTGCCTTTTGCTGATATGAAGCGACGATGGAAAGCATGTTTTTATTCCTTCTTTTAAATTTCGGGCATAATAATGTTAGGCCCTAATATGTAAAAAAAAAAATGAAAACTTCTATATACCAGTGTTATATTTTATTAGTTATGAAGAGTTTAACCATGTTGATCTATATTTTGTAATATGTATTATCTGGTATAGGGCCTATAGAACACTTTTTTTTTTTAAATTACCTTTTGTTCATAAATATTAAGAAGGAAATCCCAATTTGTTTAATATCAGAAATGTTATAAGCGCAAATGAAAACACGGAATGTCAAAATTTGAAGAAATTTGATGCCAATACATCTCATTCAATCCTACTATCTCACTCAATGGAAGACCAGTAGCAACACTGTTGTAGTTGCAGCTGAAAATGGGCTACCAGCCGTATTTTGTCCCCTTTTCTCTGTATGATATACTTGTATGTATTTTATCTGATTTTATTATAGGGAAATAAAAATAACAACAATCCACTTGTGATTACGTTTCACTTGTTATTTGATACATGACTTGTAATGTATTGATGATGCAAGTATAATGATTGATGTTTTCCGGCATGGGTGTCGATCCCGGGGGGGGGGGGATATATCCCCCCCCCCAATATTTCAGGTGGGGGGGGTGGCCTGTACAATCATCCCCCCCCCCCAATAATTCACCATCAAACAAAAAAAATGAAGAGAAAAATTTATGATGATAGCCCGATGAGAGTAGTTAATGGTTATTACTCGCAAGATGACCATCAATACACACATTTTGCTATATCATTTTCATTATACATATACATAATATACAAAGTAAATGAGACAACGGTATATAAGACAAGAATATATTGAATTCTCGCTCATACGGCTACATCAGGAATTGATGATTAATTCAATTTGTTCCATCAACAGCATCATAGAAATGCAGTGCGCCTAATGCAAAGACGCAGCGTTAAAAAGCAACTAGCTAAATGTGAAGCGCGAAGCGCAAAAGTAGCAATCTGTAATGCAAATCAGACAATCCTGGACAGTGTAAACATAGATGAACTCTGTGACGAATTCGTGGTGAGATCGGAGAAAGCTTCCGCGCTTCGCGCGGGAGCGGGGAAACTGAATTCATACAAGGATTTAGAGTCGAGAATAGTACAACGAATCGTTTTCTTTCTCAAATAATCTAATGATACGTCAAAGCTTCCGTGCTTCGCGCGGGAGCTGGGAAACCGAATTCAGACAAGGATTTAGAGTCGAGAACGGTACAACGAATCATCTTCTTTCTCTAATAGTTTAATGAAACGTCAAAGCTTCCGCGCTTCGCGCGGGAGCGGGGAAACTGAATTCATACAAGGATTTAGAGTCGAGAATGGTACAACGAATCGTTTTCTTTCTCTAATAATCTATTGAAACGTCAAAGCTTCCGTGCTTCGCGAGGGAGCGGGGAAACTGAATTCAGACAAGGATTTAGAGTCGAGAACGGTACAACGAATCGTCTTCTTTCTCTAATAATTTAATGAAACGTCAAAGCTTTCGCGCGGGAGCGGGGAAACTGAATTTAGACAAATATTAAGAGTCGAGAATGGTATATCGAATCGTCTATTTTCTGTAATAATCTAATGAAACGTCAGACCTTCCGCGCTTAGCGGGGGGGGGGGGGGAACTGAATTCAGACAAGGAATTAGAGTCGAGAACGGTACAACGAATCCTCTTCTTTCTCTAATAATTTAATGAAACATCAAAGCTTCCGCGCTTCGCGCGGGAGCGGGGAGACTGAACTTAGACAAGGATTAAGAGTCGAGAATGGTACATCGAATCGTCTACTTTTTTAATAATCTAATGAAATGTCAGACCTTCTGCGCTTAGCGGGGGGGGGGGGGAACTGAATTCAGACAAGGATTTAGAGTCGAGAATGGTACATCGAATCGTCTTCTTTCTTTAGTAATTTAATGAAACGTCAGAGCTTCCGCGCTACGCGCGGGGGAAGAGGAACTTTTTTCAAACAAGGATTAAGAGTCGAGAACGGTACAACGAATCGTCTTCTTTCTTTAATAATCTAATGAAACGTCAGACCTTCTGCGCTTAGCGGGGGGGGGGGGGGGAACTGAATTCAGACAAGGATTTAGAGTCGAGAATGGTACATCGAATCGTCTTCTTTCTTTAGTAATTTAATGAAACGTCAGAGCTTCCGCGCTACGCGCGGGGGAAGGGGAACTTAATTCAAACAAGGATTAAGAATCGAGAACGGTCCAACGAATCGTTTTCTTTCTTTAATAATTTAAAAAAAGAAAAAGGGCAAAAGGGGAAACCCCAAAGCATACATTTTTTAGACTTTGGTATCTTATTATGTCAGTTTCCTGTCCTCTGTGTCCCGTTTTGTAATTATGTTCTTTTTGTATATTTCGATTATACAAATACTTTAAAAGGGTTTTTTTGAAAATATGTTATGAAACTTATGATATTATATTTATTTTACTGTGATTATTAAGACAATTTAAAATGATTTATGAAAATAATGTTCATATTATATTTATTATCGGGAACCTACAAAAACATGATGATTTTAATTTATGTTTCTCTCTTTACATGATGCAAGATACTGCTCACGTATCATACTTGCAGCTGTGTGTGATGGTCTGAATATCCATTTGCGAGCGAGCAAAGTTGTTATCATGCATGAGGTCGCATTGTCAAAATTACATCTTATACAGAGGGGGGGGGGGGGGGGGGGGTCCTGATGTGGTTACAAGCATAATGTCATCATGAAAGACTGAAAATACCTTTAATAAGTTCGTTAATTTTATCATTTTGGGAAATTAAATAAAAAGGCTCTTAGTCGCTTTAAAGGTACTATGTCCCTTTTGCGGCCAACCTCAAATGCTGTAGAACTTTTCAGGAATTTTGAATATGTCATGTATGTCCTATCTGTGAAATTTAAACGTTAGCAGTGTCCTCATGTTCAAATTATGCAAGGAAACCCGTTTCCTTGCTAGACTTCACTGTCAGACACTATTGAGTGACTGACTGCCTTTTTTTCTTCTTTGGTAATAACATACATGAAAAGAGTTGTAAAGAGTACATGAGCATTTGTCTACATCAATAACCTACTTCCTGTGATGGCCAAGATTAAACTGATTGAATCTTTGCGCAGCATAAAACGTATGACCATTCGGTAAAATTGTCTGAAAATCAAGACTATTACTTTTGGGCTCTATAGCCCTAAAGTCGATTTGACAACTAATAGTTGTTATTTTCCCACTTGAAGACATTTTCAAGCCCCATCATATTTAGGGAAGTTCTACATTAGTATTATCTTTCAAATGCAGTTGGAATTTAACTTTTTCATTTTTTTGGCCTGCAAATGGGACATAGTACGTTTAAATTAGGCACACATGTATTGTTATGAAGAAAGAAAAGGGGCATTATCAGAAGGGAAAAGGAGCACGTGTCAAAGTAAAAAAGGGCAACTTTCTGAGGTTAAGAGGTACATTTCTCGCACCTGAAAAGGGGCACTCGCCAGAGATGAAAAGACACTTATAAAAATGGAAAAAAGAGGCATATATTATAAAGGGAAAAGTGTCATTTTTCGAAGGAAAAGGGCGAGGGACTCTCATTAAAAAGGAAAAGGGGCACCTATCAGAACGAAAAAGGGCACTTATCAGAAAGAAAAAGCGGGAACGTATCGAAATAGAAGGGATGCTTATCAGAGGTGAAGAAGGGCACTCACCAGAGATGAAAAAGGTGCACTTATCAGAAGGGGAAGGGGCACTTGTCAAAATTCATATTTGAATAGGGGCAACTATCAGAACTAAAGAGGGCATTTTTCAGAGGTGAAATGAGGCACTTGTGAGTATGGAAAAGGGGCATTTGTCGAAGGAAAAGTGGCACCAATCAGATTTTAATAGGGGCATATATCAGAGGTGAAAATGGTTATTTACGAGAAGTGAAAGGGGCTCTTATTGGCACTTATCACAATGAAACGGGGCACTTATTAGAAGGAGAAGGGGCAATATTTACAAAGGTAAAGGGGTTCTTGTTAAAGTAAAAAGGGCCCCCTCTCAGATTTGAAAAAGGGCAATTATCAGAGGTGCACTTATCACAGGTGGTAAAGGTTACTGATATGAATGTGAAACGGGCATCTCTATTGGAAAGAAAAAGAGGCACTTATCTGAAGTAAAAGGGGGCACTGTGGGGCCCGGGCTCAGTGAGCACCGATTCTGGTTTTCTCTAAAAAAAAGATCTTATTCCATCTTTACATTTTCTAAAGCGAAAATCAAAACAAAACATCGTAAAAATTGTTAAATGTGCTCTAGGTAATTTCATTCCTAATCTTGAGCTCTTAATTGATTTCGTGGTATAGCGCCATCATTACTACACCTGTTTGCTTGTTGCCTGAATGATTAATGTGAAATGTTGAATGTGAAATGTTGAGGCTTCCAAAACTGGTTAAAGAGAAATTGATATGAGCTCAGGGACAAGTACGTGTTCAGTCTGTTAAGAACATTAAAAACATTGCAGGATAACTTTTAAGAATGGTCAGCGACATTTGACCGGAGGGGTGACGCTGTGAAGCGGAAGAGCCCATACGTCAAATAGTTCGATGCTCGATTCGCGCGCTGAGTTACCATTCGGCAATGTCGAGGTCAAGTGTTCGCCACACCACTGGCCGAAGGTCTTTGTATCCCTCCTCTGAATTTGTAGTTCGTCATAATAACTTTGGACAATCAAACTTGTGCTACGATGAAACTCTTGGTGTAGTGGACACCACAAGAGCATGGAAAAATTACGTTTTTAAATCGGGAAAACAGCCTTTATGGCGATGCAACGTTGTCGTCGACAACCGTGGATTATATTCCTGTGCAGTGTGATTTTAGGAGGTGAGATTTTGCCGTTGTTTTGGTTGGTTGCACTGTGCGTTACGTGTGCGGACAGTTTGTTTGGTTGATGCAAGGCCGAGGTTTCGGTGATCATAATGGCGTGCATTGCATTGGTCGTGTTGTGAAGGGCTCGAAATCAAGGACGGACATGTCCATACACACGTTCTATGTGCATGTGCGTTGTAGAAAATATCAAACATCATGGGCTCAGGGCAGGCTAAATTTGCGTGTTATTACACTAAGTCGATGATAAAAATGGCATTCAGTGTGAATGTTGATGATCTTGTGTGCTGTGGCCTGTGTAAACAATGTAATTAATTGAAATTAATCCTAGGGATAGGGTAAACCCTGGCCTTATTTAATTGGATCTGGCAAAGTAGCATGCATGTAGAGTCTAGATCTTCTAGATCTAGACTAGATTCTACTTTCTATACTAATGTGTAGAACGAAGGTCTAAATACAACTGACCAATTGCAATCAAACTCTAAACTAGATCTAGACTCTAGGTCTAATTTAAAGTTAGAGTTAGACAGAAACTAAAGTCTGGTTTGGGAAATTCTTTAATGAAAAATACAGTTATTTATTTGTCAACCTTTCCCATACCCATTGCATCAGTGGATATGGGCGAGCTCTGGCAGTCTGGGGACAACTCGGCTCACTGCAAAAACAGTCAATTTTTTTGGTCATTTTACCCTAAATCTAACCCTTAAACCTAACCCTTAAACCTAACCCTAATTAAGGCCTAAACTTTACTGGCTAAACCGGCAAAAACTCGGCGCTTTTGCAGCAGGCCGAGTTGTCCCCGGGTCCGAGTTAGCCAGACTCCCCATCAGTAGTCTGGACTGTATCAAGGTGGTCAGTGGAGCCAGATGTAGTCTCAGCGGAACACTGGTCAGGACTTGATAAAATTAGAGATTGAGGTCTGAAGCTTTCGTGTCGGTCTAAGTTCAAATGCAAAATTTAGCCAAAACATTGACCAATACCAATAATGGCAGTTGAAACTTGTAAGTTTCAAAGCTTGAAAGCTTTTATAGTTTACTTTTGATAATTATGACCATTAGATATGATTTTGAACATGAGATCGCTTACGCTGGGCACATATTTTGCGAGGGTGGCTGATGCCTTCTCCATGAACATGCCGAATATCATTATCAACTCTTCAGTTTTTAGATTTTCTGCAGTCTTCCTAAGTTTCTTCGCTCATGTGCAAATTTTTTGGCATTTTGACGAGTGAAAATAACAGAAATTATAACAGAAATTACATTTTCAGTTATCTGAAGCCTAAATATGAGAGTATTCGGGCAACTTGCTGCCCATAATTTAGGCTGAATTTGAGGGTAACGGTTTTGCTTGAATATAGGATCTTTATAAACATAGACAAACATATCATGCCCTACCTGACAATATGTAATGACTACTGAAATGCAATTAATTGAAACGGGTGAATGAAATAATTTGTATTGACGTATTTCACAGAGACAGATGTATTTTGACACAAAGCAGATGTATGGTTTTGAGAAATTTAGAAAGTGAGGTTACAAAATTCATCTTTGAAATGATACACTGTATCTCAACTGGGTTTGAAATATGAAAACAATTTGTGATAAAATTGGTCTTTACCATTAGAATATGTATCTCTGAAAAAATAAAATAACACCAATCTCCTTCCTTAAAGATTGAATTCTCTTTTCGCAAGACAATAGGAGTAAGATTGCCCAGGTGACTCAAGGTGGACCTCATAGAAATAGTATTCTACAGATTATCAGATATTTTTGTAGCAGTTAAATCAGGTCCTCATTTTTATGACAAAAAATATTTGCAAGATATTGACCTGTTAGTAGTTAGCTTTGGTACAAATGACCCCCTAATATCCACATACCGGTACCTGTATCTTGTACACATGGAGACATTTCACTCTGTGCATTCTAGGGTGCGTTCAAGCAATTTTTTTAAGCTACATGTAGAAGCATCACAAACCAAAACGCTGTTACATTTTCCATCAACGCTGATTCTCGCTCATTTCAAGCCCAACCACTGCGCATCACGTGGGGGAATTTGACCAAGGAAGTCTAGGTCAACTGTGGCACGCGCTTTCTGAATTTGTTTACGGTCTACTGTCGGCAAAACCGATTGCAGGCCACGGCAATGACGTCAAAGAGTCATGATTGAGATCTCCGTTTCGTTACAAAACGCATCTTTTTCAGCGTTTTGAAACACGTTTATTTTTACGACGGACGAAAAATCGCTTGAAATTGATTCAACGCATCTGTGTTTTAAACTAAACTTCTTTGAAAACTGCTTTTCTAGGGTGACAAAGTGACACTTGAATGCACCCTTTGAATAATTACTGCCAAAGTAATGGTGATTTATTAAAAACTTTTGTTTGCCTTCTTGAGAAGAAGACATGTACATGTACTTCCACCTGTGTGTCAGAGAATTATGTTGTCGGGTAATAAATAAGTAATGATTACATAACTTTCATGAGCACAAGTCCAGTAGTAGTACTCATCTCGATGAGGTTTATGATTTTTGTAAAACTGACATTTATTGACCCATGCGCAAATTGTATTTATGAAGTGGTCTTTTTTAGTAATACTGCAGCGTTGCAAATTAAGCTGGTATCTCTTCAAACACCTGTTCAAAATACAAAATAAAAATTCAGTCATTTTTTTGATGGGGGGGGGGGGGGGGGTGCTAAAACACCAGGAATTACATTTATTTTTAGGGTTTGAACCCTTTTCCTATAATAATATATTGTGTATCACTGTTTAATTCATGGATTATAAGAGAAAAAGAAAACCTCCAAAATTATTTCAAAATATTTAAGGGTTTGTTTGGGCTAAATGTTGGTAGGGAACAAAAGGGAGTATACTGTACATGTATACATGTAGGTTTTATGGACAGCTACTGTAGTATCTGTAGTATCTTTAGCAGACATTGTTATTGTTTTGGTTTAAGGCATGGTGTCATAGTGATGGGTGTGAAAATTGCAAATGGGCGTAATTTCTGTGTATCAAACTTGTGAGTCCACTTTCTGCATTTACTCCAAAAGAGGGCTGTGTTTTAATTTATGAACTAAAAAAAAAATATCCACTATAGAGGATGATTAGATTTGAAACTATTACCGGAGGCATCTCATCATGTTTATGATTTTTAGAGGAATTTGGTACATTTTATAAGAATTAGGATTTAACTTGAAGGATATTTAAAAAAAACCTTCAGAACAGAAACAGAACTATTATTTCAGACATTTTTTTTTCTTCTTCATTATTTCAATCATAAAATTACTCTCCACCACCCAGTAGATGGGAACTAAGATGTAATGAATTGATACTAAAGGCAATCAAAATTAAGTAGCCTACCGTCGTATGAGTATTTAGAAACATATAGCTAGTATGTTGTCATGTTTGAGTTTGAGTTTGAGTTTGAGTTTAAGTTTATTAACAACAAAAATAATAACAATTTAAACATAATGTATCAAGCATGATTACATAAAATATAACAATATAACACAAGATCGATAACATTACTCATGAATAATATAAATATTGTTTTACAAAGTATGTCGTATACAAATGGAATTAAATATTATGTGTACACTTTTGTTGTTAAAGGGGGTACCAGAAGTTAGTACAAGTGCTAGTCGAGTCTGGTTCCGTCTTTGGCAAGAATTTTAAAACTATTTTAAAAATATTTTTTAAAAATATACTACATTATATACATGTAACATAAACTATATAAGTAAACAAAGAAATATAATAGTCATTTAGAAATATTCCTTACTTAATATACATGGAAGTCAAATGTGTGTCGACTTCCGTATCAAAACCAAACATACAGTAAATAAAAAATATATCATTTTTATCTAGTGATCTTTTTAGAAATTCTCTAATCTGAGATTTCTTTTTGCCATTTTAAGAAGTCTTAACCTTTGTTTAACTCAAAGTATTTAGATGTGTCGTTAACCCCTTCCGAAAAGCATTTTTAGATCGTATTCCTCTTAAATCGTATGGTATACTATTCCATATTTTCACGCCCATAAATGATATTGAAAATTGACCTTGTGTGGTTTTGCATTTAGGCAGATATAGTTGTCCTTGTTCTTTGCCCCGGCCTTGTGCCATATCTGTTGATAGTCGCTATAACTTATAAGAACTAAAAATAGAGCAGCAGTTAAGGGGAACATTGTGCAATCTTACAGGATTTAGGGAGTCTTCATCACTATTTGATTTTAAAATTATAATGTGTGTTTACTATTCTTTGGGTTAATGTAAACACTCTTGGCTACCAAACATATTATATTAATAACAAACAAGTTTAATCGATAAGCCATTTGTGTATTTCATGTAAAATCTTTCCCCCTATTTAATGGATTTCTAGTAGAATATTTAAAGCAAAGTTCCATTTTGTACCGTGATTGAACCATTTTTTTGATGATATCAATTTGTATCCATCCAATGAAACACTTGACTGTTCCCTGCTCAATGTAGGCCACTGTTTTTTTAGCTAGTTTTTCAAAGCACATGGAATTCTGTCTTGTCAATACACACTGTACAAAAATGCTCTGCTAATCATACACACATTACACACATAAATGGCAGGGCCAAGGCACTGACATGTGTAAACATATTACTGTGTTGAATACCCCATTCACATAATGTGATCCCTGGCCTTCATTCATGGATGCATGAGTCATGGCTATATGTGTAGTACGGGAGTGTGTGCATGCTAAAACGATCCCAGTGTGCATGTGTGTGTGTACTTCGTGTTATAACGTGCGTGGCTATGGGAATGTGCACTGTATGTGTGTGCAAGCCTGAAAGGGCATCAACATATTTTTACTACAATGTTTTGATCTTGCAAGGCCTAGGATTACATACAGTGTGTTTACTCAACCAATGTAACATTTCTGAATGAAGAACATGACTGTATGCACTTTCATTTTGTTCTGAAAGCTAGCCTTGAGCTCTGGTATGGGCATGTACTGTACATGTATGTTGAGACAACATGGTCATAATCCATTCTGGATTGTTTATCCTGCAGTAGATTGGTTGTTTGAGCCAGTAAAATAAAAATAACCTCACAAAAACTTGCTGGAAAATCACCTTCAATCAAGACCACAACTGTCATTTGCACATACTGTACATGTACATGAAGTGACCTGTGTTGGGCACAGTACATGTATGTCATTTACATATATTTGTAATCTTGAAAATTCAGTGTAAATTTTGTTGGGATTCTGTGAGAATGTATTTTCTATCATTACCAGAACTCCAGCTTATCTTTGATTAGTAAAATAAATTTGATTAGAATACCTTATGTTTCTGTTTTGTTTAAATTTATTTTTGTAATGATATCAACCTAATTAAATAATTGAGAAGCTACAGTTTTTGTTTGATCTTTGCATTCTTCCGTTTGCAATAGCATGGGCCCTCTTCCTACCTGAGGCCTAAATCTTTGTCTTTGATTAATCAAATTACATCAAATTTCTGCAATTTCTCCTAAAATTTGTCACAAACAGGAACACGTCATGCCATTTCCTCCTTAAACTAATTAAAGCTATTTCCTTAATTAATGACTTGAAGTTCTCCCTGAGGAATGAGAAACATCTTTGATTAAAATTTTTGTCTGCTTTGAAATTTTGATCTTGTACATGTATTTACTATATAAAAGTCAGGATTTAGAAAATACTATATTTGCAATTTTTGCTCAAAGACTTTGTTGGTTGCCACTTGCCAAGATAAATTTAAAATAACAGGTACTCTATTGCATGTATCACGTTACTTTTGATGTTGTACTTGTAAAATACCCCACGATTTATTAAAAAAAATCAGAGAAAAATTTGAGAAAAGAAATTGAGGAAAAATCCAAAGCAGACTCTTTCCAGTTTCAAATTATAAGTGATTTGAAAACAACTTCTCCCAAACTGCTCATTGATTGATTGACAAGTTTTATTGATCAAAATTTAAAGTCACAGCTAAAAGCTTGACACACTTTGAATTAACAATTAAAACTGCAACTTATTTTTCGGCCCTTACAGGTCTACAGAGTAAATCATTTTATTTCAGGGACCTATGGAGTCTGAATTTAAACTTTAGACTCAATTTTCGGGAAGCGCTGATGCCAGTGATAAGTCAAATTTCTCAAGCACAAGCTTTCTTAGGCTGATGAGGAAATACCTAATGTTTAGGTAGTCACTCACTCACTCGTACATGCTCTGTGCCGAACATTCGTTCTAGACTTCTAGGCCTGACATTAAAAAAAAAAAAAATGCACACTTAAAACTGAAATTTAGGGCATTGTGTGTGAAGAAGTAGAAGAACCAAAATAATATATTATAGCGCTATCTGCATTATAGATTTATTCTGACAACTACTATAAAACCAGGAACTGTTAAGACATGAAACTTTCATGGCTGTTTTGTGGTTTTAATCACATCAATTTTGACATGTGTGGTTACACATCATTTCCAGCTTGAAATAACACAATGTGACCTCTATACTAGGATCATTTACCTTTCAAGTCTTGCTTAATGCTCATTTTTTGCTTTTGTGAATTTCATATTGAAGTTCATGTGTTTCTGATTTTAATGAAAGGGTAATGGTGCTATTGTTATTTCTCACTATCGCCAATACCCCCAAATGACCGGTTGTTTAGTTTCATGCAAGTACTTGTGGTTTTTCTTCTCCATTGTGCCTCGAATACATTAGTCATGTGGAGTTGGCACATAAAAAATACTCTATATTATTATTATTATTATTATGCTCCCATTTCGAATGCACTCTGGGATAGCTTGGTGACATACTGTAGTCACTTCCGGTCTATTTTGTGCGGTTGTAATGTGCCGTCCGGTCTAAAAAGGTTGCTCCAAAAGGCAAGACAAGTTTGAAATCACTGCACGATCTTGACCCTGTTAGTATCATTTTGACAAAGAACAATTACAAAATGATGGACATGTAGTGGGATTCCCCAAGTTTTTCTTTTCGAACAATCATGGACTTTCAAAAAAAAATCCAAGGAAGTCATGGCAGCTTTCCTATACGTATATTGCGCAAACATAATTTGTGTTCCGCACTCGTGCCGTATTCACGCGTACACTGGCAGTTCGTAAGTCTTGGAAGAGGCTCGAAATTACATTGGCGATAGCGAGAATTAAACATGCATATACCGGTAAATCTACTGATTGGACCACACAAAAAAATGATTACAAGTACTCTATGAGGGCCCCAATCCCTTTTACCGGCAAGGAAGTAGGGTTGTCCTCTTCCTTTTAATTAATTTATCTTATTATCCAGGGTGGGAATTGTGACTTGTCAGCTCTAATCTAATTAGCACTAAGGCGTGGATAAATTCCATATGTCACGACACCCTTTATTTAATCTTCAAGCTTTCTACTTGTGTGTCTTACTTTGTGTCACTTCTAATGAATTTTGCAAACTACATTAGCTACATACACATCCACATTAAGTCTACAAACTTGAAGTTTAGCTTACCATAACATTGAGAGGAACATTTCAGTGAAATCTGATTACTTTAAATAAGAAAGTATTGAATTTATTAGTGTTGTCATTGGTAAAACACAAATTGGCAACACTGATGTATCTTGCAATGTCCTCTTCAATATGCTCTGTACAGAAATGTAATAAACATTAATTTTCTTGGTTATTGATGACAGTAAACAACTTTTTAATACAGGGGTTGTATAAAAACCTATTTGCAATTATTATATAACATTCTTTTATTTTTTGTACAGAGCAAATAGGAGGGAGTCTCGCAAGACACATGTCACAAAGTTGCCACTTCATGTTTGATTGATCGCATCTTCAAAAATTCACAACTTTCTTATGTTTAATCTGATTTTGCTCAAACTTTCACTGAGCTGTTATTCTTATATTTCTGTTTCCATTAAAACCAACTTACATGTAATACCAGGGTCGATTTCTCTATTAATAATTGTATTATTGTAAACATTGACTTTTTGATATCAGGAAGAGTTTATTTGTTGGTGGGTTTCATTAATTTCATAATATTAACAGGAGTGAGAACAGAGTCACACACATGTACATGAACACACACACTTTTGTGAGTAGCCCACAATACATGTTCTACACTTCCCCCCCCTACACTAGTACTTCAGTTCTGACGCCCTTCTATCCAGTGAGATCTGACAGCAAATGCTGTGGCCCATCCACAAAGCCTATTGAAAGCCCTGTGAGTAAGTTGTTGGACCATGGGTTTTGTAAGTAAGAAGAGGTTCTATTATTTGCCCAGTGCCAGTCTTCTTATCACAATTGAACTTGCTAATACCAAGGCAAACAGGACAATAGATCCTGTGGCCAGATAGGCTTGGCCTGTAGTTGAATAAGAGATGATTGCATCATATTACATAACACCCTCTGCAGTGGGCCTGCATATTTATGAAAGGTATGCAGGTAACTAGAGGATGTACCATAAGCTCAAGCGGGGGAGTGATAAGAATTCCTTCTTGGAAGACCCTTCCAAAGGGCAATTTACTCACTCAAAAGGGGGCACTCAGAAATAATCTATACACTGTCAATGGGAAGTAGGATCTAGACTAATTTGCATATTACTGTCCACAGTTAGATGGATAAGCCCATGTCAATAAAGTTATTTTGAAGAAGAAGAAAGAAGAAGAGAGGGGGAAAAAAAAGGCTCTTGAATTTTATCCCACGAGCTGAGTTATCAAAGCAAACAACAGATCTTCTGATGAATCATAGGTTTAAACCATTGTTCTGAAAATCATTACCGTTAATTAGGTCTAAACTGTATGCTATTTTTTGGTTATTATCAGGACATCACTATTTAATGTTATACAGAACCTTTGAAGATTATTGGAACATATGAGATGATACTACATGTACATCTACATGTACATGTACTTTCTCTTGTATGTGATATTTTCCTATGAGTCAATACAAAACAAAATGCCTACAAATGCTCTCTGAATATTGAATACTACATGTGCACAACACTAAAATTAAATATACCAAACAAATTTTTTGTAGAAGAAGGCATCTGAGTGATGAGCAAATTCAAGATAAAGGAAATCAAGCTAGTACTATTTCAGACCCATGGTCATAATTTGAAATACTTATCATTTCATTTGTATGTTATATTCTTGTAGGAGTGTAAAGATTTATTTAAAAACAAAAGACTTTCAATGAAGCATTGTAAAAAAGCATTGTTACTACATACTACATGTGCATAACGCTAAAATTAAATATACTAAACAAATTTTTGTAGAAGAAGGCATCTGAGTGATGAGCAAATTCAAGATAAAGGAAATCAAGCTAGTACTATTTCAGACCCATGGTCATAATTTGAAATACTTATCATTTCATTTGTATGTTATATTCTTGTAGGAGTGTAAACATTTATTTAAAAATAAAAGACTTTCAATGAAGCATTGTAAAAAAGCATTGTTTGTTCTTTGATATTCAGTTTAATGCCAATTGTTTTTCTATTTTGTTTACGTGACCAATAAGTTCGGTTAAATTTAGTAAGCTTTGACAAATATCAATATAGCGGATAACATGTAGGCTGCATTTATTTCTGTTAGCCCCCTGATGAACTGATGAACTTCTAATAAACTGAAATAACCTTTATTAGCATGTTACACATATTTTGTACAAAGACAGTCCGGAAGCCGGTTTATGAATCATTTATTCGATGATCAATTTTATTTACCATAAAATCTCCAAAGACTCTTCAAATTCCATGTACGACGGTTAACCATAATTGTAATAAAAATTGCTGAGAGCCAAAAGGGCAGTAAATCATATGAACTTTTACATATCGTTAACATCCTGGCTTGCAGCAGGAGATATTTGCATCTGTGAACTCAAAAATTTCTAGGTTAATATACTCTATTGTAACGGTAATCGCTAGCTAGCTAGGCAGGCTGTTTCCATCTTTGGAACTGTTCTGTCGTGTTTGTGAAATAGCATCCAGGTGGTGTAGAGACCTGCTGATTCATCTCTTCTTTCTTCACTAGGGATTACCTGTATGGGGCCCTTGTCTCACTGGCAGTGTGAACACAATACATATCTTATGGAAATAAACTGAAATCGTATTGAAAAAATATACTATGTGAACGCAACATATACATGTACAATGGAAATAAATATACTGATTATATTGGGTCGCTTTTTAAGTACCAGAAATTGCCTTTTTTCCCCCTTTTTTGTTGTTGTTGCCTTCTACATGTAGTTTTTCCTGATCTTCATTTTGATTCCTCCCTGTGCAAGTTATGATAATAACTGTCCTAAAGGACAGAACTCTGTGAACTTCTTTTTGTACATTCAGCTACAATGTATACTTTGTTTGTTTGTCCGTTTGTCAAGTTTGTGGTGAAATAAAAGTGAGAGAATGACATAGTAGTTTTAAATAATCCAGATGCAAGAAGCGAGGAGCAGAGTTTTTTTGTCACTCAGCAATAGAAGGAAGCTATCTGTTTTCATTGGGGTCATCCTCACTGGTGATGCATGCCAATTCTGAGGCTAATCCATGCCTCATCCTCCTTCTTCATAATCAGGAAGTCAGAACTTGCTCTGTCATGAGTTACAACCAGAATAAGAATTCAACAATAATCATGGTCTATGGAATATGGTGCATTAGCTTTCTCCTTCTTTACAATACAAAGATGATGGAATAGTAAAGACATTGGCAGCGTTTCATGAAACACTCATAATGACAAGTTCGCTGACACCCCACTGAAATATATGTATTCAGATTAATACATGAGATGTCAGTGAACTCGTTCTTGAATTTGTTTTGTGAAACATTGCCTGAGAGGTTCTCTCTCTCTCTCTTTCTCTCTTTAGAAAAAAAGAAAAACCAATGGTATTCTTTTAATTTCAACCACAAATCATATAGGCCTTTCTCTATATTTATAAAATAGGAATGATGTATTTTGTGAAAAAGTTTATTTACCAAATCAGATGTGTAGAAAGATGGATTTTGGGCTGTATGAGCATTGTTTATATTCTAAACAAAATATAAGCCAGTGAATCATGTGAGAAATGTTCACCGATAATATACCCATAGACTATGGTACTTGATTGCATTTTTAGTTTTCTTGACTTAAAGAAATGATAATTTATAAGTACTTTTTTGTTATTGATTATGTAATGGTTCACAGTTGAACTACATGTGTATTGACAATTTGATATATTGATCTTCATATTATATTTTTACCTTCAATATTTTGAAAAAGTATCCTTTCTGGTATTTAACAATATATTTTCTTTCTCTCCACTCTCTTCCCTCATTTTCTGCAGGCACAACTGTTTATAGTGACATTGTTATCAAGAAACCTCAAGATGTGATTGCGTTTCCAGAGGAGCCCCTGACATGGGATTGTCGGGTGGATACGCCAGGCTACTATGGGCCGTACGAGAGAGTATGGACCTTTGGCCATCATGTGATAAACACTACTCATAATGCACACTCGTATGTGCTAGCAAACGGGTCATTGTACATAGATAGCGTGGGGGCCCAGAAGGACCCTGGGTCTTACAGGTGCTGTGTTAAAAATGAGACGGGGACTCTGTGCAGTCAGGAAGCACTTCTCCAAATTGCTGGTAAGTAGTTGTCCTTGTGGTGGTACTTGTTTCACCGCAGCTTATATAACCAGGAAGATATCCTTTGAAAGTTGGAAGAAGGAACATAGAATAGTGTTCTTTGAATTTCCTCAAAGTGATATCAATTGATAGTTGATACCAAAATTTAAAAAAAGGGGAGAATAGTTCACATGTAACGTGACCTGCTAATTTTGACACAAATTACTTTGAATTATTTAGTACATGGTTCACAGGGTTCCAAAATGTTATTATATTAGATACTAATTCTTTTGACGTTTCTACATAATTCTATGTTGTATGTGGGGATATCCAAGCTAAAAGGGATTTCAGAATGATAGTATAGACTTCAACTTTAGATAACTAACAAATTTATATAATTGTTCTATATATTTTGTGTAATGGATCATGTTTACCCAGGAAATATGTATTTGTTCTGCTTACAGTTAAGTATTTAATCAAGTAAAAGTTCTATAGAGTTATAGAAAACACAAAACAAGCAATATTCTGCAACAGCTAAAGGCCCCCAATTGAATTTGTTTTTAAATTGTCCTCTACTGGTATTACATTAATACATTCCAGCAAATTTGATAGAGGTAATTAGTTAAATGATAGGTAAACATAATCTATTTGAGCTGGATCAGATGGAGATTAGCCTATAATCTAGGCGGAGTGCCGAGATTTTTTCTTTGCTGCTAGACTAACCTTAAGCAGAACGTCTGATACGGCGAGACTACGAACCGTGAGCCGCGCACCGCCTATAATCACTGGTCTAGCGTTAGTCGTTGTTCTTTTATTATCGACCTTGAATCCGTGGCAGTTTTTCGTACGAAAACTGGCACGGATTCAAGGTCGATAATAAAAAAAACAACGACTAAAGCTAGACCAGTGATTATAGGCGGTGAGCCGCTTCGCGACTCACGGTTCGTAGTCTCGCCGTATCAGACGTTCTGCTTAGGGTTAGTCTAGCAGCAAAGAAAAAAGCTCGGCACTCCGCCTAGATTATAGGCTAGATGGAGATATGAAACTGTAAATCCCATTAACATGAGCTGTAATAAATCCCAGGAGATTTGAAACACAAGTGGTAAAGTGGCATTTGCTTCAGTACATAATTCATAGGGATTTTAACCACTGTGTCAAAAAATGCAACAAGAATTTGATTAGCAATATCTCTATGTCGTACAAAAATGAAACTAAGTTTCACTTATCACCTATGAAATTTCAATGAGGACAACTTTGTACTTTTTAAGATGTAGCCAATCAAAATTTAAAGACACCCCGTAGTGTAAAATAAATTGACATTTTAAAATATCATTCAGATTTTTTTTAGATGAATGACAAATATAATTGGAAGGTGTTAACAAAACCTTTTTGACACACATAAACAAACCTGTGTTTGCCTGTATACACTGTAGTACAAGGCATGCTGATCTATAGTAGTGACCCACGTTAGATGGGAGATCTAGCTTGTTGAGCACTTGTTATGGGGAAGTGGCGACAGGTTGTGATGAAATCCTCACAAAGGAGGTCTTACGTAGTCGACATGAACATCCATTGCTTGTTCTCCTATCAAGTGCAAACAGGCTTCAAGAAATATTGAACTGTTGTCTAGTGACATTTCTGACCCCTATCTTTAGATCATGTAGTCTCAACTGATTAACCACTTTGTTTAACTAAAAAAAAGAAAAAGAATGAAGTTAAATGCATGTCATGAACATTTGTTTACAATTTTACATGAAACCTCTGACATCAAACTTACGCATTACAAAAACAAATACTAATTGAGCTGTAGCCCGGAAGGCTTACCGGGTTCTAACCCGCCGGGTTGAGCATTTCGGGCCGGACCAGTTCCGGGCCGAACTGTAGCCAGAATTGGATCAACTCGGTAACAAAACCCGGCAGTAAAAAAGAGTTTATAAATAGCTCATTGTTCGTTATCTACTTATCTTTTATCACGATAAAACCCTCAAAAGTAATTGTAAACAAACACAGCATGATGGCTCGATCTTTTAAATCTGTTGACCTCTCTTTGCAATAGACACTGGGTCACACTGCACGCATAGATTTTGTGTTGTGTGTTCAAGTGTGTATATGTATCTCCCTGGCACTGCCTGCAAGTGATGTGACTGATCAGCTTACTGTACTGACCAATCAGAAAGTTTCCCCCGAGTGGGCGGAGAGTGAAACCAGCATAAATTAAAGTTCAGTGATTGCTGGCACAGTAGAACAGACGATTCATAAATTATGAAGTTTGTTGACCTAGCTGATAGACAGTGAGTGGCAAGTTTACATAATGTGTATGAGAGTGTGTATGTGAAAATTTGTTATGCTTGAGGTGGAGGCTGAGCTGAGATGAAGTTAGCCTTTTGACAAGGCCTCGTGACTCTAAGCGGCTGAGATGAGTCTAGATACCCGGAGTGAACGCGCGACCGAGTGACGGAACGTCACGAGGCCTTTTGAGAAGTGGGTTTCACTGCTCCGCATGAATTATTCATAGATACATATTAGCATGCCAATACGCCTACTTTGGATTTATTGACCAATCAGAACGGCGATCTCCCAGTTGGCTTCGTTCGTGATTCGTTCCATGTAGAGGTCAGTGGTCTTAGCACGTACGTAATAGTTCATAGCATGTAGGTCCATGTTCGCACTACGTAGAGTTTACTGTGTGTGTGTGTGTGTGTGTGTGTGTGTGATGGATACTATATGCTGACGTCGTGCGAGGATACGTTCGCTGATTGGACGCTCTATTTTCTGGAGCGAATTCCAGTCGGAAACAATGGTTAACATAAGAAATCCAAATCAGATTGATAAAGGCCACTAGGATGGGCTCCTCGCTCTCGCGTTCACTTGGGTTTTCGCGATTAGTCTCGTTTTAGTCGCTCGGCGTCTATCAGACAAGTGGCCTTGTTTAAAGGCTAAGATGAAGTCGGTAGAGAGTTAAAATAAAGAGTAATTCCATCACCAAAATACTTCCTGACAAGCGGATTTAATTAGCAAACAATAATTTAGCTAATTTGTTCTCTCAAGATAATTATTGGGGTCCATCCTCTCCCCTGTCTCTAAATTGAACAATTTATTTTTAGCCCAGATTAGAAGAATAAAGGAAGAACAAAAATGATAAGTTTGTGAAATGTTGATAGTCTTTAGAGATGAGAAGGAAAACGAAGTTATCTTCATCATCATTCTTCCTTCCATCTCTACCTTTTTTCAAATCTATTTATTTATCTTCCGAATGTGTTTTAAACCTTTTCCCCCCCTCAAATCAATTTGATCTTCTTTCTTAAAAAAAAAAAAAAAGTACAGAATTATTTACGTAATGTAGTTTTTCTCATGTTTTCTTTTCTTAAGTTTCTTTCATTGAGTCTCTTGATCCCCCCAAAAATTCATTCACATCTCATATATCTCTTTCACTATCATGTCGCAGAAATTTAGAATACAAAAACAATCCCTGTCAAAGATTAATGCATGCCAGACAGCTTGGGCCCAACTGGGTGTAACATTACACCGCGGTTTCTTTGAACAGGGTTCAAAGGTTCAAAGGTTCAACATGCAGCCTTTGTCCAGCTAGCGCTATGCGCAAAATATTATGCAAATATCAGTTAAGCATGTAGCATGTGCCTTACATGTGATCATTGTTTTAATTGGCAGACAAACAGACCAATCATAGTAGAGCATCTTGTATGGGTACTCTGACAGGGAAATGAGCTATTTTTAGGATGCCTACATACATGTAGCTAGCCGTATGCTTCATCTTTTTAGGGAGTGGATTAAGGGTGATAATTTATGCAGACCTGGGACTTATGTCTGGACTCACAGACAGCATGATAAACAAAATGAAGCGATGTGCCCTCTATTCAGGACAAGGTCGGTAGATCACACAAGATGTGCTTGTAGTAGCTTTCAAATAGAATCTAGTCAATATTATTTCAGTCCAACTCTCACCGGGTTACCGGACCTTTCCGGGTCCCGTTAAGAAATTTGGAAAATTGCCGGGTCGGGCCGGGTCCGGGTTTTGGATTCCGAGCTACAGCACTAACTAGAAGAGATTGTTAGACAACCTAAGATTTGATAAAGAGGCCAGGAGGGAAGGGGTGAGCTCAACCCGATTTGTCCAGTATCAGGAATGTCAATTGTTTCATTGGTTCTGTTTTATATAGGAAATGAGTTTTCTTCCTCTCGAGGCGAACCATTAATTGGTAAGTCAGGGTCCGTGTTGCATAATGGCATTCCGATCTTGACTCTTCTCCAGAGTATTCTCTATAATTATGTAATCGTAATGTCAAGCTAACAGAGGACCTTTCCCCACTGCTAATGATAAAATGAGATAATTACTGCTATTTGAATAGATGACAAGTATCTTTAGACTGATTCCCTTATGCTGTTAAAATTTCTTAAATTGGAGTTCAAATGCATATTTTAAATATCTAAATAATCAAGAGTTTATATTGAAAAACAAAAACAAAACCTGGAAGGGTGGTCAGCAAACACACACTTTTTCAAAATTAAAAAGAACAGAAAATCATTACACCTTGATTCAAGCCCACTTCAGCTCTTCGCAAGTTGTCAAAGGCAAAGGGGGCTACATGATAGAGCCTATTTTCATATTTAATTCATCAAAATCTGACAAATTCCATATTTATTGTACATATACCGCCAAACTAATTGAAAATGAGGTTGTTCAAACAAACCTACCTTAATCTAATATCTCAAACATTTAAGCTTCAGAGCTCTTATTTCTGTTGATAGTATTACCGTAAATCTCTGTGTATAAGGCGCACCCCTATTCTGGGGGCAAAAAAAACACAACAAAACTTGTCACAAATAAAAGTAACAATATCGTTTATAGAAGAATGTGTAAGATCATTAAGGTAAATTAAAAACAGTAGAGTAGCTAGGATAGAACCTTGTGGTACGCCGTTTGCAATAGAAGAAAATTTTGAGGAATTACTATTATAAATTTCATATTGAGATCTATTAGAAAGATTACTTTCAAACCAAGATGACAGACAAATTTGAGTGTTGTTCTAGTTTCCAAGTGGTGAGTCAACACACCGATTACTGAGCTGGGAGACATTGCCAGGCATAGCGCCAGGTGGAGGGGCATAAATCGAAACTAAAAAAAACCCCGTACCTGTGTATAAGACGCAACCCTGACTTTCAATTTTTTTTGGCGGCAAAAAAGTGTGTCTTATACATAGAGGTTTACGGTATGTAAATATCAGTGTTGTGGTTCTTCCCATCAAGTTGATCTCTGAATAAGCTTGAAATGACTAGTCCATGTACATGTGTGTTCCCAGAATCCCAGGTCACTTTCTCCTAAGATTATCATGAACAAATAGGCCTAAATTTCCACACATGTGGTATTGGCAAATCTTGAGTGTGGAGTTGTTAGTAAAAATATTTGTCCGTACACAGGAAATCACTTTCAAAATGGATCTTTTAGTGTACATTTTGAGGCTGAGAGGAAGGTAATTATTACAGCATGCATATGGAGTGCCTAAACGCATTTATCTACATGTACATGTAGTTCAAATACATTTATATGCAGGGTTATAGGGATCACCTCCCAGCTCTGGCCTGGCCCATGACTATTGACTAGTAGACCTGGAAAGACAGACTGTACTCCAGTGAGGCATAACCTTTGACTTCTTTTTTGGTTACCATGGAAACTAGGTGAGATGAGCGAGCCACCTGTTCAGTCACATGGCAAATTTCAAAGAGGAGATTGGGAAATTACATTCAAAATCATTCTTGTGTTCTTACTTTTACTGTGTAAGACTATTTATGTATGGATGTGTGTGAAAAAAGTATGCTTTACAAAAAGTCAGATTTACATGTATGTGTTTTATTCCGATGAAAGTTCTGTAGCAATATGAAATAGATTTGGAATAGTATTAATCATTTTTTTGTTATCAAGCAACAACATTAAGTTGAACAGAATTGAAAAATCAACAACATCATAAAAACAAACCATAGCGAAACAACAAACAAAAGCAAAAATAGAATATAGTTGTGAATACTGTGAGGGTGGCTGTCAATGGGTGTTTTCGGAATAAAATGCTCCAAGGTTGTATAGTATTACTGTAGTCCCATATGTAGGGATTGCTGTAGCAATATTGTAAAAGTTAAAATGGAAATCGACTTCTGAAGGCAATGTAATAAAACTGGCACTTGATCTCAGCCATTGCCGCGGTTGACCGCCTGTTTTAAGCTACATCTTAAGAAATGAAAATGGTAGAATGGCATATTGAATTTGAAATTAACATTGACTGATTCATGCTTGTATGAAAACACCATTGAAACAAATGTGCAGATGGTTGTGGGATCAATAGCAATTACTACTGTGTGAAAGGTGGGACTAGGGATGACGAGGTCATAATCACTGCCACACAGCTACGGATGTGGGTTAACTTAATAACACAGATATAGAGAGGGGGAGAGAGAGAGAAAGAGAGAAAGAGAGAGAGAGAGCCACACACATACACATGAAGGGCCATGAACCTTGTGGTCGTGAGTGTTCTTGAATAAGCATGATACTTCAACCCTTCAAGGCCTAGTAGAATGCTTTGCTATCCAAACTCCTGTCACATTATGGTCAAATGACATGGACAACAGTTGAGTCCTGAGTAAATATTTATACAGGTATATGCTCGCCTAGAACACCCAGTATATATTGACCAATATTGAGAATACGTGATCTGTGCAGTGTTCAGCCATGAGGAAATCAGCTCTGGCCCATTTTTGACTCGGCAATAAAATACATGTAGTTACTAATGAAATCTATCAATGGGTTGAATAATTACACTATGAAAACTGGATTAAATAAAATAAATAATGAACTAACTTTTTCTTTAAAGGTACTATGTCCCATTTGCAGCCGACATCAAATTCTGTAGAACTTTGCAGGAATTATGAATAAGTCACATATGTCCTTTCTGTGATTTAACCGTTAGTAGTGTCCTAGTATTCAAATTATGCAAGGAAACCCGTTTACTTTCTAGACTTTCTAGACACTGTCAGACACTTTTGAGTGACTGGCTGACTTTTTTTCTCTTAGGTAATAACATTCTAAAAATGAGCTGTAAAGTGCGAAGGGTACATGAGAATTTTTCTACATCAATAATTCAATTCTTGTAATGGCCATAATAAACTGATTGAATCTTTGCGCAGCACAAAATGTACAAACATTCAGTACAAGGGTCTGAAAATGGTTCTGAGAGAAGTTCTAAAATAGTATTATCTTTCAAATGCCGTTGGAATTTAACCTTTTCATTTTTTTGGCATGCAAATGGGACATAGTACCTTTAAACTGTTCCTTTTTCGTGTACAAAGGTTTCAAAGTGAAAAATCAATTTTTTACACCATTTCATAAAACCGTGAAATCTCCTACTGGTACGAAACCTGGCAGCCAGCTGGCCCAATCACATTCAGTTCACAAGATAAAAACAGCTTCACTTGCATGTCAATGTTGTAAAAATTATCACACAATCTGAAAACATTAAGAATCAAAACTATACAGCAATTAAAGTAATCAAATATTCTTAAAACAAACAAATTATTTGTATTTGTAGTATAATCATATTGAGTTGCCAGGGTCGTTTGCTTATTGATTTTCTCTTTCCATAATAATAACACCTGTATACATGTGTAGGTGTGTTAGGAAGCCAATGAAGCAATGCTAAATTTATGTCACGCGGTTAATGAATATCACACGGTTAATGTACACAATGAACATGGTGCAAATATCGGCCAATATGCCCCTATTGAAAATAAGCCAGGCATACGTTTTGATTTGCTATAATTTCCCAAGCTTTTGTGTTCTTCATAGAATCCTATATAAGAGAGAATTTTTAGGGCTTAGATCTGCACAATGTATTTCATTTCATGGGCATTGCTCTGGTTTAACAGCAGAGGATCATCTCCAAAGGCGGAAGTGAAGTGAAGCAATGTATTTCAAAACCCATTAAAAAGAAGAAACTGTTATTAAAGTTGACAGTGAAAATAGAAAATAAACTGATGCTTGAGCAATATAGCTGTGCAACAATCTGAAAATAAATAGTTCTGGTAATAACAAAAATTTAAAAAAGAATTATTAAAAGATTGAGACAGACTCTTGAGTGCAGACGAGGTGAAATGACATGGAGGTGATTGGCATCATTGAGATGAAAACTTTGCTTACATGTTGTTTTCTTCCATACCATTTTAATAAAAGTCTTTAACGGTTTTGCTTACAATAAGAGTAATCGTAGGTTAAACTTTTTTGACTAAAAACCGAAGTCTAACATCATTTCGGTTACAAGCCCTATGGAAGGCTATGATCCAAACAAGACCTTTACAATGTGAACAGGGGCAATGTCCATTTAATATCAGCTAAATGAACTGATACTACTAACTTAAGTTCTTTGACCCCTAGGTATATTTACATTCTACAAGGCATGACAATTCTTTTGAGGAGTACATGACTAAGAAACTTGAAGCTGAGTGGGTGCCTGCACATGTGTACATGTACATTGTATGTACATGAACACTTGTGCTGCTTTGTGTCAAAATCAAAACAATGATGAAAATGATCAAAACAGATGCCATATACATGTAATTGGAAATCGTTTAAATGCTCAAGGCTGGTAAGTTTCCTGACCTTGTAATTCACAGGCAATTGTCATCGGAGATCACAATATATTTATAATAAAAAATCACCCACTGTGTTTAAAAAGATACTGGTACTTTTTTTGGCAGGCCTATCTGTTTTCATGATAACATCTGTTATACAATATTTCTGATATTTTCCAGCTTAATCTAGAGTTATCTCAATCTTCAAGAAATTGATGAGAATTTTCTTTTCCATGGATTGATTCCTAAACTGATTTTGCACATACAGTACTGTACATGTACAAATGCTTAATTGATCAATCTGATCTTCAAAGGCCTATTCAAAATGACTGTTTTGTTTTTAGTCGGACTCAAAGGGATTATGTAGGAGTGTATTTGGTTCATGGCCTAGATACATTTTCAGGGCACACAGCACAGGAGTTGCACCACCTCTAAAATTGTGTACCCTTAAATCACAATATGGACATCTGAGATCATGTGACTCTTATTTACTCCAAGCGGCCTTTTAGGAACACATCAGCCTGCAACTCTTACACAGGTACTCACTCTGATGGATGAATAAATGCATATTACATGCACACGTCAAAACACCTTGTGGGTTGTTATTCATGCAGTGCTTGTTGTAATTCAGTACGACCATGCATTGCTGCGGCGCACTGAAGGAAACCCCCGCTTCGTGCTTTGTCCCACGTTCGGCCATGCAGCTCAGCAGTTCTTGAGTGCGAAAATGGTGCACTTGGCTTTGTGCCCAAAATTCATGCTTAGAATTATCTGGTGAGCTAGCTGTGCTTGCATGAAGAGAGTGAACTTGTCCTCTTCATTCTCCCCTGATTCACAGAGGCGCTGTTATATGATATTTACTGATTGCTGCCAAAATAGCTTATATCAGTAGATAGAGTTTTATCATGGCTTCTACCACAGGCCTTGTTTATTTTGAGTTATTTATAATGTTAGCAATCTATAAATTATGAAATGGCATGGCATTGAGTTATTGAACTCGTTCTTTTTCAGTAAGGATAGGAAAAATATACAAGCCAATTCTCTACATGTTAAATGTGGAAGAAATTCTGATGATGTCGAAGTGGAAAACATTTATTCATACGAGTCAACAAAACCCTCTTTTCTTCTCTAATATGTTTATGGACTAAATAGGTAAATGAGCAAATGGCTAAAAACCAAGGAACTGAAAGTTAACAAAACAACACAACACAAAAATAAACAAAAGAGGAGTTTGGTTTTCTGGTTCTAGTGTGCTTTGTTTGCAAAGTTCGTCATGGCGATTCTTTATTGATTGCACGGGGCTAACTGTATTCGTGGAAATGAATGGTAAACCTAGGAAGCACCCTGAAAAGCTCTTCCTTCGTACAAAATAGTTGACATACCAATCCATTTTTATCCCTCTGTGGTTGAGAGAAGAAAGAAAACAGGCCTGGTATCAATGGAGTTGGGGAAATCAAAGCCAAGTTGAGGTTGCAATCTCCTATGCATATGCTTGCTCAAAGTCCTGTTTTGTGTGGGCAGCAGCTTGGCTCCATGCCAATGCAAATCACAAAAATTGACCTCTGCAAACTAGTATTAGGCTTGAATGTCCAGCAGGTTTCTGCCCGCTTGTGTGGGTGTATCATCATCTTAAAGAGACTTGGTAAACAGGTGTTTGGTGTTCGAAAATTATCTTTCTAGACCTTTTCGCTTCTGAACTCCCGGTAAACTTATTTGATGCTTGATAATTGCGTTCCAATGAAAACTTTGTTATGGTATTCACTCTCCTTCAAATCCGACACATGGTCAAAGGCATGGGACTAATATTGCTAAAATATGAAAGAAGACCTCTCAATCATATGCCAGTTTCATAGACATGATTGCGAGGAAAAGCAAGATAAATACATGTGCATGTATATATCTACATATAGACACAGCCTTTAGTTTACAGAAAAAGGTATACTTGTATTGCAGGCTGTTTTCACCGTACAAACACCATAAGAGGCATCACAGATTTTTGTTTTCATGTGAAAATCACTGGGGATCATCAGCACTATAAATGATTTGTTGATCTTTACGATTATAGAACAATCTTTAAACCTCAGATTGATTCTCAACAGTTCACTGCACAAATATGAGATGAAAATCACTGGTGGTGTTCCAACAAGGAATATATAGAATTAGAATTCAAGATATAATGATTAACCATAAAGGTATGACCAAGTGGATGTTTCTATTGCTACATTTTAATATGTATTTAAAGATGCAATTACATTTAATCTCATTTGTTTAGTGTAAGCTTTTACAGCTTGTTACGGGAGCTACTTAAGGACATTATTTTCATTTTTTCAAGAGCTTTAATCACTCTGAGCTCCTGTTAGCAGAACCTTCATTTCTAATTCATGAGATGCAGATGGTTTTAGAAATATTGAGTGTTTGTGGTGACACAAATACGGAAGTACCATGTCATCAACTGTATAGTTCTTGAAAACCCATTTGTAAATGATGAATGATTTTTCATAGAAATAGGGCTATATACCGGGGATAAAGCAATCTATCATGTTCATTTTAAATCTTCTTCTTCATTATGTTTGCTTCATGATCCGACGGGTGTCGAGGTTTGATAATAGCTTGCAGGTACTTAGCTGTTTTAATACCAACAGGGTCGTCACAAGTACATTAGTTCAGATGCCTTTAAAGTGTACCAATCTCTAACATATTTTATTATGTATGTTACTAGTTCCATGTCGTACTACTACTATACATTCAAAATATTTGCTTCAAATATTTTAAATGTAAAGAGAGTTTTCAATTTCAAATACATTTTCAGTTAACATACATTTACACATGTAGAAGCAAAGCAACATGTACATATGTATGTCAACTGAGAGTGTATTTAAAATTGAAAACTCTCTGTACAGAGGTAATATTTGAAGCAAATATTTTTAATGTAGTAGTTCAACATGGAACTAGTAACATACATAATAAGATATGTGTCAGAAATTGGTGCACTTTAAAGGCATCTGAACTAATTCAATCATATACATTATATCAACAGAAAGCGTATTTAAGCCATAGATTACAATGATATCAATTATATGCTATTTTAGTGTCTGTCAGAGGAGTAACGGCTCTTTGAAAACTTCAATCTAAACTTCTAAAGCTTTGCAAATCCGAATTTGTCAACCTAAAAACTAGCCATTAACTTGATGACATCATCTTAGTTACACATGTAGTACGGATAGTCACAATGACTTTTTATTAATTAAGCATGGCTCATCGCCTCAGCTAAAAAAGGTGAGTTGATCGAGTGCATGTGTTATGTTGTCACTTTAAATGCAGCAAATTTGACGCCTGTTGACCTGCAATTTAGAGAACTGTGGAATATAAGGTTTTAATTTGCTTTTGTGCAATACAGAAAGGGAAATTATTTTTGTATTCCTTTATATTTGTATTCTACATTCATTCAGCTTTCCATTGATATAAAGTTCAAACCCCTTCAAAAGAATATATTATGTTTACAAAAAAAGAAAGATGCTTGAATCATCAAATGTTGATACTTTGTATGATCATATAAAATGATACCATCTTTTAAAATTTAATTTAAAGAACTTATTTTGTTATTTTCTATTTTCATGATCCTTAATCCAATTATTTTAAGTACTACACTGGTGGCATTATGACAAATGTTCTACATATAAACAATAAAGATTTCAAGAAGTTTTATTTTCCTATAAAACTGTAGCTAATTTTAATATTACCATTTTACCAATACCATTACATAAAAGAAGTTTAGTAATACCAAGCGGTAATTTAAAATATATGACCAAAATGAGAATATGGTAGGCGATAGCATGTGTTGGTCACAATGGCTCTTGAAATACTTGACCTTTGTAAGTTGAACATGTTTGCTACCTTGCTACTCTCTAGAACTTGGTCATCATTTTGGAGGCCCCTGTAGAGCCATGACACTTGTCATAGATATCCCTTACCCGATTTTTCAAAGTTTTAAATCTTGCTTGGTTCCTGTACATGTATACTTGTGGGTAAGTGGAGTAATTCAGAATTGAAAAGATGGATGCAGTATTCATGAAAAAATCAATAGGATAAACCCATAAAATAAAAAAAAATAAAAAAATACTCCTACACAAATGCATAAATAAGATTGTTGTAAAGTGGATTGATTTTATGAAAAATTATCATATTGATTTTTGGCAAATTCGGGGCTCCTAACACTTTACAGGGGCTTTAAAGGTAGTGTATCCCTTTTGCAGCCATCATCAAATTCTGTAGAACTTTGCAGGAATTATGAATATGTCATGTATGTCCTATCTGTGAAATTAACATTTTAGCAGTGTCATAGCACCTAGTATTCAAATTATGCAAGGAACCTGTTCTGGGTTTACAGTGGATACATTGGAGACATTTTATTGTCCAAAGAATTAGTCCAAATGAGAGTCAAGAAAGATGGAAATTTATAAAAATATGAGCGAGGGAGATAATGAGACTGACCTACTGTAGAGAACATTAGGGGCCAGCGGAACATGACGATTCTCCTGTAAAATGGAAGCTAAGTTGTACATGTATGTTACTCACGTACCCAGTTAAGATTTGGAATCTACATACATTTCTACATCAGTCATAAAAATAAAACTGGGGGTGTCCCAGATATAATAAATTCTCAGAAGGGACATGATTTATCAAAGTGGAAATTGAAGCCCTGGAGCAGTCTAAATATAATCATAAGAATCCACTTAGAATGATAATGACTTGCAGTTTTACCATTACAATATGTCAGATACAGTTAACAATTACATGTAAATATAATACTAAATTTATATTGAACTTCCATGTGCAATTAAATTCAATACTAAAATATTTTGAATACTGTATTTCAAAAGTTCTAGATCTGAAACAGTTTCTGGTTTTATGGTAGCCTGCGATTGAAAGAGGATTCACACCATTGACATTTGATGAATCAGTCTTCATTAGAATAATTCATACTTGTATGCAGGTTAAGTTTTAGGGCCTTATTATGGCGGCTCAGCTACAGCTGGGTATTAATATACTTTGTATTACGTGCAGTAGAGTATTCAAAGAAATGGAACTATTATTAACATAAATAAGTTACTGTGTATATTATATATACATATATATATATATTCAAATGTCATTTACCTGTTCTACCCACAATCAAATATTGAAGCCTAAAGCTTTTTTTGAAGGAAGCAGAGTTTATGTGCCACATGATGTTGTAATATGATGTTGTAACTTTTTTAAATATTTTATGTGCACATGATGTCGTAACTTAGTATATCAAAATTATCAATCCTTAAAATGATGCTAAATGCCATCGTAAGAAACGGATAAAAACAGATAAATATGAGCAAAACCCTACAACTGCTTCTCTGCTTGGTTAAAAGGAAGAAAAAGTTGATATTCATCTTGCAAAGGCAGAGAGTGATATGGGATGTGATGTGCCCACAATGAGGGTATTGAGCCATGTAAGAGTCATCCAATTCTTATTCTATTTATCTTATCCTTCCCCGCACAAGGATTAGGATTTTCTTTATTCCCAATCAGTCCTAATTTCTATGCCAGCAATAGCCAGGAAGAATTATCGATACACCATTTCTACCACATCAATAAGGGCGTTTGTTTCCCTTCAAAATATTCTCATTGTATTTGGAACTTTCCAGAAAAGAGCACTTGTTTGAATCTATATGTACATGTAATTACCTCCTTCTGAGCCAATGGGATGTTACTGTGGTGAAAGGCATCTTTTTAATTGGTCTCAGTCTCTCGGAACTAAAGGATTAAAAGCAAAACAAAACAAAACAAAACAAAACCAGCGTTTGTTTGATTCTTATTATTTCCACCTAAAGTTACCATCAATGGTAAGTTTTGTGCAAAGGGGCCCTGGAGACCACAATAATATAGCAGAGTAACCCTGTAAGTTGGGGCTGTGATCGGATCGGAATATCGGAGCGACGCCCTCGCACCTTTGATCGGTATCGGATCGGAAGATCGACAAAAAAAATCAGCTGATTTTTTTTTTTTTATGACGTAAATTTTCAAGTTTTTGGCTATCAAATGCTCAAAAGAAATTCATGGCTGTGATTATTTTGTCATTTGGAGTTGTTGTAGACCATGTTTGTTGACATTTAGTGCCTTTTCATGCCTTTGAAATTAATAATATTGGTCTAAGAGTAGAGGCAAAACATCTTGGATTATAATGTAGGTATGCATTATAATCCAAGATGGCGGCCCGCATGTTTTGCCTCTTCTCTTCGACCAATATCATTAATTTCAAAGTCATGAAAAGGCACTAAATATCAACAAACATGGTCTACAACAACTCCAAATGACAAAATAATCCCAGCCATGATTTTTTTTGAGCATTTGATAGCCAAAAACTTGAAAATTTTCGGCATAAAAAAAAAAAGCCAAAAAAAAAAGCGATCAGAAATTATTCTCCGATCACCCCTGATCGGATCTGTATTGGCGTCCGATCCGATGATCGTTTAGAGGGTTATAGCAAAGCACAGGTTCGTAAGAGATTGTGTAATATATGCAAGGGTACATAAAGCTATTATTCGATTGTAGCAAGGAAGGGCCAAGTGATCACTGTTTTTATTTTTGTTTAAATTGTTTCTTGACCCCCCCCCATCCCCTATTAGACATGATGGACACAAACATTTACCAGAAGCCAAACTGTCAAGTTTACCTTTGCATTGGTATTATGTCAAGTATCTATAAAAAATGGCAAACCATCCTTATGTAGCTTCATGAGGCCTGTCTTCATCAGCTCGAGTTTGCCAAATAACCTGCTATTTTCAGACTCTGGATATTATCCCGAAGTTCAAAATTGCGTCTTCACCAGACCGATACGATACACTCATCACAAACTAGCTCGGACAGGCGCAAATTAGCCTGCTATTTCCCAAATAGCGGGATATTTTTAAACGACCATTATTTCTGGGGATACTTTCTTGACCAAATATCCCACTAATTGCAACTGCGGGCTGATGAAGATGTAAATCAGCTGGCTAATTTACGATCGGGATAGTTAAAATAGCGGGTTATTTGGCAAACTTGAGCTGATGAAGAAAGACCGACAGACTGCTGCTTTGGTTGGCAAACACATCATGCACCCATGGTTGGAGGAGAGTCCATCCTGAGCATAGGGTGTGACTGAGCTAGGGTAGAGAGTTTAGAGGAAGGTTCTTTCTAGGGGTGAAGAGTCATAGAACTGTGTGGTCGCCTCCAGATATCCCCCTTGATAACCTTGTAAGTCTGAAAATGAGTTAGTCCAGGAAGAAAGGAAGTTAGGGTATACCCGAGGGAGTCTGGATAGTAACTGGGTGTCACAGAAACAAAATGAACTCTGATATATTACAATTTGTGCCAAGAAGTACGCAAGTATAGAGCAAGTATATAGGGAGAAGCACTTGCATTTTACTTATAGCTTCACTAAAGTGTTGGGAGCACCAAAAAATTGATGGCAAAATTTTACTTAAATTGTATCATAATGTGAAAAAGGATTTTATTCAAGACACATTTCTGCAAGTATTTTTAAAACAAATGTTTTTGAAGTTGAATATTGATAAATACAAAATTTAGGTTTTCTGCATACAACAGATAACCAAAGTTATGTATTCTTTTATCAATATATGTCTTCAAACATATTTTTTGGGGGAAATCTTTGCAGAAGCGTGTCTTAAATGACGTCCTCTTTCACATTATGATCCAAGTTAAGTGAAATTTTGCCATCAAAGTTGGGGCTCCCAACACTACAGGGACTTTAAAGGTAGTGGATCCCTTTTGCAGCCAACATCAAATTCTGTAGAAATTTGCAGGAATTATATCAGTCACGTTTGTCCTATCTGTGAAATTTAAACGTTAGCAGTGTCCTAGCACCTAGTATTCAAATTATGCAAGGACACCTGTTCACTTTCTAGACTTTACTGTCAGACACTATTGAGTGACTGACTGACTGACTTCTTTTTTTCTTTGGTAATGACATACATAAAATGAGCTGTAATGTTTACATGAGCATTTGTCTATATCAATAACCCATTTCTTGTAATGGCCAATATGTTGCTGATTGAATCTTTGTGCAACACAAAACGTACAACCATTTGGTTCAAGGGTCTGAAAATCAGACTATTCAATTAAACGAGCACGCTCGCTAAATACGATTGGATAACTAACGGTTGTTATTTTCGCACAAAAAATATTTTCAAGCCCTTCTGTATTGAGGGAAGTTCTAAATTAGTATCATCTTTCAAATGCCATTGGAATTTAGCCCGTTCATTTTGTTGGCCTGCAAATGGGACATATCATAGTACCTTTTAGATGAAAAAGCTGTTCCAACACCTTTTTTTCTATGACCTGCTAATTGCCGAAATTTCTTCTTTCTTTGAGGTTCTAAAATGTTTGAAAAGGATTTTGCACTTCATTCCCTATCATATAATTGTATTTCTTAATACCAGTCAAGCTTGGTTAATTGATGGAAAGTCCTTTCTGCTTTGTGTAGTTCTCACACAGATAAAGGAGTTAAAAATAGAGTGTGACACAAGGGGTAATGATTTATTGATCCCCCCTCCCCCCCCCCCCCCCACCTACCCATTCCTGTTCAACTCTTTTTCCAGATCTTAAGTTCAGTGGAGTAAATCCACCTATTGATGGCCTCAGGGAAAGAGCAGTTTAGATGATGTAAGAACATCGCAATCCTACTTTTTGTTGAGTTGAATGGATGAAAGGTCTAGAATTGCTTAACAGGCTCATATAAATAGAGGGAAGAGAGTTGTGATAATGATGTCACAATTCAGGACTTTCCAACTTCCTGCCTTTTATTGTAAGGTGGGACGTGTAGGTTAACAAAATAAAGCCACACCAATGTGTGTGTGTGGATCTATCAGTGGTGGAGTTCATAATCAAGTTGAACAAAGCCCCATGGCCATGGCAAGATAAACCAAACAGCATCAGAAGTGACCTACTAACCCCAAACTTGTGGCATTTGCCCATTTGTGCCATCAGGGTTTGACCTATTTGATGATTTCCAAGAAGCCTCATAAGTTGACCATAAAATCTTGCTTCCCCGCTGTAGATGGCAATGACCATTTCAGGCCATTCATTGTAGCGCTTACCCTCCCTCCTGCTTTGCCCACACACACAGCTTTGCCATTTAGCATCCATTGAGTGAGCCAATTCTGGTTTGTAGCAAACACAAAAACGTTTTGCAACTCTATCTCATTTTGATCATAGTTTACCCTGAATGGGCCCCCATTGTGTTTGCATCTAGGCTTATTCTAAATGACCTTTGATGCTACACACAGGCTTTACTCTACTAGGAGCCGAGCTAAGCTGATGCACTTGGCACTGACCTTCCGCAATGGTCAGCGTGTGCGTAGTGCATTTGTTTGTGTGTACCGTATGCATGTGGTCTGTGTTTGGTGTTGTGTAGGAAGCATCCAGTGCTAATAGCACCTGGTGAAAATAGTTCCGTCTGGATGACCTCATCACCCGTTTACAAATACTACGAAACAGTTTGTAACTACAACTTGCATGTACATTCCTTGCAACAGGTTAATCGTAAATGTAGGCCTACCATTGTCAATGAATATACTGAAGGGATGAGGGGCCTCTTTTCATGTCGGTAAAAAAAATGGACGATGATAGCTGTAGAATCAATACATGTTGTGAAGCAACGTTGCTTTTTATACTGGCATGGGTCTTCCTCCATCCAACAAGGAAAATACAGATGACTCTCCATCTCTCTGTCTGCCTCTCTCTCTCTCCCTCTCTCTCTCTCTTCCTCCCTCTCTCTCTCTCTTCCTCTCTCTCTCTCTCTTCCTCCCTCTCTCTTTCTCTCTCCCTCCCTCTCTCTCATCTTGTGGGTTAATGCTTAGGGTCAGGTTCATGGTATAGCTGAAATGGTAGACATGTGTGATGTGAGTGGCATTGGCCCCTTGTCTCTCTGGCTGTGTGCCCTTGGGAATCCCACAATCCACCTGACCTTTCAGACCCCCCTTTGTACAGCTCAACTCAGATAATTTACATCCATAACTCTCTTCTCAAATAGAACTCTTCCACCAGTTCTGCTTCCTATGTTTTCTTTCTCAAACCTGCTTTTATTTAACGGTGCACCTATTTCAAAATCGTGAAGAACATTTAAGTACATTACAGATTTTTATTATAGTGAGTGAGTAAGTACATTAGGCCAAGTAAAAAAACAAAACATGTTTAGCATCCTGATTTCTTGAAAAATAGGAAGGAGGAGGCCCCCCCTCCCTTTTTTCTTTTCAAAATGGCCGCTCAAAATGGTCGTTCGGTACATTTTCCCTGACAGTCGGGCAAATTTATTTTTCAAGATGGCCACCGACATTTAAAAAAATAAAAATTTTAAATAAAAAATAGATCCATTTTAGCAGTGTTTTTCATGGTTTTTTTCTTTAAAAAAAAAAAATAAAAAAAAAATAAAACAAATTAAATAAAATAGGAGGTGGGTGGGGACGCTAAATATGTATATTTTTTTTAATGGCCTCATAGATTTTTATCAGATAATATTTGTCATGATGATTGGAAAATTACATTAATTGCTATACAAAAAATAAGTACCGGTATGTTAAGCAGGAAGGAAAGAAAACAGAAGACTGCTTTTAACTTGCATGAATCGTTTGTCCAAAGCCAAATAAATTATAGCAGGCATAAACTATTTCAAGAAATACATTATATTTTTTATTCATATAATTAACGTTGACTCTTATTAAAAAATGGCATGTAATCAGTGTACAATTTACAAGTTACCTTCAATCGAACCATAGCAGATGATGTTGTATTCCAGGAAAAAAAAAGCATTGTAAAGTTTTCCAGTACCAGCATTACAGTAATAATTGATAAGATTGTCTTTTTTTGTAAATATATTAATATATAATCATATTCAGATGGTATTATTATATACCATAGGTAACTCTGTGACAGTTTCGTGACAATGGGTTTTCACTTGATTTTGAGGGCCCTTTTGAGACAAGGGATAAACTTAGAGTTTCTATCAAGGCTACATCTACATGTATAGTCCAGGCATAATTTGATATGACCTCCCACTAATTGCAACAGAAAATGTCTCAACTGTTTTGTGCTCTTGGAGGTGTCCATTATAACATACCAAAAGTCTTAAGGAATCCGGGTGGGGGAAAGTGCCATGGCGGCCATTTTTTCAAAATGGCCGCCATGTATAACTACTGTTGTACAATTCTGGGGATTACTTTTTAACAGCACCTCATTTTACCATGTATAAGGTGTCATATGAAAGACAATTTAATTTCCTACAAGACGATACCTCATTCAATAGGTTTTGAGATGATTTGCTTATCAATTTTGAGCCAAAAGTGTGATTTTTTACCATTTTTTCCAAAAATGTGAATTGCGCAAAAATACATATTTCTCCATATTTATTTGATTATTATGCAAACCAACTTGAAACCTGCTGAAAAACTGTTCAGCATCCTGGTTGATATCATATCCAAATTTCAAGTGTATTACTCTTCAAACTAAAAAGTTATAGCGCTCTAAAGTTGAAACTTTGTTATGAGCCAAAATGGCAAATTTGGTTGCTAAGGGCTATCTTCTCCTTAGCAACGGTAACATATTGGCGTGAGAAATAGAATATATCACGAGAAATTGCTATCACCAAGCAGATGACTACTTTTATAGGAAGTATGATGTCCAACGATGCATTTTCATCCTATTTTAATTATAAATATGGCTTAGTTCCCGTTGCTATGGTAATAATATGCCTAGCAACCGATATAAAACACATATTTTTGTTGTTAATCTAATATTTCCCATATCTCTGCTTCTAAATAACATAGTGTTTTGATTTTAAGTGATAAACATACATTTCCAGGGACAAGGAATCAAATTAATTAAATTTTAATGAGCTTAACCTAGCCAAAAAGCCGAAACGGCAGCCATTTTCCAAAATGGCCGCCATAAACCTGATATTTCGCAATATCTCCGCTTCTAAATGACTTAGGGCTTTGATTTTCAGTGCTAAATATACATTTTCTGGGCCCAGAAATCCTTTGAAACACATTTCAATGAGCTAAACCTGATCAAAAAGCATTATTCTGAGGATGTGTCAACTATATACCATGGCATGCCGTATGCCTGATGGACAACGTATATGTATAGGTCATAATTATTCAAGGACAATATCTTGGAATCCTGTGACGAAAGGAAGGATGCCTGGGCAGGATCGAACAGTCAAAGCCCGTGTCCTCCATGTGCATGACCTTCATGCTGCAGATGCAGTGTACCACCAGGTCTGCAGTGTTAACTAATGCTGTGATGTTTCATGGAACAGACATACCTGATTTCAGTTCGGAGTTTGTCCAGTATGCTGCAGACAATGTAGACCACAACATCCGTACCCTTGATGGTAACAACACATTCCATGGCATGGGGATGATTGCTGCCATAACCCCAGCCAGCAAGACCAGCAGACCTACCCTCAGGGCGCAGGTCACCTCCATCGATATCTCCACGGTGGGACGAATTGCTATCCATTACCACAAAGAAGAGAGCCGCGGTACGACAACACTGGCATACCAGAAGGTGGTCAACATGAAGGCAAAGCACCCAACAGCAGAACTTGATCTCCTGTGGAAGACATCCGTTATGTTCACCTCACCAAGACCGGCATGGTCTGGACTGATGCAGCTTGTGCATCATGGTGACCACCCCGGGAAATCATCGGTGATGTTTCTCCCAATGATCAACATGAATCCCAGCGATGTCACTTGCATCTATTCCACACTGAAGTATGTGTGTGAGCATTCTTGTCCCCATGGTGTTACGCCCGTCATCACCTTTGACCAACCACTATGGTAGCTAGCCCTCATGATCATCGAGACTGAGCTCACAGGAAGTGTTTTGAATGACATGCTTTTGCGCCTGGGAGGCTTTCACACAGAAATGAGTTTCTTGGGAAGCAATCTATGCAGATAATGCGGTGGTACACAGGATGTCAAGCAAGGCTATTGCAAGAGCAATACAGGGACATCTACTTGTTGATGCAGCACTGAACGCCTTGATTTTGTCAAACGCACTTGGTGTGCCACTCCCTAAACCATCTGCAGATTCACATGAAGTGGAGGAGACCAATGAGGCAACAGTGTCACCAGATGATGAGCCTACGACAAACGGAACTGGAAACACTGATCTTGATGAAAGTGCTGCCCTCTACAAGAATCTGATGGAAGGTTCTGTGTCTGCAGAGGAGTTCTGTCAAGCTGATGTTTTAACCAGAATCAAGAAGCTCCTCCAGGCCCAAACCGAATCCTTGAAGTCCTCTAGGACCGCCACACTTTGGCTACAGTACATGGAGATGGTTGACATACTACGGAAGTTTATTAGAGCAGAGCGCATTGGCAACGGGGCGTTGCACCTTGAAGCTGTGTCAGAAATGTTGCCCTACCTGGCAGCCTCTGAGCACAACCTCTACATCAAATCAATCCGCCTCTATGTGCAGCAAATGAGCAAGCTCAAGGATGAACATCCAGATGTGTACCAACGATTCGAAGAAGGGTTCAATGTTGTCAGAAGAAGTGATCGCCTATGGGCTGGTCTGTCCGTAGATCTCACCATCGAACAGGTCCTAATGAGGAGTATGAAGGCCAGCAGTGGCCTGACGAGAGGGCGAGGCATGACAGAGCAACAGTGTCTCATATGGCTGCTCTCCATGCCTGCCTGTGCTGAAGTCAACAATGCTATGCAACAGCTCACAGGTGTCAACTATTACACTGGTAAACAAAACAAGGACATGACAAATGCTAGACAAGCAAGTGACATAAAAGACACACATGAAGGTATCAGCTGTCTGAAAGAGAGAACACCCTTCAGCTCAGATCCGGGCTTGCGCAGCATTTCGACAGGGGTACATGCAACCAGCAAAGTCAATGTGGATTCAGCAAAAACTGTTGGAACAGCAATCCTGACCAACATGGATGGACAAATTGCTGCTGACTACACATTCAAGAGGAAGGATCAGGCCATCACCTTGGCTTTGAAATCGGCAGTAAAGATTGATGATGAGGCAGTACAAGTGGATCCTTAGCTGCTTTTCCAGCGACTGACAATTGCTGCAAAAGCTACAGAGGCTCTAGAGTCTGTGTTCAAATATGAGCTGTGCAGTTACCCACCAGATCTGTTTGATTCCACACTGCTGCTCCGACAGCCACAGAAGCCAGTGCTAGCAGATTCTATCTGGACACTTCTGACAAAGGATGCACCAGGAATCACAGGCCAAGTCCACTACGTGTTGGATGGTGGGGCACTAGTTCAGCGCATTCCATGGGCACGTGGCTCAATAAACAAATGTATCTGCACGCAATACACAGAGTATATCCCAAAGAAGTATGGACAGGCAACAGTCGTGTTTGATGGATATGATGGTACATCAACAAAGGGCACAGCTCACCAAAGACATGCAAGAGGGAATGCTGGATTAACGGTGACATTTGATGAAGATATGCAGGCTACAATGAAGAACAAGACAAATAAGTAGCACTTCATCAACATGCTCAGCACCAAACTATGGGCAAAGAACTGCCAGACACATCATGCTGCAGGTGACGCTGATCTCCTCATAGTGCAGAAAGCGGTGGAGTCTGCAGCCACCACTGATACTGTGCTGATCGAAGATGACACAGATCTACTCATCCTGCTCATCTACCACACCAACCTCGAGTCATGTAACCTAGCTGTTCTTCCAACCGAGCCAAAGAAGAATGTGAAGAAACCGCGTGTCTGGAACATGAAGTCTGTCAAACAGCAGTTAGGCCCCGATGTATCACAGCACATTTTCGTCATGCACGCTCTCCTGGGATGTGATACTACTTCCCGCGTGCATGGCTTTGACAAGGGAGCTTCCCTTCACAAATTCAAAACCTGTGCGCACTTCCGTTAACAAGCAATTGTGTTTGATAGACCGACAGCGTCCACCGATGATGTTGTAGATGGAAGCAGGAGAGAAAGCCTTGGCATGCCTGTACAATGGGAAGCCTGCAGAGTCACTCAACGTGGCGCGACATAAGCGGTTCTGCTAGAAGGTCGCTTCCAGCATTTCTCATGTGCACCCCAAAGTCTACCGCCCACATCAGCAGCAGCGAAACACCACAGCCTTCGTGTCTACTACCAGGTCCGGCAGTGGAAGGGCATTGCAGCTGATGAGCTACGATCAGATGACTGGGGTTGGCGGAAAAGCAGTGGAGGAGTCGTGCCCGTACAGACGGACTTGCCACCAGCTCCGGAAGAGCTCCTCAAGATGATCCGCTGCAACTGCCAGACAGACTGCAGCAGTCTGAAGTGCACCTGCAAGAAGCAGAGCATAGAGAGCTCAGCTGCATGTGGCAACTGTAGAGGGTCAGAATGCACAAACTCAACCCAAGTTTCATGTGACAGTGATGACAATGAATAGACTTTTTGAGGAAGATTGACGGATCGAAGATGGTAGTCTGAGGCTATGGTAACTGCATGCAGTATTATAATAATTATGACCTATACATGTACGTTGTCCATCAGGCATGCCGCATGCCATGATATATAGTTGACACATCCTCAGAACAATGCTTTTTGGTCAGGTTTAGCGTATTGAAATGTGTGTCATTGGATCCCTAGCCCAAGAAAATGTACGTTTTGCACTAAAATTCTAAGCCTTTAGAAGCAAAAATATTGGGAATTATCAGGTTTATGGCAGCCATTTGGGAAAATGGCTGCCATTTCAGCTTTTTTTGTCAGGTTTAGCTCATTGAAATGTGTTTCAAAGGATTTCTGGGCCCAGAAAATGTATATTTAGCACTGAAAATCAAAGCCCTAAGTCATTTAGAAGCGGAGATATTGCGAAATATCAGGTTTATGGCGGCCATTTTGGAAAATGGCTGCCGTTTCGGCTTTTTGGCTAGGTTTAGCTCATTAAAATTTAATTAATTTGATTCCTTGTCTCTGGAAATGTATGTTTAGCACTTAAAATCAAAACTCTATGTTATATAGACACAGAGATATGGGAAATATTAGATTTACAACAAAAATATGTGTTTTATATCGGTTGCTAGGCATATTATTACCATAGCAACGGGAACTAAGCCATATTTATCATTAAAATAGGATAAAAATGCATCATTGGACATCATACTTCCTATAAAAGTAGTCATCTGCTTGGTGATAGCAGTTTCTCGTGATATATTCTATTTCTCACGCCAATATGTTACCGTTGCTAAGGAGAAGATAGCCCTTAGCAACCAAATTTGCCATTTTGGCTCATAACAAAGTTTCAACTTTAGAGCGCTATAACTTTTTAGTTTGAAGAGTAATACACTTGAAATTTGGATATGATATCAACCAGGATGCTGAACAGTTTTTCAGCAGGTTTCAAGTTGGTTTGCATAATAATCAAATAAATATGGAGAAATATGTATTTTTGCGCAATTCACATTTTTGGAAAAAATGGTAAAAAATCACACTTTTGGCTCAAAATTGGTAAGCAAATCATCCCAAAACCTATTGAATGAGGTTTCATCTTGTAGGAAATGTAATTGTCTTTCATATGACACCTTATGCATGGTAAAATGAGGTACTGTTAAAAAGTAATCCCCAGAAATGTACAACAGTAGTTATACATGGCGGCCATTTTGTAAAATGGCCGCCACGGAACTTTCCCCCACCAGGATTCCTTAAGACTTTTGATATGTTATAGAGGACATATTTCTGGGTATAAAACAGTTGACAGACTTTCTGTTGCAATTAGTGGGAGGTTGACCCCTTTTTTTTCACGAAATGCCTGGACTAGTACACACTGGAGGGGAAAAACTATCACGTTAGATGTGTACAATTGTCATCATGAATGGATTGTAGTCTCACATGAATGAACTTATTCATTCAGACAATTTACTGATATGAAAGGAAGAAGAGAACCATAACACAGAGCCTAATATTTTGTTGTTGTGCAATGTCTTTTTGTCAACATACACTTCACACCAATCATATTAGGCATAATATTTTACGTTTTTGTATTGTTATTGTTTTCTTTTAAGGCTGACCAAAGACTTTATCTGTGATTTTAAATGAAAACAAGTTTTCTCCTTTTCCGAAAGGAGAGACTAAAGTTCTTACAAAGTTGCATGATTAAGGCTAATTCCCCTTATCAGTCACATCTCATCTTCCTGTTTCTCTTCTAATAAGGAGGTCCGTGGTGGTCCGCTGTGAATGTTTTTTCTTAACAGGTCTTAGTTTTTATGAAGTATACACCATAAATCAAGCTGAAATGATACCCCCAGGACTTGAGCATGAGATATATAGTGTAATTTAGGTAACTGTGATATAAGCTCTCTGTAAATTATTCCTATAAATAAAGGCCCTTTTACACTGATCAAAATACTCATTTTGAAAATCTATTTGGTTATTTAGTCATTTACACTACTTGAGAAATGTGTGAGGAAAATGTTGGTGTTGACTAATTCTGTTTTTTGGGGGTGAGTCGTGCAATTGTCGCTGCTCTCAATGCGATTAGCGCAGAAGTGAAGAGAGTTGGGTAAGCGAAACACGGAATGATTCACTAGTGTATAGAGAGTGAAGACTGCAAAAACTGGTGGAGATGCAGCGGGAGTTTCAGCAAGAGTTTCAGCAGGAGTTTCAGCAGGAGTATATAGAAACTTCACTCTAGAGGTGGGTTTTTCATTGTGTCTGTCCAATGAAACTCTGCACTTAAAGGCCCACTGCACTACTTGTAGCTACTTGCGCCCTCTATATAACAAACAATGCCTAATCAGTGACCATTGGTCCCCCATGATCCTCTTTTTCTTATGTTAACTGAGAGCTGAGTTGATGAGATAACCACCTGTCCAGTGACCTTGCAGGGCGGTCTAATCCCTCCTGTAAACTATGGCAGATAAGCTTTGAAGGAAAACCCATGTTTTAGGGGTTGGCAGTGTGAATGGCCCTCATCTTCTACTTCTTTCACCACAAAGCATTGCATGGTCAATGGTATGGTCATGGATGGCCCAGGGTTTGAAGCTGATGAGCCTTGGGGAAATAAGATCTTGATAGAGTATATAGTGTTTACAATTTAGCATGTCCGTTTCAAACCCAAGGGCAGTTTTATGATAGAATGATTGATGCGCATTAACTTTGCTCCATCTTTTTAGAGATTGGGTTTCATTGGTTATTTTCCTTGGTCATTTTAAGGTCAATGGCTGAAGCCTTGTTCGGAATTTTATTTCTGGGAAACCAGCTTTTCCCAAGATACATTGTATATACCTGCTTACCTTCTGTATTGCACATATGCAAATTAAAGCCAGAATATTATCTAATGACATTTGTTAATATAATACTTCCATAATTACTATATCCTAGCCTTATGCCTAAACTGCAATTTCCAGATATTGAATTTGATTTAGAAGTTGTCTTGTGTAGTGAATTTTATTGGTAGTGAAAATCAGAATTGGACACATATTTTCTTAAAAGTTACTAACAATGGTAAGGGAATCTTAGAGGATACAATGCTCTCAAAGCCATGATTTTGTAGGAACCTCAGATGTTTTGAATTTTCTTGTCAGTTTTGTGTGACCTGTCTGCTTGACAAATATTTAAAAGAAGTTAATGATTTGTTTAAAAGATATTAGTCATAAAATATCACCTTAAAAAACAAACTGGTGGTCAGTAAAAAAATAAATATTGTATACACAGGATTCTGACAGGTCACTACAAACTAGATCAAGTTCTGTTTGCTATCAGATTGTCAGGTTCAATTCTGGTCATAGTTGTAAATGTTATTGATTACTGTGCAGGTGAAGGGTCATCGACAGAAATGAATCGACAAAAATGAATGGACATTTGTTCATGCCTTATAAAATGTACAAGTGGAACACAGACATGTGTATGCGAAATACAGGATATGTAAGCTAAAAATTACAGTAAGGGAGATATATTCTGAAATGTTGAGTTTAGAAAGGATTATTGTGTTTGGATAATGCAAGGTAATGGGCAACAGAAAGTCCATAAATGATGTATTTATCCAGCTCCCTAAGCATATGAAGAAAATTCATTTATCTTGGACCTAGGTGTTATCATACCTATGCTGTACATTGCCTGAACTATCTGTTAAAAATAATCACAGCATTTTAAAGAATTATTCTTTAATCCACATTGCATTTCTGAATACAAGACTGCAAGTTAGTTTCTCCAAATTCAAAATGCTTGTAGAAAGGGGAAAAAAGAAGGAGGGGGTGGGGGAAAGTATTTTGAAACCTTTTAAATTGTTTTAATTCGTATTTCTTGTTAGCACCTAGCCATTGAATTCATTAAATGTAATGGAATCTCGAAAAACAGAAAGCAATAACAAATAAAATGTATAGTGAAAAAAAAAAGGAGTAGATAATTACGATATGATTTGTTTGATATTCTCCATCTATCGAGCTATTTTTGTTTGTATGGTAATGCATGTATAAATATTTCTTTTTTGGGGGGTTTTTGTTGTTGAAAAAAGGAGAGTTTATAAAAGTTGTATGGGAGTAACTATCTAGGATATTTGGCTATTATTTTTTCTTCTTCAGAAGTAGTAACAAAGCTACTATCCATTATTCATTCCTCATGCATTTTGAACAATATATGGTTCAAAGTCTTCCTTGCCTATGATTCAAAGCAAACCATTAGCCATTTTTTACACTGCTCAGGAGGTTATCAAACTAATCACTCAATTATAATCAGAAAAAGGAGAGTAGCGTTTGTGTTATCTTATTCATTCTCTGCTTATAAATAATTTGGTTGCTTGTTATCAGTGGGAGAGATTGACTTGTAATCTTGGGTGTAGTCGTGTGCTGAATAACTCATTTCCTTAGTAACGCTCAAATTTCTTGTTGTGGTCTGTTCGAGAGTAAAAACCCCCACTTTATCCCCAGATTTAACCTGACATTCAACTTGGAATACCTTGATTACTCTTCATGTCCATTTCAGTTATTGTTTTTTTCTCTCCAGGGATTGACTTGTAGATTGACTTGTAGATTAATATAAATGCATATGAAAAGAACTAACAAATGCTGATAGTAATAGTACATTGCTGTTTTACCTGTAGAATATCGTATGTGTATAATTCTCTGATAGTTCCTTAAAGATGAAGTTGAGTTCTGGTCATGCAATTGCATTGTGAAAGAAACGGTGTGGAACCGACCAGAAAAGGTTGATCATCTAGCATAAGAATTAATGTGTATTGCAAGGTTCTGGAATCATCAAAGTGATAAGAAATGTGGCCAAGTCTTGGTAAAGTTACAAACACTTGCACAGAAAGATGTATATGGGACTACACAAACATGTGGCGTAAAAAGCCGCCCCCCCCCCCCCGATTTTTATGATGTTACATGCATATTTAGAATATGAAGGCATTTGAAGAGCCATGCTTTTCAGGGAACATGTCTTAACTGATGTTCTTCCACACTTGCATAATAAGAATGAGTAATGCTCACAAATTATTTGTCACCTCTTCCCAGAACTCAACCTTCTCTTTAATCTCATGTTGTGCTCGGTTTTGCTATTTCATTAAATCCTTCTTCTTTTGCTATTGCCTTTTCTTTGAAATGCAGAACTACCTCAATTTGTAACTCAACTCGAGTCTATAATAGCTTATCAGGGAGGGGTCGCCAGGTTTCAATGCGATGTCTATGGTGTCCCTAAAGTAAACATAACATGGAAACATATCGCCGTCAGGAGTGGCAGTGAGAGAACGAATATCAGATTAGATGCTGTCAGGTAAGTTACACATCTCTTTTTATACAACTTTGATAATGCAGGTTTCAACATTTCCCAATATATTTTGGAAGATTAGTTTGAGACCCAATAAAAAAAGGATAAACTTACATACCCAGGAGGGATTATGTTTAAGTTCAAGCAGATTATTACAAAAATGGTAAAATCAGGTATTACTTCGAAATAATAATAATAATAATAATAAAGATAGATTTATTGAGCGCATAATAAACCGAGGTTTCTCTATGCGCTTTACAAAGTAAAAGACAAGCAAGTACAAGTATCCTTTAAAAAAAATTATTCATTTATTTTTTGCATGTAAATCAAATGTGTAAACATAATTTGAAATATCACCAATTCAAGGTGTAACATGCCAATTCATTGCATAATTGTGTTAATAATAGTAGTCCTAATCCCCCTTATCTCCTCTTATCTCCTAACCCCCCTACTATTATTAACACAATTATGCACTGAATTGGCATGTTTCCACCTTGAATAAGAACTTTGAATTGGTGATATTTCAAATTATTTTTACACACTTGATTTACATGCAAAAAATAAATAAATTAAAGTTTTAAAAGTATATTCTTATTTGATGTGACCACTGCTCAAATTTCTGTTCGTGTATATGGTCAACACCCAAAAATATTATGTTTTTTTCTTATGCCATTGCCAGGCACGTAGTCCTGCCGAACGGTGTACTTCAGATTCACAATATAACACAAGAAGATGATGGCAGGTACAAGTGCATCGCATCCAACTCCTTGCAGACTGTGCGCAACAACTCCGCATTATTATCAGTGCTACCTCAAGTGTTGTCTCCGAAAGCTGCATCTGATCTAAAAATCGTGCAACGCCCCGTCTCACTACGACTGCTACCAGGGGAAGATGCCCTGTTAGAATGTCTGGTGGAAGGAGCACCTCTAAGAGTTACCTGGAGGAGAAAAGGTATGTTCCAACAGCTTAAAAGGGGAAGTCCACCCTGATATTCAGTTGGTGTTAATAGTAGTAGAAAAATTAGTGAGAGTTTGACCAATATCCGGTTAAAAATAGAAAAGTTGTGAATTGTTGAAGTTGTCATCAGTGAAACACAAATTGGCAACACAGTGATATATCTTTGTACAGAAAATTTTATAAACTTTCATTTTCTTACCTATTGTTGATGAAAGAGATTTGTTTCATACGGGTTTGTATAAAAACATATTTGAAATAATTACATTACATATATAAGGTGAATGTATGAATGAAACTTCTCTGAGGGTAAATACAAATTATATCAGTTATTTTAGCATGGGGCAAATGAGAGGGGAGCTTGCGAGGTACGTCACTGAATTGCCAATTTGTGTTTAATTGATCTAACCTTCAAAATTGCTCATATTTTCATTGACCTGTTTCTCTCATTTTTTAGCTTCTAATAAAACCAACTTAATATCAGGGTGGAGTTTCCATTTAACGATTTGTCTCATGAGGTTAAAAGGCTAAATGAAGTATTTTTAATAACCTACTGAACCAGCTCTATTTGAGATATTAATTCATTTCGATAACTTGCTCCTATGCATATTTTATGTCTAAGCTATTGATCCTACATGTAGGTTCTTAAATGGTGGCCTACAAGATGTCAACGATAGAAATAAGAATATAATTTTAATTTAATAACAAATTTTCTGAGACTTCTGACTGATTTGAATCTATCACACCCTTTTAATTAGCAAAATACACAACTAAAGATCTTGCTCAATAATAACAATAACAATAACTTAATTGAAGGTGTGAATTTAGATGGTTAAATCTCATTCATTGTTACTCTAATACTGGTAATTGTATTTTCAGTGAAGAGCTGATTTTTGTGGCATGAATTTGCAATGATGCATGTTTATTCCGCCTCTCTTTCTACTTCTCTCTCCCTTTCTCCCTCCCTCTCTCTCTCTCTGACTTTTTCTCTCCTCCCCTTTTCTCTCTTCCTCTGTCACTTCATTGCATATGATAAGCGGCTATGATTTCAGCGGCCTACTATCTTGTCACTATTAATCAAAGCAATTCCAAATTCCAAATCTGCATTCCTTATGTGATCCACAGATTAATTAATGCATTATTGAATTGGAATGAGTAAACTGGGTCGGCAATTGAATAAGTGATCCACAATGAATATTAGAAGACGATGGGGCACAGATGTTGTTGGCATAGCTCCACCCTCGAGTGCCTATTTAGCTTTCCATCCCTTCAGGCTATTTCCCAGTAATCTATTTACAACATGCACATTACATGTAATTGGGGCACAATCTGTTTTTCTTCCTATGAGACATTGTTTTCATGTATGAAGATTAATAATTTCCCTTTCATTGAACGATTTTATCCGCTCAAACGTGTGGTTATCACCACTTTCTAAATCTTTGTCAGATGTTTGAATATAAATTGTTTTGATTTTATTTCTCATTGTTTTAAAAGTCAAACTTCAGAAGAATTTATTGATTAAAAAAAGAAAAGAATTACCAATTTTAAATTAGAGAGGACAGACACATATACATGTACTTAATATTGTACTTTAAATGTGCCCAGTAGTCTTAAATATTAATGAAAATACAACCTGAAATTAAATTTTTAGAGTGTGTATTAAGTGCAAATTTGTTCGAATGAAGTCAATGGAAAATTTGAAATTTGTCTCCATTTTGTAACCTGGGCATGGTTCCATGAACCAATTCTCAAAACAGCATCATAGAATAAGCCTTGATACCATTACCTTCTATTGTTCATGCTTGCCTAGTCTCAACTTCTTTTGAAGCAAATATATACATACAGTCGTGTTGTTAGTGGACGTCATTCAGGTCTTAAACGTCCTATGTCTTCTTGGAATTTCTCTTTTTCCCCTTTCTTATCAAGATTTTAAGTGTAATTTGGAAGAGATAAAAAGATTTAAATGATGACGGGATAATGGTGTAATGTGTACAAGAATACTGCTAGTAAATAATTGTTAACAATAAGAAGGCATCCCTAGAAGTAATATTCAAAAGGGTTACCCTAGGTCATATTGAAAATAGACATGCACCGTCGCCGCCATGTTGTCATCTTATATATTTTCTTCTTCCAGTTAGCAATCTTGTTTGCGGAATGTTGTGATCCAACAATTTCTCTCAATGTGTAAAAGAATACTGTTAGTGAATAATTGTTAACAATTAGAAGGCATCTCTAGAACTAATATTTAAAAGGGTTACCCTAGGTCATGTGAAAATAGACATGCACCTTCGCCGCCATGTTGTCATCTTATTTATTTTCTTCTTCCAGTTTAGCAATCTTGTTTGCGGAATGTTGTGATCCAACAATTTCTCTCATTTCCTACTCGTCATGCAATCATTTCCTGTATTTCCCTCTTGTCATGAAGGAGTGAGAGGGAGGGGTTAGTCACTCTTCACTCTTTCAATACAGCGCTTCTACTAAACTCTCCCCTCGATGTGCACAACAAACTTCTTCATGTACATGCCATTATACGTTTGTAAGGTCTCCATGCCCAATATTTGAATTTATCCGTGCCTCTTTCCTTGTAGGCCTTTGTAGTTTTTTGTGACTGTTGAAACAGAAAATTGTGTCAATTCTTCATTACCTATACAGATTATTCTTTTTGTTTTTGTTTTGAGAACTGGTTAATCATGCCCAGGTTACAAAACAGAGACAAATTTTTTCTAATTTTCCATTGATTTAATTCTATGATAATTTCATGACAGATTTGGTTGAGTGAGTGTCATGTGTAGTTGCTTTCCTAGAACTTCGCCATTGTACACTTCACGTCAATATGTGTGAATGTTTTCATTGAACAGCTAGAAATATCAATATAATCACACTCTCAAAAGGTTATGACCAGATAATCAAACAGAAGCTCTTTCAAACAATCAATTTTAAGGGGGACGGAGAGTATGTAGGTATTTAAATTTTTAAAGCACCTTTTTTCTTTATTAGGTGCCCTCCCATCAAAACGTTTGCTCAGAGTGATTGATAAAAGAGGCCAATGTATTGTAACAAAATGATTCACTGACCTGGGTAAATATTTGTACGTGAGGAGGACAGAGAATACTGAGAGAATCAGGTGTATTCTCAAGAGCAATATCAACATTTCAATAATACTCTACTTGTGTGTTTAATACAAGGGGTACAGGGTTCACATTCTATGGTCCAAGGGTTTGCCCAGCATGAAACACAATATTTCCGATTGATTTAGTTTCATACATGATAATATTTTTTTGTATTGGTTATAAATTTGGTTTGTAGTGATTTGGGGTGATTGGCTAGAAAGTAAATAACACGTTGACCTACACTTATTGGGCGATGTTGGTGGATATTTTTAAAGCTGATATTTCACTGATTGCTTTCAATCCCATCTTATTAAGAGACAATTATACACTTTGTATGTTTGGAAATCAATGACTTATGAAATATGGAAATCTATACATTTTTTCTGATAATATGTATTTTTACAACAAATAATGATATAATCAGGCCTGAAAATGACCCAATTTAAATTGGTTTCCTGATTTTGTGGGATTTTTTCCTGATTTCTTCCCGATTTTCCCCCCTCATAAGCGGGGGAATGTTGTTAGATGCCATTCCCTCCCCCCCCCCCCCGAATCCTCTTTTAATTTTTAATTTTAATTCACCCCTGTATAATGTAGAGGGTGGCAAGGCAGAAAGAAGATTGTTATAATTTCAATTTTTATGTCATGCAATGTATAAGTTGTATTATTAGGCAGTCAAATAGAAAAGACAATTATTTTGATTTCATATATTAATTTGTTACTTGGTAAAAAGAAATTATATGATATCTTTATCGTTCTTTCAGATGGGCGTCCCATTCGCAGAGAAGGAGTCAGTTATCCCGGTGGGAGCAATCTTTTGATAAGAAAAGTTCGCTACTCACTGGACAATGCAACCTATCGCTGCCATGCTACAAACCCACAAACAGGCCAATCCATCTCGGCTGAAGCATGGCTGGATGTCATGTGTAAGTTAATCCTTTATACCATCTTTTATTAATTAGTGTGTAGAGTTTCATTTGGGTGTATCATTATCCTGTCAGAATATATATTAAATGCTGTCGCATTTGTCTTGTTTTTACATATGATAGAGTTATCATGAAGGCACGATGCATGTATTGAAAACAGTTTTATTATGATTAATATTCTATAGTTTTTGCTATTTACTTATATGTAATTTTTCACCAAATGTGATAATTCCAAACATTTGTTTTCAATATCAACATGGTGCAACATTTCTGTGCATTTAATAATCTATTGCATGAATTGTTATCTTTCTTGTATTCCCAGCCCCACCTGTAATCACAGTGGTGCCTCCGGTCATTCACAACAAGGTCATCGGAAGCAAGATCCGATTCTGGTGCCAGGCGACGGGTAAGCCACTCCCGCAGATCACCTGGCTTCACAACGGCGTGCCGGCGCTCATCGATGACTTCCATAGCCACATGAACAACAATGACTATGTGATCTCCCAGCTGTGGTGGGAGGATGATGGCATCTACCAGTGTGAAGCCAAGAATGATGCTGGTAGTGCTGTAGCGAGTGGAGCGGTTACCATCGATGCATGTAAGTAGTGGTTTCTGGACTGTAGGATAGCTGCATATAGTCATTAGCTTGATTTTCATTTAGTGGGGCTGAACCTGTCCTCGATCTCTTAGTGGTTCGGCTCATGGAATCCTTCTGAAGAAAATGTAACATTGACTGTATTACATCATCATTTTACATCATTAACCAAAAAAATGCAGTCGTTTGCTGTTTTATATATGAACAAGGCTCAAAGTCGACCTATTTAACATGACAAAGAAAAAAAATCCAATGTTTTTTCAAAATGAATAAACCCATGTGCAAGGGTTTTGATTTGAATCATATTAGGTAAAGCCCAGGATAGAATAGGATGCTCTGACATATACTCTGGCAACAATCGCTCCAGTATTCTAAGGGATAGGTTATGGGTTAGGTTTTAGGGTTAGAGTTAGGATTTGCTAGGGGGTTTTGTGCAGGATTGAGGTATTGACTTTGGAGCCATTGTCATTGGAGGATGTGTCTTACAACTACAGTATAGAGATACTCTAAATATATGGTGCTATTTTACAATTATATTTTTGTCTTTCACGTTGAATTGTTTCCTTGCCTCATACAGATCCGGAGGGCACGTACCCAGGGCCTATCCGTAACCTCTCCATCAATCTGATCTCTAGTCGGAGGATAAGGGTGACATGGGAGCCTCCTGCCGATCTACCTGCTCCAGTCATAGCTTACCACCTGGAGTGCAGACCATTAGCAGGGGGTGAGTAATACGCCCCTCTCCTGGGATTCACTTGCGGGGGATGGGGAGAGGGTTGGGGTTGGGGGTGGGGGTGGGGGGTTGGCAAGAAAATGAACAGGGATGACAGTTTTTCAGGCCGTGGTCCGATTTTAGTTCCTCTTCACCTCTCAATTTCAGCCTTTTCAGACATGATATTGTATATACAACACATATGGAAATCCAACATGTCAGTTATCTTTTTTCAGGCTCATTAGGTGAAACCAATCGGTATCCCTGAAAAAAAGGATAGTGGGGAAAAGAGGAAGGAGTAAACTGAAATATTTAAAAAATAAAAACATTAAAAAAAGACAAACCGGGTAGAGCTTCTTCTTGTCTGTTTTCTTTGATCATAGAACGGAAATAGCGTCCGAGTCTCGAGGCATTCTCACCTTGAAAACAAGTAATCAAAGAGAATTCAAAGTACTAGTAAATGTTTGTTACAGACTATTAAACTAGCTGAGCTACATAAATTTCAGTGCAAACAGCAATTTTATTCATGTAGACAGAGATAGAATAATGGAATCATGTATCTCCCTTCTGATATAGATTTGGATGCAGACGAGCAAGTGGTGTCCAGCCCGTCCTGTGACCTGAACGCGCTGGAGCCGTACACCGAATACAGGATCACCGTGCAGTGCTTCACCACAAAGGCACCGTGTCCACGCTTTCAAGAATATGTGATGACTGCACAGGATGGTAGGTATTGTTTCTTTACTGATGGTCGTCTGTGAGGAGATTAAGAAATAGAAAGAATCTTCAATTTCTTGGTTTAAGCATCACCCATGACAATAGTTTATTCATGTGAAATATTGTTCAGATCAACATTTGGATAGGGCTTTGAAACAGTGCCATTTTGTAATCTTTAGGAACAGGGGTGTTGCTGATTACAGACAGGAAAAGGAAAATTCAACAAATTTAGTGGGAAATCCAGATTTGTATTAAGTAAAAAAATCTTATCTTAAACTGCTCAAAGAAGTATATTAGATCATTTTGCAGCATAGGGATTATCAATTAGTACGCAGGAAAGGAATCATTCAATGGCCAAATTTATAAACTTTTATTCATACTGGCTAGACCTGTTCCTCGTTTGTTGTATTCTTTAGCTTTGGTACGTTATTTCTTATGAAAAGCCATACCTAAAATGAAGACGAACCAAGTTTTAACAATGTCATTTTGTATTGAAAAACAGTTATTTATTGCTTCTGTATACTTGTGTCTTTTGTCCCTGAACAGTTCCTACAGGTAGTCCAGAGTTTTCCTTAGGGAGCGAAAGCCCGACCACCATCACTGTCACCTGGGATGAGCTTCACCCTCATCGCGCTAACGGCATCATCATTAACTATGGCATCACTTATTGCCGTGCCAACAGCGTATATTGCAACGTGACAACGGTAGACGGGGACCTTGAGGAGTACACCATTCGTGGTCTGACACCCAATTCCAACTACAGTGTGAGCATGGCTGCGTCAACCGCGGTTGGGCAGGGGAGCTACTCGGGCAATGTTACCGTTGAAACACCAAGGAACATCAATGAGACAAGTAAGTTGGTTTCAAGTACCTCTTGATAGGGGAAAGGGAATGGGGAGTAGAGTCAAGCTAGTTGGATAACTGGCAAATTTTGGGGCAGGTATGTTCAGGAGAGCTAGTCGGGGACAGTGGCTCCACAGTTCATCTCGAATTTACCCTGCCCGAATGCCCTATTATTTATAAAGTCTAGAAGCCTGATCTGTCAGCTGTGCTGATAGTTTAGCATGTTTTGCTTTGATTCCTGTAGGGGACCCAAGTGTGGATATGTAGCAGTGATCATTTCACGTAAAATGAATGGAAATTTGATACCTTTTTGTGTGAAAATTAGCATAACAATTCAATCAAAATTCTCAATCATACGTAACATGTGTAAGTGAATTTTTAAAGAATGTATTTTCACCGGCATATAGAATTGTTATTGTTTTGCTTTAATTAATTATTTGCTTCTTCTCCTATGTGATGTACCATGATCACCATTACAACATAAAGTGGACATTACATAACTTTGCTTTCTTATTTGCTCCTTGTAGCCCCAAAGCCACCATTACATTTGCAAGTGTTACCGGTGAACCACACCACATTAAGAGTAAGCTTCCAGCCAGCACCTACCCCACCCATCACGGAGGGCTACAAACTATTGGTATCCAGGAACATGGCTAACAATTGGATCACCTATCTCTTACCTGTGGACACCATGGAGTACTATGTTACAGGCCTAGGTAGGTCAACTTCATTTCATATCAATTTCATTTTGGAGTGTTTTATATGTTTCTTTTCTTTTTTTTGGGGGGGGGAGGGGGCAGTATACTGTGTTTAGTTGACCCTTTTTATTTTGGTCAGGTTTTATGATTTTTTTTAAATTTAATTTTTTTTTTTTTTTTTTTTTTTTTTTGGGGGGGGGGGGAGAATTATAGCAGATTTGGTAGGAAACAGTTGACAGTTTGTAACAGCTTATTTGTGAATTGTTAGTCAGTCCCTAGTTCTTTGCTAGCCTTTGGTCTTACATGCCTTAGAAATTGTAGTGAGCTTTTGATATGGTACAACATACTTGGAAAATCAAAATGTGTTTACAAAACAGAACCCAGAACTAGGGTATGTCTTTACTCTGGAGTAACTCGTTGCAATGGCTGTTCTGTGTAGTGTGAGAGAACAAAAATCTCCTGGTACTCTATAAAATAATTATGTTAATAAATCATCATATGGTTGTGAACCATATGTTTTCGGTGAAATTTCTTAGAGTGAAATAGATGGCTTAATTGGAGTGAAACAGATGGCTTAGTAGGTCCAAATACATCGTATTATTAATGATGGAATTGCATTTGTGTGGGTTGCTATCCTGAAAGATTGCCAATTGAATAAGATTTTTTTTTAATTTGGTAAGATACGTATGATTGATTTTGAACAAATATGTTTGTCCGTCGGATGTTAAGTTTTATGTTGTGTGTGAAATACTGCTGATAGATTGGCAGACGATGTCTCCATTTTTGTAGAACTCTTTTATCACTAATCACAACATTAAAGAATTGGAAAGAAGAACAAAGAAATGTCTTCATTTGTACTCTGGGAATCATTTACGCTTGAAATGTGAACAGATCCCTCAACATTTGATGCGCTACTATCTGATTTTTGAAAAATAAAATGTAAAAACAGTGACTGCTATTAGCTTGAGTGCTCATACAATATGTATTAGAAAGATGGTCATTTCAAATCCGCTGTATGTCACCATAATGCACATTGTGGTTGAATAACTGATTTATTTCAATTATTCAGCTTAAGGGGATTCCTACTTTTGTAATGATTTAATTTGTATGAAAGCAGAAAAAACGATGATTGGCAAATTTCAACATTCAAGTCAACAGTCATATACCAGATATAAAAGCCATAGACTGCCAATTATCTAGGGCTCCAATGTCTTGATTATGTTCGCAATAGGTAAGAATAACTGTTTTGGAAATCTACATCTTACAACATATTTTTGAATTAATTTTGACATTATGATTAATATCCCAAACCGCAGTAGTCCGCACCTAGGGTTACAATGGATCCGTTCAAATATTAGTCACTATCCAAGCAAGGGCGTTGATAATTGTGTTATAAAACTTGTAATTCTTCAAACATCGTTAATTCTGTGGTATTTCTTGGAATAATCACGTTGTGTGCAGAATTATGTGTTCAGTTGGAGAGCTTTGTATTCACCAAAGTATATTCCTGTGCCTTTCCACTATTTGTATGGCATTGACTTGCCCAACTCCTTCATTTTATTTTACCTCAGTAAAATTGGTGTATTCCCATTGTTGTTTCATAGTGCATGACCAAAATAGATGGTTTCCTGGAAACTCATACTCTGTATGTTTTATTGCTATGATACATGTTTGAATAATTGAACAGTCAGAGATTGACAAAGCTCGAGATGGTACGAAAAACCACAGCTGAATATTTTAACTTTTTCTGTATGGAAGAGATTAAGTGGCTGTTATCAAATGCCTAATGATAAAAAACCTAATCATTTCAGTTTACCGTTTGATGTCATTTTAGAACTTAGAGCTAACAACTAGTTACAGTTCTCTACCCGCCATGAGACAAATAAGTGGTCATTCACCAGGCCTGATAATTACCTGATTTAAATTGGTTTTCCGATCCCCCCCCCCCCCCCCCCGATTGAGGGGAAAAAGACCTCCTTTTCTTTTTTAGTGCTCACTGTCACTCCTGTTCACTCAGATTTATTCTACCTGTGTGTTTTTATTATTTTTATTTGAAACATGATTAGATTTGGCAATGATTATGAATTATTCTTTTGAAGTTTATAAGCATATTGATAGCAGTATTTCAGGAAAGTTACATTCTTTCTTAAAGGCAATCCAATCTTTATAATTATTCCATTTGTATGAAAGCAGAACATACAAAAGACAGGCAGAAGTTTGAATAAATGAGGCAAATAATAAGATAGTTGTGAGTGCGTGAAATATGAGATCACTTAAAAGCTATGCGAATCTCAACTCAATTGGCAATTTGGTTACTGGATTAAATCAATAGTTATGTCTTCAAAGAGGTGCCGGTTAACTAAGATATATTTTCTCTTAAATGCTGGTGTGATGATTGAGTAGAATTCAAGTACCGGTAAAATAGATATCACAACCTCAATGGCATGGATTAGGTACTAAAATGAACTTTGCATTTGAAATAAAGGAAAGAAAGAAACTAAGGCAACTATTGTGTTTTAGAATAATCTCAATTGGTCATCATGGCTCTCAGCCAAATTGACCAATCTCAAGTGGACTAAAGCTTCCTGGGAAGGGAGCTGCCATGAATTCTCAGAAATATGAGAGAGAGAGGCCGTAGGCGTAGTAGAGTTCAAACACCTTCAAAACCTGCTGGTAGTCGAGAGCCTTCAAGAATATTGATGAGATGTGGTCTGTTTTTTTAAAAGCTAATTGGCTTGTAAAAATGACAAAACATTTGTATTTTTTCGATATCTCTTCATTGGCCTTTTTGGGGTATATTCCCCCCGGAGTTACATGTACATACAAGATGTAAGATTTTTTTTCTTCGGTGATAACCTTTCGGTCAGCTACTTCACGTTTTAAAAAGGATAAGATAAAAAGGTTAAACAGCGAAGGTCACAATTCTTCAGTGAGTGAGTCTGGAAGTAAAGGCTAGGTAACAGAAGTTTTCTTTCTATTCCTTGTTTGATATTGGTTGCTAGGGAACCTCAAACTTTATCCCTTTCTGAGTAAGAATTTCCTGATTGAAACCCAACAAGGAATTCATATAGAAATGAAAGTTTGATACTGAGAAAACACAATCACATATGATATTAAATTTAATTTGTGAAGGGGGAGGGGAGGTTCCATAACGCCATTTTCAACTTCTAGGACAACAAACAAAGGGGAAAAACAAAAGCCATTTTATGTGAAAATGAATTAATAAATTGAAGTGGTGGTGAGATTTTTTTTGGTTGCAGCATGCTATAAATACCACTGAATGTATTTACTTATCCATATAGATTAAGATACTTACATTTTTATTCTGCCACCATGTGTTTATTTATGTTTTTAAATTTACCTCATGAATTGCTAATAAGACTGTACAGGGTCAGCTAAGCTTGATATCAGGTTTTTGTGTGTAATCAGATGATGAGAATGAGAGAAAGTAAAAGAAAAATGAATTCAGGATATCCAGTAAGAGGAGAGAAGAAAGTTCTTTGTCCAAATTAAGTATCGCCAAATCAAGATACGTCACAAGAATATGTACACTGGAATGAGCTCCTAGGTTTCTGCATGATAAGAAACTGACCAACTTGAACCTGATTCTTCTCTCCATTGCAAATTGATTTCTGAGCAGCAGATAGTAGATGGCACTTTACTTACAAGCTATCAGTGCACTGTGTGATTGTGTAATAATCCAGGTCCAAGTTGTTGATGTGCTATTTATTAATATTCAGTATCGAGTGGACGGGTTTCTTCAGAGTGTCCACCTGAGAAAGGTACTTGGAATGCTGGACTCTTCGTTGTATTGTGTTGAACAGTCTCATATCCCAGTTTTCAAGAAGACCTTTTGTAGAATTCCTCGATAATGAAGTTTTTTTGCCCCTTTATAGGCAATGCACTCTACTCATTCTCTCAATTTAAAATTTGAAGACCGATAACATGTGTTCTTGTTTCAATTTCATCGACAGGGTTCATTATAATTTGTTCATACCAATGAGTGGCGAATAATTCAAACCTTTAACGTTTGACTTATTCCATACCTCTTTGCCTTAGTCATAAACTGTACCTTCATGCTTCTTCACTTATCACTTATGACACAATGAACCGCAGCATTTTTCTCTTTTATAATGACATTTGCATACTTCACTTCACGTTTCTGTATCGTATAACACACGTATAAGTGATTACACTTACAGTATTATACGCACAGCTATTACTTCTTCACCCCCAGTTGCTATTTGCTTACACGTATAAAACAAACAACAACAACAAAATGTGGTAAACCGCTGCATGAATCTAGGTATTTACAGTACATGGGATCTGGGCTTGTAATTAGATGCATTTTGAGGTGGTTTGTTTTCACCTGTTCCGAGTCCTGAAGCACGACTAGATGACGTCAGAGGTTATCTAGTTCTAGGTCACCGGTTTGTCTTGTTAAGCTAGCTTGCATGTATTTCTTAGATATCTCCACTTCTCACCGGAAGTCCTAGATGTATTTACTACCGTGCTCCTACCGCCCGGTAATTATTCCTTTGCATTTAGATGGGTTATTTGGGTAGATTTTATAGTTTTTATATTTTTATTCTATGATGGGAATCGAGCAGGCAGGACTTTGATGAAGCCCACCATCATTGCTGATTATCTTTAAAGATAATGCAAAGTTTTGGGAATTTTTGAAAATTGGATGGATAGTATTTCTTTGGAATTTTGATATATTTGGATGCCCCTGTGGATGTATTATAAGCAATAGAAAGTTAGCCCCTGTAACACGTACTTGTGCTTTCAAGAAAGTGAATAATCAAAATTTACCGGTGCTCCCAGTAAAATTCAAATATTTCAAACAGCGCCTAAGGCCATTCCATGGTAGCTGCGAACATGAAAATCTCAGAATATGCAGTTCTGATATATAATTTCCAAACGGGAATAGCAAATCGGTCGATTGTAATCAAGAAACATTGTTTTAAAGCTAAAGTGATATCACACTTGAGAGGGAGCTATACAACATTAAGAGTTTTTCATTTACAATTTCATCACTGTAGACTCAATTTCAACTGCGACAATGATCATTTGATATTGTAAAATCGCATATATGCTTCCAATATGTTCATTTGAACCAAATTCATGACCCCATACCAAAACTTTGTATTATCTTTAATATATTATTCACAGTGTACATATAGATTTTTGTTCACTGGTATTCTTCAGGATTAAATGTTAAAATTGTCTTTTCTCAGGGGGCTCTATTTTTTTCTCCAATTTCTGTACTTAAGTCATCCTCTGTTCCTATGTATGTTATTTGCTTGTATACAGAGATTTATCTTTATTGATCAGTAAAATAGAAAAGTATTTGGTTATGTATTGAGATGGAGTATATTTTTTTTCTTCACTAAATTTTTCATCGATTATAAAAAAGGAAACTAGGTAGTTAAAATAATTGTAACCTTTGCTGTTTAACCCTTTATTTATTTCTTTTTAAAACATGAAGTAGCTGACCGAAAGGTTATGAATGGATAATGGAGTACCGACTAGTACCGACTAGTACCGACAGAAAGAGAGTTTTCACAGCTGTATACATAGAGTAAAACAAACCATATATTGATTACCAGCTAGAATGGCGTAGCGTTGTTATTACTAGTTTCTCACGGGCAAACAATCCCATGAACATTGATTGACCCATTTACTTTTTTTATTGGGCTCAGCTCTTATACATCCAACCAAAGTTGAAAATCACCATGAATTCTGTCGCTTGCAGAGCAGCCAGTGATGTTGTGTGTCAATTCACACCTGCAGCTCCTACAGTGAGTCAAATTTTGCTCACACAAAGCTACACGAGCGAGTTGAATAGGTATATTGGTCACTTACAGTGAATATATTTTTTATTTTTTATTCTAAGCATGAATGGTTTGAAATTTGTAATGTGGAATTTGTTGAATTCCTCTTATCGGCATACTTAGCAAAAAGTCTTTTTAATTTGACATCTGAAAAATGTATAGGTATATATATATATATATATATATAAATATATTTATAGTATTTAGATTCTTCATTACAATCATTGTCTGTGTGATTGTTAATTGTAATGAAAATCAAATAAATTGCTGTTCATGCATTTCTATAACATGCTTATTACCATAGTTATTAAAATGTAAGTATTGTATGGATAGCCAATGACATTTTATAGCATGTCTAGTTAGAATCACTACTTAATGTCTGTTCTGACACTTGGTTAATCGATTAAAAGTGAGGGTACACTGTAGATTTATTTATATTGCTCTAATCATTTGACATGTTGTAGTGATTTACAATTGGTTTCAAGTTCATCTACCCTTGACTTTTAACATTATAACTAATTGTAATAAATTGTACATGCTTCTGCCTCAGTAGGCCCAACAAGCAAGCACATGCCTTTGAGTGCAGTAAGCATCAGTATACACTCCATGCCGTATGTACGTGCGGTGTGTAGCAGCAGCATCGCATCCTTGCCCTATGCAACCATGACCCATCTGTTGTCCGCTTTCTTCGCTTGTGCCTACTCTGAGCTGAGTGGTCAACCATTTTGAATTTCATTTGTGGAGCGAGGGAGCGAGCGGGAGTGAACGGTCCGATCCTCCCTTGCGGTGCCTCTTGCATGAGATGTTTACCTGGCTATTTGAGTTTTTTTTTTTGTTCTCAATTTTTTGCAAGCCTGTTCTTTGGCACGAAGCCAAAGTCTTCAAGCATGAAGCGCTTGATTATGGACTTGGCCATAAGCCCTTGACCCAGAAAGATAGGGAAAAGAGGGGGGGGGGCCAACAGGAAGGATGACCTAATGAAATTGAACAAGAAATGGCCACCGACGAGTCATTCATCTTTGTGTGTGTGTGTTATGGGTGTGTAATTCTTTTCTTCTTTGTAGGCCTGGAAGAGAGAAAGAGAGGGAGAGAGAGGAGAAAAAAAACACCAAAATATGTGATGACGTCAGTAAATGAGGAGTTATGAATGGGAAGCTTTGTTGGTAGGGTGAGAAGGTCCTGTGGTCGGTATTGGTTAGATCTTCGTGATATGAATCGACATCTCTTGAGTTTGAGTGATTCTCTCCATATATGGGCTAAAGTTCTTGTTTGGTATTTTGTTTAGTGATGGTTTGATTAACAGAAAAGAAATGATCAATGTTGGACATTATCTTGATGACAATGTTCCCACAAGTATACATGTAAATATGGTCTATTTTCTACACTTCCAGAATATTCCTACATTGTAATTATTCCAACCCTGGATCAAACACTATACCTAACCTGCATCCTTTAACCTAACCTAAAACCTAGTTGAAACACTAACACCAACCCTTCATTTGCCTGGAGCGAATTGCTGTTGAAGTTAGTTTGTAAAATCATCTAATGAAAAAGTGTATCAGCACTGATGATTAATTAGGTAAAGAATATAAGGATGTAAATAGCCTGCCTTTTTGTTCCCTCAATACACACAAATGGAAGGCCTTTTAATAATGCAGTGTTTGTGTAATCTTTTCACAAACGCTGCATTTTTCACTCACCACTACAAAAACTTGACCCGTACTAGATTCACCCACCCACGCGTGCAACCACCAAGTCCATTTCATCATCGCTACTTCATTTGAATAATTCCACACTGACCAGTACAAAACTGCCAAGCCATGGCTGTAAAGTGCTCGAGGCCATTGGTGATGCGTAGTGTGGGGTTGATGTTTGCTCGGTCTTTGGCACTCAGATAGCAAGAAGAAGTGAAATATTGGTATTTGGTCTCGTTAGCATTTCATATTATGAACTCCCTAATGAATCATGGTCCGCTGGACTGGAGGCCATCTTAATGGAGTTGGTTTATAATTTTTTATGTGTCACTGTACGTGTTGCTTATTCTCTCCCATTTATGATGGCTGATTGAGTTAGGGATATTTCGAATGCATAGCGATTTACACCATTGTAGATGTGGGAAATCTAAACGTTTTGTTTTCTTTCTTTCTTACAAGATGGTCATTGCCCTCTTCCTTCAATGTATATTTAATGCTCTAACTATGATTCATACAAAGATAAAAGGGAAAGAGATTCGAAGGGTGCTGTATTAATATGAAAAAACCCATAGCTGATAAATTCTCATGAATTATCTACATTCTCTATTTGGATTTAATGGTTCTTAAACTATTCAATTCAATGGCATGCATTTAATGAAAGGGTAGAATAATATATGCAGTAGAAAAGGAAGTGGTATTAGACTGGCAGTGTGTTACATTAAACTCACAGTGCAACAAGCATTTCGAGTGTTGAACTAGCATGAGGTAATTGATGGAGATATATTAAGAAATTTCTATATTAATTATTTAATGCACAAAAGTTTCCTTCAGAAATTTGCTCAAATAAGTCAATATATAGGCATGAAATCTGCGTCAGAAGAGATAATTCTCAAGATTAAGAAACCTAAATGAATCAAGTGAATTCAGCCTATGGACAAATTCTATGTCATATTTTGATATGACACTAAAAGATATATATATATATATATATATATGTATATATGTCAGTCTTAGAAGTTGTGAATATTTCAATGTTAATCATCTATCCTTGTTGCAGAAAGTATTTCGTTGTTACATCAAGTTGAAATGATATTACAAAACAACTCTTTTACTCTAGTTCCTTCTCAGAGGAATAACTTGTAATATCAATTTTGTTTGTAAAATTGTCAAACCTAAATATTAACAATTTTAAATATTATTTTTTCCTCCATTCTAATAGATCAAAACACACTGTACAACGTGCATGTTCTTGGGTTCAACAGTTTCGGTGATGGTCGGCCGTCTGCACAAACAATCAAGACATTAGTAAAACAACCAGGTATGTAACAAATAATTTGTAACAAATAATTTGTTATCCAGTGTAAACCACTAGATCATGCATGAATCACATGAGGTTCAAACCGTTTTTTATCAGATTCTGTTATTTTCTGAATACCTGAGATTCAGAAAGGCTCCGTTTGTCATATTGAATGATAATTGACAAAGGAAATCAGAAATATAATGGTTAATCTGACTAATAGTGAAGATGATAATGAGACTAATTAGGATGTTGGTTGGAATTTCATAGCACTTTAGAGAGAAGATGTATATGATTGAAGTTATGATATTGGTCACCTGTAAGGAAGCATCAGTAATGATAAATTAAAGTAAAAAATATTAGTATGTAATGTGTTGACAGAGAAATTTGCCTGCCCATTGTATACATTTCTGTTGGAGTGTATTTTGTAATTGAGTGAATTGAAATTGCTCCCCCATTTTCATGATTTAGAGAGAAATATTGAATGAGTTTAATTTGTTATCATAGTGCTTTGTACAAGCTTGTCTACAAATTTCATAGCGAACCGTACTGCATTGATGTGTTGCAATTTGCAAGATTGAGAAGGAAAAAAATGAGATGATCATACATTTCCATCTTTGTTTGCATACAGATATAGGCGACCCGATGGACACATTACCTCCTCCGTTCGTCTTCAACGGCACTGGGAAATCAGGCAGCACCATCCTCATTCAGTGGGAGGAACCAATGACAGACAAGAAGATCACTGCTTTTACCATTGAGTATGAGGTGTTTAGAGCGAATGAATCCTTCATTGTGCAAGTGGATGGGTAAGCTGAAATCATTTTCAGATATTCAAAAACAAAATATATTATTATTTTCTTTGAAAAGCTCCTTTGATTGACATGTAACTCTTTGTCGAGAATGACTTGAGATACAATTGACTATAATCATGTAATATCCTTGCACTTTATGTCATGCTTGTTTGTATTATATTTAATTAGATGGTACAAGAGAGAACTATCAACAATAATTTGCTTTACAAAATTTGATATCATTGTATTTTGTTCAAAATTGCATTCTAAATTTCTGCATTGTAGACATTTTCCCCTTTTTTATTGAAACATTGTTTGCGTTATCTACTAAACTCTGTTCTGCTTCTCATTTCCACCTATCTGAATTTGATTGTATCCTCCAGTAAATCAGTCTCACTATTTCTGTGTACTCTCCCAGATGTATGTACCATAACAAGTTTATTTCTCTCCTCCAGTCTTGCTAAACCTTTTGTTTTAATGCAAAATGTCAACCACCAATGCGTGTCTTTCCCCCTGATTGTCTGTCATACAGGTCTAAACATGAGGTAATGCTGACGAACCTGGAGCCTTTTACGAGGTATACCTACCGTATCCAATCTGTTGGCACAGCACCATACCCAGGTCCATTCAGTCCTAAGGCACTCGCCGAGACACTCGAAGACAGTAAGATATAACCCATACACTACTGGATTTTGTCATTCCTTTTAGGCTTTGACCAAGATTCAACTGGCTATCAAAGGCTATGGGTTACCTAGCCCTCATCTAATGTGAACCAACTGATATTGCAGCGCTAGATAAACACCAGCCTCTGTTTTTATGATTGAAATTGCTGATGACTTCTGTGCCCTGTAACATAAAAATGGACTCACTTTCAATTGTAAATATCTATTGTGCCTTAGAAGTTGCTGCATTTCATTTTTTTTTCTTACTTTTTTGTACCCTTCTCTAATATAGAATTTATTTTTAGGTTACTAACAATTTTAAAGATACCATTACTTAGAGGGGAGATACAGTTAATCTCAACTCCTTCTGTTACAGGACCATGGTTGTTTATTACATTGGAATTGTGAAGAACACAAGAAAAAAAGTAACTGAGTAAAATGGGTGATGTTTTCCATAAAGTTATATTAGGGGTCATCGAGAAGGATTTAATGTTATCTTGATGAGCAAACTGTAAAAAGGAACAAGCGCATCATCCAGTCACCTGAAACATAGTTGTGATAATGATCCTCTTGTCTTGCTATTACAGAACCATCAGACCCTCCATCTGCAGTGCAGGCAAGCCCAGTGAACTCTAACACGGTGGAGGTCAGTTGGAAACCTCCAGCTAGACCTAACGGGATCATCACTCGCTATACAGTCATGTATCAGAAGGACTCGTCTCTGCCCGAAGAGAGCTGGGAGTATGAACAGAAAGATGGTAAGTGATTTTTAAAAAATAAAATCAACACCCCTCCCACCTCCACTTTACCTCTCCTCCCCTTCTGCTCCGACCTATGCCACCCCACCCCCCTCTGTCATGTATCAGAGGGACCCCTCACCCCTTCACCCCCTGGAGAGAGTAGTAATAATACAGTCAAACCTGCTTTAGTGACCACCTGTCTACAACAAGCACATTCTTTGTCTCCCTTGAAAATGGTTTCTCATTGAAACATGTACTAAAGGAACCTGTCTACAAAGACAACTTTTTGTGTTTCCCTTGGGCGGTCGCTGTAGACAGGTTTGACTGTACATGAATCATTCCTTGGTGTGTATGCCTGAGCATCTATTATTCTACTGAACTTCTTGATAAAGATGATCTTTTTAAAGGTTTGGTTCATGTGTAGTTCAAAGCAGGTAAGGACTTGCCCAATTCTTAACCCTGGCATGTATATGATTTACTTTTGAATGTGAATGGGGCTCAGATTGTACACTTTGGTAGGAGAACCTTTGTAAAGTCTACATGTAGGTCAAGGTCAAAACCTGTCATCTCTGGTATATAATATAAATATGTCTGTGGTACTAAACCAAGACATGTCTTTATGAATAGTGTACAGACCATCTTTGTGAGTGCCTGCTGAATGAAAAGTGCTGAGATGACTGTTTATATGGTACATGCATTAGGTCAGTATGATTTATTACTACGGAGCTGTATCGTGGGGTCAGGCAGAATATTAGGTGGGAGGATCATAAGAAAATAAAGGTAATTCCATTGAAATGAAATACAACTAAAAAGGGCACCCAGTAAACAAGCTAGTTAGCTCAGTGAAAAGGTATCTTGGCAACGCTTGCTAGAGCATAGTTGACATGTTTTGTTTAGCTGTGTTTGTCAAAAAGGAGGTGAAAATAATTTCAGATTTCATGCAGTTCTTATCAAAGCTGTAGATGATAAGTGAAAGTCATTCACATTTTATTTGATAATAAGCAAGTAACAGGATGGTGAATAATATCCTTACCCTATGCAGCTGAATGATAGAAAATGGTCGCCCAAGGAACATATTATATGAAATATCAGTGCAAGGCTATGATGTAAGCTTTACAAAATTGACATCGACTTTTAAATATGTGAATAAAATTAGAAATTGTGACATCGGAAATTTGTGTGATTTTTCTATCAGAGCATGGTAAATAGTTCAGAAAAAATTATGACTGGTGACCAGTATTCTATTTTGTTATTTAAAAAAAAATATAATTATATAGTAGCTGTGTGGCTTTACATCCATCCCTCCTAATTAAAATTGACAAACATATACCTCTACCTTTGAAAAATTATGACTCCTGAGTCCTGACCAATACTCTATTTTTTATTTTAAAAAATTATTATATAGTAGCTGTGTGGCTTTGCATCCCTCCTTATTAAAATTGACAAACATATACCCCTACCTATGAAAAATTATGACTCGTGACCAGTATTCTATTTTGTTATTTAACAAAATTATTATATAGTAGCTGTGTGGCTTAAGATCTCTCCTTAGATTGACAAACATATACCCCTACCTTTGAAATGCCTTGACTCTGACTCCTGAAGGCGATTGTCCGTTGGTATGGTTGGAAGTGTAATTCATCTCTTATTGAAGACCTGCCAGACCTTCATAGAATGAGATGACAGGAGAAGAAAGAATCTGCCGGGTTGGGTTGGACTTTGATTAATGACTCTGAGGGGAGCCTGCCTGCCTCACCATAGGGTCTGCCTGTCATCACCTGTAGTTTACATTGCAAACCAAAAGGTTGATTCACTGGGGGTTAGTTAGCAACAGTAAGACATGGGTAGGTTTAGGCACACACATGAAGGAGGGGGTGGGTGAGGGTTGGGATTGGGGGGGGGGGGGGCGCAACAAAGGTGGGCATATTAGCCTACACTGCAAGAGGGATGGGGTGGAGAGAGAGAGAGAGAGAGAGAGAGAGAGAGAGAGGGGGGGGGGGGAGAGTGGGGGCTTTGTTTCAATAAATGATGTGTGAAGGAAATATCAGATTAGTGTTTGTATGGAATTTATATTTAAGACTACCACTGTTACCCACCTAAGGTCGAGGTCTTTGCTCCTACTTGGGGATGCCAGATTTATAGGGAATTTACAAGTGAAGGTTACAATTGTTTACAAGTCATATATACATTCATGTGTGAGATGGTAAGAAAGTACATAGGAACTTGTGAAGAAGGAACGTTAGGACCTGCAGTTTTACATCATATCCAAGGAAATTGTTAGTGTATTCCACTTAGAGATAACCTCGAGTTTTGGTAATGATAGAAAATCAATTCTCACAGAATCCAACAAAACTTACACCCACTGTTTAAGATTACTGATAAATAACATATGCCAAACCATTTTGGGAGAAAATGTATGGGGCTGAGTAATGAGCATAGAAAGATGAGAAATTCAAGGGAAGTAGGCCTGACACCATGTGCTTAACCCAGGTCACTATGTGCAAATGAGAGTTGTGGTTTTTATTAAAAATGATACCCCCCCCCCCCCCCCCCCCCCCCCCCCGCAAGTTTTTGTGAGTTTGTTTTGATTTTACTGGTGCAAACAATCAATCTGCAGGATAAACAATCCAGAGTGAATTATAGTCATGTTCTCTAGACAAACAATTCCCATGACAGAGTTCAAAAGTCTACAATATTAGCTTTAATTCAAGAGTATTACTAGAAATGAATTATATTTTTTTAAATATCACATGTTCGCGTAGAAGATGCTTTTAGAATTCTGAAAGAAAATGAAGAAAATTGAAGTATCAGTAGAGACTATAGAATTTTTAGTTTAAGATGAAACGAGAGTGCATGTACTTGTGTTTTCTCAGTTAACAATCTTTTATATACAATCTCATATATTTTCAGAAATCTTATGCACCATATCCTTTTTATGACTTTTTATTCCTGCTAATCAAACAGTGTTAAAATGTAGATAGAAGTCACAATTTGTATTTGCTTTTGGAGCATAAATAGAAAACCATGACTTCATTCCATCATTTCCATGTGATGTGTGGGTAGACTAGGTAGACTTGTCTGCTGTGTTATGCCTACGAGGGACAGGTCGTAGCCCCAGAATATATGCCAATACATGTAGAATAACTCTCTCTCTACTGGTAGTGTGTTTCACCACGTCCTCCTCCTCATTGCCTTCCACACTGGATGAGGAGCTTTGCTCGCTACCTCTAGCCTGCCTGTACCCATGAACCAGATCCAAAGACTAACAAGGTCAAGAACTTGACCTGTATGCGGGCTAGGGTTTAGATGCTAGGGATGGAGCGAGCTCAGGAGGGGGTCCTGGGGAGGAACAGTGGTGTCCCCACTGGGTCCGTAACCTGACCTAATTGGGCAATGTGATGAGGCACTGTTCTCATTGTAACCAGCAAACAGGAAGGGGATGGTTAGGCACCAGGAGAAAGGAGGCAATGGAACGGAAGTGGTCCTTTCTCTATCAGTCACACAACAATTGGGTGTTTTACAGTGAAATGGAGAACCGTTTCATTTCTAATTGATCAGCCCTGCTTGAATTGCTCTACCATATGCCCTTTAAGTTGTCGCTAGGCTCTAGTTATTGTTTAAATACAAACAAAACATGATATAGATATGTTTGCTTGACTGTCATCAATCTCAGTTTATGTTTTTAATGAATCCTAACAGTTTCCAGAAACTGAAACAATACACTTACAAATGGGCCATCACTTTTGATCGAGCATGTCATATCTGAGTGGTACCTTTTAAAGGACGTTAGTATTCCCATCCGCTTGTTTTATGTTTTGATAGCGGTAGTGACAACACTACTCGGATTCCCCTCTGTTACTTATTAGATATTGTAGCATAGCTTCAAACCTGATTAAATTTTCACCTGCATCACAGGGTCAAATAACACTGTGAGCTGAGTGAGAGTTTATGTTGGTCATCTAAACTAATTATAGTTTTGATCTTAGAGAGGAAATACACAACTCAACCTCATAGATAGATGGGCAGGTGTTGTAAATGACATGTACATTAAAATTGTAATGGTACTTGATTCTCTTTGCACAAGTCAGTGGTATTTTAGCCTATTTTAACAGGGGGGGGGGGGGTGCATTGTGGTATTTATAGAAATAACTGAAGCATTCGGCATCAAGAATTCATGAGGTGTTTGATTGAGTGTGTATGTGTTTTTTGTGAGATGGAATCCTTGGTGTCCCGTGTGTAAATTAAGAGTACAGGTAGGTGACCTAATTGTCTTGCAGTTAGTTCTCCAGCAATCTTGTGTAAGTGTAGCCTTTGAAGTCTCCTGGGGAGTGACATTGGGAAGTGGAGGTTAGCACAGAAATGAGCATGTTGGGTGTCCTGACATAGTCCTCGGAAACAGACCCTGATACACGTAAGATTCTAATGTTGTCTTTAACTTGCCAAACATCATTTGTTGTAGTAGAGCAAAGTATGCATCACGTCAGTTATCTATAGATATCTTCTAGAGAGTGGACAAACTGTCCTTTAGCAAGGCTTTGCCATTTGATAGTTGGTGGAAATTTGAATATTTGTTGTTGTTGGTCCCAACAAGTGCATTTTAAAGATATAAAGAATCAGATGGAGTGTCTTAGATACAAGACTAGACATAGCTAATGTAATAAGTATTCAGGAGTAGGTTTTTAAAAAAAATGTTAGGTCTTTGGTGAAAGGTCTTTGAAAGAAGGTCAGTTGTAGGATTAACTATGGAGAAAAGGTCAATGGCAAACTCCAAGCAGTCTTCTTACATCACAATTTATTTTAAGTATTTTTTTTTGTATCTAGAGTAAAGATGTGCTTTCATTTCCATTTTCCAGGCAATTAGGCCTATACTTCAGTCACATCGCTAAACCAACTCCAGATGAACTCAAGACTGACTCCAAACTTTAATACTCAACCTGACAAAATGTTGGCTATTCATCTTAGTGTATATTTAGATCAGTATTTTGTGGGGTCTGATGTCGGTCTGATGTTGGTCTCATTGGTATGACTTGGGTATTAGACACGGGTTGCAAGGGTGAACCAACGTTTGCACCAGCAACATTAGCTTCTGGGCTTTAATTTGTTAATGAAGGGTTCAGGTCAGGATTGCAATGGTTTTTACTAGGTTATGGTTCAGGATTATTTAGGTCAGGGTTGAAGTTGATTCTGTTAGTGTAGGAAATTGCTGAAGGAGTTAATGTTATTATGATGTGTGTTTTAGGCCTTGGCAGGATTTATGATCAAGTGATAATTTGTATATTTATGACTCTGTAAAGTGGTTGTGACATTTAAGTTTAACGTTGTCTCAGACTCTGAAAAAAATCCTGGCTTAGCTCATGCTGCCTTGATAATTATAAACCTTTAGGTCAGTCAGGAACCCCATGACTTTTACAAGCAGATCGCCTGTCTGATTATCAAGATATTTATGATTGGAAACTGAAATTTTGTAAACACTACAGTCTACTGGGGAAAATGAGTACCGTAATTAACGTTGTATAAATTGGAGGAATTATTTTTATCAACTACATATTGAAATCTATCAGAAAGATTACTTTCAAACCAAGATGACAGACAAATTTGAGTGTTGTTGTAGTTTCCGAGTGGTGAGTCAACACACTGATTACTGAGCTGGGAGACATTGCCAGGCATAGCGCCAGGTGGAGGGGCATAAATCAAAACTTTGGTGTACCGTGTATAAACCGCACCCCCGACTTTGAATTTTTTTCGGCGGCAAAAAGGTGCGGTTAATCACCGGTAATTACGGTATGGTAAAACCGGTCACTCAAAGATTTTTACTTTTTTGAGGCACTTCATAATCATTTTGAAGCGCATTTTTTTTAGGGCTCCAATATTACACCATATCACATACACTGATAACACGAGGGTCATGCATCTCAGATTTAGCATTGTTAAACGATGCCTTTAAAATATGAATATGGACTTAGAATTCAATCATACATGAGTAATTAGTTGTCTGACTTTATTACTTTTCTTCACCCTTCCTCGCTCATCTTGTAAATGGGATCTACTGCAAAAAGTTAAACAACATTATTGTAAGGGAAGGAAATAATTTTGGTTAACAGCATGCCTAAGAGAAAAAATCGTTTTGACCTGTTTGTGAGGACCACTCTCACCCTGATCCCCTGCACTCCTGTGAGAGAAGCGCTGTTCCTGCCCTCTGACTTTGGTCCTGTTACGGCACAATATGACGCGTGATCGTCATAAGATCTGAGATAGAATTCTGCTTCCCTGCGGCCTCTAGTGGATTAAGTTTCAATCTTAGCATACTGAAGTATGGAATGGATCACTAAGTGAATCATGCGGACTGACACTGGTCAATTTGGCCTTGTGCCACTTTAGACAAAGGTCAAGAGCCAAGATTGTTCCTCTCATTGGCTCCATCCTCTTCTTTCTTCTCATTTTGTTCATTGTTTCTCTATTTGGAGAGATCATCATGTGATCATCTTCCTCTCGGACAAGTAGAATAGGCTATATGATTTGCTTGCCTGGTAGCTTATTCTTACCCCCAGCTAAACATGGGACACTTAGTGGCACTCTGCTTTAAAGGGATCGTTTAACAATGTTAAATCTGAGATGCATGGCCCTACGTGTTATCAGTGTCTGTGATATGGTGTTATATTGAAGCCCTAAAAAAATTGCGCTTCAAAATGATCATGAAGTGCCTCAAAAAAGTAAACACCTTTGAGTGACCGGTTTTACCATACTCGTTTTCCCCATACTTGTTTTACCCATACTCGTTTTCCCCAATGGACTGTAGTGTTATGAAAACTGTTTGGCAAACGAAAAATTTGATTTCGATTTTCAATCATAAATATCTTGATAATCAGGCAGGCGATCGGCTTGTAAAATTCATGGAGTTTCTGACTGACCTAAAGGTTTATAATTATCATTGAAGCATGAGCTAAATCAAGGATTTTTTTAAAGGATCTCTTTAAACAGTAGCTCTACCCATTCAAAAGTTGATTGTCATACATAATTGTGTGAATTGTAGCTTTCTTTCCACGGGATACAAAAACCATAACTTGGTTTACAAAACTGCACAGGCCTACCCGAAGAAGCATATGTGCCTTGAGATGATTTATGAAGTGGTAATGTGAAGTGCTACTTTGCAGAAGTGAAGGACACGTGTTCGAGGAGAAGGGCCATAAGACCTTTTCTCCTACCAGCCTTCGCAAAGTTTGATGAGTAGGAAATGAACTTTATTTTTTACCGTTTCATTTTCTTCTTTCTTAACTTGAAACAGAAATGTTATACTTTCAAGCAAAATGTGAAGAGCGGGATTCAGCAGAGGTATTCCATTATCTTGGGTATTAAAGCATTTTCTTGTGTGTGTTTGAGTGGAATTTCTCTTCAAGAGGTGAATCCTTATCTTGTTTTCCCTTTACGGAGAATATCCTGATCGAATGTTGTTAGGATTTGGTAATCATGCCTTGATTTGCATGTAAATCAGGGTAAATCTGTCCTATGTTCCTTGACCATTTCTGTTTTGTTTTTGTAGAAATAGACTTGATAAATTCTCACTCTTGTTGATGGAGTTTGTATAAAATCCGATTGAATTCTGGTGTAAGAAAATCTCGGCGTGGGCACAACTTGCAGACAGTGTGCAAGTGCAATGTGCATGTATATAAACTGTTGTCTGTATCTAAGAATGCAGAGCTAGCTAGCTAGCTAGCACACCAGACATTCCCCAGCTTCATACTGGGTCTATAACACTACGGACAGGTGGTGGGAAACTCTCCTTGCCTCTCTCAGGCTCTCCCCTGTCCCAGGAGGTCACATACCATGCAACCTAGGGGTCATGACCTCGTATGACCTCTACACAACAACTATTCAGTGTCAAGTTTTTTTTTCTTGCCCACTTGACTTCTCAGTAGCTTGCTCTCTCATCTTCCAATCCTCAGCCTATCAACATTCCTATCTGGAATTATTGTTTCCCTCTTCCTTTATGATATTCCGTGGGCTGGTTCATTTTGATAATTGTTACGCATTCATTATGTGTCGTACTTAAGAGAATTTCATCAGCAACAACAACAACAAATCGCGCCAAAACAAATTGGTGTGAAGTGTACTTTTTATAGTATCATCTTCCACAAAAAGTCATGCTAGAAGAAATTCATGTGCTGGGAAAAAAGCACTTTTCGTTATATCTTGCAATTGATAAGAGTTGGTTAAAGGTAAAGACCAGTTATGGTCATGCGATTGCATTGTGAAAGAAACGTTGTGGAATCGATCAGAAAAGGTTGATCATCTAGCATCTAGCATCTGCAAGGTTCTGGAATCATCAAAATAATAAGAAATTTGGCCCATTCTTCGTAAAGTTACAAGCACTATACACAGAAAGATGTATATGGGACTACCCTATATCTCTCACAGACCATGAGAGAAACAAATTTACCAAATATATGAATTAGTAGGCGGTTTCCCAGCAATTTTTTTATCATCATGTATTAGTCAAAACATATTCTTTCACATGATTGGTAATGAGAGCTTCCATTTCATTTTTTGAAATTGGGGCGTTTCCAATACTGGTCTTTACCTTTAACTTGGTTTTATCACAGAGTAATCATTTTTTATGCTTGTGTTACAATACTTGTAAGTTTGATAACATCTTTTCCAACATGTATTTTCATGTGAATGTGAATGAATGTGAAATCGTTATAGATTGAATGCGTAGTAAACAAAATGAATAAGTTATAAGAGAGCTGTAGTGTAATAGTATAATGATATTTGATGTTCCTGAAGTAGATATGGAGGACAGGGGGGGGGGGGGTAGTGTTCTTCTCTAATTCATCAGGTTTGATCATACTTTTCCACAACTATAGTGCTACTACTTGGATGATATTGTGGTGTTAGTGCTTCAAAGAGACATGATTTAGTTGGCTTCATGTAGTGTATTCTGTCCCTGCATAGATGATATCTTCTATTTCTTCAACTTGTTGAGGTTATGATATTTTCTCCTTGATAACTCAACTTTTTCTTGATGGAGTTGGACTCTACTTGCTGATATATACACAATTGGAGATGTCGCTCTACAGTGGTTCATTCACTTTACTCTTAACCCAAGGCTTGAGGGTTCAAATCCTTAGGCAAGATAGTAATCCCCATCTGCCTCTCTCTACCCAGGTGTACATGGGTACCTGGCTATTACTCGGGTATCACTACAGGGTGCTCCAAAATATAGCATTGATGCTTGATGAGGTTTCTATGGGTAATGAAATGATTCTAGTACAGTCAAACCTGCTTTAGTGACCACCTGTCTACAAGGACCACATTTTTTGTTTCCCTTGAAAATGGTTTCTCAATGAAACATGTACTAAAGGAACCTGTCTACAAAGACCACCTGTCTACAAAGACCACTTTTTGTGTTTCCCTTAGGCGGTCGTTGTAGACAGGTTGATTGAATTATTGTATTGAAAGAAAAACATGCAGGGCCTTTTGCCAAGGAGAGCTCATCATCATAAAACTCTTTTTTTTTCTTTTTTCTTTCTGTGTTTAGGTTCTATGCATCAGTCTACCATTGAGAGTCTGACTAGTGATACCAAGTATTACTTCAAGGTGAGAGCGGGTACCCAGGCTGGTGATGGACCACCTACAGATGCTGTAGCTGCTCAAACTCTTCCGGTCAACATCAATAAACGTAAGTTAGGCTTCGGTTCTAAGAAGCTAGAAAGTTTCTATGGTATCTTTCTTTCTCATTATGTCAATCTGGGATAATTATTTTCTAATTTGGATTCCTTAGATTTCTAGAGGATTATAATTTGACAGAAATCAGCAAAGATTTATTTCTTATTTAAACATAATTTTGGCCTAATTACTAGCTTTGAACAATATTTTTAAAAGACCTCAGTTATGTCATCACATATCTTGGCAAATTGTGAATGTTAGGAGGTTTCTATGGTTTCTATCATTCTCATTATGCCAATCTGGGATAATTATTTTTTAATTTGGATTCCTTAGATTTCTAGAGGATTATTTAGACAGAAATTACTAAAGTTTTATTTCGTATTCTAAAATCATTTTGGCCAAATTACTAGCTCTGAACGATGGTTTTAAAAGATCTCAGTTATGTCATCACATATCTTGGCAAAATGTGAATGTTTCCTGTACAGTTCTTAATTACTCACTTGTTCTAGTATACAGTTTACTAATTTATATATATGCATATGGTTTATAGTATCTTTAACGCGCTTTGGGATGGTATTACGTATTAAGTGCTTTATAGATTCTTATTATTATTATAGGCAATTCAGTGTAATTTGGAAAGCAACACAAGACTATTCATTGCTATGTTTATAGAAGACTTATGATTAAAGTTCCAAAGCCAATTAAACAGGGTGGTCACAGTCATTCAGTTTTCCTATCCTGTCTCCTAGCATTCCAATGATTGTAATATTGGATTTTGTAGAATCTTTTATAACTCTGAACAACATATTTTCATTCATTGACTGAATAATAATGATAATGGTGATGGTGATATGATGGTGATGATGATACTCATAATGCTCATAATGCTCATAATGTTGATTGTTACTTTGTTGTTATACAGCTCCTCCATCAGGCACCCTAAAGCAAGGCATTCTGATAGGAGTCTGTTTATCTATGGTGTGTATTTGTATCTGCACTGCTCTCATCACATACAGATTCAGGTTAGTATCACGATATCAGTGCAAGAAAGGGACAAAAATACATGGGGCTCGGGCAATTTCACCCTCGAAATGCCCAAAAGAGCCCCCGAAAGTCATAAAAGAGCCCTCCAAAATGTGCATAGAGTTCAATGCAAAACAATTTAAATAATGTTATTTTCATAAAGTAGCCCCCGAAAAGCTTGTAAAGTACCCCCCCCCCCCCCCCCCCCCCCAATTTTTAAAATATTTTTTCCCCTGGTGCAAGGTCTACTCCATCCCACTGAAACATGTGTAGTCAAATTGACATGCATTTCAGTTGAATGTTGGCAAGTATGCAGTGTCTCATTTAATCATGTTTAACTGGTGCTTTTTGGGGTGTCATGTCTCAAAAAAGCCTTATGGCAGGGGTTCTGTAACTTTTTCCTTGACAGTCCTTTTAGGATCTTAAGAAAAAAGCAGAGCCTCCCTTATTATCCCGATTGACATGCCTTGCGGTCCAAATGCGGACCGCGATCCAGACTTTGAAAAGGATTGAATCCTCTTATATATATATTTGGACAGTACATAAGTTGTCTGATAGGATAGGTGGTTGTTGCTTGAACATTTGGTACTTTATGTTCAGTGTTTCTTGATTAATTTTGTCAAAAGTTGGAAAGAATGGAGGTCGTCTGATCAATATGAGAGCAACATTATTCATGTGTAATGCAGACATTAATAAGAAAAAGATAATGCATAGATGTTCATTCATAATACAAAAATATAAATTCACATTTATATCTTTTTGCATGTTATTTTGAGCTATTTTCATGAAGACATTGTTTGACCTACTGTAACTTAAACTAATTTCAATTTTGATTTGACTTGTTATTTAACAGGCATGTGTGCTGGAGGAGAAGAGCTCGCCCTGATCAGTGTAGCTGTAGAACAGCAGCAAACGGCGGTCCCTGCGTCCACTACCATTCTAATGGTAACTCACAGCGTGTCTACATGTCTGTACCCAACGCCGATGAGATGGGCGATACCAGTCTACCTGTTCTCACACAGTATGAGAACACTAAGGAGGTAGGTGATTGCATCCTAGGCTACGTGGTGGGAGTCTTGATTCAGAATGATGGTGTTGGGAGATGGTTGGGAGGGGGTTGGGGGAGGGGGTTGGGGGTTTACAGATTATGATGGTATTTTGAACATCCAAGAGGTAGTTGGTTGCATTCCCAACATAATATAGAAATGTACTTTCTTATAGAATACAAGATGCCTTTTCCAAGGATGTAAACTGGGAGCTGGTAATGAAAGATGTCTTTTTGTGTCATTTGTTGCAGGGCACACCACCTCATCCTCAGAATGGGTATGGTCCAAATTGGAACCACACCCATTGCAATGGCCACGCCCCTATCATGAATGGGCATGGTCCTCCCGGAGGCAATGGGTATGGGCCTCTCATGGGCAATGGACAACATGGACCACCTAGGGCAAACGGCCACGGACCGCCCTTGGGAAACGGACACGGTCCTCCCTTGGGGAACGGCCACGGGCCACCGAGGGCAAATGGTCATGGGCCGCCCAGAATGAATGGCCAGCCAGGAGGACTGGTGGGCTGGCAGAAGAGAGAGGGCTACTGGCCCCACCTGCCCCCGGAGAGATTACAGGGGTGTGTAGAAGAAGCAGCGTCCCATAGTGGGAGCTCAGCGCATGGATCGGGTCTCCTCCATCACTCTCAGGAATATAATAGTCAGGAGATGCCACAATTGGTGAGTTTCCCAAGCCTGAACATTGGACAGTGTATATTTCAGTTAATGTGAGTAATGTATGAGAAATCCACAGTACAGTATGCTACAAAAAACATACACTTGCCAGCCAGTGGTCAAAATGCTTTTCCTTTTTTTAAACTAGTTTTGATTGCAGATAACTTTAATGATATTTGGCAGTGTACCTTTTAATTTTTCCCAGTAGCAAATTCAAGATGACTAGAAACAGCTGTTCATGGAGAAGTTTGTTCCCATTTTAATCAATTGATGAAAGAGAGTCGTTTGTCTGCTACAGCTTAAGACTTATTTAACATATTTGTGGCTTACACCCAGTAAATAAGATCGATTGATCGATCTGTATTGAAAAACAAGTCAGAAAAAATCTTGGAACCAGCGGGACTTGAACCTGCACATCTACTGCTTGCCGGGCAGCGACTCTACCACCAGGCTATTTACTGGGTGTAAGCCACAAATATGTTAAATAATTGAAATTTCTCCCAGGAAGCATTACATTTATAAAGCTTAAGACTTCTTTCTCTACTCCAAATGATAGCAGAATATAGACAGGAATTTGGGTCACCATTTAAATTAATTTATTATTTTGTTTGTGTATTTACAGGGTACTGAGCATCAAGAAATTGTAATCCCGTCAAATTCATCTACCTCGCAGCTTGAACTCTCGGGAACAAAGTCTGTAACCTCTTTACAATCAACTGCTTCATGGCAAGCTAACAGTGAGAAGAACAGCAGTCAAGATAGTATCACTCATCTACCTCCCACCGTCTCTAAAGTGTCTGCCAGTATTATACCCCCTACCCAGGGACATTGTCATATCTCAGGAGTTCATAGCCCTGGGACGGGGGTACCTCCTGACGGTGGTGGGATAGCCACGCCCTGTCAGACACCTACCAGCCACAGATTACCTCCAGCACGTCGCGTGGATCCTCAACGGGTATTAGCACAGGGTCACCACGTAGCGCCTGTCAGCTGTGGCAGGGGATCTCCTCCCAGCGGGGCTCAGGACCCGCACGGTGTCGATCCTTGGGAGAGATGGACCCCGCCCCCGTCAGAGGCGTCGTCGTCGTCGTCATGTCCAGAGGAGGCTGAAAAACACGCCAGCGAAGCGAGACCAATCGAACCAAACAGGACAATCACAACCTGTACGGTTTGAGTGATCTTGGGTCATGTAATCCTCCAAACTATTTACCTCCACGTGTGATGAAGCCCGGCTCGAGTCATCTCTACTGTCTATGCCCGATTCCTAAAGGAAACCAACTCAGCATTGTTTGTGATCATCTATCTCTCACCTCCTCCTCATCTTTGAAACGTCTTCTTCTTCTCCGTGCTGTCGCTCGCACTGCGATCATTCCTCGTTCCCCACCAGCAGACAGAGGGAGCTCACATGAAGACGGGTATAAAACATTTCAGGAGTCCCTGTGTCTGTGCTTCAACCTCTAGGGGCGGGCTTCATCACCCATCGCTCAGTTCCAATGTACTCTTGAATCAATGCTCTAGAAGCTCACTGTCTCAATGATCCCTCAATGATCAGGGCTCTATCTACTGTGAGCAAACTGGACAATCTCTACAGCTTTCTCTCCATCTGTCCAACTGAGTCTATTAAACAAAGAGACAACGGTCGGTCGGTCGGTGTGGAGTGAGTTTATATTCTTCAAGACGCCCTCCAACGTAGAAGATTAAGAGACTTTTTTTGTTATGTTTGCCTATCTCAGGGATATTACCTTATGTGTCTAAGAACCTCTCTTGAAATGAAGAGAGATGAAATGATGCTTGAGCCTTTTAGTCCCCTCATTTTTAGAGGTGGAGGGGTGGAGGCTGGTCTGTAATATATTGATGAAAATGGACAAAAGAGGACTATATATGACAAAGTAATGGTGATAATGTATTTTCTCTATTAAAATGGGATAAAATTCTTTTGCTCCAAGCTATTCTTTCTTGGATTGCTCCAGCATTCGCTCTTGATTTTTTTTTTATTATTACTTTTTATTCTCCTTTATTGAGCAATGCTGTGTTCAACCAAGATTGAGTTGTAGCGTGATATGAACAAACGTTACATGTCATCTGCAAAAGCTAGGCGTGGTGTAACGAGCCATGCGTGGATGACTGCTTATATAATATATACATATATATATACATATATTGTGATACCAAAGCTTGCATGTTTGGTGTGACTGTTCATTCATTAGAGAAGAGTAGTGCAAGAAATGGATTGATGCTGCATTAATGCTGCAGAAAGAAAGATTAAAAGGGGGTTAATCTAAGGTAGGAAGGGGTAGAAATACCAGGAATGCTGCTATGTATTGTCTCTGTGCTCTCTTTGTTTGCGTTTAATAGATTTATACTGTTTAGAACCGTATCCATACGTCACATGCTGATAAAGCTACAGCTATTTGTAGTTTGATACTAAATTACAAGTTTTATTTTGTGTTAAGAAATTTAAATGATCTTGCTTCACTTGGCTACTATTAAGATTAGGATGTTCACACCCTGGGTGCTGTGATCTAGCAGCATTTGTGGTCCTCTTCTCATAACAATTTCATATGGGCAAACTTGCGTTTATTTAATACCCAAGCACACATTTGGCAGCATGGCATAGAAATAGCCACATGCGTTAACAAGAAATTGTTGTTGGGGGAAAAAAGGGTGAGTTGGAGATGTGAAATCAAACTAATTTATTTTAAATGACTTCATAACCTTATCACTATATAACAGTGACCTTCTATAATAATCATTAGGTATTTCATAAAGGTCAATTTGGTATTCAGTTTTGTTCCACCTGTAGAATTAAAAAGATTCAAGATAACGGCAAGATACAAAATGACCTTTGAATATCAAGATAATTGCTTTGTCTTTTGGTTAGATTTTAAGCTGTTATGATTTATACGCAAACGCACCATTAAATGGATCGTTACTGTGTCTTTATGCTTCAGGGGATAGATTCATCTGCCAATTTCTAGGGTATTCTTTATATCCAATTATAATGAAGACATACAAACTGTATTCTTATCCTTGAAGATATCAAAAAAAAATTAACTGAGTGCCAAACCGTAGATGATTTCTGGCTTAGATGTGCTAGCCAGTTCATACAACCTCATGTATTAAAATGACCAGAGGACTACAAATTCAGAGGATATCAAATGCAACTCTTGAAAACCATCCAGCTGCTCTTATAAAAGTCCTCAAACGCAATGACAAGCCATGTCAGCTCAGGACATAGATAGCACATTTCACTGATTCTATACACTATGCATTTATTCATATAAAAGTTGTATTTATTATCTCTCGACGTTGAAGAGGAGAGAAACGTTGTCCAGATTTGTATGTTAGCCTCATGTCAGGTCAAAATAACTACTTTCTGCTATTGATTGGTGCAATATGCAGAGTTACTATATTCGGGAAATACTTATCTGGTATTTAATAAACCCTCACACCTCATTTTACCTGTCGACCTCAGTCGCTACTACCAAACTCATATATATATATATATATATCTCATTCAGGATTAAGTGTATTCATGTCAAAGGGTAAGAGCTGGACAGTAGATCATGTTATACAGCTGCCAGGCCAGGGATGAAGATCCCACGATTGGAGAAATGCTGGTGATTCAACAAAATAACATTTAACATAATTTGCAGGGACATTACCATTTGTATTTCATGTGGTATGAACTCCAGTCTATGGAATTGGATTTCAAGTCAGGATAGTTTGAAAACATCTACATTTATTAACTGATATCTTTTGATATCAATTGTCCATTTTGATAAAATCAACATTTAAAAAAATATATATTATATATATATATATACATAAAAGCATGCTATTTTATGATATTATTATGATATAATAATTAAACAAAATCAAATTTGTAAAGTAATGCCTGTCATCTTTCTTGCTAGCTTTTGTAATTGATGAGGTAATTATTTTCCTACATAAGTGAAGACATTTGCGGTCTTAAACAAGACTCAGCTATCCCTTATCTTATAATTTCCATATACTCAAAGTAAAGATATTTTAAGAAAAATCTCTAGTGAAATTCTTTTTTATTGAAAGACAATCTTTCCATGATTTTATTTAATAATGGCCTAGCCCCCACTACTTGTGTTAAAATGAATTGTTCAAAGAGAAGAACAAGTAAATAGAGATAAAACATTAATAAATGTTCTATTTTATTATAGATTCAGGAAGGATCATTATACTGTGATTTTTTTTTTTTTATTCTGGGACTTTGCCCCTAAATTTTGAGTTATTGAATGATATAACAAATTTAGTGGTATATTTTGTTTTATTGCCAAATGGTGAGGTATGATTTCCTGTGAAATGTTCTTTAAATACTAATTAAGGTCTTTTAACCATATTTTGATAGAAAATGAAATCTGAAAGGGGAAGACCTAATTAGTCATATGCAGCTTTATATGTCTTGTGTCTTGTTGGTTTGTTTAACCAAGGATGAGAGAAAATTATATTTTGATGTAAATTATGCCGGTTGTAGCTGCACTTGATTAAATGCTGCCAATTACTATATAATAAAAGTAAAATATAATAATTTTTTCCTGAGAGTTGAAATGCTGCATTGGATGTCTCCATAGACATAAACTCCATACACGGTATGAAGTGAATGGTATAAAAACAAGAAACTGACTGAAATAACAGAGATTATCAAAGACTGTTGTGGATGGGTTTGTGCCTATGGAAGGGTTAAAGTTATGATGAAAACAGGAAAAGATTTTGTAAGTTGTACTTAATACTATCGCTTTTTTGAAAATTTAAACAAGGACCTAACATTCACTAAAAGTTTCAAGTTATGGAGCAGTGTTTCAAAATGATTGCCATGAAATTGTTCAGCTAAGGTGCATAACATTCTTTTACCTCTTGTATGAAGTAGACCACTGAGCACCGATGTATGGCTCTATATGCCGATCTGTATTTTGTGTGGCTAATACCCGGAACTCATAAAAGGTTCTTAACTGGGTATTTCATTTTGGTGATGTAATGTTCTCTGTAGCAAGTTGTACTATCATGATGTTGATTGGTTGAAGTGCTGTTAATGTTAGGTTCATTTTCCCTGAGAGGATGAATTAACTTGGACATTATTTAAAAGAGAGTATCATGTTTAACTCAATATTTCCTCTATGCTGCTATGTATACAAAGCTGCACAAACATAAATTTGCAAAAAAATAAAACTAGAAAGCTGCTTAGATATAGATATATGAATTGATTTATTTTGAAATGTATTAAATGTTAAGTCGGGCATTGAAATGTACTTTCAAAACCGGAATGTGAATGTAATACTTGGTCATTTTTGAAGATCCATTTTTGAATACATCTGTAAATTACCATAAAATTTGTTGTGTCAGTATGAAATTGGAAGTAGTAAAACGGAAAATTACATGTGGTATTTTTCCTTATGTTGATATTGCGAATCAAAAGGATATGTCTTGACATGTCATGATCACAAATGCACATGCATCATCCTCATCGAGCCCAAAAAGAGTTTAGGTGTCTAGGATATATAATCAAAATCATTGGCAGAAGTGAAACCCTATTTGGATTGGTTACATGATACATAGAATCAGGTTTGAAAAGTACAGCATTTGTGTACATGATTTACAAGGCATTTTCTTTGATGATGTATTTGCAATATTTGTGTAGTATATTTGAAGTGTTATTGAAGGACCTTGTCTATCATACAGGAGTTATCAGGTCATTCGTATTTGTACAGATGATATCGGGGAATGGAGTATGTTTATAAACCTGGTTTCCGTAGTGTGGGTAAGAAACACATTTACACATGTATTTAAGTCTATGTAGTCATGTCAGAATTAATTAAAAATGTAAGTTTTACCGGTTCTACCTCAAGTGTACAAACTTCATAGGAAGTCGTGTTTTAAAAAGGAGAGTAACGATAAATGTAAATACATAAAGAAAAAGAGAGAGAGGGAGAAGAAGAAAAAAATGATGTGTTCACGGATGGTAGCATTTGCAAACTTAAACCTACTGTTCTCAGGGACTTATGAAACAGTGTTAAAAAGAGAATTTAATACAAATATTTTTACATCATGGTTTTGTTATGTAAACTTTTCCTCTTTCGCCCAATTACTTTAATTTGTTATTCATGTTGTGCTGTTAAGTTTTTCTTTATATTTCTCTACAGTTGTTTTATTTATTCTGATACATGCATATGTGGTTCACATGTAAAACTTTACTCATTTCTTCTTTTGTCAATGTAGCTGCCATCGTGATCAAATTTGCCCATTTTGGGGCTTTCAATAATATAACCTTTCCATATCACCACCATCATTTCTAGTCCATTCATCCAGTATTAAGCCATCTAATTATATACTCATCTTACTCCTGCTCTAGCTTTAAGTCATTTTTCACTTTTCATTTTTATCTTAAGTGTTATATGTTTTTGCAAGAATTCAAACCTACAGAGCTAGTCATTTTTTTCTTTCTTAAATTCCCTTGTGTTGTCAGGTACGCCATATCTAAATTTAAACTAACCAAGCCTGTGTCTATTAGGAAAGTCACACTATGACTCCCTTTGTGCCAAAAATTGATTTGTTTACTTCCTTTCCAAGTATTTGTTTTAATTTCTACCACATTTTGGCCTTTGTATGAAATTGTGGTTTAGAAATGTGTTGCGTAATTGCCTATAATCAATCCTTATCAAGTAAAGTTAGAAATTGGTAAAAGTGTTTTCCTCTTTCTGTGACTTATTTTGGTTTTATATCATGTTGACCAAAGTTTCCATAGATGAAAAATCTACTCATTTTCAAATGACAAGATTTTATTATATTATTTACTTAATTTTCTTAAACGCAGCTGTAATGATAATATCATGATTTAGACTTTAATCATGATTTGCAGTTGAAAATGATAACGTCAATTTATAATCAGCTGAACTTCAATCCAATTTTTCAGATTGTTAACTTATTTTCATGTATATTGTGTCCCCTTTTTATGTATTCAAACAGTTTTCCCCTTTTAGTTGATGCATATGTACTGTCCTTTTGTCTGTTTTAAAACATGTAACTCCAAAATAATCAGAAATTCCCAGTTTGATCATCGTAAGCATGTATTACGTTGTTATATGGCAGCATTATGTCCCGTTAGTCAGATTAATTTTGCCAGTGTGGAACTTGTTTTAATTCTACCTCTAACTAAAAGTGATTCATATTTTCCATGAAATATATCCTTAACCCACCTGACCGTAGCTCACATACTTTTTAGAGAGAGTTATAGATTTGAAGAAAAAGTGAAAATGGGTTGTTGGTTCTTTGAAGAATGCTCTTGATTTAAAAACGATACAAAAAAAGTTTTGAGAATAATTTGTTTTCATTCTATACTCCTGTGGCATGAGATATATTTGACAGCTATACTTTTAAAAAAATCATAAAAATCATAAACTTTTTCAGGGGTGTAACCTTTATTTTAATTATTATTATTCCTATTTTACTTCCATCTGACTTTTATATTAATCAGAAAATATTGTTTTCAATTTGTGAAATTAATTATTTAAAAAGATCTTATCGAGAGAAGAAAAAAAAATCCCTTTACCACTAATTAGTTATCCATTACAAATAGTAAATATTGTAGGCTGGAACTTCGGGAGTATTTTTAAGTGGTCAAGCATTGATGTTTTATTGTTTTGATTCACATTTTGATTGTTTTTATCATTTTATGTCCAGATGATTCAGGCAAGTGCTTGTATTGGCATTAAAAACCAGATTTCAATACCTCTGGAGTTCTCTATATACCTCGACATGTTTTGGACTACGTCTAAATACATGTATATGTATTATGTAATAATGTATGTATATATATATTTCTCTATTCATGTTCCCAATGGTATTTAATTGGGAAACACAAAAATGAAAACGGGTCTTCTTTTTTTTCTCGTAGATGTGTATGTAAAATATAATAGAACATTAAGGTAAATGTAAGATGTGATATGCATGTCAATGTCTATGTGTTCTTATATCTTTTTTGTTTTCTTCTTCACATGTATTGTTTCTTAAATGTGGTGATTTATCGTTTGAATATAGTTCTTGTACAAGTGTCATGATCTCATAGGAATTGACCAGCAAATACACAATAAAAAAGGATGTTTAGATATTCAGTATCTTAGCATACAGGTGGGCCAAACTTGGTTAATGGTCTATACGTATTAACAGCAAACTTACGATTGTTGGAAAAACATTTGTAAAAGATTTGCAATTGATCCATTATGCAAATAATTCATATTGTTATTTTGGGGGCTATTATTTTGTCTCCCCTATGTGGACCTGAAACAAAACAAAAAAATTGAAATTGAAGGTTTCCACACAAACATACTATCATAACTAATTTTGTGATCCAGAGTTTTTATTTCTCTATTTTGCAAGAGCTAATTGCATAGGGTGCTTTGCTACATTAAAAAGAATCTTTTATTTATTTCAGATTTTGTTAGAAATGATTATAGATATCTGTGCAATGGAGAGGATTCAGGTGTTATTTATGAACTCCAGAGAAAAGAATATTTATGTCAAATCTCTCTTTTTGCTGGATGAATAGTAAACTTCTTTTTCTTTTCCATTCATATTGTCATTTTTATTAAATCCCCTTTCTATAAAGTGGTGGTCATGTTTAGGAGCGTGGTTGCACAGATGAGATTAATGTTCAGTTCTTTGTTTTTAATTTGATGTTTAAGAGTATTGGTATGTCTTTGAAATAAACTTCCATTAAGGACTGGTCTTAGATTATTAATTATGACATCATAGCTCAAAGGCTCTATCAATATCAGGGTGGTATTCTGAGGTCTCCAAAACTGCCTACAAAAAATAAACAAAACATTGAGTGTATTTGAAAAGAAACAAACTAATGCTTTACTGAGTGCATGTACTCTTTTTGTACTTTTCCATCAAAAAATGATAACAATTCAAATTTAACAGATTCTTTTGACCTCTCATATTTCATAATTTCAAGTACTCACAACGTGTACCATCTCGCAAAGTCTCCATAGGAAGATGACCATAATAAGAAAATGCTAGACTACTGGCATTATTCCATATGCACCGGTCTATATTTGATCTTATTAAACAACAGTCTTTTTTTTTTTACATTTGATTTTGGAACCCCACATGAAGAATAACTGGCTTCATATTAAGACTTATTGTTGATCATGCAGCGAATAAAGATCTCTTTCTGAGAAGCACAAAACATGCATGCTCATATGGGACCTGACATTTTGAAGATGTGGTCCGGATGACTACCTCTATTTTCCTACTTTTCTTCCCTTGTATATATTTGGTTGCCATCTTTGTCTAACATCTTTGTGTCCCTGTCATTCGGTGTCAGTTTGGTTGGATTCTGTGAAATTTGTTTCTGTTATTAACCTTTAACATGCATATCCTTTCACTTGTTTCTCCATCTTACTGTGATATATACTGTATGCAAATTAAATGCATATTATTCAGGAATCCATCAACATCCATTGTAATACTGTTGGATCATCTGAAATTTTGAATCTAAATGGGGCTTTCAGAATATCACCCTGACATTTTAGTACCAAAAAAAAGGAGGGAAAAAAATACTGCCTACCTGTAAGCAAATTCAAAATGTATTCACTTCGGAGTTTTGACACAATATTTTTACGATTTATGAAGATGGATTACGGAATGCTGCGGAAATATATGAACTAAATCTTTGAATGAAAAGGAAGAGGAAATGCGTAAAATCCGAAAGACACTAAAGTGATGAAGCCAAAACAAGCACACGTCATGTCAAATGGAAGGGTAATATATTACTTCTTTTGTAGATGTTGGGGGGGGGGGGGGGGGAAGGGGATGGAATATAAATGTTATCTTTGACCAGTCCTTAGTCCACCCAGTTATAATGTGGACCCTTATTATGAGGTGGAATGTCATGTTTTTTGTGTGTACATTGTAGTATCACATCATCTACCTCTTGTGTATCATACTGAAAGTCTCTCCAGTGTTATATTGTACAGTCACCGGAATAAAAAAAAAGGAAGAAAATTTCAGAAAAAATATGAGGTGATAATTTTTTACGATGACATTGTAATTTTAAGAAGATGGAGATATTGTTTATAATGCATCATGACACTATGTATTGAATTGTATTGATGTTGTCTCAGAAGTACATTAAAGACAACACAAACTTCACAATTATGAACTATTCTCTGTTTGTGTATTAATGTCAGTTTGCTTGATTCTGGGATGGTGAATGCATTGTGTGATAATAGATGGAGAGAAAGAATTATAAAGGATATAAGCCAGTTCACGGTTGCAGTCTGAGCATGAGCAGATAAAGGTCATTGCAGAACAAATTTTGAAATACACGGAGACGAAATACTGGATATGTGGTCATGAAAGTTATGTAATCATTATTCATTCATGCACATTCAGTGCACTCCATGATACACAGGTGGAAATATTCTTTGAAAGGGGGAAACAAAGGCTATTTATGTAGCACCTCCATCGCTGTAGGAGTGATTATTTCACAATGTACAAAGTGGGACCTCTTCATGTTTTGAAGATCTGTGGATATTCGGGGTCATTGCAGTAATGTGCTAACCGTGAACTGGTCTATTGTAGTGAGAAGTTGTGCTACTATGCATTTATTGCCATAAACTACTGGTAGTAAATAAATAGTCACCAACTGTTGGGGGAGATGGTACAAACTATCCTTGCCGAAGTTATCACTGGGGTACTATCTTCACCGTTATCTGCTGAAGTTCAATTTGTAGGGATATTGTACATATATAGCCTCCGAGATAACCGAGGCAAAGATACTTTGTCCATCTGCCCGAGTTGAGGTGGTGATAGTTTGCTTTATATCCCAAATCGACAATATTTCTCACAAGGGTGGGTCGGAAAAAAAATGGTAATGATAATAAGTGATATTTTCCATGAAGGTACACCCTCATACCAGTATCGTTTAGTGTATGTGGTATGTGCTATTAAATGCTATCATATCAAGTAATGGAATCCTTCATTTACTTGTATCTTAAAGATAAAGTTGAGTTCTAGCCATGCGATTGCATTGTGAAAGAAACGTTGTGGAATTCGATCAGAAAAGGTTGATCATCTAGCATTTAAGTATTGGTGTGCACTGCAATGTTCTGGAATCATCAAAATGATGAAAAATTTGCCCAAGTCTTGGTATAGTTACAAGCACTGTACACAGAAAGATGTATATGGGACTACACGAACATGTGGCGTAAAAATCTGTCCCTGATTTTACTGATGTTACATGCCATATTTAGAATATGAAGGCACTTGAAGAGCCATGCTTTTCAGGGAACACTTCCACACTTGCATAATACAATGATAACACTCACAAATTATTTTCACCTCTTCCCAGAACTCATCCTTCTCTTTAAACTGATAATCTCATAATAATATGCTTCCTATTTCTAACTGATATCTTGTTATTGTTATTCAGGTCTGACCAGACACATCAAAATGACACAAAAACAGACAAATATACGAACTTAATTTTTATTCACAATATTTTCCACAGGAAAAATAAAGCAATCATAAATAATGTTTTTCTTTAAAAAATGTGTGCACATTTCAGACCTAACAAACTTTCTTTTAAAGATGAATGTCCTTTATTAACCATAGTTCTTTAAAACCACATAATAATGTGAGCACAATATTTTACAGATGTCTGCTATTCTAATTTGGAAGACACCAATATCAGAAATAGAGTGTTAATATCCTGAGAAGCATAATAATACCTCTTTTAAAAGACACTTCTGAAAGCCTTCAATTCTCAGGAAACATAATAAAATACAATTTTGTTCTAAAATAAAACACAGGTAGTTGATGGCAGCATATGCCAAGGTTATATTCTCCCTTCATGGGCATATCTTTGGGTCATACACCTTCTCCATGAATTTTCTGTGATGTCTTTAACAGTTGACAACTTTCGGGGTAACAATAATGATAGATTCAGACCTTTGAATCCATTTCATGAAAAAATAAACTTTCAGAGCAAGCTCTTATTCTTAATTAAAAAACAAAATATTATTGACAGTTTTCATAAATATGGCAAAGGAATAAACAAAGCACATTGACTTCAACTGGTATGCCTTGTAGAAGAAAATCTTATGATTTAATATTGAGTAAAATTTAGTAAAAAAGCAGGATGGATAAGAAATTTCCTAATGAATCGGTGGGTTTTTCTTACACAGAAGACAATTATATGAAAACTAAAATACTTCATTGAAAATCTCATAATTTTATTTTTACTCTGATTATCAGTCACACAATTTTACATAACAGTCCTCAGTGTGTCCAGTATCTTGCTTTATTGGACATATTTTGATTTCCCTGAGGCTGGTAGCCCTCTGTTGCCAAACAACTTACAATTCATAACCTTATAAAGTCTCGTTCACATATGATGTGGTAAACACTGCATTTTTGTGGGAGATGGAAAAAGTGGCTGTGCACAACAAAAGTCTTGCGCATACCCACTTATCAGTCTGTTAAAAGATACAGAAGTGTGAAACTTCCATGTACAACATGTACACATATTTTGCGCAGGGCCCCCGTTGTATATAACTTACCATCGATGACAACTTTGCCATTAATGGTAGCTTCCATGGAAACCTTGATTAGGCCTTTAAAAAAAAGATGTTGTATTGCCCTTTAGGTGCCAAAACATGGGTCGGTCGGTCAGAAATTTTTTTCTCTCTCTTTGGGCTGATATTTCTCAGTTTTGAATGCTTTAATATCTTTTCTCTAAAAAATAGTAAAAGGCCTTAGATTGGGTGTTGAGTGATGTTGCCATGGTAGTTAATATTGATGGCAAAGTTACCATCAGTGGCCAGTTTGATGCAGCAGGGCCCAGGTGTTTTACTATGGCCCATATGAACAAAGCCTTTAGACAATCCTCTTGAATGATAGCTTTCTGAGCAAGCTCTTTTTCAGAGTTGATTGCCCAAGGTATGCCCTCAACTTTGACAAGATACCCAAAAGGAATCATCAACATTTCAATCTTGTAATAGCAGTATTGAATCCAGTTCTCTTACTGGCCTTTTAAGAAACGGATATTTAAGAAATCCAGATTGAATTTCTATGCATTCCAATTAAGTTTTCAAATTTTCTAAATACAATATGCATTATACAATTTCTTTTTTTAAACAAACGGCCTTCTTCACTAAAGTTTGGAAAACTGTTAATGATTCACACTTTTCACAGTGAAGTCTGATTTCAGCAAAAATGTTCTTATATTCATCATCATCTAAGTTTCACTCCTTTATTATAATCTGCTAATAATTTTGATGTAAAGATGAAGCTTTAAGGTATATGACATACATTTCTTTATTCTTTTCATTTGCTGGACAATGTTGGTAAAGACAGCAATGCAACCCTGTATTAAGCCAAGTAATAAAGAGTTGCATTTTCAAAATCTACACAACAAAAAAAAAAAAAAAAAAAAATCATTGAATGTCATATGTGTGCTTTGTGGGGTGGGGGAGGGGGGGTGCACAGGTATCATTTGCAAGTGTTGGACAACAAATCTTGAGAAAACTCATGAAAATGAATGCCGAGATCAGTTAGAGCGTTAGAGAAAATGGTGTAAAAAAAAAGAATGAGGATATACCGGTAACAAAATTAGGCAAGAAAGGGTCAATGCAGCCACTATGACACCTGTATCAAAGTCCATACTCATTCCTTAAAATAAAACATATGGGTGTAGGACCTTCAGACCTTTTGCCTCCCATACACTCAAAATACAAAAGAACTTAAATCTTTCTGCCTCTGATGTCATCAAATTTATGTAAGACCTTCATGACCAGAGGGTCCTCTACAAAGTCCGCATTCTGCACACCACTCGGTCCATTGAGAACTATACAAGCTCCACTTTGAGTCTCAAAGTCTCTCTACTTCTGATGCAACTGTATGATGTAACATGAGCAGGACTTAAGTTCTTCTGCTTCCCATACGATCAAACGTATGTAAGACCTTCATGACCAGAGGGTCCTCTACAAAGTCCGCATTCTGCATACCACTCAGTCCATTGAGAGTCATGTCACTCTGAGGATCCCACCGACTAGGGAACAGCCTACCACCACCGGGCGTGGTCGCGGGTGTGGTCGCGGGTGTGGTCGATTCACCAGGTAAGGAGTCGACAGACTGAGAGAGTAGCTCATGCAGGTACTGGAGCTTGTCTTCAGGCTCGGCTAGTTCAGCAGAATGCCACTCAAAGTACGGGATCTGGAGAAGAAAACGGAAGTGGACAAATAAATCTACTACATTTACTTGTAAAACATACACAAATTTATTAATGTTTGAAGGAGTGCTCACTTCATCACATGTAAGGCCAGTGCAAGAGGGCACAAATGTGCTGATACTTGACTATCACTACATCCAAATAAGCTCCAGGGCCTGTCTTACAAAGAGTTATGATTGATTCAAATCAACCGTAAGTCCTCCAATCAATCACAAGTTTGCAGTCTTCTATCTCTTGTGTTCATAGTTGCGATTAATATCAACTCTTTGTAAGACGGGGCCCTGGAATGTTTAAGACCATGATGACATAACAAAAGTATCACTCATTATATTGTAGTTGTCAAAATAACATTTCATTTTCTTCTTGACAACATGTATCTAGAAGTTGATTGACCTATTTTCATAATTCATGAGACAGGTTACTTGCTCAACTCAGTGATAAACATTTTCTACTCCTTGTTCATGAATACCTCTTTCACTTGTCAAACAAATATATTTGATATTTTGCTGATAAGTGTTCATCACATTTCTTCATTTTTTCAATACATGGTAGAAATGCTTTGCATTTAGATATCTGAACATCACTGTACTTATATCTGAGTTGCCATTGTTTTCTCACCTGCACATACTTGTACCCCATGAGCTCAAGATGGCGCTTCTTCATAGCTATCATACCGAGAGCATGACGAGAGTTGGTGCAGTATGAATTACTGAACAGATAGTCAATAGCCACCCTGTAATCAAGATAATTGCTTAAAACGTTAATAACAGCTCTCAAAGAAACTCCACAATAACAAATAAATGGCTGCAATAAAAATACAAGATAGCAAAGTCAGTTTCTTGAAAGAAAATAAATAAATAAACAATCCTTCCTTTCTAAATAAAACTTACTTAAAAGCTACATACCGGTAACAAGAAAGAATTAGCTTTCCAATGAAGATGGCTAGTCTCATGAATGTTTGCTAACAACAAAAAATATTGAATTCAAGCTTACGGTATGATAAATTTTGGGATGAAGGAACTACAGAGTAAAAGTAAACCGCACACATCTGCAGGCATGGCTCCATGCAGTTTTAGAGACACTAAAAACAATAAGTAGGGGGGGGGGGGGGCATGTACCATATTGATGGAAATTATTGAATTAAAACTGGAAATCTTTGAAATTTAGGATCATTTGCCTTTTGAACCCATTGGCGACCAGCCAGACCTTTAAGTGATGAGTAATATATACCTTTGAGCTCCATCAGGCATGTGTTTAGTCCGAGTACCCCACTGCATGAGATCAGCTAACACACCACCAGCCACACCTTTGAGTTGATTCAACACGCTGCCATAGTCTGCACATGGTAGAGGGCTCCCTTCGTCATCAACCACACATTCAAAAGCTGTGCAGGGATCATTCAAAGGTATTTTATTAGGCAAAATTTAAAAAAAACATGTTTAGCGTCCTGCCTTTTTGAAAAATAAGGAGGAGGTCCTTTTTTTATCTTCTTCAAAATGGACGCTCAAAAGGGCTGTAATTGGCTGCCCGTTACATTTTCCCTGACAGTCGGGCTAATTTTCAAGATGGCCGCCAGCAATTTTTTTTTCTTAAAAAAATTTTGAAAAAAAAAAAAAAAAATTTGAAAAAAGGAGGCGTCTCCCAAAAGAAAGCGGGTGGGGACGGGCGGGTCCACTAAACATGATTTTTTTTTTTTTTACATGGCCTTAAACCATTATTTCAATTCGATTCCCAAGAACATTTTCAAGGCAATGGTAACTGGATTAGTTTGACAAAATCAAAATTTTCGACGAGAGGAGATTTTGAAAATCATGGCATTGCAATTATCTGAACTAAAATGATTACCGTAATTAATGGTGTATTAACTGCACCTTTTTGCCCCCGAAAAAAAAAATCAAAGTCGGGGGTGCGGTTTATACACGGTACACCCCAAAAAAAAAAAAAAAAAAAAACATTTAAAGTTTCGATTTATTCCCCTCCACCTGGCGCTATGCCTGGCAATGTCTCCAAGCTCGGTAATCGGTGAGTTGACTCACCACTCGGAAACTAGAACAACACTCAAATTTGTCTGTCATCTTGGTTTGAAAGTAATCTTTCTGATAGATCTCAACATGTACTTTATAATAATAATTCCTCCAATTTTTCTTCAGTTACATGGTGTACCACAAGGTTCTATCCTAGGTCCCCTACTGTTTTTTAATTTACATCAACGATCTTACACATAAAAAAAAATCTCGGGGAGCGGTTAATACACGAGGGCGGTTTATACAACGTTAATTACGGTATACTTTTAAATCCAATAAAAGTCATATCTATTACTTACATATATCATAGTGGTATGGAGTGACAACAAAAGAGCGTAAGAACTGTGGACCACCAAGAACTTCAGCTAGAGCACTCTGGATCTCTCTCAGTGACGAGTGCACAAGAACTTTGCCTGATATGATAAAACAAAAAGAATAAGTGAAGAGTACGGCATATACAAGCAAAGTGATCCTGAAATTAAAATCTGTTGCTGCACGATGACAAATTACATGTATTGGAAGGATGGGAATTGATAGAGAGATCTTGTAGCATTTTATGAAACTGTCATAAGTACAAGTTCATAGACAACCAATTGAAATGTGTGTATAAAATTTAACACAAGATTCAATGGGATGTCAGAAAACTTTGCTTACCGGTATAACTGTTCATGTACAGAGTCACATCTTTCAAATTGCGATATTCAACATCCATGCGTAGATGTAAATAATCATATCTGATTGAGACAGCTCTGTCAGAACTCACTTTATTATAATTGTCAATTGACCAAAAGACCTTACAAAGAATCTTATAAAGTTTAAATGGCAATGAACTATCAACAGATTGTACAATCAATTGCTAAACTTTACCCTGCTATGCCTAGATCATAATTTGACACCATGATGTCACTTCAAATATCCACATTACAAATTGTCTATTTCTTAACACGATTGATTTAACAGATAATTTGTGTTCAATATGAAGCAATTCATTTTTTTTATCATCCTCAACATTCATATGTAAATAACCTTTTTCAGCTCTGCAAATACATGTGGTCTTCTATGGAAATTAGGCTTAAAGTAATGTAAAAATTAGGTCAAGGTTCAAATTATGATACTTACGGCTCTTGAGGATGTCCCTGCAGAAGTCTTCGTGAAACCAAGGAACTTGCATCTCAGGACGATCTAAAGCTAGAGATCGATTCAGGTGCATCAGTTTCCTGCGATACATCATACTTCTCTCTGGTATGGCTGTCAGGAAATACAAAATCAAACAAAGTCATAAGAACTTTAGAATCAATTTGATGGGACGCGAGACAATATTTAGTTTTTCTTCAAATGAAGGATTATTTCATGTTTAAAGAAGTGGATGCCTGAATATCCTCAACAAATTGTATATTGTTGAATTAGTCAGAAATTAGTACATAACAGGCTGTGAAAAGGGTATATTGCAATATAACTGTCTTGTTAGAGTCCCAAAATTGATAGAGATTTTGAGTAGGGCTGTGCACAACAGTGTAATGAGGTACCCGAGTACACTCCCAGGCTCACAGGCGAATACTTGAATATTCGGACGCCATGTTTTTTTATAATTTTTTTGAATTTGTTTGAATTTTTTTGATTTTTTTTTTAATTTTTTGATTTTTTGATTTTTTTTGATTTTTTTGATTTTTTTGCCACTACCATACCACTCGGCAGTTTCTCAGATCCCTCGCTGAAAACGCATGCAATTTTACTTTGAGTTGCAGTTGAAGGCGCCGATTCAATAAGAATAATAACAGTAAACAATGCTGTTTAAAAAACCAAAGATGGTAGAATAATCCATTTTCCTCCAAGTCCAAACAGAAATCTGGACATTTGGTCCCAGTTTCTGAAAGGTGAGTTTGACAGTGCTTGAGTTGGGAAACATTTTTACCGACGGTACCATGCCAGCGGACGCCGCTCTCCCTGGCACGGGAAGCGTGGGCCTGGACATTTTTTTTTTTTTTTTTTGCGGCCGGATATTCGGGTACGAGAAATTGTACCCGAGTAGTTGTCAACCGTGCGGGTACTCGAGCATTCGACTACCCGTCGCAGCCTTAATTTTGAGTCAGCTACATAAAAATACATGGAAATAAAGAGCAAGCGCTGAGTATCTTAGAATTTGCTCTGGGTTAAAAATTAAATTGAAGGGAAAAAGTGAGTTTCTAGAAAATCTGACACATTGTAATAAAAATAATGAAAATTGATTTTCACACAATTCTGATTACTGGTACTCACTTTCTAGTTCTTCATCAAGTCTGGTAAGAAAGTCCAGACTGAAGATTTTCTTCAAGATCCGCTCTGGGTATCTCTGGCTCAAGGCACACAAATTGGCAACATCTACCATATATCCTGCAGGAAGGCTGTCCAGGAAAGGCTCCATACGACTAATACAGGCATCGAATAGATCAGAAGTACTCTTAGGCTTGTAGTTGAGAGAACTGAACGGACTGAGGATGTAAGCCACTTGAAGCGGAGTGATCTTGTTGGTGTTCTGAGTGACAATCTGAGCAATTTCATCCAGGAGGTCGGGTTGAAGGTATCTGCTTCTGAAGATATGCCTGGCACAATCAACAGCTAACTGTGGTGTCAACTTAGAGAGGACATGAGAATAGCACTGCATGGCTACTCCGACAAGAAAGGACTGATTACCTTCTTCCAGAAGAAAATCGATGATGTTGTTCAGGTACCAGACACTGGTGATCTGATTGATGGAGTTGATGGCTCGTTCCTGCAACTGTTGTATGAGACTGGTACAAGAGTTGGGCAGTGGGCCCTGTCTCTCCAGTCTCCTTGAAATACGTACGATTGAGCTAAGGAGCTGGTTGATACCCGGAGTGTGGAGTTGAGGGAGGAAGGCCGATGCTTGACTGAATACAAGATTGTTGACTGAGGACAGAGGAAGAAGTGAGAGACAATAGATGATGTGTACAACGCGTCCAGGAGCTATGGCATCTTTCAGCATGTGAATCAGATCTCCATAAATTTTCTTGTACAATGTTTCATCAACGCCTTCAACTCTGACAAGAAACTCTACAATCTTTGCGATTCCATCTGTTGGCAAGTCTTGGCAACCGCTTGCTTGAAGCTTTCTAGCGATCTTCTTGGTTAAAGGTGTCATGGCAGTATAGCTCATCATCCTAAGCCCATGACACATTTGGGGCAAGTAGTGCATGGGTACCTTGTCTATAAGCTTTACTGCCTTGTCCTCAAGCTGAAACTTTGTATCTGCTGTAGCTTTGTCCGCAAGAATATTGATGACTAAAGTAGCCTCAACACCGTCATGAATTTCAGGCAACTTCCTTCTGAGGTAAGCTGATACTCTTGATTGAATGTTCTCTCCACTGTAATTGAGTCCTCCCTTGAGTTGTTGATACATAGTGCATACATTTTTCACACTGATCTCATCCTTCTCCATCTTCTCTAAGAATAGCTTTGCACATTTGTCTACCAGCGCTGGTGGAGATCCCCTGACCTTGGCTGCTGTCTGCAAAATCCGTCTCAAGTCATTTTTCCCAAGTGAATCTGCGTCCAACCCACTAACAAACTCTAGAGCCTTGGCAAATGAGCGAGAGCAGAGAGACGGAGATGCCAGTGGTAGACACTCTCTCATCCATGCAGAAAGCTCTCTGATATCTTCTATAGTGTCTAACTTTTGTCCGAAGGCATGAGTCACTGCCCCACATGATGACATCCTCCCTTCATTCAAATCACTGAGACATACTGCTACTTTGGACAATTGCTTGCAAGACATCCCTTCCAAACAGTTTAAGCATCTATTTCTCAATTCTCTGATTAAGCTGTGGGTTAGATCTTGATCCAGCAACTTGATTGCAGCATAGAAAACATCTGCAAGGACTTCTTCTTTTATCAGGTGAACCTTGTTTTCTGCCAGGATACACAAACTCAAGAAATCCCTACTTGGATGTACTTCGGTCTCAAGAACGTAGGTCCTATTGGGAGTGAATTTCATGACTTCCCAGAGCTGGACCAATGCATGACTGACATGGTCCTCATTTAACTTTGCCCGATTCTGACCAATCAACATAAGTAGGTTAGTATGATCCGAGCAGGATTGAATGTCTTCTAGTAGCCCCAGAACAGATGAGGTGTGGAACTCTCTCTGGCCCACAAGTGGAGGAGAGTGCTCAACAGAACTTTTCTTGACTTGGGTACCATGATGAGCACCATTCTTCCTCATGAGGTATCTTGGATTGATCATTCTGTTCTGAGCCAGAGTGGTATGATGACATGCTCCTGTCTCTCCTGGAGCAGTTGCAAATGCTCTACTGAGGATGGGATGAATTGATGACAGACCTCGATGTACGCCAGCTCTTCTTGCAATCCTACAGCTGGCCATGATTATGTCTTCAATCTTAAAATGTTGACATAGGCTTTCCTGTCATAAATAGATAAAGATAATATCAGTAGATCTAAATTGTTTGTAGTGGATAAATTCAATCAAATTTGAAAGAACTAGAAGCTCTGGTCATTGATTTCATAATTGTACAGTAGACAGTATCACAATCCTTTGTCCATTCCATCAAGCATGTGGAAGTCTAAGCGTACTGATAAAGTTCTTCTTATTAACTAGGCAAGAGATTTGTTTGGAAAATGACATGAACAACAAAGAAGCTTACCCAATGTTCTGACACCAGATTACATGGCATGAATAATCTAATTGAACCTTCTTCACATAGAGATCATGAGATAATTATATATGGACTGCTTTTGTAATATAAAATGTTTTGTCATGTCCCATAGGCTTAAAGATGATTACATTCAATAATTTATCAATGTGGTCCCAAAATGCCAAACAAGACAAAGAGCCAGTCAGTTTGGAATAAACACCAATCATTTTATTATCACACAATCACAGTCAACAAGTCAATTTAAACTTTAAGTCTTACAAACCATCAGTGAAATAGGCCACTGTAAGCCACCACTCATGTTTATAAATGATACACTAGTTAATCATGTTTTCATGATGTTAAGGTAGTGCATCGTTTCATGAAAATGTACTAGCGATACATCATGCATAGCATAGATCTAGGCCTACATCATTACATGTTTGTCATGTTTGTGTGGAAACAAGTACAAATTATTGGGAAAAAAGCTTTTTTTTAAAGTGAAACTGAAGGATAGCTTTTCGAGGCTTGTGAATAGTCAGTAGAAGTAGAATCTAGATCTCGATCTAGGCCTAGTAGAAGAAGGGAACCGAAAAGTCATTTGAAAGTCAACTCAATGCTCAAGTCAATGTCATGATATCTAGTGAAGTCCAAAATTTGGATTTAGATCTACTCACTCACCTTCCAAAAGAGAATGTGCTTCCTAGCAGTTGATAGCTTCGCGAGAACAGTGACTTTGTTATGTATCGGTATCACTCAGTATCACGTACTGGGCCTGGGCAGGGTATAGATGCATCAGTCAAGACTGCACTTGTGTAACAACAATGTTTTTGTAAGAGCCGAAGTCAGATTACGCAACAGCTGCAGCGGCTACTCCACTGTAAATGTTACGCAATATCATCGCCGAGTTAGCCCGGATCCTAGTCGATGGGTTACCAAATGACGGTCAATTTAACATTTGGAACGATTATTCATTATTATCATGTCTGTGGAATGCCCTTAAAATCATAAAAAAAAGACGTTGATAATTTCTATGCCAATATTAATTAAAAGATTATTAGATGATTATGATGAAACTGCGTGCACGCGAGTAAGAGTTTGATTCTATACATCTCGTCCTGAATAGATACCGCGCGCATCGTAGAACGAAAGCTTCAGTATCTGATATCGGCGGTTGTTCAGACAAACAACTGACCGCGCCTCTTTCCCGGGCCTCTTTGGCAGATGTCAGTTTAATTAAAAATTCCAACATCAGATGGTTATTCATATCCTTGCCTTTCCCGTCCCCGCAGTTTATCTGAGCCTTCTTCAGTTGCTACAATTATGTTGTTCAATGACTTGTAGATTTTTTATTTTTTATACACTGCACTGTGTTGGTGTTCGGGGGGGGGGGGGTCAGACGCTGCATGGGGTGCCTTCAAGGTAGGGAAAGTGCTCCTTCTTAACAAAAACTTCATATAAGTACCTCTTTCCCGTTCCCATAAGTGCTCCTTTTCAACTTTTACAATTGCCCGTTTACTAATTGTGCCCCTTTTCCTTTTTAATACATGCCCCTATATCCCATTCTTATAATTGCCCAATTTACTTTTGATAAATTAGTGTCTCTCTTACTAAGTTGACACGTGTCCCTTTTCCTTTCTAATTAGTGCTCTCTTTCCTTCTGATATAAGTGCCCCTTTTCTCATTGTAACTATTGCCTCTTTCCCTTTCTTATGAGTAATACTCTATGTACTCCTTTTCCACCACTGTATAGGCCTACCCGATCCGAATCCGATATGATATAGGTGCCTCTTGTACCTTGACAAAAGTGCCCTTATACAGAAATCGATGTTTATTTTTGCTTCTTCTCCGACATTACACAATTTCTTTCAATTTCCTTTAGTAAGAGTCATTTTATTTGTTTTGCTGGTGTGAATTTTAAGAGGAACTGTTTCAATGTTTTTTCACCAATACCAAAACTCAAGTTTATGTTAAAAAAAGACTGTGACAGAATTACCATTTGTGCTATGATAAGATTTTGCTACAGTAGGCCTAACACTAAAACTAGACACATATTTACAGCGGTAATTGAGCTGTTTGATGCATTTAAGTTTGATATCGAAAGGCATGGGCGGCGGAGAGTGCCGGCATGGGGGAGGGGCACTCAACAAAAAGAGCGCTTCAGGCTCGGGGAAAAGGCACCTACAAATTAGGGAAACTCCAAAGCACAAAACTATGAGTTTTAGACATTGTACATGAGATCATTAAAAAACTATAAAATGCGAGCGAGCGTAGCGAAATTTGAGGAAAATATTTGCTCTCAGTCACTTTAAACTAAGGCCACAATTGGAGAGGGTGTGGGAAATCTTTTTGAGATTAATCAAAACTTATTTGCGATTTAAGTCAACTGTACATACAATGTAAGAGATATGTACGGAGCCCCGGAAGTGACATGGAGAATTTTTTTTTTTCTCGTTTTCCTGAGATAAATTCTCGTTTTCCTGAGATAATTTTTCGTTTTCCTGAGATAAATTCTCGTTTTCCTGAGATAATTTTTCGTTTTCCTGAGATAAATTCTCGTTTTCCTGAGATAATTTTTCGTTTTCCTGAGATAACTCCCGTTTTCCTGAGATAAATTCTCGTTTTCCTGAGATAATTTTTCGTTTTCCTGAGATAAATTCTCGTTTTCCTGAGATAATTTTTCGTTTTCCTGAGATAACTCCCGTTTTCCTGAGATAAATTCTCGTTTTCCTGAGATAATTTTTCGTTTTCCTGAGATAACTCCCGTTTTCCTGAGATAAATTCTCGTTTTCCTGAGATAATTTTTCGTTTTCCTGAGATAATTTTTCGTTTTCCTGAGATAAATTCTCGTTTTCCTGAGATAATTTTTCGTTTTCCTGAGATAACTCCCGTTTTCCTGAGATAAATTCTCGTTTTCCTGAGATAATTTTTCGTTTTCCTGAGATAATTTTTCGTTTTCCTGAGATAAATTCTCGTTTTCCTGAGATAATTTTTCGTTTTCCTGAGATAACTCCCGTTTTCCTGAGATAAATTCTCGTTTTCCTGAGATAAATTCTCGTTTTCCTGAGATAATTTTTCGTTTTCCTGAGATAACTCCCGTTTTCCTGAGATAAATTCTCGTTTTCCTGAGATAATTTTTCGTTTTCCTGAGATAAATTCTCGTTTTCCTGAGATAATTTTTCGTTTTCCTGAGATAACTCCCGTTTTCCTGAGATAAATTCTCGTTTTCCTGAGATAAATTCTCGTTTTCCTGAGATAATTTTTCGTTTTCCTGAGATAAATTCTCGTTTTCCTGAGATAATATTTCGTTTTCCTGAGATAATTCCCGTTTTCCTGAGATAAATTCTCGTTTTCCTGAGATAATTTTTCGTTTTCCTGAGATAAATTCTCGTTTTCCTGAGATAATATTTCGTTTTCCTGAGATAATTCCCGTTTTCCTGAGATAAATTCTCGTTTTCCTGAGATAATTTTTCGTTTTCCTGAGATAAATTCTCGTTTTCCTGAGATAATATTTCGTTTTCCTGAGATAATTCCCGTTTTCCTGAGATAAATTCTCGTTTTCCTGAGATAATATTTCGTTTTCCTGAGATAAATTCTCGTTTTCCTGAGATAATATTTCGTTTTCCTGAGATAATTCCCGTTTTCCTGAGATAAATTCTCGTTTTCCTGAGATAATATTTCGTTTTCCTGAGATAAATTCTCGTTTTCCTGAGATAATATTTCGTTTTCCTGAGATAAATTCTCGTTTTCCTGAGATAATATTTCGTTTTCCTGAGATAATATCTCGTTTTCCTGAGATAATTCCCGACCAATACATGTTGCATAACTTTCGAACCCCAGACATCGTTTGTTATATGATCACAGATTTCCCGATTTTCTTGATCGATTTTAATTTGTTTAAAACTTGAACATTTCATAGCTTTCTTATTTCATATCCGATTTTCCTCAAACTTTTATTAATCACTTTGTCTTATTTGTCTCCTTTTATTAAAATATAGATATTCTTAGGGTGGCCTTCCCCTTTAAGGCCCTTTTGGAATTGATAATTATCTTCATAAATATATCGAATTTCGACAATAATTGAGACCTACAAGGTGATGTGAATAACTGAATACCAGGCGCGGATCCAGGGGGGGGGGGCGAGCGGGTCTTGGCCCCCCCCCCCCCCCCCGCAAAAAAAAAAAAAAGAGAGAGAAGAAAGGAAAAGAAGGGAAAGAGAAAGAAGAGAAAAAGGGAAAGAAAGAAGAGGAAGAAGAAAAGAAAAGGGGGAAGAAGGAGATTGGGGAAGGCGAAAGGGCCTTGCCTCCCAGGCTGTTGACCCCCCCCCCCCCCCCAATCAAAAAAATAAGAGAGAAGGAAGGAAAGGGAAAGAAAAAAGGAAAAGAGGAGATACTGGCGTACTGATAGGGGGGGCTTGGGGGAAATCAAATTCAAACGTGGTTTATTTCTAATTCCACAACGGTGGATTACTTTAATAATGCTGAAATGACATAATTTCCGAGATTTTTCCTCACTTTTTAGTTGATTCCTACTTGTCAGGGCCCGAGGTACGGCGGGGATCGGGAGCCCCGAGCCCCCCCCCCTACTTTTTTGAAAAAGTATATTAAAGAGAAATAAAATAGAATGAGAGCAAGAAAGAAAGAATAGTTAACTGCTAGTGTTGAAAAATAATGAGGCATCAAAATATGCTCATCTGACCGTGATTAATGCCTAAAACCCCTAAGCTTCCAGGGGCTCTGCCCCCTGGATTTCACCTAGGGCCCTACGGCGGGCCCTTAGATGCTCATCTGACGGTAATTTAATGCCTAAAACCCCTGATATTTTGGGGCTCCGCCCCCTGGACCCCACGCCAAATAGTGACGTGCCAGTCTCACAAAATAATAAGGTATACAAAAAAATGCTCATCTGACCTTAATTAAACGCCTAAAACCCCTGAGCTTCCGGGGCCGGCTCCGCCGCCTCGACCCCCCCCCCCAGGGGTCCTAAGACGGCCCCTGATTCAGACAAGGATTAAGAGTATAGAGAACGATACAACGCATCGTCTTCTTTCTCTAATAATATAATGAAACGTCAAAGCTTCGCGCAGGAGGGGAGGGGGGGGGGGGACTGAATTCAGACAAGGATTAAGAATCGAGAACGGTACAACGAATCGTCTTCTTTCTCTCATAATCTTAAGAAACGTCAAAGCTTCCGCGCTTTGCGCGGGAGGGGGAACCTGAATTCAGACGAGGATTCAGAGGCGAGAACGGTAATACGAATCATTAATGATTTAATGAAAGGTAAAAGCTTCCGCGCTTCGCGCGGGATGGAGGGGGAACTAAATTCCGATGAGGATTATTTTCGAGAACGGTACAACGAATCGTCTATTTTCTCTAATGATTTAATGAAACGTAAAAGCGTCCGCGCTTCGCGCGGGAGGAGGGGGTTGGGGGAGAATCTAAATTCAGACGAGGATTATTTTCGAGAACGGTACAACGAATCGTCTATTTTCTCTAATGATTTAATGAAACGTAAAAGCGTCCGCGCTTCGCGCGGGAGGAGGGGGTTGGGGGAGAATCTAAATTCAGACGAGGATTATTTTCGAAAACGGTACAACGAATCGTCTTCTTTCTCTAATGATTTAAGGAAATTTAAAAGCTTCCGCGCTTCGCACGGGAGGGGGGAACCTAAATTCAGACGAGGATAAAGAGTCGAGAACTCGACAACGAATCGTCTTCTTTCTCTAATAATTTAATAAATCGTAAAATTTTCTGCGCTTCGCGCGGGAGGGGGAAAACTAAATTCAGACGAGAATTATTTTCGAAAACGGTACAACGAATCGTCTTTTTTCTCTAATAATTTAATGAAACGTCAAAGCTTCCGCGTTTCGCGGAGGAGGGAGGGGGAAACTCGCCCCTCCCTGCACCGACTCCCCCCCCCCGCAATACGTCACTGTTCGTCACCATTACGTACCAATATTTGGCTCGCAAAATTTCAAATTTGGCCCCCCCCCCCCTAAGAAATCCTGGATCCGCGCCTGCTGAATACCCCCCTAAAACTGGATTTAGGCCCTAGGCTGACGGCCGTCGGCCTCGTGGGCTGTCCCCTATTGTAATCGGGCAGTCTGTTAATAAAGTGTTCTTGAATCAAGATAGATTTATCATCCAAATTGGTATTGTACCTAAATTTGTACGAGTAAGACTAGTGTCTTTTATTTGTTAATTGCGCTCTTCGCTCGCTCGCAATTTACAGTAAATATATATGACATCGTACTCAGGGGGGGGGGGGGGGGGCATTCAGATGCCAAAACGTTATAAAATTAGAAGAAAATTGTATTTTTTCAATTCATTTTAACTGTTCATTTTACAACGGAAATTATCTCAGGAAAACGAAATATTATCTCAGGAAAACGAGAATTTATCTCAGGAAAACGAAATATTATCTCAGGAAAAAAGAGAATTTATCTCAGGAAAACGAAATATTATCTCAGGAAAACGAGAATTTATCTCAGGAAAACGAAATATTATCTCAGGAAAACGAGAATTTATCTCAGGAAAACGAAATATTATCTCAGGAAAACGAGAATTTATCTCAGGAAAACGGGAATTATCTCAGGAAAACGAAATATTATCTCAGGAAAACGAGAATTTATCTCAGGAAAACGAAAAATTATCTCAGGAAAACGAGAATTTATCTCAGGAAAACGGGAGTTATCTCAGGAAAACGAAATATTATCTCAGGAAAACGAGAATTTATCTCAGGAAAACGAAAAATTATCTCAGGAAAACGAGAATATCTCAGGAAAACGAGAATTTATCTCAGGAAAACGGGAATTATCTCAGGAAAACGAAAAATTATCTCAGGAAAACGAGAATTTATCTCAGGAAAACGAGAATTTATCTCAGGAAAACGAAATATTATCTCAGGAAAACGAGAATTTATCTCAGGAAAACGGGAATTATCTCAGGAAAACGAAATATTATCTCAGGAAAACGAGAATTTATCTCAGGAAAACGAAAATTATCTCAGGAAAACGAGAATTTATCTCAGGAAAACGAGAATTTATCTCAGGAAAACGGGAATTATCTCAGGAAAACGAAAAATTATCTCAGGAAAACGAGAATTTATCTCAGGAAAACGAGAATTTATCTCAGGAAAACGAAATATTATCTCAGGAAAACGAGAATTTATCTCAGGAAAACGGGAATTATCTCAGGAAAACGAAATATTATCTCAGGAAAACGAGAATTTATCTCAGGAAAACGAAAAATTATCTCAGGAAAACGAGAATTTATCTCAGGAAAACGGGAATTATCTCAGGAAAACGAAATATTATCTCAGGAAAACGAGAATTTATCTCAGGAAAACGAAAAATTATCTCAGGAAAACGAGAATTTATCTCAGGAAAACGAGAATTTATCTCAGGAAAACGGGAATTATCTCAGGAAAACGAAATATTATCTCAGGAAAACGAGAATTTATCTCAGGAAAACGAAAAATTATCTCAGGAAAACGAGAATTTATCTCAGGAAAACGGGAATTATCTCAGGAAAACGAAAAATTATCTCAGGAAAACGAGAATTTATCTCAGGAAAACGAGAAAAAAAAAATTTCTCCATGTCACTTCCGGGGCTCCGTAGATATGAGAGTGCAATCCGTGTGATTGATTCACTGCGACATAATCTTTTGAAATCTTCAAATGAATGTCCGGATAACCAACTTTTTATTTACCTGCATGGTGTCTTTATAAAATTTTTTTTTTTTGACGTATACCGGATGGGGGATTATTTATATCCGTTTCTATGTATGAAGCTCATATTACATATTATAGGTCAACTCATTCTCAAATTTGTAAAATCCTATTTTAGTTTATTTATGTACATAACTCTATTTGTGGCAATTTCCGGATGTACCAATTGATTACAACATAAACTTGATAATAGAGTATCAAAATACAGTAATTTCATATGCAGGTCCTGCTTTCATAAAGGATTTTCCACAATTATTATAAGCAGAGCGTGAATGCTCTACAAATCCTACAATATATTATTTATAAAAATAGATTTTTTTTTTTTTTTTTTTTTTTTTTTTTTTTTTTGGGGGGGGGGGGGGTTCGGTTTTATTCAAAGAAACAGAAATCAATAAAAGATAAGGATGAGATATCAGATATTATATATGAGAAATTATATTATTCCCTCGTAAGTTGCATAGACCCTGGGTCAAATCTGGGATAGGCCTACGCCTGGGCCGACAAGTCAAGAGAAATGTCGAGTTTCCGTATGCCGAAATATATTCTGGCCGAATCGTTTATGATTCAGCTAGTACGCTGCGTGCATCCAAATCATATTCCCCAAATTATACAGCGTATCGCGCATGATTTGTACCCCGGCGGATGACTGGAGCTGAAGCTGGATGAATCGAGTCTAGGGTCTAGACTAGACTCCATTCGTTTATTTCAAGAAGTTGATAAATGGATTAAATGCAAAATGGATCAACTTCAACGGGCAGAAATCACTCTTCTTCAAAGTTTACAGCAAACTTTTCCCGATCTTGAGACGCCGATGTTAGCCATATCTCGTTTTGGAGCCCCACGAAATGCCTTTCTTCTGTGTTTCCCAATTGCATTTTGTTTTTTCGGCGCCAGATCGGGATTGCAAGTTTTGTGGGTTGCCGTGATATCTGAATGGCTGAATTCTGTGCTGAAATGGTAATTTTTCTAGGGTGAAGCTTTTCTTCACACACCTAATCGGAGATGAAGGTAGCCCATCCAATGTGTAAAAATTGCCAATTTGATAAGTGTAAGGATCGCATTGTACACATACAACCGCTATACTACACACACGCAATATATTCTTTGTGTATTGTATCCATCAGGCATGATCAGTGCAACGATGGCTGGCTACCAATTAAAATAGTGGTCGGATATAATGAGAGTAGATGATGGGGGGGGGGGGGGGGGGGTAAAGCGCAGTACTTAGGGGCAAATCAAAGAATTATACTAAGACCTCACCTCATTTATGTTAGAAATTAAAACGTTATTATCTTCTTTCGAATTGCAATATATCCCCGCACCATAATTATAAGTCATGCATGAATGTTATTTGTCATATGTTACCGTAATTAACGTTGTATAAACCGCCCTCGTGTATTAACCGCACCCCTCTTTTTCGCCCTTAAACAAACAACAACAAAAAACAAAAAAATTGCCGAGATTTTTTTTTTGTGTGTAAGAACATTACGGTAATGTAAATTAAAAAACAGTAGGGACCTAGGATAGAACCTTGTGGTACATCATGTAATAGAAGAAAAATTGGAGGAATTATTATTATAAACTACATATTAAGATCTATCAGAAAGATTACTTTCAAACCAAGATGACAAACAAATTTGAGTGTTGTTCTAGTTTCCGAGTGGTGAGTCAACACACCGATTACCGAGCTGGGAGACATTGCCAGGCATGGCGCCAGGTGGAGGGGCCTAAATCAAAACTTTAATTTTTTTGTTTTTGTTTGGTGTACCGTGTATAAGCCGCACCCCCCGACATTGAATTTTTTTTCGGCGCCAAAAAGGTGCGGTTAATACACCGTTAATTACGGTATATATTTGAAAGGTGGTACACGATTCAAGCTCTATTTGCTTATGTTTCATCACCTTTGTGTGTTCTTTCTTCAAACTGTATATTAGTTGCAACGTGTCTATGATAAATCATTGTTATATTCTTTTTCATGTGAAGTCAATTCAAATGGATTGTAAAATTGAAATGATTTGTTATATTATTTTATATTCATTTTTCATGTGATGTTAACTTCAATGAATTGTGAAATTGTGAACATGCATGCATAATAAATATGCCTTCTCTGGGAAAAGGGGCATTGACTCTTTAAATACCAAATCACAGAATCTATTCACCATTATGTCACCGTCATGTACATATTTTCTATGGATATATTTTTTTAAATCTCAACTCTTTACCACATCAGCGTCATGTATACATTGTCGATGGATAAAGTGGAATATTTAGTCTTCACCACCCTACGCTAACTTTTCACCACCCTATAGCGTCATGTACATTCTCTGTGGATAAACTGGAATATTAACTCTTCAACACCCTACGCTAACTTTTCACCACTCTAGCGTCATGTACATTGTCTATGGATAAACTGGAATATTAACTCTTCAACACCCTACGCTAACTTTTCACCACCCTAGCGTCATGTACATTGTCTATGGATAAGCTGGAATATTAACTCTTCACCACCCTACGCTAACTTTTCACCACCCTATCGCCATGTACATTGTCTATGGATAAACTGGAATATTAACTCTTCAACACCCTACGCTAACTTTTCACCACCCTAGCGTCATGTACATTGTCTATGGATAAGCTGGAATATTAACTCTTCACCACCCTACGCTAACTTTTCACCACCCTATCGCCATGTACATTGTCTATGGATAAACTGGAATATTAACTCTTCAACACCCTACGCTAACTTTTCACCACCCTATCGCCATGTACATTGTCTATGGATAAACTGGAATATTAACTCTTCACCACCCTACGCTAACTTTTCACCACCCTAGCGTCATATGTACATTGTCTATGGATAAACTTGAATATTAACTCTTCACCACCCTACGCTAACTTTTCACCACCCTATAGCGCCATGTACATTTTCTATGGATAAACTGCACTATTAATTTTTCACCACCATACGCTAACTTTTCACCACCCTATAGCGCAATGTACATTGTCTATGGATAAACTGCACTCTTAATTTTTCACCACCCCCTCCTGGGGGGGGGGGGAGGGGGGAGTAGGGGCACAGTGCCCCCCCCCACACTTTTTCAAGCACCCGAAAAGTGCTCCTTTTTACATAGGAATAGTGCTCCTTTTACTCTGATAAGTGCCCCTTTTATTTTGACACGTGCCCCTTTTCCTTCGACAAATTCCCATTTTCCATTGCAATAAGTGTCCATTTTCCATTCTCGTTAGTGCCCTCTTTAATCTCTAGTACTAGGGTAGGTGCGGGGAATTGGAGACCCTTAAGCACATTTCCATAATTTACATAAACATGAAAAATGTTACACATACAGAAAGTTTTGTTTTCTCTTTAGTAACTTCTTCTCTTTATTGGGAAACAAAATTGTGGTCATGATGTAACTGATTAATAAGATAAAAATAATTTATGACGTCATCACCAAAGGTCTCTCATTACCAACATGCGTAGGTAATAAGGGACAGTTACAAATCAAGACATTTCAAATCAAGACATCAAGACAAAAATGGGATTGTTATAGTTAGTTCAAACACTTTTTGAAAGAGATACATGCAGCCAATGAACTTACTGTAATTTTGAAACGATTTTGAAAGAAGAAATTAATCCCATGTTATCCGCTTGTTATGCTTTATAATTCATTGATATTACAGTATATAACATATTGCAATTTAGTATGGGCCACCAGCGCCAAAATCAAAATCAACTCTATTTATTTATTGTAAAAGAAAGCCCTTCGTATTATGTACTGGTTCACCATTATTTATCTCACACAAGTCCAATATTTTACAAACTGAAAACCCTTACAGTATTCGACATAAATTCGCTACAATGTTTACTGATCATGTTTAAGTATTTAAAAATATGCTCCCTCTTTCATTTCAAAACTTTTACACTATGAATAAAGCTATTCACTCTTACCCTACTCGTAATTCATCAATTTTTATCTAGTATACCCGAAATAAATCCATAAGACACCATGGTCCTGACCTATGGAACTTTCTCCCAGAATCTATTAAATCATGTTGCTCCCTCTCAGGGCCGTAGCCAGAGTTTGATGTTTAGGGGGGGGGGGGGACACATACATGTAATTGATCGACGTTCTGGGGAGGGGTCTAAACACTTTCAATTTTTTTTTGGGGGGGGGGGGGGGGGGCACGTGCCCCCCCCCCCCCCCCCCCCCCCCACGTGGCTACGGGCCTGCTCACTCTACTCATTTAAGGCCAAAGTTAAAACGATGTTATTATCAGAATACTCAAGGTAGAATTTCTGTGTCAACTTTTCATTGTTTATCATGTCATCTCTTCTTTCATTCGAATCATTATCATCATCATCATCATCATCCTCATCTGCATTGTCAATATCACCATCATCGAAATTTGTATTTTCAATTACCTATCCGTATCTGCTTAATATGTGTTAATATATTCATGAGTTTTTGTCTGGGGTTGTCGTTTTATCAAGCAATCTGCTTACAGCAATGACAGTCCTTCTTCCGCAAATAATTGTATCATGTTTTATAATGTTTGAGGAAACTTAAATACTTATTGTACTTTATATTATTATTGTTATCGAAAAACTGTATGATTACACGAATGCAGAAGAAAATATAATCAAATCAAAATATACTTATGTTATTTTATCTAAGGTCTTTTCAGTCTTCCGTTATGAAAATGTACTTATAACCCTATCAGGATTGGGTTTTTTCCTCTTTATAAGATGTAATTTTTCGCACTGCGACCTCACAAATCTTAACACTTTTCCTCGCTCGCAAATAAATGTTCAGACCATCACACCCAACTGCAAAGCATGATGAATTATGCAATATCTTGTATGGTGTATAAAGTGAAACAAATATTGAAATCATCCCTGATAATGTAAACACAATGTAGGGGTATATACCGAAGTCTAAACAATGTCTATTTTCTCTTTGAGATTTCCCTTTGTAGCCTAGGTGCCTTTTTTTCTTCAGAAAGTGTCCTTTTTTCTTGGTGCCCCGCCCCCCCCCCCACTTTCGAAGTCGCTCGGCCGCCCCTTTTCCCCAGTGAGTGGAGACTACAAACTTGCGATTGATTGGAGGACTTACGATTGATTTGGATCAATCGTAACTCTATAAGACGGGGACAACTAAGCTCTCATGAAATTCTCACAATGATACACATCTGAAGTTTGAAAACCAATATTAAGACTGCGGACACCAGAATATTTCGAAAACTAATAAACATTTATTGAGAAATTACAGGAAATGCCAATGCATATATGACTTTTTTTTCCTTTCAATTCTATTTTCTCTTCTTCGTTCTCGTAGACAAAGCCTCTATGGTAATACATGGCAACATTAGAATAAAGAATCATTACTAGTACTGTATAGATCAGGCGCGCCGGAAACAGTTTGGGATTGGGGGGGGGGGGGTCTGGGGGTGGCAAACATTCCAGGGGCTCACCTTCCAGGGGCAGCGACGTAATGAGAAAAAACGTTCGGAAAGTGGAGTATTAACGATCAGGTAGAGCGTAAATTGGCGTAGGGTCCAGGGCATGAATCTCGGTAGGGGGGTCAAGGGGCTGAGCCCCGGAAGCTCAGGGGTTTTAGGTATTAAATTACGGTTAGATGAGCATCCAGGGGCCCTCTTTAAGGCCATTGACGTGTTCCAGGTGGGGAGCCCCCAGAAGCCCAGAGGTTTTAATATTTAACTACGGTCAGATGAGCATCCAGGGGCCCGCCCTATAGTGGGTCCAGGGGGGCAGAGCCCTCGGAGGCTCAGGGGTTTTAAGTATTTAATTACGATCAGATGAGCATCCACGGGCCCGCCTTCGGGCCCTTGGTGGGGTCCAGGGGGCAGAGCCCGCGGAAGCTCAGGGGCTTAGGTATTTAATTACGGTCAGATGAGCATCCAGGGCCTGCCTTAGGGCCATTGACGTGTTCCAGGGGGGGGGGAGCCCCCAGAAGCCCAGAGGTTTTAATATTTAACTACGGTCAGATGAGCATCCAGGGGCCCGCCCTATAGTGGGTCCAGGGGGCAGAGCCCCCGGAAGCTCAGGGGTTTTAGGTATTTAATTACGATCAGATGAGCATCCACGGGCCCGCCTTAGGGCCCCTGGTGGGCTCCAGGGGGCAGAGCCCGCGGAAGCTCAGGGGCTTAGGTATTTAATTACGGTCAGATGAGCATCCAGGAGCCCGCCTTAGGGACATTGGTGGGGTCTAGGGGGCATAACCCCCGAAAGCTCGGGTTTTTTAGGTATTTAATTACGGTCAGATGAGCATCCAAAGGACAGAGCCCCCGGAAGCTCAGGGGTTTTAGGTATATTACGGTCAGATGAGCATCAAGGGGGCCGCCTTAAGGCCCTTGGTGGGGTTCGGGGCGGAGCCCCCTTAAGCTCTGGGGTTTAAGGCATTTAATTACGGTCAGATGAGCATTTTTTATACCTTATTTGTGACATTGGCAGGTCACTTATTTTTTCTCTCCGTCTTTCTTTCTTTTTCTCTTTAACATACTTTTTCAAAAAGTGAGGTGGGGGGGGGGGGGGGGGGAGGCTCGAGCCCAGCCACTTTGCAGACCATGACATAAAGGCTTCTAAATAAGCGTATTTTTCGCTCGACTGTAATTTGGGAATTTCTTATCGTCCAACAAACGCATAAAAAGGAAATACTTACCAAAAAAAATGGAGAAAAAATACCGGAAAATCATGTCATAACAACAACATTTGTAAATTACTGGTATCGAATAAGAAATACACCCCCCCCCCCCCCATCAGTACGCCAGCGTTCGGGGGCTCATGTCTTCTCACCCCTATAACAAAAAAACAGACACGCTTTCCCATTCTCGCACAATATGTCCATGATATGCGCTATTATAAAGACCTCCATTGATAAATACCGTATAGGTGGCATGCGCAATGTTTATGAAAGTTAATTCCTGTGAACGTTTCTTTTCTTTGAATGGAATTGTATATGTGATTTAATTCAGGATTTTATTATTGTTCTTTTGGGTTAAAAATACAAACCATGTTTACTCTTTTACTGTTTTTTTGTTTTTTTTGGAGGGGGGGGGGGGGGGCCTTTTTTGTGGGGTACCTGCATAAGGTCTTGCGGTACCGCAAAATATTTCGGGAACAAGGTGTAATTGCGCATTTGCCAGGTATATTGAGGTTCATTTGTAAAATATATTCCACATATTACAGAATGTTACAATATATGTTTTCTCTACAGTTGTATTAGAAAAAGATATACAGGCTAGTACAATAGAATTTTAAATTCTTGACGATAATATTTTGGAGAGTGCAAGTTTTATAATTTGTTTGATAGTCTGTTAAATAAAGAGGACTGTTTCATTGTTAAAGTATCTCACCCGTCTACATATCAAGCCCTATATATTTTTTTAAAATTTATATAGGCGACAGAAGGGGATCGCATCTGTTTATTTCAGTTCATCCTCGTGAAGCAATTGCTTATACATAAACCCACCGATCGGAAATAATAAATCTCTTAAAGGTTTTATTTGAACCCCATGATCTCTTTTTCAGCCAACATGAAAGTCTGAAGAACTTTGCAGGAATTGTGAATATGTCAAGTATGTCCTATCTGTCAGCAGTGTCCTATAGAATTCAAATTATGCAAGGAAACCTGTTTAAAACTTTTAAGACTTGACCGTCAGACGCTATTGAATGAATGATTGACTTGCTTTGGTAATAAATAGAGCTGTAAGGGGTACATGAGCATTACATGCAGGCACGGATCCAGGATTTCTTAGGGGGGGGGGGGGGCAAATTTGAAATCATGCGAGCCAAATATTGGTACGTTATGGTGACCAGCAGTGACGTAATTGGGAGGGGGTGGGTGCAAGTAGGGGCGAGTTTCCCCCTCCCTCCTCCGCAAAGCGCGGAAGCTTTGACATTTCAAAAAATTATTAGAGAAAGAAGACGATTTGTTGTACCGTTATCGACTCTTAATCTTCGTCTAAATTCAGTTCCCCCCCCCCCCTCCCGCGCGAAGCTTTTACGTTTCATTAAATCATTAGAGAAAGAAGACAATTCGTTGTACCGCTCTCGAAGATAATCCTCGTCTGAATTTATTTTTTTCCTCCTGCGCGAAGCGCGGAAGCTTTTACGTTTCATTAAATCATTAGAGAAAGAAGACGATTCGTTGTACCGTTCTCGACTCTTAATCCTTGTCTAAATTTAGTTTTCCCCCTCCCGTGCGAAGCGCGGAAGCTTCGACGTTTCATTTAATTTTTAGAGAAAGAAGACGATTCGTTGTACCGCTCTCTAAAATATTCTTCGTCTGAATTCAGTTTCCCCCCTCCCGCGCTCCCTCGCTACGCGTTTTTTGGGGGGACCACCCCACCGCCCCCTGGCTACGCGCCTGCAGTCAGATGAACTTATGTTGATACCTTGTCTGCCCCGGAAGTTCAGGGGTTTTAGGCATTTAATTACGGTCAGATGAGCATTATTTTGATACCTAATTGTGACATTTGCAGGTCACTAATTGGCGTGGGGTTCAGGGGGCGGAGCCCCCGGAAACTCAAGGGTTTTAGGCACTCAATTACGGTCAGATGAGTATCAAGGGGCCCGCCTTGAGGCTTTTCGTTGGGGTCAGGGGGCAGAGCCCCCGGAAGCTCAGGGGTTTTAGGCGTTTAATTACTGTCAGATGAGCATCTAAGGGCCCGCCTTAGGGCCCTAGGTGGAATCCAGGGGGCTGAGCCCTCGTGGTTTTAGGCATTTAATTTGATCATGGTCAGATGAGCATAATTTGATACATCATTATAATGTGTCACTGGCAGTTAACTATTTTTTCTTTCTTCCTCTCTTTCTTTCTATTTCTCTTTAATATACTTTTTCAAAAAAAGTGGGGGGGGGGGGGGGGAGGCTCGAGGATCCCGATCCCCGCCGTTCCGCGGGCCCTGACATGTAGGCATCTCAAGAAGCATTTTCTTGCCTGGCTGTAAATTTAGGAATTTGTCATTTTCCAACAAACGCATACAAAAGTACAGTTTACTTAAAAGTGATGAAAAATCTCGGAAAATTATGTCATTTCAGCATTATTTGTAAACCACCGTTATGGAATTAGAAATAAACCACGTTTGGATTTTATTTCCCCAAAGCTCCCCCCCCCCTCCCCTATCAGTACGCCAGTGCCCCCCCCCCTCGATTTACACCTTGTTGACGAGAAAATTACAACTGATATCCCTTACCTTTCTTCATTCTCTTTTTGCTCTTTCCCTTTCTCTCCTCTTTCCCTTTCCCTTCCCTTTTCTCTCTTTAAATTTGCCTGGGGGGGGGGGGGGCAAGGTCATTTTGGCCCCACTCCGCTCCACACATTGTTGACTGATCTCCCCTTCTTTTCTCCCTTTTCTTTTCTTCTTCCTCTTTTTTGTTCCCTTTTAGCTCTCCTCTTTTCCTTTCCTTCCTTCTCTTTTTTTTTTAACACGGGGACGGGGGGGGGGGGGGGGGGGGAGGCAAGGGCCTTTTGCCTCCACCCCCCCCCCCCGATCGGGAAAATTGCAACTGATATCCCCCTTCTCTTTCTTTTCTTCTTCCTCTTTTTTCCTTCCCTTTATCTCATTTTTTCCTTTTTTTCTTTCCCTTTCCTTCCTTCTCTTTTATTTTTTGATTGGGGGAGGGGGCAGCAGCCTGGGAGGCAATTCCTTTTGCCCCCCCCCGATCTCCTTCTTCCCTCTTTTCTTTTGTTCTTCCTCTTTTTTCCCTTTTTCTCCTCTTTCCCTTTCCCTTCTTTTCCTTTTCTTTCTCTCCTTTTTTTTCGGGGGGGGGGGGCAAGGCCCGCTCGCCCCCCCCCGGATCCGCGCCTCTCTACATGACATTTGTACTAAATGTACATTTGTCTATTATGTAAAAATCAGACTAATTAAACGAGCGTGCTCGCTAAATTCAATTCGACAACTAATGATCATTATTTTCTCACAAAAAGACATTTTCAAACCTTTTGGTTTTGAGGGAAGTTCTAAATTATTATTATCATTCAAATTACGTTGGAATTTAACCTTGTCATTATTTTTGGCCTGCACATAGGACATAATACCGTTTTAACTTCAATAAACTGTATTGTAATTGGATGGTGAAAAATTAATATTCCAGTTTATCCATAGTCAATGTACATGGCGCTATAGGGTGGTGAAAAGTTAGCGTAGGGTGGTGAAAAATTAATATTCCAGGTTATCCATAGACAAAGTACATGACCGTAGGGTGGTGAAAAGTTAGCGTAGGGTGGTGAAGAGTTAATATTCCAGCTTATCCATAGACAATGTACATGGCGCTAGGGTGGTGAAAAGTTAGCGTAGGGTGGTGAAGAGTGAGTCCATAGACAATGTACATGACGGTAGGGTGGTGAAAAGTAAGCGTAGGGTGGTGAAGAGTTAATATTCCAGCTTATCCATAGACAATGTACATGGCGATAGGGTGGTGAAAAGTTAGCGTAGGGTGGTGAAGAGTTAATATACCATTTATCCATAGACACTGTACATGGCGCTAGGGTGGTGAAAAGTAAGCGTAGGGTGGTGAAGAGTTAATATTACCATTTATCCATAGACAATGTACATGACGGTAGGGTGGTGAAAAGTTAGCGTAGGGTGGTGAAGAGTTAATATTCCAGCTTATCCATAGATAATGTACATGACGCTAGGGTGGTGAAAAGTTAGCGTAGGGTGGTGAAGAGTTAATGTTCCAGCTTATCCATAGACAATGTACATAACGGAAGGGTGGTGAAAAGTTAGCGTAGGGTGGTGAAGAGTTAATAATCCATAGACAATGTACATGACGGTAGGGTGGTGAAAAGTTAGCGTAGGGTGGTGAAGAGTTAATATTCCAGCTTATCCATAGACAATGTACATGGCGCTAGGGTGGTGAAAAGTTAGCGTAGGGTACGTGGTGAAGAGTTAATATTCCAGCTTATCCATAGACAATGTACATGGCGCTCGGGTGGTGAAAAGTTAGCGTAGGGTGGTGAAGAGTTAATATTCCAGCTTATCCATAGACAATGTACATGGCGATAGGGTGGTGAAAAGTTAGCGTAGGGTGGTGAAGAGTTAATATTCCAGCTTATCCATAGACAATGTACATGGCGCTAGGGTGGTGAAAAGTTAGCGTAGGGTGGTGAAGAGTTAATATTCCAGCTTATCCATAGACAATGTACATGGCGCTAGGGTGGTGAAAAGTTAGCGTAGGGTGGTGAAGAGTTAATATTCCAGCTTATCCATAGACAATGTACATGGCGCTAGGGTGGTGAAAAGTTAGCGTAGGGTGGTGAAGAGTTAATATTCCAGCTTATCCATAGACAATGTACATGGCGCTAGGGTGGTGAAAAGTTAGCGTAGGGTGGTGAAGAGTTAATATTCCAGCTTATTCATAGACAATGTACATGGCGCTAGGGTGGTGAAAAGTTAGCGTAGGGTGGTGAAGAGTTAATATTCCAGCTTATCCATAGACAATGTTCATGGCGATAGGGTGGTGAAAAGTTGAGATCGTGAAAAATTATATTCATAGAGAAAATGACGGTGACATAATGGTGAATAGTTTATGTGATTTGGTATTTAAAGAGTCAATGCCCCCTTTCGCGGAGAAAAGGCATATATATGCATGACATGCTTATAATTATGGTGCGGGGATATATTGCAATTCGAAAGAAGATAATAACGTTTTAATTTCTAACATAAATGAGGTGAGGTCTTAGTATAATTCTTTGATTTGCCCCTAAGTACTGCGCTTTACCCCCCCCCCCTCCATCATCTACTCTCATTATATCCGACCACTATTTTAATTGGTAGCCAGCCATCGTTGCACTGATCATGCCTGATGGATACAATACACAAAGAATATATTGCGTGTGTGTAGTATAGCGGTTGTACGTGTACAATGCGATCCTTACACTTATCAAATTGGCAATTTTTACACATTGGATGGGCTACCTTCATCTCCGATTAGGTGTGTGAAGAAAAGCTTCACCCATTTTTCTAAGGAATGGCATGGCATGCAAACTTGGCTCATCCTATATTAATTTGGGAATTTTTATTCTAACATCTTTATTATTAAAGCCTGTAGAATGACCGAGTGAGGGAGTGAGAATATATTTCGTGAGATGGTAGATCTAGACATTTCATTTTTAGCTCAGGTTGGTTTAAATCAATTACTTTTTAGCCTTGGCATGGCTTGATTAACTTAACTTCTTAAGGGGTTAAGGGCGTAAGCCTTAACTTAACTTAACTTGATATTGATATCCCAGGCCATAACCTTAATTGGCACCCATGGCCATACCCCTCACCCCTGCAGGCTGCATATTGAGAGGCAGGTAAACAAAACCTAAATTGTGTTTGAAATCACCCTCCTGAGTCCTAATTCCTCCGAGTCCCGACACCCGACGAACATTGCACACTAGCTCCAGAGTGTAGTAGTGTACTCTTTACTACTTCAGTTTCTTCTTGTACGAAGCACTTTTAAATTTGGTCAAGAATTTAACAAAAAATATGAGATTTGATACCGGAGTGATATTATTTCTAACTTAGGGTCTACTGTCTTCCAAAATGTGTCCCTGATGATAATAGATCTAGATCTAAGTTTAGTTGTGATTTACATTACCAAAAATGCTGACATTTTATTTTACAAGAGTTGGCTTATGTTGCTTCGGGCTGAAATGCAAGGAGACTTGGTAGACTATACACATCAAAAAACTGTTTTTGTGTTGCCAATTTGAGACATTCTTTACGATAATACTTAGCTATTAGTTTAGTATACGAAAGCGCTCGCACGCAGTTTGCCGAATTTAGCGAATTCCGTGCGCGCATCTTCATATATTTATTTCTTTGTGTATATTTACAATCATACAATGCAGGTTGATGATAGGACAGTTAGCTGAATTTAGTGAATTCCGTGCGTCTTCATATATTTATATCTTTGTGTATATTTACTATCATACAATGCAGGTTGATGATAGGACAGCGTCCCTATTGGTGGGTCATGGAGAGTAATGTTTACACTGGTGAAGAACGTCCATTCCTGAAACAGTTCAAGATAACTTGTGAAACAGGACCAGGTGAGATGTGTGAAGTACAGGATTGAATGATGATGTACATGTATGTGAAAACTAGACCTCTTTCATTTGTTAGCCTCTTATTTGGGTAGGGTCGGGTCGGCTCCTCACTTTAGAGACAGTAAAATACAACTCTGTGTTGAAAATCTTGCAGCCGTATTCTACTGTCCGTCACTGCTAATTAACGTATGACCTCATCTTTTGACGTTTTTTGTGAGCAGTAACAGTTTAAAATACAGCTGCAAGGTTTTCAACACGGAGTTGTATTTTTACCCATAATTTCCTGTAAAAGGACCATTAAACGACTAAACGCATTACCATACAGTCAAGCTGGTAAGTGGAATAGATGTGTGTGTATTTTAGCCTAGGCCTAATATAATTGGAAATAAACTTACAGAGAGTATTAATGCATCCACTAAAAGTTAAATTTTAGTGCAAACTTTAAAGTTTGCACAACAGACCCTATGACAGGCTTATGTTTCTAAAGTGAGGAGCCGACCCTACCCAAATAAGAGGCTAACAAACGAAAGAGACATAATTTTTGGTCTACCGGTATGTGAAAACGTACAATGGAAAGTAAGAAACAATTAAAAGTCTTCCCCCTGTGCTCCAAACCAGCTGTGATTATTGTAAGATGTTGGGCAAGGTACACCAGTCTTTAAAGTGACTTGGTAACATTGTTGAAGGTTAATGAAAAAAATGCTTAATTTTTGTATAAAATGTTACTTAGTATATTCCTTCTACTGTACTAACCCTCTGACATGCAAAAGATCCTGAAAAAATTGTCAAACCACGAAGATATATCTATAGTTTCCTTTGAAGGAGTCGATCATGTATGACACCCTCTAACAGTGATTAACAGTAAATTCTCCCAACCATTTTTGAATTTTCCCAACCGTTTTTTTCATGAAAAAAAGGGATAAAACAGGTGATAAAAAATCTGTCAACACTTAAATGTCTGGAATGGAATGTAGAGCTATTTATTGCTTTGTGATGATTTCCATTCACCTAAAATGTAATTAAATTGTAATAATATAGTTGGGAGAATTAAGGAATCGATCAGATCAGTTTTTCTCAATTTGTACCATGAATAATGGTCCGTTTTCACTCAAATTTTCAGATTATCTTTAATTGTACATCTAGTATTGAAGTCACTACCTTAGCACCACTATCTCTCATCTGAACAATGTTACCAACTACCAAGTCCCTTTAAGCAAATGTTATTATCTAAGGATTAATTTTGTCTTGTTTAAAGGTAATACAAAGTTTTGGTATGGGGTTATGAGTTTGGTTCAAATGAACATATTGGAAGCAGATGCGATCCTTTAATATTTAGTGATTGTTGTTGCGGTTGAAATCGTGTCTAAAGTTATGAAATTGTAAATAATAAACTCTTTATGTTGTATAGCTCCCTCTCAAGGTCAAGATATTAATTAAGCTATAAAACAATGTTTCTTGACTAAAATTGACCAATTCGCTATTCCCGTTTGGAAATTATATATCACAACTACATCTTCTGAGATTTTTTACGGTCGCAAGTACTATTGTAAGGCCGTAGGCGCTATTTTAAATTTATCAAAATTTACCGGGAGCACCGGTAAATTTTTATATTTCATTTTTCTCGGAAGCAGAAGTGTTTTAGGGGCTAAATTTTCTAGTGCTTATGATACATCCACAGGGGCAGACAAATATATCAAAATTGTAAAGAATCAGTATCCACCCAATTTTCAAAATTTACCAAAACTTTGTATTACCTTTAAGGATCAACTTCAAACCTAACAAATCATCTAAATGGAAATGAACATTTTGATATTGTGGGGTCTTTGAGTCAAATGTCAAGTAAGTCAGGTCAACCATTGATCCCACACATGGCCTAGTATCTTCCAAATTCAAAATTACTGTAAGCAAGTAGTTGAGGCATATTGCTATTTGCCAAATTATATACCGTAGAGTCATTACAGTCTCATTGTGGTTTCATACCTTTAAGTCTTTTATATTATGTGCAAAATTTTATTAATAAAAAAACAAAAAAACATTTCCTAGTTGTAGACCACCATGTTTGCTCTTCTTTCTCTGTAGGTTGTCCTTCAGGCCATGCTATGGTCGCAGCATCTGTTTGGTTTGTCTTTGTGGCATCCCTCAATGAATACATCATGTCTGAGGTGAGGAGTGTCCAACGTGCCAAGAAAGCGACCAGGATCACCTGGACAATCTATAGCCTTTTTATAGTGCTTGTGTGTGTTTCCAGGGTCTACACTGCAACTCACTTCCCTCATCAAGTTATCCTGGGTGCATTAACTGGTAAGTTAATTAGTTCAAAGCAGTCCTTAGGGTAGTTAGAAAAAACCATTAGAGAAGAAGATATGATAGTATCCAGCCTCACTTGTAATGGGTGTATGCTGACGACAGGAAGGCTTCAGTAGAGAAAGGACATGATGTAAATTAAACATCCATCTGCACACTGGGGAAAACAGACATCAAATGATCATGGTAATTAGTATACCCCCCCCCCCCAAAAAAAAAAAAAAAAAAAAAAAGACACAGAAAGAATAGACCAAATATATTCTCATGAATTATATATGAACGAAGTTTATCATCTTTTATGACAAATTGGAAATGTATTTTATGGTTAGCCATTTGATCTTTGTCTTGAGAGATATTATTTTTTTACCTTGTTAGCTGATCATTTATCATAGATATTGGAGTTTCTTCTATCAATTAAGTTTATACAGAGGCCGTATTCTGAAAACTATGTTATCTGCTTTAACACACTCTTCTTGCACGGAACGAAAACTTTTCATTCATGCTTGCACAGATGTCCCTTATGCCAACGCAACCAGCTTTGTGGAGACATAAAACAATGACTTGTCCTTATGTTTGCTTTGTGATGACATTTAACGTTACCGTTTTAATGTTTGTTTCTGTCTAAATCATTTCAGCAGTGCTGCTCACTCCCTACCATTCTCTTATATCTTGTCTTTGTACTCAGGAATAATAGTGGCAGCAGAGACCAGAAAATTATCTGTGGAAAACTATGGATTTGGTTCCTACTTTCTAGGAGGATTGTTCGTCCTTGTTTCAATCTTCTTAGAATACTACCTGATAAGTCTCGTTGGTCTTGATCCTGGCTGGTCTATGAAACTTGCTTTAAAACGCTGTGTGTATCGGGAATGGGTTCACATGGACACCACGCTCTTCTATGCTATTTCCAGGGACGTTGGTGCGTTCTTCTTCGCTGGAATGATGTGCAGTTGCTTGACGGTGAAGTATGATCGGGTGAGGGGGCAGTTTGCAAAGAAACTGACTGCAACTCTCTTAACTGTAGCTGCTGCACACGTCATAGAGAGCATGTACGTTCCCAGGGGATATGTCATATTGTTCTACATATTAGGTGCATTAAAATATGGACTAGTGTCAATCAGTACTGTCGGACTCAACCAAGCTGTATCCAGTTACGGTAGTCAAAACCAGAATTTATGACAGCTGTAAGTAGCAGTTTGGCCTTTGTTGAATTAATTACCATTTGTTCGTTGTGATTTGGGAACTTTGCCTTTTTATATTGTTCAAATATCTTTGGTTTTCTGTATATGGTTTAATGTTAAAGTTATTTCTATGTTTGGTCAATGGAGCTGCAATTAGGATATTCATGGAGAGAAAAAAAGAGTAAAAACATAAATTATACTTCTTGGCCACTGTCATGATGTAATCTACACTACAGTAAGCATTTTGTATGTTTTGTATACTTTGTAATCCATTTTAGATCACATCTGCTGATATTAGTGTAATAAATCTCACTGAAGCACTAAAAGTAAATTTCAAAGATATCACTCTTTGATCATTGCTTAGAGGTACATTTTCAAGAGAATCTTCAAAATATGGACTAGATACCTGCAAAGATTCTTTGACAGAATTTGTATGTATACTAAAAAAAAGATGTTTCAGGATTAAGATATGATATGGAGGACTAGAAAATATGAGATTTGTTAAAATTTTGTTTACTATCCCATTGTACCCATTCAGTTAGTACATACAGATCAAGATGAGTAAAGAATATCTTAGTGCATGTAATTTTAGTTCAAGATTTGTTTTCTCCTTATATGGAAGGATTTAAGTGCCAGTGGAATTATTACCTCTGACATATGCAAAATGAAAATTCTGGTTCTATTTTGATTCTGCACATATTACCCTTGTCATTTTGGTGCTTATGTTTATATTTACCTACTCCTGTGTTCATTTGAAAAAGTATAGATTTCTAAAACGTTTTTTTTTCTTCTTCAATCTGGTGAAAATTGTATTTCCTCTTTTCCTTTTATGTCTCTCTCTCTCTCTCTCTCTCTCTCTCTCTCTCTCTCTCTCTCACACACACATATGTACACAAACAGGGTATTTGTGTGCATGTGTGAAAGAGAGGGGTCTCTCTTTCTCTCTTTTTTTGTTGCTCTCTTCCCCTCTTTCTCCATACACGTACACTCACATGCACACACACACACCCTCACTTTCTCTCCCTAATTCTCTTCCCTTTCTCTCTCTTTCTCTCTTTCCTCCCCCTCTTCTCTGTACATGCAATTCAGATAATACACACCAGCTTAGACTAATGTACAGTAGGTACATGTAACTCGGGAGAGCTATAACAAAAAAAATGGAAAAAAATTAACCATATGGAAAATGGAGAGCTTTGAGGTTTATTGTGTGTATTCCATCATGTATGTACTTTTCTAAATTGTTAGATTAAAGGTACAGTATTATTTTGTTTGTGTGTGTGCATAAGTCAAATAGTTGGTTTGTGGGCATTAATCTAAAAACTGCCTGAAAAGCTTAGTGGAAAGATAAAGATACATGCAGGCTGAGGGAGTTGCCCCTTGTTTGTATTTCTTTGGTTTCTAATGCGTCTTGTGAAATTACTTGACAGATTTTGACATTTTAATGTCAAACAGTTGCTGGATGTCTCCCCTTTTTTCTTCTTTTGAATTTTTCAATTTCATCACACGCCCCCCCCCCCCCCACTGTAATATTAACATACCTTCAAGGGAGATTTATGTCCATCTGTTGTGTCATGGGGGGGGGGGGGTATCTGTAAAGTTCCTGAAGTGTTTCTGTAATGTTAATGGTTGTTGACATGTTACGAAGTACTAAATGTGTTAGATGAAAGCACAAGACTTTCTTGTTATATGTGTACTGCATTACCAGTCACTTAATTGCTTTGAAATTCCATTGTTCTCTTATGATTTGTGTAGCTTCTGAATCTGAAAACATGAATCATATGTACTATTGCAACTCATTAAAATGTGGCATTATTGTGCACTTGCCTTTCAAAAGCAGTCGTATCAATTCTTGTGTGGTGTTGCCACGCGTAATATGAGGCAGTAGACAGGCGATCATAAAGTTATTGAGTACTAGATGGATTGCATTAATTTATATTGAGATACCTATTGCAACTAAAACAGAATGCTCTAGGCAACCAACCAGAGTTATGATGAATGATTTATATGCCCAACTAGAAATGCTAAGTGGAAAGCATGTACAATTAATTAGACAGGTGAGATAATGTGCATCCATCCTGTTCACATAGTTGGTAGCTAGCTTGCACATGTATCCTTGATAATGCTATTGATGTGCACCAATGGAAAAAGGAGAGGAGAGGAGAGAGATAGCATTGGATAAAAACTGTCTATGAGAGAAATGGATGAAGAGGGGAGTACTAGTATAGAGGAGAGAGAGAGAGAGAGAGAGAGTGGTGTGGTTTGGTTATAGAACTAAATTTCCAACTGGAAACGCATGGAAAGGCTTTGTGATAACACATCCTTTTTAATCAAAGTAAAAGTTCAGGTAAAGAACAGATTCAATTTAGATAATATTTCAGTCAGTATTGATGGCCAAATCGGGGGTTTACAGTACACATACGTGTCCTTGAAAGCTCAATGTTGTGCGCTATAAAAGGATATAGTGGAGGTTGGAATCTTATGCTTTCCTTTCATACATTTCGTTAAATTGTCACTGAAGGAGCATTGTTGCAAAATGTTTGTATTATTCATTCACATTTACATAATATGTCCTTTATTGTTTTTATGCTGGTAGAGCTTTCTAGCATTATGGTGAAGGAAAGCATCTCCAGCTGCATTTAAAGGGATCGTGTAACAATGTTAAATCTGAGATACACGGCCCTACGTGTTATCAATGTCTGTGATATGGTGTAATATTGAAGCCCTAAAAAAATTGCGCTTCGAAATGATCAAGAAGTGCCTCAAAAAAGTAAAAATCTTTGAGTGATCGGTTTTACCATACTCGTTTTCCCCAATAGACTGTAGTGTTATGAAAACCGTCAGGCGAACGGTTTTCAAAATTTGTAATTCCAATCATAAATATCTTGATAATCAGGCAGGCGATCGGCTTTTAAAAGTCATGGGGTTCCTGACTGACCTAAAGGTTTATAATTATCATTGTATCATGAGCTAAATCCAGAATTTTGTTTCAGAATCTAAGACAAAGTTACCGGATCCCTTTAAGCTATCAATGTTGTTGCCGTCTAAAAAGAAGTGAAGAAATATGTCATTCAATAATGAAAAGGTGACATACAGTGTAAGCATATTTTCATCATCTTTTCTTCTACTTGCATAATCTAATTAGTAAATCAACACAAATCAACTACGAAATAAGACATAAAAGTAATAGGTTTTTTTAAAGAGAGGACGCTTTTATTGCAAGACATGCCTATTTCAAAAACAGTAAGAAATGCAAGAAGTAGGTACAAAGAACACAGACAACAAAATGTGTCACACTCACACTGAATAGGGCAGTGAAGTGTGACAAACTTATGTACAGTACACGTTTTGATCTCGGTCATAGATTGTTCATTGTTGTACGTGTGAATGGGTCCATTTTCATTGGGAGGGAGAAAGGCATTTAAATAGAGATATTGAAGATATGCTGTACAAAAATCTCAAGCTATGATATGATTTATAGGCTATATAGAAAGTGTGTTTGTACTTAAAGATGAAGTTGAGTTCTGGTCATGGGATTGCATTGTGACAGAAACGGTGTGGAACCGATCAGAAAAGGTTGATCATCTAGCATAATAGAATTTGTTTGTATTGCAAGGTTCTGGAATCATCAAAATGATAAGAAATTTGGCCAAGTCTTGGTAAAGTTACAAACACTGGTACACAGAAAGATGTATATGGGACTACACGAACACGTGGCGTAAAAAGCCGGCCCCCCGATTTTTACGATGTTACATGTATATTTAGAATATGAAGGCATTTGAAGAGCCATGCTTTTCAGGGACCATGTCTTAACTGATGTTCTTCCACACTTGCATAATTAGAATGAATAATGCTCACAAATTATTTTACACCTCTTCCCAGAACTCAACTTTCTCTTTAACCTCCCATCACAACGAATATTGCATAAATCTGAAATCAATTTGTTATAGATTTATACAACACATTAGGCAGAGGTAATATACCAGAGTTGGTCAATGACGATGTTGTAATATGAACACCACTTGAATTTTGCTTATTGTAATATGGTTTTTACACCAAGTTCTTTTAACAGATGAGATATAATTCACGGCAGAGAAATGTCAAATAACTTCTTTCGGCTCATGTGAAAATGCATTTTCTTACATCGGAAACAAGCTTTTTAAAAATCTTTCCACACTTCTTATTTTGTCCGATTTTCAAAAGTGGTGGTATAATTTCACAGACATTAGATATGATTGATAAATAATTAGGAGATAAATAAGATATACATGCATATATTTTGTAATGAATAAACAAATTAATGAATAAACAAACAATCATAAGTATAGTATATAGAACACTAATAGAATCTGTAGAATTCAAGTCACAAATAGAAGCACAACTACACAGTTCAATCACATTGGCAGTAGAGGAACATAATGTCTGTTCAGAGCAAGAAGAGCATTAACTCTGTGTTAAAGATTGAGTTAAGGTCCTTATGGCTTCAACAGACTTTGTCATTGTATGCCCAGCAGAAGGGAGCATATCATGGGTGTTGATACTTACGTAATACCTATTCATCAGGGGGGGATGAATGAATAGATCATCCCCCCCTGATGAATAGGTATCAGTTACGGATCGACACCCATGGAGCATATGGATGCATGGATAACCTATGTTCATTTCAGGAAAAAAAGGCATTCTTTGATGACAGACATGCAACACAGTTCAGTCCAAAAATTGTCCACATTGTAAAAAAGATTTAAAAGAAATTATATAATTACTGGATATTATCAACTTCTGCCAGACAAACAATGGAATTTTATTATCTACAATGTAGCTATGATATAAGTAACATGTTAAATCTAAAAAGAGGAAATGATCTACAGCTACTCACATCTCAGAGTACTTTAAAGATTAAAAAGTACTGATTACAAAGACTTTGTGATGTGTGCCTTATATCTACTTATAGATTGTCAATTTTTCAGTAAAAAAATAGGAATTAGGAAATCACCTTGAGTTTGAATTGAAACTTTGTCTTGTGCAACCATGAGTATCATAGGGGTATGACAACCCTGAATCCCCCGATTCAAAATTCTAGTCGGCAAAATTCTATTTTGGGTCCCTTTTCGGAGGGTAATTGCATAAGATGATAAACCTTTTTCTTTACTAGTTGGAATACATTTCTGCCAAAATCATTGGGGAATTTGGTCTGACATAAAATAGTCTCGCGATGCCCATGGAAAACAAAAAACAGGCATTCAATGAAGGAGAGAGAGAGAGACACACACACATGAGATATCATGCAAAATATTTCAATATGACTTAGCTATTATATCTACTAAATGTTTTTCTCTCTAACATTTCGTAATATGTATCTCCAGTGTAGTAATATTGAGTTGTACAGTTAAACTAAGACAGAATAGCAAAATTTGCACTACAGAATAAAGTAAGGTACAGAAAAAACAAAAGCAAATAAACAGAATACAAACCATAAGCCTGCCACTATTTATATTTCAGACAACATAGTGATGATTCATTAAAATTAACCACTATTTATAATGAGCTCTACAATCTACATCAATCAAAGAATGGAAATTAACAAGAATTAAACTGCCGTGTGCTTCTACAAATAGTCATCATCTGATTCAAAACGAGCAATAGGAAACATAATACTGATAAGGATATGACAACAATTGTAAAAGGCGATATCACAATATTTCACCATCCGAGACCCTATATTGGCACATTTGTCTTGCACACGTTTCAAACACAGGTGATAAAAGAATCAAATTCATAGGACACCTCAAGCTTATTTGGTGGGCAAAAGAAAGCTGAAAGAAGGAAAATTATACCATTGCTTTGCCTTCTATTATTCCTGATCGATTTTCTTGATAAAATTATACTATAGCAAACTTCAAAAGGTCAAAAAAGAAAAATTGACCTGATATCAAGGTGATACAATTTCTTATAGTGGAATGATGCACATGAATTTTGGCAGTCAGTCAAAACAACAGAAACCTACTAAGCATCCTTATTAGTATTCAAATGATTGGTCTGTTATTGTCTTTTCTTTTGACAGAAGGTAGTATAAGAGCTATTGAGCCCAGGTGAGTCTGAAAAAGTATGGGAACTAGGAAGAAAGATTAACATAAATCTACAAGTCAATGCTGGAACAAATAATCAAAGAAGTTCCATTCAAGTATCACTAAACATGTCATGAACACAAATCATAACATATTGGACTGTGACTGAATTACATTTTGTAGAAAATAAACAAATCTCTGAGAACTGATCTTCATTTTACCTGAGAAGATGATGCTTTCCTAACAGATGGGCTCAAACTCAGATTAAGCAACTTTAAATCTATCTTGACATGGATATTCCTTACAAATTTGCAAGTCAGTGCCCTGTTCCTTAAAACTTGATATCAGTAACAACTAACAAATGCTAAAATTTCAATAACAAATTTGTCAAGGAAATGCAACAATTTTAGTTGCTCGTAGCAGTTATAGTAACTTGTTATTGATAGCAAGCTTTATGAAACGCGGCCCTTGTACATAGCTTGCAGTTGAACATAACCACCATCACACAAATCAGTGTTTTGATACACCACTGTGTGCACAGAAGAAGGGTATTAGCTTTGGAATTCTTTATGCTGGCTGCTTAGTGCCAGAAGGACATTGATTGATATCTTTTTACCGCAAGTTGGTACCCTTCTGGATCTCAGCAGACCATGTTACAGTGTTAAAGCCCTTCTGCCATGCAAACAACAAAGTAGCAGCAAACTCAAGCAGCATTTTAATGTTTTACTCACTCTTCAATTGATTGTTTGCATAAGGATGATCTAAACGATGGAATGCGCTTAATTAGTTCTGGCATTGATCATAATGACTGACAAATATTCAGAATTCACCGCACTGTGGTCACTACCAGTATACTCCAAAACACAAAAAATGTAATATCGGTATGTATGAAAGTGGTCCTCAAGTTATATTCCACATAAATATGCAACAGAGAGATAGACCAAATATAGTACATTTGTCATCAAAAGCAAACGATAGAAAACTTGTGGCTAAACTCACTTTGACACTCAAATAGATTTCCAGAAGAGTTACTGTACAAGCAGCATGTGACTATAAACAAGAGTGATTTTAACTCTCAGAAAGGTAACCAAGACCAAAAGTATAAACCTTTGATGTACAAATAACTTGTTTAACATATAAAAGCAGCTTTATTGTGAATGCTACAAACACGTATCACAATGATTATCCATGTTCATTGGTCCTTCATGTATTTAAAAAAAACTGAATTTTGTAAAAGTACGAGCACTGACTGAATGCTACATCTGTACCACAAAATATCATCTAAATATCAGAACTGGCCCTTCCCAGAAACAAATTTTGAACAATGAATATTTGATTTTCATTCCAATACCTTCCACCTTTCCACATCACTATTGATAATATAGTCTTTAGGACAAATTATAATGGCAAGATAGGGCTGATACTTAGCCAGTCAAATTCTGGACTCATCCCCTTTTTCTTTTGATTGTGCAGTTTCTTTTAAATTTAAAATTATATACTTGACCCCTATTCAAGCTGAAAAGTCCTCCATTAAAATTATGACCAAATGCATAAACTAATCAAACTATGTGTGTAAATATAGATTAGATGCAGATACACTGGACAATAAAGAAGCCGTGACATTGTCAATTCCTTGTTTAACAATAATAGGAACACAAATATTAATGTGACAAATTAAACAATAGTGAAATGGTAAAATTGTAAAACTGTAAAATGCATACCATTCATCATTAAATCTTATATTTTAAAGTAATTTTCTGACATAGGTTATCAATGTTAACTTATTGAATTGAACTAAACATGTCAACAGGAAGTACAAATCTGTATAGCTGTATTATGTCCACAGCACCTATCCTAATCAAATCAAATCGATAAAGACATACCTTTGGCAAAAATAATGATCACAAACTTCATCAAAATCACACACATTGAAGATAATAACACAATCAAACCAAAACACAGACAGATGCAGCTATGGTTGTGACAGTCTTTTTCTGTTTTCAGCCTTTGAATGAACATCACTTGCTGCTACATGCAGGGTGAATGGTGATCCTTCATGAAGCACAGTCTCTACGGTGGCTGGCGCAACACCCGTTAAGCGGTCTACACAGTCTTGACCTATAACCTCTGACCTCTGCAAGCTGGTCTTGATATACTTGCAAGAAGTATGTACTGTAGAACGGATGTACACAGGATGGATATCTGAAGTTTTTTTTTTATTCAGTCATTCTTGCTCCCTGTCGCAGTCCCATTTGCCGTTGCAACGACATTAACCGCGTTCCATGCCGGCCTCAGTTTTGTTGTCCTGCGCATCTTGTAGACATAGACTCGCACGTTGTTTACGATGTAATTCCGTACCGATGCTGTGAACTTGTTGACGAGGCAAGACGAAGTCGCTACGCCAAACGTTGCGTTGTAGGCCAACACCATGTAAAAATTGTGGAGTGAGTTTAATCTGCCATACTCACCAAGTAGGTCAAAATTTGTGATTCCTGCAGGAATATAAGTTATGTGAAAAAGAAAAAGGAGTTATGTGACTTCTTCCAACTCTCAACATTACATTCAGATGTCATTTGGATGGATCCAATCAATGAACTGTTCGAGTCCAGCAGACATCAAATTTTGGAAGTATATCATGTTTTTGTAGTTCACAAGTCACACACAGAAGGTTTGTCATCTCATTTATATCAGAGTTTTCTATTGTTGATAGGCAGTACTTCTTTAGAATTCCTTCTACATAATGTGTCTCAAATCTTCATCAATTTTGTGTTCTTAGGAAAACGTTCAATATGAGACTACAAGTATGCATACGCTTTATTTTTTCCTCTAATATATATATCCAAAATTTGAGATTTTCCATATTCGGTGTTGATCGTGTACTTTGACCCGACCCGACATAGTTCCAAACACAGAGGCCCAAAATTACAAAGGAGGTTTACATTTAATCCATGGTTTAAACCTTCCTTTACATAACCCATGGTTTAAAATTAGAGCAAATTACCCATAGGCTTGCCTTGCGCTCGTCTAATGTTGGACCTCTGACTGTGTTGCGCTTACTACGCTCTAATTTTAAACCATGGGTTATGTAAATGAAAGTTTAAACCATGGGTTAAGTGTTAACCTCCTTTGTGAATTGGGGCCACAGGGTTAAAGCATTTGTTCATTGTTTCCCTCTTCAGGTGGTACAAAATATTTGACTACGCTGTCAATTTGGAACACTTTTCACGGGATACTTACCGAGCATTTTGGATAAGACTGGCAGTGCTGAGCTCAAGATGAGTACTACAAGGCAGTTAGCAATGAGTTTAGTCATGGGTGTATCTCTCCTCTTAGGAACCAGTCTTCTGAAGACGGGCATTGCATACAGACCAACCATAGAGGCAAGCATTAGGTAACTAGAATCAAGTCAAGGATTCAAACTACAAGAGATGTATCAACAATTTTGCAAAAGGCTTAATTTTCTGTTTATTAGGTAGCTTTAAATAACAAAATGTAGTGGAACGAAAGACGCATCCTGAATGCAAAATGCACAATACTTAATGATGTTTGTTATTAAATCAAAAGTTTTTTATTGACAAATCTGAGTGAAAGTTTAGCTAACATTTAGCCTCACCAGGATGGTATGTGCACGCATGTACCAACTCTATATTGTAACAATGTGCTTCTAAGTTATATTTTTTGTGTGATAAAATGATTATTTTCATCAATTATACATTTTGTGCATTCTGGACGTGTCTTTTTGTGCCAATACATTACGCTAAGCTATCTTAAACATCTTACTCCACAGTCATAGAGAGGTTTAAATGTGATGTGCGCTATACAAGAACTGAATATTATCATTGTTATTATTATATATCATGGAAAGGGCAGTTGCACAGATTTTTAGATCTTTCTTCCTTTACTCAAAAATAATCTTACATTTAGTATGTAGGGAGGGCAGGTGGAACTGGAAAGAAGCAGCTCTATTAACAACATTATGAAAACCTCTCACACATGGCCACAACATGTACTGTGTTCTATTAACATCCCAGCATGGTCAATGCAGTATATACGTCAGACTAATTCAAAGGAATGTCCCCTCTCACCAGTTAACTAAAGTTAAGTACACGGGTAACTAGGATCCGACAGACCTATGGCTAAAGATGGATTACATGGCCCAACTGCAACAAGATTTGCAGGTATATGTACAAATCACTATCAAAATCTTAGTTTTAACCCTAGAAAAAGGAGGCACTGTGGTAGAGCAGTGGTCATGTAACTGGGAGGTACCGGGTTCAAAACCAAGTCGATGTGCTAGCGCCCTTTGGTAAGGCATTAATCCTCATTACCAAGTCCCTCAGAGAGGACTTAAAAGCCGTTGATCCTTTGGTCGCTTACTTACAAGCATACCCATGCTTTTTTAGCAGTCAGTTCTAACAAACAAACCATCCAACCAGCAGAGGAAGGAGGGGGTGGAGCATATTCTGTCCCCTTGTCCTTCAAGAAATTTCTGGGTAAACATCACACAAACTAATGGATGATTATTAATTAATTAATGAATTCATGAATTTACTGGTGATACAAATTGTGAATTAGATTCATAGAGATCCACATTTTTCAATCAATGAACAACTCTGGACCGTTGTGTGTGTTGTTCGACAAATTTATGTAAAACAACCTTTTATAGACTGCTGACAACTGAAATATCTTCCTGATTTAATAGAAGAAAAAAATTGTGTGATGCCATCCTATTGCTACTACTGGTACTAGACTTAAAGTATATCAAGGATATTTCAAATTTATTACCTTTCTCCACTAACCCAAAGAGCCCCCCCCCCCCCTCAATTGGCATAATTAGATTGTATAAGGGCAATTTTGCAAGCATTTTAATACTCCATACAAACAGCAGTCCTATGATAAGCAATGTGTAAAAGGATACAAAATTAGACAGACTTCAAGCAATGCACCAAAAGCACCCAACCTCGAGAGTGACACCTTCCCTAGGCCAGCCTCCTGCAAACAGAAGAACAAAATGATACGACTAGTTCTCTCAAGTCAGGAAATGTACAGTGACAAATTTTCTACCAGTAACAAGCAACAATCATTGAATTGTGCTTCAAGGTAAATTACCATTTCAATATATTCATGGGTTGAGTGGATAAGACACTAGACTTTTGGTGACTTCTTGTGCAGGGTTACATTCCCTCCGACAACACTAACATTGTATTTAGCAAGACATTAATCTATATTTGTCATGCTTTTACCCAAGTGTGGTATTAAAATGGATGCCTAGTAGAATTTTTCCTTGAAATGCACAGTGCCCTGATAACAGTTGCCGGAGCTAAAGCCAGTGAAATGGTTTATTCCACAGTTCTTTGGACTCGGAAGTGCATAGGGGTATTATATCATAATGTGATATGTACTTTAGAAGAACATTAGTAACAAGACAATACATAATCACAAAGACTTTCAGGAAGTTAAATTTCAGGCAATTCAATTACCAAGCACATCAAATATTGATCTGCGCAATAATGACATAAACAGGGGATTGTTCCACAAAGATTAAGATCGACTTTAAGTTGGACTTTACTATGGCAGGCCATTCATACCACTGGTTGCTCTCACCGTTAAACTCTCAATTATGATCTTTAGATAATACTTTTTCCTTCAATAATGAACAATCAAAAAATGTAAATTCTGTAGATTTATGACCACGATTTGAACGTCCCTTGAGAGATCAATGCCAGGAATGGTGAGAGCAACCAGTGGCACGGATGGCCTGCCATAGTTCAAGTCCAACTTAAAGTCGATCTTAGTCTTTGTGAAACACCCCCCCCCCCCCCCCCCTGGACATCATTTCTAAAAATGCAGCTTAAAGGTTCATTTGAATCACCTTGCAATTGATTTCTTGAAAGTCTTAGTGACCATGCTATGACATGTCTGTCAGTCAGTCATGAAGGTAGAGGTACTCACCGTGATGTTGACTGGCAAGGCTCCAATCCCAAAGAGTAATCTCACCACATTCCATCCCACCATGCACAGAGAGAGAACAGTGAGGAGGAAGAGCAGAATCCAGACCAGTGGATAACCAACGATACGCTGGAAGAAGGAAGCTCTCCGCCTCCGCTCCAGGATCTTACGCTCGCGAGTCACATCCGAGAGACGCTCTCGCAGCTGTGATAGATGACCATTAGCTAATTCTTGGTCCACTGTGAGAATTAGGAAGTACAAAATATTTATCAGCACAAACGCTATCGCAATCAAAGAATGAAGTTATTCATAAGTACCTATAATTATAGTCATATCACAGATAAAAGAATCAACAAATGTGACACTCATTTTTCTTGATGTCATGAGTCATGATCACTTTGCCATTAAAATTTTCCTTCATGTTCTTGACTTTATAGCGAGTAAATAAGGGTAATGAGAAATGCAAATTTTACTTTCTGTGCTATTCTGGAACTGAGTCAATATATCTAATGCTTCAGCATAATCTTGACATTAATAATCAAAGCTTACAGGAAATCAGAAAATCTAGGCAAAGCAGGGCAGGCCTAAACTTTCAGATCTGCAAATATTTGGTATCAGAAGTACAATATCTGCTAACCCTACATTAGTCCGAAGTCATGAAGTCATACCATGTGATGTAACCCAAGAGTTTGATACTGACAGAAATAAAAGTTTGCTTAATTTGAGGGTCACAATAAGGAAACAGGAAACCAAAGCTTGATTGGACAGAGCCTCTCACGTGAATCGGTCATCAACAATGTACCTGTAATAGGAGTGTCATGTGCATGTATATATATTTTTGAAGCACTTAAAATCCATTCATCAGATGTTTTCTCTTTTTTTATTTTTTATTTGACAAATAGAATTTAGCAATCCTGCACTCTGATCATATTGACTTATTACCCTGTTTTCAAACACGTAGGTATTGGATTTAAAAAAAGGAGCAAGCATGAATACCTTTGGTTTTGTAGCATGAACATCAGAAGCAAATAATAATAATAATAATAGCCTAATAGTCCACTCCAAATTTTATTAAACCGAAACGGAAATTCTTTTTGCCCAATTGATCGTGAGCCCGGCAGCCACTGAGCAGCGCCAGATCGACATTGCTCTATCCCTTATTGTTGAACGCCAAACGAGGTAGCAACAACTCCCATCTTTTAACGTCTATGATGAATGAAATTATTTCAAGTTCTGCAATGCCGCCATTAACTATTGTGTACTTCCCTTTTACAAAAAGCGAAACCATAATACTCACTAAGGAGAATCCACTGATTATAAACTAATAATAAATCATGATTGATTTGTGGACTATGAAATGACAAATGAACAGAATAGATTAGTTTTGGTTTTGGAGCAAAGTTATGGCTCACTACATATAAAGTAATTAACATTAACAGGTGGATGTAAAAAAAAACAATACAAGAATAACTCTATATAAAGAAGAGCTACAGTGACACAACAATTTTTTCTCCAAATTACACATTATCATTATAAAGAGGATTCTGTGATAATCCATCTTATAAATCTGCCATGAACGTCCATAGAGATTACATTACCATATTTAACTCTTCATACAAATAATTTCTCTGTGCCACATTGTACTTATCATGGTATAGATATACCACAGGCTTCAAGATCATAGAAATTTGAAGTGCAAGATTAATCTATACTGGTGTTAAATTAAAAGGGTTGTCATGAAGGTAATCCAAAATGGAAAAATTTGGAAATGGGTAATTTTGCAAAGCCAGTGTGTTGCCTTCCTTTCATCGGTGCCTGTTGTTTTGGACGAAATTGCATGTGTGGTAAATGAGCAGCCATGCAGAGAGGCAAAGACAGCAAACAAAGTGTTGAATAAGAAAACTAAGTAATGACAATGAGCTAAACCTCCAAGTACATACAACAAAAACAAAAACAAAATCAATATTGGATGAAAATGTTGAAGCTCTGTCATACACTGAAGGTGACTCTGAGAAGAATCAAGGCTTGCTCTTTGTACTTGAGCTCTGTTTGCATTCCCACCAATTGTTCTCAAATCATAAATCCACAATGTCAGTGTTTAAGAGCGTGGTTTCTGACTCCAGTCTTGACCTCATTTATTATTTTATTGATCGAGAAAAAACAAACACAGAAAGCTAAGATTACAAACAGATTGTATCCATAGAGCAAAAGGTACATAACTCTATCTAGTATCTACACATTTCAATTTTTTTTTTTCACAGATATGTCGATTGAAATATTTATACGTGTTTCAGTTCCTTTATAATTTGGTCTTTGCTCATGTTGGACTTTCTCTCTTTTCGTGTCTCTCTTTCTTCTTCTTCTTTCTCTCTCCCTCTCTCATCACTCTCTTTAGTTAATGTGTGTGTGTGTGTGTGTCTCCCCATCGCTATCCCCCTCTCTCTGCCACCTCCCCAACTTTAATTCATTTGTTTTGCTTATACAACTCCTTACTTGTTGCATTCTGTTGCTGCTTTTACTGAAACTGCCATTCAGCCTGGTCTACTAGTTTGCCTCAGACCACAAATTTTGTTCACATTTATACAAACGGGCATGGTGGCTCAGTGGTTAGAGCGCCCGCCTCATGAAAGTCATGAGTTCGAACCCCGGCCGAGTCATACCAAAGACTTATAACAATGGGACCTTCTGCCTTCTAGCTAGGCGCTCAGCATATTAGATTGGAGAAGGGTAGTAATAACATATTATGTTATGCAGGGCATGCTGGAAGAGCAGTTTCATAACTGAAGTGGCTACCCTGGGTAAATAAAACGTTATTATACAACAGATGCCTTAAACCGTGGCATTTTCACAAATTATTATTATGACATACCGGTATGTGTAATGTGCTTATTATGACTTAAATTCTGTGCATAAATTAAAACCCAAGAATATTTATGCTTTGAAAACCTGTATTAAGCAGGTAAGCAGTGATAGATCAGATGGTAATTCATCTTACCTTGTATTTTTCTTAGAATATCTTCTTCCTCAAACTTCGCTGTGTGAAACTCCTCATCAATGTTTTCCATGAATTGTGGTTTCACAACCAGTTTTCCAATAACAGAGAATAATCGGGCAAAGCCTAAAGGTGTTGAAACTGAAATAGACATACACACAGGAATACAAGTTAGTCTGAAGTTATATTATTTTCTTATTGAGAAGCAACACTCTTTTCTTTATAACACTTGAACTGATGATTTTGCACACAACTGTATATTAAAAAGCATTGTACTATTAAACATCACTATAAATGTACACCTGGAGCCTACAGGTCTATTCCTTCAATAAAATAACAATCAGAATCACAGACAAGTGCATATAATAAGAAAATGATTGTACATACTGTACATATAATTCAAAAGGTTTGTATAATTATCAATTATTAAACAGCAACAAACAGCTCTATCAAAATCCAATTCAATCTAATCTAAAATGTATTTGATATACTAATGGCACTTTTTCCTAGTAGTTGTAAATGGCAACTCGGCCATTGAGAAGTTTTGATATGTAACATTAAGATTTTCCTAAAATTGTTGTTAGTTAGACAAGCTCGTGTACAATACTCCAAAAATGAGAATTGATCCATATTCCTGACTGCCCTATTATCACCAATTCATTTGCTTAAAGCCCCACTGTTCTACTTATAGCTACTAGAGCCCTCTATATAGCAAACTATGGCTAATCGGTGCCTGTTGGTCCCCCATGATCCCCTTTTTGTTATGTTAATTGAGAGCCGATTTGATGAGATAACCACCTGTCAGTGACCTTGGAGGGAGGTCTAATCCCCTGGCCAAACTAGTACAGACTGGTTTTAAATCGTCTTTCTTGAGGATATGATCTAACAGAGCACCCTATTTGAGGTGATGTGATTTCTTTCTGCTCTACCATCTGTCAATGAAAGAATTGGATTACCCGGCTTTAATTACAATCACAAACCTTGTGTCACGGCATACTTACTGAGTAACATGAGAACTCCCAACAGTGCCATGCATGAATACAGATATGGAATATATGATGTTGACACTCCTGTGGATTAAAGGAAGAGAAAAAATGACATAACTTGACATAAATGAATATGACTACATATTATTAGAAATGAAAGATAATTTGATATCTACAGTATCAACTAATCTTTACGGAACTTAATGCTAGTTTATACATGTAGCTGTCTTTCATTCAAGTACTACCAAACTTCTGCATTTGTAACTTAAAACACTTCATATCCAAACACAGGTTACACTATGAACATGACGGACAAAGAAAGCGGACAAAGAAAGCGGACAAAATATACAGTTCCTCATTCTACCCTCAACAATTGCTATGGTAGACAAAGGAACATCCCTTCACTGCTATTATGGAAAATCTGTAGAACAGGTGTCACATGCATATTCACCTGTTCTACACATTTTTACATAATACTAATAATAGCAGCGAAGGGATGTTCCTTTGTCTACCACAGCAATTGTGAGGGTAGAATGAGGAACTGTATATTTTGTCCGTTTTCTTTGTCCATCATGTTCATAGTGTTAAGACATCAAAGTAATTGATTGCAAGTAACCTAGAAATAACCAATAAAATATAAATCAGTCTTTAATTTCAGTTTAAAATTTGTGACGATACCATCTTGATGACAAAACTTTGAAAGAACAAACTCCATAGAACAAACCTTCACCTTCAAATGAAGCTATTCAGAAAAAAAACAATGACATCTAAACTTGACAAATGAAAAAAACAAATGTAGTTCAGTTCCAACTCTTCTCTTCTATATTATCAAGGTACTAGGTAACTCTGGTTGCACTTTCATTATTAAAGTCGAGCTAACAATCATAAAAGGAAATATCATTTCCTGACTTTCATAATGATCACCTTTTTGCTTTGAGACAAATGAGAAGCCTTTTACAATGAATGATATAATGTTCACTTTGCCAGCTTCTGTCAATTTCCCAATGTAATGGAAATAAAATGAATAACAGGACAGGCAACAAAATAATGTAGGTCGATATAAAATAGGTCATGAAAGTGATCTTCTACCCAAAGTTCTCCCTTGATTCGACTACAATAACAACTCTTCCCATGTGATCCTATGTATCAGTCTCAGAGTCACATGTCAAACAGGGTTAAAGGTAATACAAAGTTTTGGGAAATTTTGAAAATTGGGTGGATAGTGATTCTTTACAATTTTGATATATTTGGATGCCCCTGTGGATGCATTATAAGCACTAGAAACTTTAGCCCCGAAAACACTTCTGCTTTCGAGAAAATTAAATATAAATATTTACTGGTGCTCCCGGTAAATTTTTATAAATTTTAAATAGCACCTATGGCCATACAGTGGTAGCTGCGACCATGAAAATCTCAGGATATGTAGTTGTGATAATTTCCAAACGAGAATAACTAATCGGTCGAATTTAGTCAAGTAACATTGTTTTATAGCTTAATTAATATCTTGACCTTGACGGAGAGCTATACAAAATAAAGACTTTATTATTTACAATTTCATAACTTTAGACTCGATTTCAATCGCGACAACGATTACTGAATATTATAGGATCGCATATATGCTTCCAATATGTTAATTTGAACCAATTCATGACCCCATACCAAAACTTTGTATACCTTTAATAAAACCAAAACAAGTTGATAGTGAATGAAAGAGGGTAAGGTAGGGTGGTGTGGCTGTGTCATGATAAACATTGTGTAAAGGATGAGTTGGTCGACTGCATGTTTGTCAGATCTATCACATCTGATCAATATCGGCATTCATTACATGAGGGAGGAAATTACATTCCTGATATAATTGATAAATAATTGATGGTATGCCAACAGGAAAAGATGGCAGCAGAGAACATGATTAAAAAATGCTGTTTTAGCCTTCTCATGAACCCTGAGTTACTTAAAAATTTACAGTGTCTGATTGATTTCATCCAATCTTCATTTCCCCATTAATTTATGCTAATGCAGATAGTTTAACATACTGCATTAAAGTCTTGCTATAAAGCGAAGGGTACTCAAATCTGATAGTAAAGCAAGAAATTGGACAACTATTGAGTGATTAACATGTATTGAATTGCCTTGTCAACATTGTACTTGACCAAGAAATACAATTAATGCAAAATATTTTCATTACATCAACATTTCCTAACAGACACATGATAAGTAAAAAACAGATTTTACAACAAAAACAAACAAAAGATGATAAATTCTGGGTTTCTTGTATCATATATTTAGATACAGATGATCTACAAAATACAAAATACGATATACCGGTACAAAACTTTTACAAAAATAAAAATAAAATTGAGAAATGAAAGAAATAGATCTTGTGATCTTATCTCTTTGCATCTCTAGAAAGCAGGGCTTGTTGGATGCCAGCAATATGTTTAATCAAGGCCACTGACTTATTGACTGACACTGACCCATTCGTGCAACTAGGCAAATATGAAAATACAGAAGGCTCCATGGGCAAAAATTGTTAGATAAACAATATCTACCAGCCTTTCTTATACCCTTTCGATATTCAATCCTTGAGAGAATCCAGTATGGACTTAGATCGGAGCGATAGCTACCCACTTGACCCGGAACTAAACTCATGCTAGAGTGCATCACATCAATGCGCATTCCATGGTTGCGCACAATTTCATACCTGGTAATCCCATGCTGTCTGCTGATTATTTCCTGTCACCCTGTCATAAAACATATCTGCAAGCCCATGAAGAGATATCGCTATCCGCACTGCTCAATGCAGATCGCGTTCATACTACACAGAATGGTCAGCACCCACTTCCGGTTCGGACTAAATACGGACTCAATCCTAATCTCAAAATTGGTTCGAGAAGTCTGCATCAAATGCATATTGAGAAATGCTGACACTGATAGCATTTTAAATTAATATTTTTAATTAGCGTTTTAAATTAGCATATGGGTTTGTAAATAAGTCCACACTTGATCCGGATTTACCCCCTCTTCTACCCCTAATATGAAAAGGGTTTTATACTTACTCTGTAATGTTTCCCTGCTGGAGTCTGTATCATCCAGTAATGCACTAAACACCCATACGAGACCAAAGACTAAAATACTCAGCATTAGTAACACCATGAATGTCTCATACACACGTCCTCTGATGCCCTGGTAAAGAAAGAAAGAAAAAGAAAAAAGAGTAAAATCCAATCAGAATTAGTCAGGGGTATATTTTCTCTTCAGCTCTGCACAAGGTGAGTAGTTCAGTGCCACTAGCCTATGCATTGAGGTCAGCCAGCGATCCTCTCTGTCTCACACACATATATTCAGTTACCCGCACATTAGCCGGTGAAAGGACATTTAGTCGTTTACTGTATCTGCTTCAAAATACTGGAATGATCTACCACTTAGAATTAGGCAGTCTCCATCAGTTATTACCTTCACAAAGGCCTTAAAAACACATCTTTTTGCAGTTTGTAGTTGTAAGATTTTTTTCTTATTATGTATTTATGTAATTTTTATTTTTATGTACTGTAAGCGATTTGGGCCCTATGGGAAAAGCGCTGTATAAGTAATAATAATATCAGGTAGATAAAATGCAGTAGAAAAAAATAAGGTTCAACAGCATCACCCTCTAACATCAATCCCTACATATGGGCCGACAGGTAATTGCAATAACAGTAGTGAGAAAAATACATTGGTTGATCAGACAGATTGAATCTATTCATGAGGTCATCTGGTACTTCATGATTAAAATCACTTTGAAAATCCAGTTAACCTGCTTCACTTGCAAGAACACTTCTCTGTCATACATATAATACCCAAAACAGACAGTTTATGAAGAAGAACAATATCAACAAACAACCAAACACTAATGAACAAAATGCGAAAAATATTCTACACAATGCAGGCACAATTCGCAACGAATGTTTGCTGTTTTTGTTTCATTAATCACCCACCTAAAGGAGTGACCTAGAGACTCGCAACCATACTTAAAGTCTACCTGTGCATGTGATCTCCTTTAATTTCCAATTGATGCATTTGACCTGGTACTTTGCCAATAGTTCTGTTCAAATCCTGTGTCAAGAGCACGTTATTGAAGCGTCCATTATTCCCTGTAGGACAATGGATTTCATTGTGTGCCAAACTCAAACCCATCCCCGGATTACATCATGTAAACAGAATAAATGTCTTTTATTTCATAACAAAGATTACTGAAAGCAGTAGGTCACTTAGACATGGGTGTTTGATTTGTTGTAGTTTGCTCTCAATGTCAAATAATATTGGCACTTTACCAAAGTGTGTCTTCAGTAATCAACAAAAAGAGATCTAGAGGAAGATCTTAAATGGACCCCTCATAGTACAGTCAAACCTGTCTATAGCGACCGCCCAAGGGAAACACAAAAAGTGGCCTTTGTAGACAGGTTCCTTTAGTACATGATTCAATGAGAAGCCATTTTCAAGGGAAACAACCAATGTGGCCTTTGTAGACAGGCGGTCACTAAAGCAGGTTTGACTGTAGCACGTATAAGCTACAGGTATTTTCCACAGAAGATCATAAAATAAGATTGCAAATGTAGCTAGCCAGGTCTCTGATGTAACTTAACTTGCTAAATGATTAATCTTACTGAATACCATCTCAACATCGATGTTATGAAACTAAACTATCAAGCACACACGCTAAAGGGAAGAAAACATGGATGGCTGTTACGAGTGGAATCATCACAGGATTACTTGCAATGGAAGGTGAAGATAGACACGTGGATGTGTCATCAACTATTTGCTTATAATTCCTCTCATATATATTCACCCTGTAACCATGTCCCTGCTGTAAATACATGTACTATTGTACATACTATGCTTCCAAACCTCTTTCTACTCTCCACCCCCCCCCCCCTTCTCAGGGGTGGCATTAGGAACTGTTCCCCCCCCAAAAAACAACAACAACAACAACAACAACAACACCCAACAACACAAGAACATAAAAAAATACAAACATATTTTCAGCATTAACAGTCAGAGATTTGTTTACCCCTTCTTACCCTCATATCTTGAAGTTTTGAATTTGATTCCCCTCTACAGCGCAAATACTTCGATCTCCTTTCGCCCCCAAAGGTGCAAAAGCAAACACTAATCCACAATGTCAGAATTGTTATTCCACAAGCCATTGTTCACCAACTCCCATGACAGGCCTTGTCTCGCTGTCATGGTAACGTCACATCTTAAGCATTTAACCAAATGACAATTCCCAGTTATTTGTCGAATGGAAGAAATGTTTTTAACATGATGCATCAAGGGCCAAATGTTTAACCCGGATGAAACCTACAGTACATGTATGTCCACTAGACTTGATGAGTTTCCCTTGTGGACAATCATTGTTTACAATGTAGCCCTATTTGGCAAGTTCTGTCTCATCTCCTCATTGGCATTCTAAAAGATCAATCATTAAAGGCATCAACTACATAGATCAGGATCTATTCCTTAATCAATTGTTATTGTGTGCATCCTCTTGGTAATGGGCAAAGTGTACAAAGATATCTTTCCATACAAAACAACCTCAGAAGGTCTGTACATTGTAATGTAGCTCTCACACAACCCTGCTGTATATTATATGTATTATGAAATAGATTTTCACACTTGTTTTTAATTACGGTACAATTTTCTTTTTGGTAGACTTTTCAAATTTCTGAATGCAGGTTATCTTTTTCTTCAGGCAAGTTCGACTTTCACATTGTTAAACCCACAAATCAATATACAACCCTTTCCCAAGGTCTCAGACAGAAATACAACAAAATCAATAAGATATAATGATCTCAAAGACACCGCCATCTCCTGCCACAACCGCGCCATGTGACTACTTGCCGCAGTTTAAGAAACTCCGATCATTTGTCCCTTCCACGTTGTAGAACCCAGCGTTACAAACAATCGGCAGTTCCCTCTCTTGTTCGTTTGCTAAATTCGATCAACTGAAATCTTGTTAGATCTGTTTTATGTATTGTTATTTTTTTAATTCTCTCCCTTTCTCCGTCTCTCTCTCTCTCTCTCTCGCTCTTCCTCCCTTTCTCTAGCTCTTTCTCTCTCCTTCTCCTTTCCCTCCTCCCCTCTCCCACTGTTTCTCTATTTCTGTCTTGTATTTCCTCTTCTCAATTTTCTGACAATGTGATAATTACTCATTAATAATGTTCACCGATATGTATAGGTCATTGACATTCACCAATTTTAAACAGTATAATAACAATTCCATAATGGCATTCGTATTCATGTATCATTTGACATTTCCGTATTATGTGCATTTTACTTTTACAATGCTTCATTAAGCTGAATCAACTCAATTCTCGTTCAATTGCTTACATTTTTTTTGTCATGAATTGAACTCTCTTTTTTCTCGTTATCCTTTCCCTCTACCTCTCTTCCACTTTTCACTCTTTATTTCTTCTTTCTTCTCTCCTTCTCCTTTCCCTCCTCCCCTCTCCCACTGTTTCTCTATTTCTGTCTTGTATTTCCTCTTCTCAATTTTCTGACAATGTGATAATTACTCATTAATAATGTTCACCAATATGTATAGGTCGTTGACATTCACCAATTTTAAACAGTATAACAACAATCCCATAATGGCATTCGTATTAATGTATCATTTGACATTTCCGTATTATGTGCATTTTACTTTTACAATGCTTCATTAAGCTGAATCAACTCAATTCTCGTTCATTTGCTTACAGTGTACATTTTTTTGTCATGAATTGAACTCTTTTTTCTCTCGTTATCCTTTCCCTCTCCCTCTCTTCCACTTTTCACTCTTTATTTCTTCTCTCTTCTCAATTCACTGACAAACTGATTATCACCATTTTATAACTTACAATCCTTCTTTTTTTTTTCATACTTTAAAGGTAAAGACCAGTATTGGAAACGCTCTAATTTCAAAAAATGAAATGGAAGCTCTCATTACCAATCATGTGAAAGAATATGTTTTGACTAATACATGATGATAAAAAATTTGCCGGGAAACTGCCTACTAATTCATATATTTGGTAAATTTGTTTCTCTCATGGTCTGTGAGAGATATAGGGTAGTCCCATATACATCTTTCTGTGTATAGTGCTTGTAACTTTACGAAGAATGGGCCAAATTTCTTATCATTTTGATGATTCCAGAACCTTGCAGATGCTAGATGCTAGATGATCAACCTTTTCTGATCGATTCCACAATGTTTATTTCACAATGCAATCGCATGACCATAACTGGTCTTTACCTTTAAGTTATTACTGAATTTTTAATTCAACTGTTTTTAATGCATTTTTATATGATACAATGTGAGCAATGTACTTTAACTTATTACTGAATTTTTAAATCTACTGTTTTTAATGCATTTTTATATGATACATTGTAAGCCAATTATTGTTAGTCTTTGGACTTTTTATTTGGTATATTCGTAATAAAACCGAAATTGAATTGAATTGAATTGAATAAACATGAACATGTATATATATATGTCAGTACCTGTAGTAAGAAGAGATATTCTTAGTTATCCCTTTATGGGCTGCATAGAAAGTTACAAAGTAGCTAGCATGCGACATACATTTGTAAATCAATATCAATTGACTCTAAGTTTCCTGCACTATGATACTGAGCTCTGCTGCTGTTGATGTTGTTGATAATGATCATGATATATTAAGAATACCCCTTCTGCTCCTCAGCTGGAAGCAACAGAGAGCAATCATTCCAATCATTTCATGCAGCGCAATCTCTACTACACTCTTTATTACTCTAAGATGTGGTAATACTATTTATTGTGTTGGAGCAATGATTGACCAGTGTCACGCAGGCCACTTAGATTAATTTGGAAACACATTCCTTTGGTTTGGCGAGGCGCCTCTCTCACATATGTTAAAACAGACTGGGCAGCATGGCCAGGATGGTCTTCTCATTTCCATCTCTCTTTCTTGTTTCCATTCTTTCATTTTTTCCCTCTCTATTTGACATCATTAACATGTACCAGTGTTTTAGTATATTTGTAAAGCGCTTAGAGACATTGTATATAAAAGCTAAATATTATTATTATTATTATTATCAGTGACATGTTCTTGTCATGTCCTTTGGTAAGGCATTACTCCTCACTACCAGGTCCCTCGGAGAGGACCTACAGCCATCGGCCGTGTGATTGCTTACTTACAAGCATTTTTGCTTTCTAAGCAGTCAGGTAAAATAACCATCACATATCTCTCTTTAAGAGCTGTAATTCTTTCTTCTAGAAACATGGACGATAAAGGATTCATAGAGAACAGAAGCTACATGTAGATCGAGTCTTGATGGTGACGAGTCTCTCAGCAGTTCAAGATGTAGGACACTGCTAATGACCTTTCGACCTTTCTACTTGTACTTTCAAACACCCCACAACAATGCTTGAACCACAACACTTGACCAGCCTGTGTTTGTTGACTTGGCATATATATCTTACTGATAGGATGAGATTCCTTACATGCGTTTAAAGGGGTTGATAGCATCACAATTGAGGAGGCGCAATGGCTCAGTGATAGAGCAGTGGTCTTGTAACCAGGGGTCCCGGGTACAGGCAATAATCTTCATTACCAAGTCCTTCGGAGAGGACTTAAAACCGCCTGTCACCTGGCTGCTTTAATACTTACAAGCATATACATGCTTACTAAGCAGTCAGGTAAAACAACAATCAACCGGCATCACCCATGATGAGCAACATAAATGAATGAAATGGTCAAACAGTGTAAGCTTAAATACACTTTGTTGGAAGAAGCGGTGGGGTGTCATCCCCTCCGTCCCTCCCCCCTAAAATTTCTATTGGCAACTGCAAAATTTCATGACTTCTTTTCTCTTCCTATGTATACCTTTTTGTTGTTGAAAAATGGTCATGTAAATTGATGCTCCCTAGTGAAGGAATATCTGATTAAAAAGACTTAGCCTCTTCATAGAGCGATAGTACATATTTTAACTGCTCAAATTCTGTTCTGGTTTAATACTTTTAATTTACATGCAAACATGTTTGATGGCGAATAATTTCTTAACAAGCAAAATGGATTACCTTTTTAGAGCCTGGAAATCCCTCAGATTCCGTGAAAAAGTATGCAAATGGCAGAAGCACAAAAAGACACAAATTGGAAAACAGGAAGATCAAGTTCCATAGACCTGTATTCAAAGAAAATAAGGTGTTTCATTAATAAAACATCAGTTAATCAAATCATAACAAACTGGCAGAATTATGCAATATTCACATGTATATTGACCATCTGAATTGTCTTGAGCTTAAATATGTAAAAACCATGATTATACTGGCTCACTAGAAAACTTCCCAATACTTTATTTAAACTATGGGCTTTGCAGATTGAGGAATTCACAACAAAACCAATAATGAACTTTACTTCAAATTTCTTAAAATCACACATATAAATGTATAATAGTAAGATTAAACAAGAAATTACTTTCAAAGTTTGATCATTATGTTATGAGTAATTAGAGGGAAGAGTATGCCCACCTCTCCTTCCCTTTATCATAAAAGGTCAACTCAAGACAGTTCTCGTCAGCTTCTATTTTCTTCAGGACTATTTCCAACAGTAGCCACGATTGCTTAAAAAAATGATCTGCGCATGCGCGGGCATTATTGAACGAGAATTATGAAGTAAAATCTTTATTTAAAGTTTAAACTACAGAAAGCAAAACTTGTGAGTGATTTAAACAGTTCCTACACTAGTTCACACCATAGTTCGAGTTAATGTTTTTTTCTTCTTCCAAATCAGGATCCTTTTCATCGTACAGATAATTCTTGAAAAAACATCATTGTGCAAGCATGTGTGTAATTGTTTGCTGGGGCTAATACCGGTACTCAATCAAGCTGTCTGCCATGCAGAAGTCAGAACAGGGTACAAAAGGCATCACAAATATTGTCAATTGGTACACCTTCTTTCTTTTTTTTATTTCCACTTTATAACAAACAAAAAAAAATTCTTCAGGTGTGATGGTGCATTTGTAAATCACTTTAGATGGAACTGCACCAGCTTCTGAATACTGTAATGTGTTATGGGTACTTAGTCTACTTACTGCTTGAACTGTACATGAATTCTACGCAAAGTTCCTTCTCACACATCGGTACTACCTAGTAAACTATGAGATTCTGAACTACTTCTTGCAAACAAATAAATAAATAATACAAGTGATGGTCAGGTGTATAGAAGACAACAAGTAGATGGACCATTAAAGGATATCAAGTTTTGAAAGTTCAGATGAAAAAATTACTAATGCCTAAAAGGTTGTTATAAAGCATAATTACCCAATTAGAAATATAAAAAATACTGCTATGGCAACCAATAGGCTGTATTGCCTACAGGTATCAATGAAAATGAATTCTCGCTACCCTAAATAGGTACGAAAATCTCGAAATTCGCGAGACGAGGTAATTTTCACTCTCTCGGGTCGTCACTACAACTTCCGGTATAGAGTCCCATCCCAAGTCACGGCCTTCATCCACCCCCATTTTTCAGGGTTCTTACGCTTGGAATCATGAGCCCAGCACTGTGCAGCCTCACAAAAGAAAACCATCGTCACTGATGTCAAAAGACGCAAAAAACAACGAATGAAATGTTCAAATAAACGTTGAAATATTTGCGAAAAAAAAACAAGACCGAGCAGACGACATATTCAGTGCATACACGTTGTGTGGCGACGGCGTTTTACGTTTGCGCTATCGCGCCTAGTAATATAGCGCCTGCACAGGAAGCTGTAATGTCGAAAAGCTATCCCATAATGCAATGCACGTTTTCAGGATTTTCCCCGGATCTCGGCAGAATCGCTATTTGGGGTAGCGAGAATTGAGACACATATAGATGTTGGAATAATAATGTTATTGAATAGCCAGTGTATGTTTACTTGATTAGTGTATTTACCATGAATAAGAGAGCCATTCAGCCACTGGATGTAGAAGCTCTTAGGGTTCCATAGGAGAACTTCATTACTGATGATAGAGAGAGGGAGTAGTAGAACAGTCCCAACTGATACAGCCATTGTAAAGGTACAGAGCCATAGAGCAATGCTGTAAACCATAGCATCCTCTGCATCAGCTGTGAATAACAAGTATCATAAAACATCATTCATTATATTCCTAATACAAAGAATATTGCGCTATGATTGGTCAAAAGTAAATCACGTGATGATAGATAGTTCGCCCATCATTGATGGGAGAAGAAAAGTTTGTTACACTGTGTACTGTAAGTGTGTACATCTTCAGTGAAAGTGTGTTGCACTGTGTACATGTAGATCTGTAGTAGTACCATCTACACAGTGCAACACACTTTAATTGCATAAAATTACGTACGTAAGTACTGCATGCACTGTACGTATCGTACACTGTTTGCTAGCTGTTAATTGATGATCTGTTGCTCTAAAATGACACAAGAAGTGAAATGTTTCTGATGTGGAATAAAAGGCAAATAATCACCTTTTGGTTTCAGGCGATAGCAAACTATCACCTTCCCCTACAGTAATTATTTGCTTGCTATTAAGACCAACTTGGTTCCAGTGAAAATTAAAACAAAAAACCTATTGAGTGTTATACACTGTACTGATACTTATTGTGACATCTTCCACATCTCGCTGACAATAAAGATATTACACGGAAAAGGCTTCCCTTTCGTTTTGTGTGTGAAAAGTTATTTGACCACTTAGAATCACCACTGTTGTACTTAAAAACAAATTTAAGCACTACAGAAATGTTGTGCATTATCATCATTTATTATGTAACTCAGGCTTAGAGACAAACCAAACTGAATATTGATTACATTCACTTTATAGAACTCTATAAGGTTTGAAATTCAAAATCCACAGGAATCACATCAGTTTTGAACTACATGTATGCATCCTATAACTCATGATTTATTTTATATATCATGAAAGAAAACATGACTTTGGCCTTGATGATTATTGTTATCCTCGAAAAATTGAATAAAAAAGGAAGTAGCACCTACCAGAGTACAAATCCTCTCTATCAGTTCGTCGCTTGTATCGACATATCACTGCATACGATGACAGGTACAATATGGTAAAAAACAGAAAGTCAATCTGTGGAAAAATAACATAACACAATGATGTAAATAAAAAAACTTGACACATTGTAAAATACAAGAGCTACATATAATTTACGTGCACAGTTGGAGAATGGATGAATTGCTCTGAGTGATCATGTTGACAATAGAGTTAATTCAATATTTCAAGTCTCAACAATACACTTTAGAATAGGATTAAGAAAATAATAGTACCGGTAGTGAAAATTCGGATACCAATGAGGACTTATCTTAGTACCTAAATATAACATGAATAACATGCAGTTTCTGTATGTTAAACTCATGTGCATTACACTATTACATTACATTATCTTTAATTGGGACAACAGTCATTCTCCTTCAGAATGCCTTCATTTATATGAAGTTACCATTCTGACGACACAAAACCATACAATAAAAAAAGCTCATACAATATTCTGAGTTTCTGACCTTGAACTTGCTTTCACCGCAAAGTTTCTGGCTTACGTAACAAACTCTTTGTGAATGGAGTTTTCTCACTCTCAACTCTCAACATCTGTTCCATACAATTAATGATGCAATATCTGTATTATCTTCTTCTATGCAAACTCCAAATAATTTCAAAAGGATCTTTAGAAACTATTGCCCAAATGTCTTGATAATTCAATCTCTAAATAATTAAATGATATGATCTGCTACACATATGTCATGAAAATAAGACTGGATCTAAGAACACATACCTACAGCACAGCAATGAGATTATTTCAGATTTTCTAATGACTCTGTGTAAACATGTGCTATTTGCATGCAAATGTTCTCTATGATGTCACAGTCGCCATGGCAATCACTTCCTGTCTGTGCTTTTGTGCGATGTGGCCTTCAGATCCTATGCAGTGTTTCACACCTTTAGAGAAACCTATGATTGTCCACAAACAATACCAGTATCGGTATCTCTGCTGTGCTGTACAGGCATTCTTAGATCCAGTCTGTACATGTATGTATTTCATCAAATGTAGCAGGGACATGTTCTGCTGAGACTACGTCTGGCTTCACCAAGAACCTCCAAAGTCAAAAGATGTTTAACACTCCTCAAACCAGACATATTTTTCTGTCTACATACCAGAAAGCAGCAATCTTGACATCCAATCTAATAATTCTTTATGAAATGTTGCTTGAGGGATGTGTCAAATCGTATTCTAATATCGCTTATTATCAATAGTATGTTTTATTTTTGCGGTTATCCTGACTACATGACCAATGGTATACAAGTACTACTATACTTGGCCACAATTCTATAAATATCATAAATATAAAATATTGCACTCAACCCTGTTTTTTGTAGTAGTACACTACAACAAGTGTTCTGATACTTCACAAATATTTATGTTGTTGCCTTTGTAATTTATTACAATACAAATATCCATCTATGATCTAGTGAAAATTAGGGAAAGAGTTCCATATATATACCCCTGCTGAAATTGATCTATGTTATAGCTCTAGCCTACATTCTAAAACCCTAACCCTTATTAAACCCAGTATTATGATTAGGTATATCACTCGGAGGTATATCACTCTTGGCTGCGTCTCACAAAACCGTCATAAGTACAAGTTGAGCGACGTCCCATTGAAATGAGTGTTAAACTAATACACGCATTTCAATGGGATGTCGCTCAACTTGTACTTATGAGTTATAATCTATGACGGTTTCGTGAGACGCAGCCCAAAGTCATATCTATATTTTTTTTCTTTAATTTTAGTGGGGGTACATGTACATCATCATACATGATTGGAACTCTAGCCAAAATGAGTTCTAGTATGAATATTTTTTTCATGATATTGCTATCGTCAGCACATTTAAAGAAGTAAAAACAAGCTGTCCAGCCATATATATAACATGTGTAAGGCCATATGGTCATGTACATCATGTATGGTCCATGGTTTCTGCAAGCATTGAAAAGACTTCATATGCAGTGTATCCTGACAGTTGATTTAAAACATCAATTTGAAGGAGTTTACAAGCTTCATGTATATTTTATAAATCTTCCACGACTTAAGTTTGACAATATAATATATAAAAGGACAAATATTAATGATGGTTAGGACTTTTTGATGAATATTTTCTGTTATAAAATCAGATACCAAGGCAAAATTGCAGTCTTACTGTTCGGACACCCAACACCCCATCATATAATCACCTGTTGTGTGTGTGTGTCCAGAAATGAGATAATGAACAATAATTTGAAGAAATTACAAGCCATATTTCATAAATATTTTTATCAAGTGTCCGGACGGCGGACACACAACTCCCATAATATAGAATTACAAATAGACCTACAAATAATGTAAGAAGATACTGATCTAGCCATTCTAGCGGCAAATCCATGCGACTGCTTCAATTCAATATTAACCAAGTTAATAAAAGTTCACTTCATTTTCACACACTTCAACAACATTCAGTTCAATGACAATGATTTTGATTAGTGATACTGATACTAGTGACACTGATGATAATAAGAATTTATTTTCAAATTTCTAGACTCTCTACTTTCCTTACCAAATATTCTCTAACTGCATCATGAAAGACTTGTTCCCTTGCATCCCATTGTTGTTCCACTTCCATTTTAGCACTTGTTTTAGTCCCTCTCTACTAACACTACAGCAACATGGCTGTACACTGTGGTGGACTGATTTCCTCATTCAAACACACTTCACTATTTCAGTCAAATTGTTTTGTAACACACTTCACTATTTCAGTCAAATTGTTTTGTCCCGATGTAGAACTATGTAGGTAAAATCCTGTAGATCTAGACCTAGGGCTAGATCTAGATTCTTCAGAATGAAACTGCTGCAGATGCATCACCTCACATGATGAATAGGTCTACAGCCGGTTCTTCATCAAGACTTCCATTCCACGCAAATTCACATAAAAAGTTAATAAAAATTCCTTCCTCTATTTTCGCAAACTAAGGAGTATGATACACAAATCAGCTAAAATTAATGGTTGAACTTCAAGCGACAAGAATCAGGATTAAACATCAGCTCAGCTCAGCTCAGCCTTACTACAACACTCGACTAGACTCGAGACACAGGTTTGCTGGAGATGATCACGCCTACGTACTACGTGTGTAGCTAGCTAGCGCATGCATAATTGCGCACGGACAACGAATAACGGTCACCTTTGACACAATGAACTTTGTTGTTTACATTCGAAGCGCCATCTGCGCTAGCGCTACGCGTATACGCCGCGGCATTTTTGTTTACATTTTTCAACGACGACATAAAAAGGAGACAAAGGGATAGATCAGGTATGGGTGGGAGAGACATAAAGGGGGATAGGTAGCAGTGCCGGATCCAGGGGGCCGCCCCCCCCCCCTAGGACACACACACAAAAAAAGGGATTGACAAAATGTTCGTAGGGTACCGAAAACTTCACCAATGAAGCTAAATCTCGAGACTTAAGCTTAATCCTAACCCTAGGTCTCTGACGTTTATGTACATTAACCCTGTTGGTTGGGTATTCTAAAGATTTGTTTTTGTTTTGTGTGTGTGCTAAAGAAAGCAGCAACAAAAAATGTGCTCACCTGATCGTGATTTAATGCCTAAAACCCCTGAGCTTCCGGGGACTCTGCCCCTGGATTTCACCTAGGGCCCAAAGTCAGGCACCTGGATGCCCATCTGACGGAAAAAAAACCCTGATCTTCTGGGGGCTCCACGGCTCCTGGACCCCACACCAATTAGTGACCTACCAGTGCCACAAATAAGGTTTTAAAATATACTCATCTGACCGTAATTAAATGTCTAAAACGTCTGAGCTTCTGGGGTCTACGCCCCCTGAACCTCACGCCAATTAATGTCCTACCAGAGCCACAAATAAGGTATCAAAATATACTCATCTGACCGTAATTAAATGCCTAAAACCCCTAAGTTTACGGGGCTCCACCCCCTCGACCCCACCAGGGGCCCTAGGGCGGGCTCGTCATGTTTGTCTGACCGTTATAAAATGCCTAAAACCCATGAGCTTCCCAAACTCCGCACCTAGACCCCAGGCCAATTCTTGACCTCCCAGTGTCACAAATAAGGTATAAAAATATGCTTATCTGAAGATTATTTAATGTATAAAACCCCTGACCTTCTGGGGGCTCTGCCCTCTGGACCTCACACCAATTTGTGTCCTGCAAGTGTCACAAATTAATAAGTTATCAAAATATGCTCATCTAAACGTATATTGCCCAAAACCCCTGAGCTTCTGGGGGCTTTGCTCCCTGGACCCCACACCAATTTGTGTCCTGCCAGTGTCACAAATTAATAAATTATCAAAATAGGCTCATCTAACCGTTATGTATTGCCCAAAACCCCTGAGCTTCAGGGGGCTTCGCCCCCTGGACCCAACGTCAATTTGTGACCAACCAGGGTCACAAATAAGGTATAAAAATATGCTTATCTGACAATAATTTAATCTATAAAACCCCTGACCTTCTGGGGGCTCTGCCCCTAGACCCAACACCGATTTGTGTCCTGGCAGTGTCACAAATAAGGTATCAAAATATGCTCATCTGACGATAATTTAATGTATAAAACCCATGAGCTTCTGGGGCTATGCCCCCTGGACCCAAAACCAATATGTGTCCTACCAGTGTATAAATAAGGTATCAAAATATGCTCATCTGTTCGTAATGTATTGCCCCAAACCCCTAAGCTCCGGGGCCTTCGCCCCCTGGACCCCAGGTCAATTCGTGACCAGCCAGTGTCACAAATAAGGTATAAAAACATGCTTATCTGACAATAATTTAATCTATAAAACCCCTGACCTTCTGGGGGCTCTGCCCCTAGACCCAACACCGATTTGTGTCCTGGCAGTGTCACAAATAAGGTATCAAAATATGCTCATCTGACGATCATTTAATTTATAAAACCCCTGACCTTCTGGGGGCTCCGCCCCCTGGACCCAACACCAATTTGTGTCCTGCCAGTGTCACAAATAAGGTATAAAAATATGCTCATCTGACCGTAATGAATTGCCCCAAACCCCTGGACCCCACGTCATATTATTCGTGACTTGCTAGTGTCACAAATAAGGTATCAAAATCTGCTCATCTGACGATAATTTAATGTATAAAACCCATGAGCTTCTGGGGGCTCTGCCCCCTGGACCCCACACCAATTTGTGTCCTGCCAGTGTCACAAATTAAATAAGGTATCCAAATATGCTCATCTGACAGTTAAATGCCTATACCCCCTGAGCTTCTGGGGGCTCAAACCCCTTGACCCCCGCCTAGAAACGTTCAGCGGGGCCTGCATGTAAGAGGGGTGAAAAAAAAAGTTTTTGCCACTGCCGGTGTCACCATTACGTACCAATATTTGCCTCGCATAATTTCTAATTTGGGCCCCCCTCCAGAAATCCTGGATCCGCGCCAGAGAGAGAGAGAGAGAGAGGGAGAGACCGTCAATCATAATCAAACTGGATCAAAATCATAATCACAATCCTATCAATCATCATCACCATCTATTATCATGCATGCCTTATTATCACCATCATCACCATCATCACCATCATAAACATCATAAAGGGGAAACATTACGGCCAGAAACTTCACTGTCACCAGGGTGAAATTACATAAACAAATTTCAGTGACATCACAACACAAGGCCATTTTTAAAATCAATTATTATCAATTAAATTTCTCAGATCATGCCATTTTCGTTATGTGTAGTGCCCAAATAATTATAATCATTCTCGCCTTAAGTGTTTTCATTAATTTTTCATTTTTTACCCCTAATTCCCCCATGAAATTTCCATTTCGTGTTTCTTTTCATTTTTGCATTGGACGCCTTTGATTTTGATTTTGACATTTTTCCCCTCCCCCACGACAGTAATATTTACAATCCAGTTCCCTCTTCCAATGCTGAAATTCCCATAGGCCATATATCAACCCCCCGGCCTTTACCACCATTCCCAAAGCTGTCTTTTTGGCACTGTCTTATATTCTTAATTCAACTTTGCCCCCCCCCCCTTCTCCACTGTAGACCCTTTTTTCCCTTTTTTTAATTGCATTTCTATGTTTGCCCTGCCAACTCTTATTACGTTTCCCCTTCTGTCTCATTAGTAAAGATGATTAATTCTATCTGGCTGCTGCTAGATCTATACAAAAAAATCACAAGGTCAAACACCAACTATCCATCCTGAATATAATGTACTGCATCAGCAGGGCTTAAATTAATCCAAGGCCACCAAGGCCATGGCCGTGGATGCCCCTTTGATTGGCCTCAATGCCCCTCTCATTGGCCTTGGAGATTTTGTGTGCCCTTTCCAATTCTTCCTATTTGTGCTGTAATATAGGGATGTGCCCTACAGAAAAGTGGCCTTGCCCTAAAAATACTGAAATTTAAGGCCTGCATCAGCACCATCACATTAGCCTTACAGCATTGTTTTTACAGCGAATCAGGACAATTACCCCCTGGGCAATCACCCCCCGGAAAATTAACCGCCGGAAAACTACCCCCAAGGACATACCCCCGGAACCCCCCCCCCCCCGAGGACAATTACCACCCGAGGACAATTACCCTCTGGAAAATTACCCCCGGAAAATAACGCCCCGAGGACAATTACCCCCGGAAAATAACCCCCCCCCCACCTCACGAAAATAGTAGTAGTTTTCTGGGGGGTTATTTTCCGGGGGGTGACTGCCCAGGGGGAAATTATCCTAGAACCCTTCACAGAGTACACATCTTGTGCCTACATCATCATGATCACCATCATCATTACATATCTTTTACACAATAAGAAAATGAAAAGAAAAGAATTGAGCAGTATCAAGTAATTTTATCAACATTAATGAACTCATTTATCAACATGAAATTGAAATAATGATCTTTTCAAATGCAACATACCAAAATATTACATCAACAAAATAAAGGCAACAAATAAATTAGGGGCGAGGTGGCTTGCTGTCTATTGAACACAACTTTTTCAATTGTAAAATATTGAAAGAAATTTAAATAGGCCTATCTAGAAATAAAATCCATATCATTAATTCAATTATTAACGTGCTATGTCACTATAATCTAAAGCACAGCTATATAGTTTATTTTTGATTTTTGTTTCTATATCAGAAACTATTGAAGATGTTGTTATTACTACTATTATCATTATTATGAGTATTGCTATCATCATTATCATTATTATTATCAATATCAATATTATCATTGATATCAATACTGATATCATTATAATTAATATTAATAATATAACTACTACTCACTGAGTACTACTCCTACATCATTCCAATTCAGCATCCCTAATATATTTGTCATTGAAAAAAATTATACATGCATATGTATTTAAAAGAACAACAAATTAATAATACTTTCACGATCCTCTATATAACCTGAACGAATCAGGATGATCAAAACCTTCTATAGAACAACCTTTAAATAAAAACAAGATAAGAGAAAAAAAAAAAAGAGATTAGATTTAACAAAAAGCAGGCGCGGATCCAGGAATTTCTTGCCGGGGGGGGGGGGGGGGGGGGGGCACCGTGTGTGAAAGAGAACATATATATATATATATATATATATATTTTTTTTTTTAGTCCCCAAAAAATCGCAACGACTCAGCCAGCCGCTGAATAAGCGGGGGGGGGGGGGGGGGGGTAAACACTTTTTTTTATTTTTATTTTTGGTCACGAAATTTTTAAATTTGACATTTTGCTCTCCGTTGGGGGGGGGGGGGGGGGGGTAAGGTCACCTTTTTAGGTCAGCCATTGGCATTTTTTTTTTTATTTTTTTTTTAATAAAATAAAAAAAATTTGGCCGGGAGGGGGGGGGGGGGTACGCCCCTGTTTTTCAGTATATCTTGGGCGAATTTAGGGCTGATCTTAACATATTATTTTTGGCCGGGGGGGGGGGGGGGGCACGTGCCCCCTGTGCCCCCCCCCCCTGGATCCGCCACTGAAAATAGTAGGCCTACCTCATGATCCCCAACATTAATGTCTCACATTTTAGTTTTAATGAAAAATGATAGTAGTGTGACATATCTATTTGTTAGGTCCTGTTTTTTTAAAGAGAACAGGTTCATGTTAATTTCCATTTTTTTTTACAATTAAATTACTCTCAAATTCTTCAGTTATTATTATTTTTAACATTTTTGCTATACAGTGCGTCCCAGAAAAAACGAAACCGAGAATTATCGATGTTTTATCATAACTTAGTCACATTTATAATTACTAAATGACACATATTTGGAAAGCTTAGATCCTCCTCTTTCATTTGATGCAACTCATATGCATATTTCACGCATGAGTGATTAAAATGACTGATTTGAAGAGAGGAAACCAAAAAGTCATTTGGCGGATGGTATCTGATTTCTAGAAAGTTGAGGTTCTGCCCTTTCATATGACACCTCAATCAGGAAAAATGAGCAAGGAATGACAAAGTTCTGTTTGTTTAAAGTAGTGCTTGTATTTCCATAATTTTATCAAACGAATTCGTTTTCACTGGCTGCCTGCCATAGCAACATGCAGAATTTACAACAGACTTAACTCCGTTTCGTTGACAATCAGCCATGCATGAAGTCTTTCGTTTACGGCCGATTGTCAACGAAATGGAGTTAAGTCTTTTGTCAACTCTGTTTGTTGCTACGACGGGCACCCAATGAAAACGAATTCGTTTGATAAATTTATGGAAATGCAAGCACTACTTTAAACAAACAGAACTTTGTCATTCCTTGCTCATTTTTCCTGATTGAGGTGTCATAATGAAAGGGTAGAAATTAAACTTTCTAGAAATGTGATTTTCTCCTAGTGAAATTCAAAAATCGTCCGCCAAATGACTTTTTGGTTTCCTCTCTTCAAATTCATTTTGATCACTCATGCGTGAAATAAGTATTATACGAGTTTCATCAAATGAAAGAAGAGGATCTAATGTAGCCCGCCTCGACCCTTTAAATGAAGAGAAAAGACAGACACGTGTTATTTCTTGGTAAAAGTAACAGTAGAATCCTTTTATTTAGACAAATAATCAAACACATGAATGTATACAAAATAATAATATGAATATGTTGAGATTCAACATATATATCAAGATACTGTAACCCCGAGGTTATTCAGTCTCATATAATAAACTTAACATTGATAACACAATGTATTAACGAGTTCCTATTTAACTAATATCTACAAATTAAACTATTAATACAGTTTCATTATCCAATTAAATAAACACTAACCTAGTAACAAACAGATAATATTATATATATTCCTACTAATATTGTGATTCGTAATACCCTCTCAGATTTATAGAAATATAACGTAAACATAGACCTATGTTGTATCCTTCAAGCTAGCACACAGTACATATATATTCTCAGGTGTAACTATCGTTTTAGGAAAACGAGCTTATCAATCATTACTGCTATCTGCATGATTCACCTATTAATGCACTATTATTATGCTTAGACTACCCAGGATATGACATAGAAACAGAGAAGAATAACCATGAACTATATACAAGACAAGAAATATAGACTAAAGAATATTGATTGTCTCTAAGAAATCTGATAACTTCCACTTCTACAATATACAGCGATACATGTTGTATTAAGCCAATCGATATCCTAAACATCAATCTTTAAATAGAAATACAATTATGGGATATTTATGTACAGGTTTATTCTATTGAAAACTACCAATTAACTATGCTAAGACAATCCCTTATGCCAGGCAAATGCAAACTCTTCAGTGTTTCCAACTTCTAATCTGAGCTCTTAAGCAAACATGCCTCCTAACACTAATTCCCTTGTCCTAGCCCAATGGAGAGTGTAATAGCTTACAACACAGCGTGAACAAGAATACTGGGGAAGGGAGAAAGAGAGAGAGAGAGAGAGAGAGAGAGTGGGAAGAGATAGAGTATCTGTGAGAGAGAGAGAGAGAGAGAGAGAGAGAGAGAGGAAGAGAGAGTGTGTTCCTCTACCAAGGGAGAGGGTTAACCTAGCTCTCCACACAGAGTGAACAAAGAGAGATAAGGGAGGGATGGAAGAGGGGGAAGATCTACTACACATGGCATACCGTGTATGTATTATACTCTGTTGTTTCAACACTATGTATCTACACTTGATCATACACATTAACTCAATGGCACTGTTGCATAGTATATACACTATTCACCTAATTTGTAGTTAGAGTAAGTTCCGAAAGATATATTGTAAATCTGGAAAGTACCATTGGTGATATAACATTTACCTTTTCTTTATCAACTCTAGACAAACTCTTATTCTATCTACATGCTCTAATAGTAAATGGAGGATAAACTTCCATATGAATTTATAACAGTTCTGTACTTCATTCTATGAGAACCTTACAGACATAAACATTCAAAGTTTATGACTTGACATACTATTCTTTGCATCGATCAGACAGTTCAACCTACCATGGAACTACATAATGTCCAATTAATAATACTCTTCCAATGTACTTCTTTTCTGACATAGAAATCACAGTCAATCAACATCACTCTTCAACAATTAATACTTCTTAGAACTCCTTCTACATCATATAGTCACACACATAATCAATAACTTTTAACTGGCATTAGTTGATTTTCAACATCCAATCACACTCAACAATTCAATGATTATAATAACTTGAAAGATGAACCAAGCTTACCTTTAAATGAAGAGAAAAGACAGACACGTGTTATTTCTTGGTAAAAGTAACAGTAGAATGCCCTTCTCACAAAGTGTGGTCAAACTCCTGCAGTATCTGGACTCTTCGATTATGTTACAGGGGTAACCATCATCATCAATAGAGGGACTGCCAGGTGTGCTAATTAAAGGCCTGTATGTACCTTTGTGTACTTTGTGGGCCTGCCCACACTCTCCCCCCGAAAAAATAAGCTGGCCGGTTCATTTTCATGCTTCCCTATCATCATAAACTTAAGTACAATGTACAATAACGGTTTCAATACAACAGTTAAAAAAATATATGCATGTATTCAAATAAACGCTTGCACACCTAGAGTAGTCATCTGGTATCAAAAGAATGAGAGAACTCATTTCTGTGGCAGAGTCAAAAGGAAAAAAAAAAAAATTCACTTCCTCATGGAATTATTCCATTTCAGAGGTCTGGAAGAAGAAAAGAGGCCTTCCTTTCTTATCCAAGCAACTTTTACAGTTGTTTCAAGTAATAATTTCTCCGTCGCAGTATCTGCGTACTGTCTGCCATTACCCTTCAAGTCACCCATGCTACCCTAACATTACCTTTTAGCAGGACTTTTCACTATCGGTACAATCCAGCACAAAAGATAACCAGAGGACTCTCTAGAACATGCAAAATGTCCAAAAGGTTTTTCTAAACATCCAAGAACTCATGATCTTAGAAAAAAAACAACATAAAAATAACTTATTTTAAATTAGAATATCTGCCGCAGTCTCTTTCCAAGATGTCATATTCATGATTTTGGTGTCCGAGCTAGACATACGGTCCAGTGTTCGTATAGGTCAATTGTTCAAATGTTCAAATTAGTTCTGACCAAATGTCGGCTGTGGGGCGGGGGTCCTTGTCATCCATGGCTGCCATTGCTGGAATTGTCCCGCGTCCCACGCAGGCCTGGAGATAAACGAAGGCATTTCATGAGGTATACGAACCTGCTGCTGTCCTCTCGGTAGGCCAGCATCCCATGACCAGGGGTCTGCTTGATGCATCATCCTCTGGTGTGGTTGTGTATGCGGGTAGTACAGCCCTGGCTGTCCATTCATCCTCGGGAGCTCAGCTTGCACCATGTTGACATTGGGGTCCCGTCGCCATTGCTGAGGCTCACCAAGCTGAGTATAGGTCAGAACCGGCGGAGGCTGTCTCCTGCGTGGTGGGTTCCGACGATCCTGCTGCGGAGGGCTACAGTCTTCTGAGTCGTAGAGGTCAGCATCCTGTGAAGAAAAGAAAGTTGGAGGTGGTGGTGGTGGTGGTGGTGGAGGTAGGAAAGGTGGCATTGGGACAGGTGGGATTGGGGCAGGGGGAGGTGGAGGTATGTTAGCAGGATGAGGTAAGGGTGCTTGAGGTGTGCCTTGCTGGTTATCATCAGCAATCCTGCTGTCTGGTGTTGGCTGCAATGGATACCTTGGCTCAAGTCGAGATGGGGGCTGAGGTGGGGGTGGCGAAGCTGGTGGTGATGCAATGCGTGGATGAACAGGAATAAGCGTGACTTCTTCATCATCCGAGTCATCACTTTCGTCTCTCATCTCTGCTGGGGAGGCCTGTGGTAGTGCCCGAGGTATCCGTCTCTGCCTGTCCCCGCTTGGCTGATCCTGCTGAACTCGCAATCCCAAGTAATCGCAGGGCAATAACATATTGCGATGGAGCACTCTAACTCTACCTTGACCGATCTCAGGACAGACTTCATATACAGGGATGTCTGGAGAAAGACGCCGTTTCACGATATGAACTTGCTTCTCCCAGTATGACCGCAATTTTGAGGGCCCTTGCTGTGGTACCATATTTCTCACCAGTACTCTATCACCTTGCTCTAAGGGGAGTGGATGTAGTCCCTTGTCTCTGGTTTTCTTTGTAGCTTCTGCCTTGGCCTGCGATGTCTGCTTTGCCAGGTCATAGGCTTCCCTCATGGCTGTTTTCCATCTCTGAGCATATGTCTTTTGGTCACCAGTTGTGGAGTGTTCTTCATTCAGTCCGAATGCTAAGTCGATTGGTAGCCTTGGTGTACGACCAAACATCAGGAAGGCTGGGGCATAGCCAGTCGCCTCGTTTCGAGTAGAATTGTAGGCGTGGACTACTTTAAGTAGGTGCTCCTTCCAGTTTGACTTTTGCTCCACAGTAAGCGTCCTCAACATCGAAAGGAGTGTCCTGTTGAAACGCTCAGCTTTTCCATTCCCTTGGGGGTGATAGGGAGTTGTCCTTGAATTCTGCACCCCTGAGAGCTGCTGCAGCCGGTGGAATAACCTATTCTCAAACTCGCCTCCTTGATCATGGAGTATCCGGCGGGGAAAACCGAATCTAAGTACAAAATCATTAAAGATTCTGTCAGCTGCAGTTTGGCCAGACTTGTTTCTCGTGGGATATGCTTGAGCATACCTTGTAAAATGATCAACCACAACAAGTATGTACTCATAACCACCTTTACTGGTTTCCAGGTGTACAAAGTCTATGGAGATGAGCTCTAGGGGCTCAGATGTCAGGATTGGTACCATTGGAGCTCTAATCTGTCGGTTAGGTTTACGCTGGATGAGACAGCTACATTCACGATGGATGAAGTGTTCCACATCTTTCTGCATGTTTGGCCAGTAGAACCTTTGCCTTGCTAAATCGAGTACTCGATCTACACCAAGATGACCCATGTTTACATGTAGATCCTTGAGCACTCGCATCCGGTAGCATGGAGGTAGGACGATTTGTCTTCTAGTTGGTGTTCTTCGATGGAGGATGCCATCTTGCCCTAACTCCAGTTTCTTCAGCTCTCGCAAGAGGGCTCTCTCTTCACTAGAAGCAGACCTCCAACATGTGGGGGTTGGAGAGTTGTCCTGTTCTTTCAGTTTGATGATCTTTCCAAGCACACGGTCATCATGCTGAGCCTTGGCGAGTTCTTCCTTGGATACCTCTTGGATTGGGGATGAGCTATCGTCCAAACCCTCAGCCATGGCAATATCCGCTGTAAGGCTGGCTACTAGTGGAAGGGTTTCCTGAGCTTCATGCACTTGTGTCACTGCTACACATATACTGGAAGCTGGCGATTGTTCTGTGCATTCGTCGATGTATGTCTCTATGTTCAGAGGCATCCTTGACAGCGTATCTGCATCAGCGTTGGCATGGCCTGGGCGGTATTTCACTGTGAAGTTGAAGTCAGCAAGCTCTGATACCCATCTTTGCCCAGTTGCATTCAACTTTGCGGTGGACATCATGTAGGTCAGCGGATTGTTATCTGTATAGACAAGGAAAGAGGGAGCATAGAATAGGTAGTCGCGGAACTTGTCACATACTGACCACTTCAGGGCTAGAAATTCCAATTTGCCAGAGTGCAAATTATAATTCCGCTCTGCTGGTGTAAGAGTGCGGGATGCATAGGCGATCACCCGTAACTTTCCCTCTTTGCGCTGGTACAAGACTGCTCCAAGACCTTCCTGTGATGCATCTGTGTGTAACACGAATGGCTGTGAGAAATCTGGAAAAGCCATCACGGGTGGTTGGACCAAATGATCGATTAGCATCTCCACTCTCTCTTGGTGAAGTTGTGTCCATGTTACAGGAGTGCGGGAAGAAGCCTGGTGGTGTTTCTTAGATGCCTGTTTGTTAGATTTCTTCTTCTTCTTGGTTCCTCCTGAGCTGACGTCTGTTGTTAACAGGTTGTACATGGGTTTTGCCATCTTTGAGAAATCTGGTATATACCGACGGTAATAGCCGAGTAGACCCATGATTTTCCTCACGTCTCCAACGGTGGCTGGTCTCTTTTCCTTCAAAGCCAGCACTGCAGTTATGTCGGCAGGGTTTGGTCGATGGCCCTCAGCAGAAACAAGGCGTCCCAGGTAGTTAACCTCTTCCTGGAAAAGATGACATTTGGTAGGCCGTAGCTTCATTCCATGTTTTTGCACTGTCTGAAGGATTGTTCTGAGCCGAGAAACATGTTCCTCAAACGTCTTACTGTAGACAAGAATGTCATCCAGGTATGTGACACATATTTCGTTGTTGAGTCCCTCTAGACAAGATTCCATGCATCTTTGGAAAGCAGCCGGAGCGTTTTTCAAGCCGAAAGGAATCCTCACCCATTCGTACAATCCCCAAGGTGTGATGAAGGCAGTGAGGGGACGGCTGGCCTCATCCATAAAACCTTGGTGGTAGGCTTTACCCTGGTCCAGCGTTGAAAACCACCGGTTGCCATCTAAAGTGTCCAATGTGTCTTGGATTCGTGGTATTGGCTGGCGATCGGCCATGGTCCTCTGATTAAGTTGGCGATAGTCCACACACAATCGCAAAGTCCCATCCTTCTTACGCACGCACACTATTGGAGATGAGTAAGCAGATTTTGACTTTGCAATCCAGCCTCGGCTAATCAGGTCTCGTAGATATTCACGCACTTCCTTCATCAGGGGTGGAGGGACCGCCATGTATGTCTTCTGGACCGGTGTATTGTCAGTCAGTGTAAGATGCATCTGTAATGATTGGATACACCCCATGTCTTGTTCATTCTTGACAAATGCAGCGCTTTCCTCCTTCAGCATCGCCTCCACTCCTGCTTTCTGGCCGTCATCCAGATGGGACAAGTCGACTGATGGGGCCCATTTCTCAGTTAGCAGGCTGTCAGCAGATGTAACAGACACCTCGGCGACATGCGCCTTCATGGTTGGGTGTGGTCTGCCCTCCTGGAGCAACTCTGCTGGTAATACAGAGCGCAGTGCAGTTAGTTTCCCCAAGCATGAATACGATGGTAAGGTGATACTGCACTTCCTGTCGTTGGTGATTGGGGTGGATATCTTCATGCGTCTCCCAGCCTTGAGGTCGACAGGTGTTGACTCGATGCTCAAACCGTCGGGAAGGACATGAAGGGGGTCGGCTTCCAACAGGACAGTGGTTGAGTCGGCGAGGTTGAGGCGGACATTGCAGACAATCATTCGAGTCTGTCCAGGGTTGATTGTAATGGGATGTCTACCCATCAGGACACTGCACATATCCTCTCCTTCCTGGCCCTTCAGAATAGCAGTGAGCGCATTGATTTTCTGCCAATGAGATTTAGGGAGGATACGATTAAGGGATATCTTGGCATCATTCTTGGAGTCTTCCTTGATGAGTTCCTCGATAACATTGTAACCGATGATCGGGTGCCTCATTGTTTGATTGGTTACGAGGACAGGAACGGTGATGGCTGGTTTCTGTTCACGCCTTGGTATTCTCAACTGCAGCTTCACCCATCCTTCATATGAGACGACTGTATCATTCACTGCAGCCACCTGCAAAGTCTCCTCTCCATCTAGGATTGCTGAAATGGGTAGGACTTGGGTTTTGGGTATGTACTGTCGCAGCCAATCTAATGAAATTATTGAGACTTGTGCTCCTGTGTCCCACAAGACTTCAACATGCGTATCATTCAGCACCAAAGATACAAGGCATTGTTTTCCAATAAGTTTTATCATTCGCGTCCTCGTCTTGGGGTTTATTGTAGGTGTTGTCGAGTTGAGGGTAGGTCGGGACTTTGATGGATCGGAGGTTACTGGTTGTCCCTCCCAAGTAACCCTACCCCGTTTCCCTGCCTCCTCATGTTGCATCCCCTGGCATAATGTTCAGAGCTTCCACACCGGAAACAGTGGCGGCAGCTCTCTCCTTGTCCTTGTTGCTGGCATGCCTCGCAGCCCCTCTCTCTCCTGCCAGATCTTGGTCCTCTCGGTTGAGCCATCAGGGCACTGAGCTCGGCCTTCACAATCTGTTGGATGCTGTTCGTCAGCTCTTTCAAGTTCAGTGCCTCTGTCTTACTCGTTTGCTTAGAGGTGGTCTCAGGCTTTGCCGGTTCTGCGATGGCAGCAGCAACTCGGGCTTGGCGAGGTTTCAGCTTTTGTTGACGCTCACTCTCATGTGCAACTGCAGTGGTCAACACCTCCAGAAGCTCCTCATCCGATACATCTTGCTGCAGAGTTGACCTGAGCTCATGCTGGATAACAGCATCCTGGAGACCGGTGGAGATTGCTCTCCACGCCATCTTGTGGACCTGCGTACTCCCATAGCAGATTGCTGCCCCCTTTTCCTCTGACGCGAACAGTACCTTTTGTTTCAAGTCCAGGGTGCGGAGCACGAAGTCATGTGGCGATTCCTTTGGAACCTGCACAGCCGAGGATAACTCCTGGAAGAGTGCAGTAGCGTCCCTCTCCCTAAAATGGGATCGCAGGAGGCGACGCAACAGTGGCAAGTCCAAATCACCTCGTCCCTCCAAATAGCTCCGGAGCGAGAGCCCTGGATTCACAGCACGCACCACTGCTTCGGTGATCTCCTCAGCTGGAAATCCCTTTTTCAAGCCACTGTTGATCTGTCTTGCGAGGGAAACGAAAGAGAGTTTGTCCTTCTGGCTAGGCTCGCCAATCTGCCCCTGTATCCTAAACTCCTTTCTCCACGTGACTGGAGTATTTGGCAGCTGGTTGGTCATCTTGAGGATGGGGGATCTCTGTGACGTGTCGTCTGCCTCTTCGGCTGGCTGGTCTGACTTTGGCTGGGTGGGTGGTTCTCTTGGAAGCTTAGTGGTCCTGGCCTTTACCTCAACCACATTCTCATCTCCATCTCTGTCCCCCTTTCCCAGGATCTTGGCCAAACCCTGCAACACTGATTCGCCTCCGTCCTCTGAATCCTCCAGCTCATCCCCATCTAGGAAGCGTCTGATGACACGCTTCAGTCCTGCTCGCCCTTTCGACTTGGCCTTCCCCACGTCTTCCTCAGGTAGCTTGAGCTCCACTGCCGCCTTTAGTAGCTGCTCCTCCGTGCTCGCTGACAATCTTTGCAGCACATCGTCGATCAGCTCCTCAAATCCTGCCATCATAGATAGCTCCGGAATCGGCCTTCTTGTCAAGCTGTCTCTGGAATTGGGTAGGGCCTCGTCTAGGGCTGTTCGGAGATGTTGGAGTTGGGTGGAGTCGTTAGGGAGAACTCGTACACCATCTCAGCATCATCCGGGCAGTGCCTCCAAAATGTAGCCCGCCTCGACCCTTTAAATGAAGAGAAAAGACAGACACGTGTTATTTCTTGGTAAAAGTAACAGTAGAATCCTTTTATTTAGACAAATAATCAAACACATGAATGTATACAAAATAATAATATGAATATGTTGAGATTCAACATATATATCAAGATACTGTAACCCCGAGGTTATTCAGTCTCATATAATAAACTTAACATTGATAACACAATGTATTAACGAGTTCCTATTTAACTAATATCTACAAATTAAACTATTAATACAGTTTCATTATCCAATTAAATAAACACTAACCTAGTAACAAACAGATAATATTATATATATTCCTACTAATATTGTGATTCGTAATACCCTCTCAGATTTATAGAAATATAACGTAAACATAGACCTATGTTGTATCCTTCAAGCTAGCACACAGTACATATATATTCTCAGGTGTAACTATCGTTTTAGGAAAACGAGCTTATCAATCATTACTGCTATCTGCATGATTCACCTATTAATGCACTATTATTATGCTTAGACTACCCAGGATATGACATAGAAACAGAGAAGAATAACCATGAACTATATACAAGACAAGAAATATAGACTAAAGAATATTGATTGTCTCTAAGAAATCTGATAACTTCCACTTCTACAATATACAGCGATACATGTTGTATTAAGCCAATCGATATCCTAAACATCAATCTTTAAATAGAAATACAATTATGGGATATTTATGTACAGGTTTATTCTATTGAAAACTACCAATTAACTATGCTAAGACAATCCCTTATGCCAGGCAAATGCAAACTCTTCAGTGTTTCCAACTTCTAATCTGAGCTCTTAAGCAAACATGCCTCCTAACACTAATTCCCTTGTCCTAGCCCAATGGAGAGTGTAATAGCTTACAACACAGCGTGAACAAGAATACTGGGGAAGGGAGAAAGAGAGAGAGAGAGAGAGAGAGAGAGTGGGAAGAGATAGAGTATCTGTGAGAGAGAGAGAGAGAGAGAGAGAGAGAGAGAGAGGAAGAGAGAGTGTGTTCCTCTACCAAGGGAGAGGGTTAACCTAGCTCTCCACACAGAGTGAACAAAGAGAGATAAGGGAGGGATGGAAGAGGGGGAAGATCTACTACACATGGCATACCGTGTATGTATTATACTCTGTTGTTTCAACACTATGTATCTACACTTGATCATACACATTAACTCAATGGCACTGTTGCATAGTATATACACTATTCACCTAATTTGTAGTTAGAGTAAGTTCCGAAAGATATATTGTAAATCTGGAAAGTACCATTGGTGATATAACATTTACCTTTTCTTTATCAACTCTAGACAAACTCTTATTCTATCTACATGCTCTAATAGTAAATGGAGGATAAACTTCCATATGAATTTATAACAGTTCTGTACTTCATTCTATGAGAACCTTACAGACATAAACATTCAAAGTTTATGACTTGACATACTATTCTTTGCATCGATCAGACAGTTCAACCTACCATGGAACTACATAATGTCCAATTAATAATACTCTTCCAATGTACTTCTTTTCTGACATAGAAATCACAGTCAATCAACATCACTCTTCAACAATTAATACTTCTTAGAACTCCTTCTACATCATATAGTCACACACATAATCAATAACTTTTAACTGGCATTAGTTGATTTTCAACATCCAATCACACTCAACAATTCAATGATTATAATAACTTGAAAGATGAACCAAGCTTACCTTTAAATGAAGAGAAAAGACAGACACGTGTTATTTCTTGGTAAAAGTAACAGTAGAATGCCCTTCTCACAAAGTGTGGTCAAACTCCTGCAGTATCTGGACTCTTCGATTATGTTACAGGGGTAACCATCATCATCAATAGAGGGACTGCCAGGTGTGCTAATTAAAGGCCTGTATGTACCTTTGTGTACTTTGTGGGCCTGCCCACACTAAGCTTTCCAAATAATAATAATAATGTCCCTTTTGCAGCTAACATCAAATTCTGTAGAACTTTGCAGGAATTATGAATATGTCATGTATGTCCTATCTGTGATATTTAAACGTTAGCAGTGTCCTAATATTCAAATTATGCAAGGAAACCAATTACTTGCTAGACTTCACTGTCAGACACTATGGAGTGACTGACTGGTTTTTTTTTCATCTTTGGTAATAACATACATAAAATGAGCTGTAAAGGGTACATGAGCATTTGTCTAAATCAATAACCCACTTCTTGTGATGGCCAAAATTAAACTGATTGAATCTTTGCGCAGCATAAAACGTACGACCATTCAGTACAATGGTCTGAAAAATCAGACTATTACTTAATGGCTCTTTAGCTCCTGAGTCGATTCGACAACTAATTGTCGTTATTTTCCCACTTAAAGACATTTTCAAGCTCCCCTTTTTTTTTAAGGGAAGTTCTAAATTAGTCTTGTCTATTAAATGCCTTTGGAATTTAACCTTTTCATTTTTTTTTGGCTTGCAAATGGGACATAGTACCTTTAAGTTCAGATAAAACATGGATAATTCTCGGTTTCGTTTTTTCTGGGACGCACTGTAAATACAAAGCCTTACTATGGGCTTAGGAAGATCTTTAGGATTGGGGGCCGAAGGCCAGCTCAGCGAGGCACACCGGGGTATCTTCTCTTCTCGATCTGTATCAATAATTGGGGGGGGGGGGGGCCGTGGGTGGGACTCAGATACTTTACCCCCCCCCCCCCCCCCCCCCCCCCCCCCCCCCCCCCCCCCCCCCGCCCCCCCGCGCGCCCCACGCCTCCTTAGCCTACTAAAGAAGCCATAGATGATCATAGACACGGCCTACACACGGTACGTTACGTACAAAGAACTACGACCACATCTGCATAGAATAAAATAATGATGCAGCTGGCTAAATTCGGCCGAGACAAAATTATCGCCGCGCGCGCGCGCCACGCCTTCTCGCGCGCACGTAGATACGTACATTATGGGCGGTTGCATGGGCGTCTTTCAAGCCCATCTGCACCCTCTGGCTCGCGAATTTTTCAAATCGCTCACCGTGACAATGCATTGAAATTGCTTGATCAACACAGGAATAACAATTAAGTGTTGCATGGACACCAGTATATTAACAACATACAGACATGTATTGGCCATCTAGCGATCTAAAAAATTTAAGGGACTCAATAATTCTGGTATGTGCATGACAACATGGTGCATGTACAATTAAAGATAATCTGAAAGGTTTAGTGTAAACAAGTGGGAAAAACTTATTTATTCATCTGTCAAAAAAAAAGAAGTCAGCAGTAAAGGAGTAGTCTAGTCATAGAGATATATACTTAATAAGGCATAGAGATATATACTTAATAAGGCTAGAGTGCGGACTCGTCATACGCGCCCGTTCAAAGCTCTGTGCGCGCATGGAGCGCGGTCCGCCATTACTAAGGAGGGCACAACTTCGAGAAATACCCGGATGTTCCCTTCGAAACTGTGTTACTGATATGCAATGTGAAGCTTCATTTTTCGGGTTGATTTATCGGTTTTCGAGTATGAAACGTTATAATTGTGGTATTTTGCATAATGCATGAACCCTACTCATGCCTCAGTCATGGTATCTGGTGTAGGTCAAGATTAATTACGGATGTTATGGTGAGGTAAAAGGGACACAAAAAGCTATTTATATTTCAGTATATCTTCAATTTTTCTTCCTCTTTGTCAATATAAAACTGCGATATTATGACATTAAATATTACTTGGCTTTCAACCAATCAGAATCAAGCATTTGGGACTTGTATTTGATATTTATGTCATGATATTAAACAAAGTTTTATGCTACAGGGCCAATGCCGGGGGCCAATGTCTTTCTAATTCAGTTATTATGAGAGCCAGGGTTTATTGATTTAAAATGCTTTAAAGGTAATATATTCATTTTATGTTTATGACTATTATAAACAGATTGATACTTATAGATTTGGGATAGAGATGGGTATGTAGATAGCTAGACACATAAATAGATGGATAGATAGATATAATATAGAAGGATAGGTAGATAATGGAAATGCAGATAAAGGACGATACTGAAGATAGGAAGAGGGGGAAGGAAAGAATTATAGGCCTACACATTTATTTTAAAAAATTATGTTATTTACTCATCCAATCATTCATCCATCCATCCAAACATTCTTTTTCTTCTTCTCTCACTCATTTTATATCAAATTCACACCTTATGTCTTTCACCCATTCTCTATAAAATCTCTATTTTTGTCTGAAAGAGTAATTCAATTTTTTACAGTTCACTATAAATATATATGAATATTCTTTAAAAACAGCTGATCATTGATGTAATAATTATTTATTCACACCACTTTTTTTTCTCCATAAATAATATTCTCCTTGATACAGTGTATTTCTTATTTTCTTCATCAACCAGTTTTAGAGAATAAACTTATAATTAAATTTGAAGAAAAAAATGAATAAATGAACCTTTTATTACCACACGGCACACGTGTGTTGATATTCTACAGCATAGGCGTTTTGACATTTTATCGGACATATATACTGCAATAATACATCACAATTGAAAAGACAAACATTGCAAAAACAACACCTCAGATTTTAGCCCCAAATATACTGTCACGGATCATAGGCAACACAACCACAACAAATTGATTCGCCACCAAAGACAAGCATTACACATCCCAAAACCACCACAATAACTCCCAAAACATAAATGTCAGGAGGCCAATGTCTATGTGTCAAGATGTCAGCGATAACGAACACTTTATTAACTAGTCTTGGCTCCAAGCGCACGCAGGCGCGTCACATTTACAAATAATACATCGAGTAATAAATGCAAACCAGAAATAGTAATTGAGCATATATATTCCAAGTCACCTGTATTGCTATGAAGAACTATAATTGAAGAGACTTACATCTCAGGATACTGAACTACACTATTCAGTGAAACCTCATAGTAACATGGTCTTTTGACATCATTATTCATCAGGTGTAATAATAAATTTGAAACTGATTACCCTCAAATGTACACAGTAGATACAACAAGCCAAAGAGTGCACAATCTTATGGGTTTACATCTAGTGACATTATTCCATATAATTTTTCTGTTATCAAATCTCTTCAAAAGCAGTTTTCCATTTTGGAACAAAATTCAAACCTATGTACAAAACGATCTATGGGTGTGTATATGGTGTGCATTACACAGGCTTTTCAATTGCCACACATCTGTGAATTCTTCTCGTTTATTAAAAATGGGCTCACTTGATGTGAATTTCTTGCTTTTCATCTTTAATGATGTAAATCACTTGGTTGAGAGCAATCCAGACAATGTTATAAAAAAAGGTCTACATGTTTATCTCAGGTTATCCATACTGTACCTGCAGAATCAAAGCACATGTAGAGTGCAAATAATTTGCAAAAATTTGTCGCTGTTTTCACGAAGTGACGGTAGTGAAAAAAAATGCATTCACTTTGCGTTACGATTTTCCTCACTACCGTCACTTCCTGAAAATAGGGACGAATTATAGCAACTGAATCAGATACAGCAGGTACAATCATGAAGCTTATAGAGTAAATATTCAAATACAGTGTACCTCACAACAACTCAAAATTCAAGTACATTTTGTTTAACCCCTAATGTAATCAATTCTTCTAAGTTCCACTTTAGTTTGCCTTCGTGTAAAGTTAACAAACAGAAAATTATGGTTAGGTTGTGCAACTGTCACAATGTGTCCCCAAAATTTTATTTTATTACACAGAACAAAAGTCTCAGATTGTTCTGTTTTTTTAAAAGATTATTGAAAGCTCTCTCCAGTTTTAAAACGGCTTCACAGTCAATCATCCAGTGGATAAGCTATGCAGACAAGAGGCAAAATATAAAAGACCGATCTGTCTTTGTAGTTTTGTTTTTCCTGAAAATGCGTTCTCTCCAAAGTTGTGTTGAAGTAGGTCAAGCTGATCCTGGCTAATGAGCTTGCTTTCGTGGACTTCCTGCAAGAGAGTCCTGGTTTTTCCATCTCTCCTGTTTACCTTGTTTCACCACTTTAAGCTGTTTCTTGGCATCTTGCACTTGCTGTCTGGTTATATTCAGTTTCTAATCAACTCAGACAGAAAAAGAATAGTCATGTTCTTTTGTAATGTCATAGGGTTTCTTTGGAGGCACGGGAACACTTTTGGATGTTGTACATGGTTTTGCTGGGAGTCTTGAGCCATGGGTCTGTTTATAGGGAGGATGTCCAGGAAAGACAGTAGGCACAGCTCTAAGAATGAGATGTGGTGTGTAACATCCTTTCCTCCCTTGGGTGTATTCCTGCATTACAATAAAAGCAAATGGAAACAATAATGAGTTTTTTCTCATAACATGACAATTGTTCTACTATTCATGCTATTTCATGTGATTTTTAAGACTGAAACTGAAAGCAGCTTCCAGCCAAATAAATAAAATAATAATGATGTCAGCAAGTCATAAGCAAATTTGATAGAAATAGTGTAGTGTGCGGTGGGATTTTTAGGCTAGCCTAGCCTAGTTGGATAACTCCTGTGATGTGAAATTTGGCAGGCTAGCCTGGCTTAGACCAAAAGCTTTAGTCTCTCTATATCGTCCGTTGTTCTACTGAGACTGCGTCTGGCTCCACTAGACCTCCGATTATATTATGGGAAATGTCAACAAATGTCAGTTTTATTAAAGAAATGACCCATATCAGATGGTTATATCTGTCTAACCTGGCTTTGCCTTTCGGGCTTTAGAAATTAGAGAGTAGAGTTTAGATCTAGAGTCTAGATCTAACTTAGATCTAGAGTCTAGTCTATAGTTAAAATATAGATCTAAAGAAGTTGACATTTGATTTTTATCTTGAAATTAGATAAGATAAAATTAATTGTATCGTTTTATTCTAGACTTTTCTTTAATAGAATCAAGCTCATGGAGTTATATTTCCGAGTTGGACTCTCTGGCTCTTGGAGTTGCGAGCGACTCCAGCGCAGCAGAATTTTCCCATCACCATCCCCAGAACCTTAACCCATGCCTGCCCCAGCCCGGCGGGCGTGGACTGGCGCGCTCCGCTGCTGCAGGAGCTGCGGTGGCTTGTCATGAGACAACCCGGGTACATACTACAGTCACTGCATAAACTACATTTTTAGCTCTAAAATCTCCTTATTAATCAACATAACATTAATAAGAACTTACTTGTGAAATATTATGCAGTTCCCTTTCTTTCTTCGGTTCGAACATCCAAATGCAACGCACGAACCTGGCTTCTCCAATTTTTTCCACGTATGTTGTGCACAGTATCTTGTTGGGTCGTTCGTTTTTCTGCCCTCCTTAGTAATGGCGGCCACAGCTCCAGGTCCACACAGCAATTTGAGCGAGTACGCCCTCTAGTGTTATTAAGTATATATCTCTATGAGTCTAGTATATACTTTCTAGTTTGTAATTTTTGAACCAAACAGATAATGAAGCCACGTTCGTCTATAGGCCTATAGAGAGCTATCTCTCTCTCTCTCTCTCTCTCTCAGAGCGTCGATCTGTGGAAGATCTCTACGAGACCACGGCATTAACAAATGTTTGGCTACTTTCGAACCCAATGAGTGCGACTTTCAAGCAAATTGGGCGGGCTCGGGCGTCATTCATGGTAGTTCGGGAACGTCGTGCGTCGCGTCTTTTTGCGCAGTTAATTAATGCGATGGCCCGCCATTTTATTCTCGAAAGTTGCCTGCACTACATCGTCGGCAAGATCATCGGAACGCTGAACTTTTCCTGGTAACCTTATTAATCGTGAAAAAACACACATTATTTTATAAACGTTCGTACGTACGTCGGGTCACACAGCCAGTGTCTTCCACGGCTTGTTTTGTTTGGTGAGTTGAACAATGAACATGGTGAATTGGCGCAGGTTTCGTGGAATAGGTCGACTGAGCTGACTTGACCGGCTAGGCGAGCAGAGCGCAAGGGGTCCAACGAAGCCCAGCTTAGCTGGTGCTGGCTTCAGTGGCGGGCTAGCTCGACTCACAGTGCAGTGCGTCGAAAGCAGTTGATATAGATCTAGGGGTCTAGGTCTTGTTCAGAAACGTATCCAAATTTTACCCTACTAAAAGAGGCGCTTGCAGGCGCAGATCCAGGATTTCTTAGGGGGGGGGGGGCCAAATTTGAAATTATGCGAGCCAAATATTGGTAGTCTAGATCTAGACCCTACGGGTAATGGTGACCAGCAGTGATGTAATGCAGGAGGGTGCAGGGAAGGGTGAGTTTCCCCCTCCAGCTCCCTCCTTCGCGAAACGCAGAAACTTTGAAGTTTCATTAAATCATTAAATTTAAAGAAACAACGATTCGTTGTACAGTTCTCGACTCTTAATCCTCGTCTGAATTCAGTTTTCCCCCGCTCCTGTGCATAACGTGGAAGCTCTTACGTTTCATTAAATCATTACTAGTCTAGGCTAATGACATTAGAAACAAGACGATTCATTCTACAGTTCTCGACTCTTAATCCTCGTCTGAATTCAGTTTTCCCCCTCCCGCGCAAAATTCGGAAGCTTATTCGCTTTTTAATATTAAATCATAACAGAAACAAGACGATTCGTTGTACAGTTCTCGACTCTTAATCCTCGTCTGAATTCAGGTCCCCCCACCCCACACGAAGCGCGAAACTTTTACGTTTCATTAAATCATTTTAGAGAAAGAAGACGATTTGTTGTACTGTTCTCGAAAATAATCCTTGTCTGAATTCAGTCCCACCCCCCCCCCCTCCAACGCGAAGCGAGGAAGCTTTTAGTTATCAAATCATTAGAGTCTGAATTGTCTGAATTTCAAAGATGTTCCTTGTCTGCTTTAATCTTATTCTTCCTACGTTCTCTTCCTTTTCTCTTTTCTTTTTTTTTAATTTTTAGGGGGGGGTCCGGCAATTTTTTTTTTTGAGCACCCCCACCGCCCTCCTCCCTGGCTACGCGCCTGCGGTCAAATAAATACATTTGATACTTTATCCGACCCCAGAAGCTCAGGGGTTTAAGGCAATAAATTACGGTCAGATAAGCTTTCAGCGGCTGCCTTGGGCTTCTAAGGCCCCCCCCCCCCCCCCCTTATGATCTCGGCAGTGAAACGACCTATCGCCGCAAAAATTTGCATGCATGTCAAGTCAAGTGTATAGAATACTATGGTAATTTCAATTTTTTTGAAAAATTCACTCATTTGCATAATTTATGGTAATTTATGCAAATATGGAATAACATTCACATTTTTATCCATAAATCATATATTCTTCATATTTTAACATTAATTTTCACTACATATATTATTTAGACCATTTTGGATAATACAGCCAAAAAATTTGGAAGAACCAGGTTATTCCTTATGTTATCGATTGTTTTGATAATTTCTAATATGTAGGCCTAGATCTATTTCTTTGTTTTTTAACTTATGTATTTTATTGTTTTTGTTGTTTTATTTCATTTCCAACTTCATGACCCCAAAATAAACACCTAAACTATAAACAAGACCAAATATTAATGTTTTATCTCTTTATTTGAAAAGTGAGATTTCCATATGTTTTGTACACAAATCACAAAAATGAGCGATTATCGGGCTGACATGCAAAGACAAAAGGACACGTGACTTTGTACTGGTAGGTCCGATTTTCGAAAAATTTCTTTCAAAAGATGTGCAAGACTCGAAAGAAAAAAGTCATAAATTTCAGTGCAAGATTTTCTTGCGTTAAAAAATTATCACAAAAATGTCGAGGGAGGGGGGGGGGGGGCTCCTAAAGCCCCCCCCCCCCTGGTCTAGATAGGATTAAGTACCGATTTCGAGTGAAATCAGTGGTGTTTGAAATGTAGAGAATCAATTTTGGTCGTCTAAACAGTTTTTAACACACGGCCAGGATAGTAATGCAGCTATGTGTGATAATTTTTGGTATCTGAAGCCCCTTTCACACTGGGCCATACAGAGAGTTGCGTACCGAATACATGGCCCGATGTCTATTTTTTTGCGTACTTTCGGCGTAGACACTTGATGCAGAAAGTACGCTTTTTTATCACAATTTTTCGCAAAACTACGCTACAGTATGCCTTATACCTGCAAACCAGTCTTGGTAAAGTTACAAGCTCTGAACACAGAAAGATGTATATGGGACTACGCGACACGTGCGCGATATCTATCAGGTCCAAATAGAATATATCGATTAGTAGGCGGTTTCTCAGCAAAATTTGTATCATCACATATTAGTCAAAACATATTCTTTCAAATGATCAGAAATAAGAGCTTCCATTTCATTTTTTGAGAGGGGGCGTTTCCAAAACTAGTCTTTACCTTCAATTGACAGTAACCATATTTTTTTTAAAGTAGAGCTGTATTGGTATGATTGTATTGGCTTATATTTCACACATTTGGGGCCTAAAATTAGCTTCATAACACTAGAAATGTCATAAATAAGAATAAGAGCAGTAACCATGCACTTTGAAGGCATTTGCAGTCTGAAACAAGAACTCAGCTATCTACAATAATACGCTAAGGCGTCGAGGGGGGTATTTTTGCTTGCCCAAATCTCCCCTCCTGCCCGCCCTCGGTCGCTGCCGGGCGGTCCCGCGGACGGACGGCGTTTTAATCTGCATCCTGGGCCACGTCCCCGTGCAATGCGCGGTTTCGGGGTTCCGGGGAGGACGGGCTGAGGAGAGCACGGCGGGCGCGGTAGATTGCAAACCCGCGAGAGCGAGGTGGCAAGGCGTGCACCCGCCCTCCGTCCAATCGAAGAGAGACAGAGAGAGACACACGGCGGACGAGAATCCACTCGCTGTGACGGGCGTAGCAGATACACGGTGTAACGGGTGCGGCTTACCCTGTGTTGTGAATCTTGCTCTATGATATGCAGCACAGGCAGGCCAGAGAAATACACAGCAAATGACGATCTACTCACGTGATGGCTGTAGTAAATACATGATGCAAGGGGTTGGGCGTACACTGTGTTAGGCGTCTTGCTATACGCACTTCAGCGGGCCATGAGTGTATGTGATGATGTATGCGACATGCGTCAAAAATAAAATCCTTTGCATGATCTACCGTAGATCAGCGTGAAGCCACAAAACTGTCTGTAGATGTGATTCTAGGCTTATTTTTCTCATGAGAGTTTCGGACCCAGTGTATAAACCCATTTGCATCCCGTCTACGTCTTAACACAGAGATTAGAGGTAAGCATAATTATATTAATGAATTCCTATCCACCTAATTTACCCATAAAATCTATATAAATCGCAGTTCCTTGAAAGGGACCAGCGTGCTGTGCATGTGCCCAGGCACACATAGGTGCATTACTATCCTGGCTATGTATTATTAGCTGTGCTATCGATTCTCAACATTTCAAAACACCACTGTATAAAACACAACTGATTTCACTAAAAATCGGTACTTTAGTGACAATTGATGACACCTAAATGGCTTTGTAGTTACTTGATTGACGATTCTGAGATTCTGGAATCGGTAGTCAGAATGATTTATGTAACGTCGTGTTGTTTATACCGTATTAATTCTGGTAGTTAATGATTATGTCCTGATGCAGCTGCAGACCATTGATCAACTTATGCGTACGCTTCCACGGTTTCAAAATATGCACTGCTTATAGTTTGTCATCAAAATTAAATGGTCATAATTTATGGATGAGACAACACGCGTCAGTGGCAATTCTGAATTATGAGCTTGCGTTAGGGGGTTCGGTTGACAGTTTCTACGTCAACGTACATGGGTTGTATACTCTTAAATCACCTTTGTTTTTGTGTCATTGTAATGGCCATGATCAGATGTTAAATTTAAGAATAAGCTTGAATATTATTAACGGATTTATTTCAATCGGAAGGAATATCTGTGTTCTTGCATTTGACACTTGCGCCAGAATTCGGCAATTCTTATGATATGCACGTTGCGTGCCCCTTTATTTATTAGAGTCTGCGTGGTCACAGAAACACTGTGCTTTTCGCTTGCATATCACTGTTGCGACGAATTCTGGTGTGGTGCTGTTAAATTCTGGTGTAGCGAAATACAAATACTAACACACATCTAGGAATTGCGCCCACTTGGGACATTGTCAATATTTCCAGCACTAACTTATAAGTGAATTGTATTTCCAAATATAGCAGACATTAGTGGGGATCACCTAACTAACAAAAAATGATATGTATGTTTATATCACCAAAACTGTGAAAGAGTGTAATTCTACTAATAAGGTTAAAGTATTTGGACAGGATAATGATTTGCATTTTTTGATTATAGAAAATCAATATTTTTAAATTAAAATGTAATATTTTAAATTTAAATTAGTTAAGTCTTTATTTGATATTTATTAGCTTATTTCATGATGAAATCAATTATAAATACAATTTTTTTAAATGTCAATCTTTATCAGTGCCACAGAGTTCTACGACTAATGTATGATGAACCCATCGCATGTACCACCTGAAGCAGCGCCCCATGGATGTGTGGCTGAGATGAATCCCTCCCATGTACCATCTCTATCAGTATCAGCGCCCCAAGGAAGTGAAAGTATCAAAGTGAGAGCAATGCAGGTTATTTTTAAACATATTTAAGTTTTATTATGTATTTAATGAATAATAATAATGATTAGTAGTAATGAAAGTGTCTTCCATAGCGCAACAAAAAATCACTTCAATTATTAGTAAATAATAACAAATATATTTGAGGTTAATAGTTTATTTGTTCTGTCATCATTATGTTCCCTTTAAGCTGGACAATACAGTCTCATAAAATGTGATTAAAGTGCACATATAGAGGATCCTTGATAACTTTGCAGAAAAAATATGAATGTTGTTTTCATGCATGGGAGGTTGATATGTCCCATTATCTCATTGTTTTTACAGAAAAGAAAGAGGAGGAAGTATCTGACAACTCCAGGGCAAAGGAAGAGGAAGATGAAGCACGTAACAAATGTGGGTGTGTCTCAATGTTGGTGTTTGAGTGAATATGTGTGTCTCCGTCTGTTTAAAGGCTTTGCCGCGGGGCGGGGTGTGTTTTTTTTAAAAATTGTGTAAGCAGGGAGTGAGGGGGGAGGGCATCATCTAAAATCGCTTAAACTACAGTTTGAAAGAGTACATATTGTTCTCTTTATGGTACAAACACTAAATTTAGAGGTCATTGTGCAGTTTGTGATACAAGAACATAATTTGGCACAAAGACCAATAATGTGTCACAAATTGTTCATTTTGTGATACAAGCAAAAAAATAGCCAAGTACCGTATATCTCCGTGTATGAGACGCTCACCTGTGTAAAAGACCCCAATTTTTGTGGCAGCCCAAAAACCAAAACAAAAAGATAATAGCTTGATGGGACCTGTTACACAAATTGTTAATTTTGATATACAAGCAACATATTAACTCTAATTATAGCTTGAAAAGACACAAATTTTTCGTTTCATGATACAAGCACTACATTTAAACAAACATGCAAGAAAGGGTACAAACTGTACGGTTTCTGATACTAGCCCAAATATTGAACGGCTGAAAAGGCTGAAAAGTTTGATGCCACAGACAAACGCAATATGGCTGCCACAGCAAAGAGCACCGTCCGTTTTGCTAGTCCCTTTAATAATGTTTCAGCCTTCATTCATCGTTTGGTCATTTTTAAAAGCAAACCAAAATCAGTGAGCTTATCATATTTAGCAGTTTCCGGCTCCGCCCTTTGCTCGCAACGCAAAATTACATTAAAATTTTGTTACAGGATTCACTTTCTTTGCTCGCAATGTTACACCATGTTTTGTATTGTTTACCTTTAGTTTCATGACCCAGTGCAACCATTCTAGCCTGCTCCTGTTAATAAATGTGTCTCTCATTCTCAATCTCATGACATGAATAAAGACATCACAATGACAATAAAAATCAACTCTGGAGCTGGCGTGGAATCCTTTTTATTTAAGTCCCTTTTAAGCATATTTCCCAATTGATTTTAATAATGTTGTTCTTTTAATTTCTTTCAGATGCGGGAGCGACGCAGAAACTTGCAATTCTCCCTCACAACAAAAAATCGATCAAATCACATCGCATCACCTGAGGATGAAGCACATCTCAATCAAACAGAGGGGTCTGGCCCAAGCACCGAACCAATCCACCATGCAAACCACATTGCATCACAGGAGGCTGCACGTGAGGATGCAGCACATCTTATTCAATCAGAGAAAATCATCGTTACTGACAGTTCAGTTGCAAGCTGCCGTGAGTCAACACACGTACTATACAGTGCGTCCCAGACAAAAAGAAACCGAGAATTATCAATGTTTTATTATAACTTAATCACAATTAATATTGATAAATGACACATGTTTGGAAAGCATGTGTAGACGAAAGACTTCATGCATGGCTGATTGTCAACGAAACGGAGTTAAGTCTTTTGTTAATTCCGTTGGTTGCTACGGCAGGCAGCCAGTGAAAACGAATTTGTTTAATGAAATTATGGAAATACAAGCACCACTTTAAACAAACAGAACTTTGTTATTCCTAGCTCATTTTTCCTAACTAAGGTGTCATATGAAAGGGCACAAACTCAACTGTCTAGAAATGTGATTTTCTCTTTGAAATTCAGATATCGTCGGCCAAATGACTTGTTGGTTTCCTCTCTTCAAATTCATTTTAATCACTCATGCGTGAAGTATGAATTATATGAGTTTCGTCAAATGAAAGAGGAGGATCTAAGCTGTCCAAACATGTGTCATTTATCAATTATAATTGTGACCAAGTTATAATAAAACATCGATAAATCTCGGTTTCGTGTTTTCTGGGACGCACTGTACATGTACAGTGTAGTGTAGCTGCTGTCGGAATTTGACTGTGCTGTGTGTGAGCTAATAGAGTCGAAGAGACTATGGAGGGCCAAGCATGCCAATATTCGTACAGCTATACGATTATATGTCTATCCATCCATTGAAGTATCAGTGAACACAAAAGTGGCATGCCGAAGTACCATAAAATCGTTTGGGGGGAGGGGGGGGGGGGAGAAAAATAATCTGCATCGCCATGCACCACTCTTACATGTTACATGCAGGCCCTGCGAAACATTTTTTTTCAAAGTGGAGGGGGGGGGGGGGGGGGGGGGGGGATCAGGTTGATCGTAACAAGCGAAGCGAGTTGAGTGTAAATAGTCCACCGGTTCCAACTGTCACTTCAGTACCAATTTTGAGTTAAATCAGTTGAGTTTTGTACAAAATTTGGTGTTTAAAATGTTGAGAATCAATTGAGGTCGTGTAAACAGATTTTAATACAGGGCCAGGATAGTAATGCAGCTATATGTTATTACTGTCGGTATCTGAAGCCCCATTCACACCGGGCCATACGTAGAGTTACGTGGTGCCTATGGACAGGGTATGTAACCATACGCCATCGTACGCCAGCCTATGCATAACCTACGCAAGGACTACGTTGAAGCAACGTTTTTTTCATTTATACGCAGCCCTGCTTAGTTGGTACGCCACACTATGCAACCCTACGCAGATCCAGTGTAAAAGGGGCTTAAAGAATAACTAGCATTGGATCGGGGACTTATGGTGTCCTCTAAATGGCAAATAAAGTTCTCGGTGGTTTTAATTTACAGTCTATATACACCCCCCCCCCCCCCCCCCCCCCTCTAGAATCCCGCAGATTTCCGCGGGTCCTGCTAGTAATTTGTAAAACAATATATCAGGAATAGTTACACAAATGAGAGGCAAGTTAGTATACTTTCTAACAAAACTGACAAATTTGATTAAAAAACAGATTAATTTTGAGAGGATTTTGATCGTTAAAGTATTATTTCATTGAATTTCCCAAATAATTTTCAGTCATTATATTGCTTTAAAAAAAAAAAACTATTTTCTGTATATACAGTATTATTATTTTCAATATGCAGTAAGGTAATCAGTAATTCAGAAATCGCTTATTATGGTTGATATTCATTACCGTATGTATACATGTTTCTTATTCTGAATTATTATATGATATTCATTTGTACATGTATTCAAATATGTTATTCAGAGATTAATTTTCAATGAAAATGGCCTGTCGGAGGATCCAAAAAATTAGGGAAAAAAATAAATTTGCAGTAAAAATCTCTTTTGCAGCCTTGTAGTTCTTGTTTGATTGCTGTATGTGATTACATGTATATTACAAACATTTCGAAAAATTGGATTGTATTAAAGCTTCATGTACTATTTTATGTGACTATTGTGCATTTTCATATCTCCATTTTCTCAATCTTTGTACTTGTACTTCTTCTTGTATTACTGAAATTAATAGAAACAAATTTTAACATATAGATAATTCCTTATCTAACTTAACAGGAAATTTAGTGACAAAGTAATTGTAGGTCACTGTTTCCATCATGGGTGTCGATCCGTAACTGATACCTATTCATCAGGGGGGGATGATCTATTCATTCATCCCCCCCTGATGAATAGGTATTACGTAAGGATCGACACCCATGGTTTCCATTGTTGGTAACAGATGTCCCACCTTACCAGTGATGGTCATCTGGGAGCTTGGTATAACACACAAAATAATGGTCACCCTTCCATCAATATTACATGATGGGGGTTAGATGTCAGGATGCTGAACAAAATAAAGCTGTCACTTTTGCCTTTGGTTTTATTGAATGAAAACTACGCATGACATTGAGTAGCACTAAACGTCATCATTTGTCCTTTATAATATTGTCTGACACAAAGCCTTAAAATGTTTATGAAATAGTGCTAAACTTCTTCAAATTCCTGTTTTAAAATCAAGTATCCAGATAACATTAATGCATTTACATTTAAGTTGAGTGACCTTATATTTGAGGAGATAAAAAATTGAATTCTCTATTTTGTCTTGCTACAGATCGTGCAACAGAAGGGCCGGTGAACATGGTTTCCATTTTGAAACCACAAGCAGCAGGCGTCTCTGCCGAGCCTCTCATCAACCTAATCTGTGCAGACGAAGAGCTGTCTGAGAGTCAGCAAAAGGTCTACGCAGAATGGGATAAACAAGTGAAGGAGTACGATGACCTTATGAAGAAGCACAAAGAGGAAGAAGAAAAATACCAGAAAGCTGTCAAAGCTGTTGACACTAGAGTCGGCTTGAAGGATTCCGAGCACCAAGTTGCAAACGGTCCAACCAAGTTTCTGAGAGCAGTACCTACTTCAACCTCCACAGTGTCTAATCAAAGTAAATCGGTTGTGAATAACAGCTTCCGCGGAAGAGTTATACCAAGTGTTTCAACGGTTCCAAATCCATTACTTCAGAGGACCAACACTCTCCAGTCTGTAAGAACCCCTGTAAATGGAAGGCAACAGCTAGCTTATGGGGGAAACCAACTCACAGGTAGACAGCAGATCACAACAACAACAGCATCTGGGATCAAAATGACGTTGAGTGCATCACAGCAGACAAACAGACTGCCAGGTGTCATGCGTCCAGGTTCATATGTGATACATAATGGCATTGCTCAAGCAACAACCAAAGTTGTTCAACCTGGGGTGACTGTGAATAATCAGCAGCGGGTTGTTAATATTCCTACCGATAGCCTCCAAACTTACATGAAACAGTCAATTCAGAATGTTTCAGGTCCTATTCAACGTCAACCTGCCATACAGAATGTCTCAAGAGGGGTCAAAAGACCAGCTGAAGTCACTCTCACTGCTGTGACTGCTGAAACCAAACGCCCCAAAGCGACAGTGGATTCCAAGGATCTACTTGTATTTTATCCCATGAAGAAAGGAAACTTGGTGCAAACTGAGGATGCTTCAAAGCGCTTCAAGATCAAGTGTTTCCATTGCGAGGAAACTATGGCTAGCAATGTGCAGTATGCTACACATGTCAAGAAGATTGCAGAGAACTTGTGGGCAAACAAGACATCGCTTGCTTCTATGGTTGTGTGCCCCAAGTGCTTTAAACGTTTCCGTACCCCATTTGAAATGCAGGAACACCTTGAACGCTCTCACATGAAGGGATCAATGTACCAATGTTTCACTTGTGACCTGTCCTTCAGTAACATTTCCATGCTGCTGAAGCATATGAACATGTTCCATAGTGTTGCACAGATGCCTTTTTGCTGCCGCATCTGTCAGTACCGTACCTCTGCCTACGCTGATATAATTGAGCACTTCTCTCTAAAACATGAAGGATACAAGGCTCTCATGTGTCCGTACTGCCTGAAGATGCTCCGTTGTAGCAAGACTTTTCTCCAACATTGTCAGAGACACATCCAGTTGGCAATGCGAGCAACAGGTTCCGGCGTATATCCTTGCAAGAATTGTAAGCTGTCCTTTTTGTCAACGATTGAACGCAACGAGCATCTAGATAAAGATCACAGGAAGTATGATTATAAAGACAGAGACGGGGTGCCAAGGTATGTGCGTGATACTCTGAAGTCTCTTGAGATCATGGCTTCTGCTGGAGTCACCAACTTACCACCAACACATACAATCAGTCCAAAGAAAGTTGAAATCAAGTATGGCTTCACTCAGCAGGCTTCACTCAACAAGAAACTAGCTTGTATGGAGTGTGGTCTTCTCTTTTCCAATTTTGGCAGTCATTTTACAATCCAGCTGCGTTGTGACAAGTGTCCCTATTCGTCGTACTGCCCCAGATCTGTCAGCAACCACATGATTCTCTTCCACAAGATAGGTCGGGATCCACCCAAACTTGGTATAGTTTCTAAAAAGAAGAATCACGATGGCACAATCACCCTGACATGTAAAACCTGCAACTACCAAACCAAAGCTCCTACTCATATGGCGCACCATCGTGCTAAGAAGTGTGTCAAGAGAACGCCTATGGAGTGGATATCCTACCTAAATGTACCCAACACCAAGAAGAATGAAAGGGGCGGTTCTAAGCTGGTAGATGTGATTGTTCTGGACTCTGATGAGGACTGATAATTGGTCAGGTATGCATGCATTTAGTCTTAAAGGCACATTGTCCTACTTGTAGCTACTTGCTTCCTCTATATAGAAAACTTCCCCAATCGGTGCCTGTTGGTCCCCCATGATCCTTTTTTTTCTTATGTTAAATGAGAGCTGAGTTAATGAGATAGCCACCTGTCACAGTGACCTTGCTGGCTCGATGGGTGGTCTAATCCCTTCTTGCTGAAGTAGTAAAGCCTGCCTTTAAAAGTGAAACAAATTCATTGATTGGAAAATTTCAAGATAGCGCTAAAAGAAAGATACAAAAAAAATTCTTTGCCGGACCAAAGGTATAAAAAAAATTTTTTTTTATTTTTTAGAGCAGATGAATTGCGTAAGTGACACTCCATTTTCATTGTTACTTGATGAGAATTAAATCTCTGAATTTTCATTACACCTCAAACAGATATTTCATTATGCCTCTGTTACGAATTTGTAGGAGGCATTATAATTTTGGGTTGTCCGTTCGCCCGTGCCTGTCAGTCCATACGTCCCGTTCTCGTGATCACGTTATCTCAAGAACCGATTGATAGATGCCCGCGAAACTTGGGTCATGTATGTATCTTGCAGAGCCAATGAACTGATCAGATTTTGGGAGTCAAGGGGTCATATGTATATGAAAAATAGCTTGTAATCACGATATTTTGAGAACCTTTTAACGGATTATACAATCAACCTTTAATTTTAAAAATTGCTTCTGAAGTATTGATACTATTTTCTGAATATTATATATTCATAATTGTTGGTTCTTATTTTAAATAATATCAAAATTCACATTTTTCATGATTCAACTGAAAAAATAACTCATATTAGTGCATCCACACAAAACTTATTACTATCAATATAACTTGGATGCTGGTGTTAGGAAATAATATTCTTAGGGGGAAATGGGAAATTTGTATTATCAATATAAAGAAAACAATTATTGGATAGTGAGGCAATGACGTCACAGACTCATGAGTGAGTCGCCAATTTGTTTTTCATGTCATTAAAAAATAATAACTTTCTTATTAGTCATCCGATTTTGCTCAATCTATCTTTGATTGGTTTGTCTGATTTTTCTGCTTCTATTATAAGTACCGTAAGTTATTTTTGGAATGGACTTGGCCTTTGAAGAGAAAAAAAGTGAAAAGTTTTTAATAACATACATGAATTACATTTGGCTGAATCGTTGAATGTTCTGCATGTACATATATAATCTCCCCAAAATTCATCTCAGATCATCATTGTGCAATCTCAATTCTCAAATACATCTCTGGGCTGCATTTCAATTTTCAATCATTCCCTTAAAGCAGGTGGTATATCGTTTAATGATGCAGCGGTACAGAATTAATGTAGTACCACTGTGTGTGTGCTCTCTCTCTTTCTCTTCATGCATATCAGGTACACTGTACAGTCTGTTCTTGTGGGTGGACCTCTACAGGATGCTAGATGATGCTGCTAGGTCGGTCTACATGTAACCTACAGATCAGGGGCCGGTCTCACAAAGCCTTTTTTCAATGACAAATGAAAACAAATCAGTGACAAATCTGCTGATAACCAATCAGAAGCAAGGATTTCAGTAGCTTATAACAAAAACTGTCATTTGTCACTGATGACAAGTTTTGTGAAACGCCCTCCTGTGTTATTGATATGGCAAAGTAGCCTGTCACAGGTTTTGTCTCCTAATTGCCCATGTTCTTATATATTCCATTCATAAATTGCAAAGGATTGAACACATCCCTAGGTAAATTCAGTTATCAAAACTTATCTCTTTTTCGTTCACTTTGAAATAGTATGGTAATTATCATGGTACATGTATGTGCAACACATGACATCTTCTTGGTGAAATTCTGTAAAGAATGTTTTTTTCATTTGCTCATCAACGAGTCTTTATACACATGATTTGTTTCAGGATTGTGTATACAGTGTATGTCTGGGATTGGTATTGAAAATTGATGTTGTGTTGACGGCAATAATAATTTCTCAGGCATTGAATTCTTTTAAATAATTATAATTATTATTATTAAGTATTTTGGTGTCACCTGTGCCTGGGAGGAAAAAAAGTGAACTGAATCACTGACCCTCTGTCTCTCCAGATATAAATGATTGGGGTCGTGCGGGTGGACCACTACACTGGGGTTTCCCCCTACTCTTATTCAAATAGTGCAGTGGGTTCTTAACGTGCAAAGGTAGTGACTCTCCTCTACATGGAGCCTCTCTTTAACGTCCTATCCGAGGGACAGAGTGTTACATAAATTAACATAGCATGTGTCTGTGAAATAGGGGAGGGGCACATTTACACACAACACAGGCTGCAGTCATTTACCTGGTTTAGACCTGAACCGATGACTTTTGGTTCAACAGGGAGGCGCTTTTACTGACTGAGCTAACTTGCCTCCTTTGAGTTTTGTATACTTATGCCTTATCCTCAATGTTAAAGAAATGTGAAATTACATTTCATTATAAAATGCTAGACATTATTATGGCTAACCTCTCAATAGCTTAGATCATGCAAATATTTTAGAATTTGCTATTTCCTATGCTTTTCTTTGTGGTGTGGAAGTGTATATGGAATGGGGTAGGGGAAATAAATAAAGAAAACTAATAGGTAATTGAACAAGGTACATTTTAGCTAAAGCTATTAAAGTTAAAAAGTGCTACCAGAGAGTCAGAGACTTGACATTTTCTTTTTTTGGTTCATCGTATTAGCTTGTTCCATCATTTGAGATATACATTGAGAGCTAGGGTATGCATTTGCTGTATTATTTAAGGTTATCTTGCTAAAGGGAGTACTGTATTGTTGGCACAAAAATTCTAGAATCCAAGGTCTTGGACATGTATTTATGAAATTTGGTAAAAGTATGATTTATCATAGAAAAATGTGTAACAATCAGAGTTGATAGGTTTTAGGGAAGTTGAGTTGTCTTCATAAAAGGTGCATGAAAAATGTACACTGTAAATGTACTTACATGTAGATACTAATAATTTTCCTATTTGAAGGATAACTGAATATGCCGTAGATGCATCATTATATAATTGTAAATATGTGTAAACTAATTCATTCATGGTATTGTTATTACTTATTTTGTCCGGTGTAGGTAAAAATAAAAAATGCCAAGAGTAAATGTAAATGAAGAAAAAGAGCCCCAAACAACTTTAAAGTTGAGGCATTTAGCTGCTGAAACGTGCATGTTTTGTAAGGAATTTATTTGTTTGTGGAGTATACTCCAAGCTCTAATTTGTATTTGTTCTTTGGTTGTTATGGCTGACACCCATTTCTGCATGTTTGCCTCTTCCATACATGTCAGATTTGAGAAGACAAATTTTCTTTTTGTACACATTCATGGAAGTTTTCTGTTTCCAAGCATTTGTAACATAGTGATTGTACCACCATATATGTGATGCTTAACTCTGATTGTACATGTACAAGTATTATACATTTATGTTTTTCATTTTCTTGCTGTATATGTAATGGAAACATTGTTTGATGTACATGCATTTTTGTTTTAGATTGTCTTCTTCAGATATTTTGTTTAATGATATTTTGTTTATGATGCCAATTATTATTTACAATAAGTGTAAGAATTGAATTTAGCAGGAGGCTCTTCCTTGATTAATTAAGCTGTCCACAACTTGAATTACAACCAATCAGAATTGTGTATTTGGGACCTGATTTAAACTTTGGGTTTATAATTTCATATATAGAAAAATATAAGCAAATGGCCCTACATCTAGTTGATTTAAGTGGTTAATTTGAGCTGGGGAACCAAAGAGAAAGACCAAACGAACAATTCCTGCTTAATAGGCAAACCTATGTGAAAGGTGTTGATCATTCTTTGCATAGATTATATTAGTGTAATTATTTTTTCTTTAGAAATAGTATCCATTCTATATATTTGTGGTAATGTTTTTGTGTTTACTAGTATCTTTTTAGAAATTGAATGTCTGTGTCTTCTTGGAGAGGTCATCACAGTAATTATTAGGCAGGATAATAAGTACATGTACATGTTTAATTTACCAGTAATACTCCATGACTCCTTAAAAAGTAAAGGAAACATTGTAAACATACTATTGCCTTAGTTGGTCAACTGATAATCTTTTGAAATGTGTTAAGACTATATAGTTGAACATGTAAGCTCTTGTTGAAAGGAGGTACATGTATATGTTAACGTTTTGTGTGCATGTTCTGAGAGTCAGATTAGCCTTTGACTTCCTGCAATAACCACTTGCCATTTCGCACATTTATTCTCTTATAAAAGATTAGGAAGAAAACCTTTCTTATCATAGGTTGTTGAGGTTATCTTGCATCATAATAATCTGATCTAATTTTAGGGTCATAGAATTGATACATATGTAGCTTTTAAAACAAAGGTGCTGTAATTTGTCAGAGAAAAGTCATGTTTAAATCCTTGTCTATTTACCATCAAATCATACATTTTTAGCCAGAATGGCTTAGACTTGATTTAATATACTTTTAACACAGAGTTAACACCCGTCTGGCTCCGGAGTCTGGCTATGAACAGACAACAAATGTGTATGCAAGACAGTTCCAGATTCCACAAGAAAAGATCTATAGAAAATCTGTTTTCTGTCCCATTTGTCGAGGACCCCAATAGCTATGGAAAAAGGACTACAGTATTTGTCTGAACTATTGGTGAATTACAAAAATTAAGGGCATTTTTTTTTTTTTTTTTTTTTTTTTTTTGGGGGGGGGGGGGGGTGGGGTGGTACAAAATCTGTAATTTAGAAGGGGAAAGGGGGGGGGGCAGATGAGGTATAAATACATGTATATAAATTGGAATGTGTTAAACCAACATTTTCCCTGATTTCATGTTAATTAGCGGTTTCATTGCTTCAAAACCTATATATATATTCTTTCACTAATGGATTGTAATTTTGAAATTCTGGAATAGTCACGTGTTGCACCTTTTATAAACAGTAAACACCCTGGCCCGAATTCGCAAAGGAGGTTTAGATTTGACCCATGGTTTAAACTCTCGTTTACATAACCCACAGTTTAAAATTAACGCAAAATAAGCATACCTTGCCTTGCGCCTTCTAATATTGGACCTATGACTGTACCGCGCTTATTTTGCACTAATTTTAGACCATGGGCTATGTAAATGAAGATTCCAACCCTGGGTTAGCTTTAAACCTCCTTGGTGAATTCTGGCTTTTGGGTTTGAATCCATTTGTAGTATACAATTAAGTCTTAATCGTATCAGCATGCATGTTCAACAGACAAGAGTAAAATATGTTTCTCTAGTTTTGCTCTTTGTAAATTTGCTAGACCATCAACAGAATTAATGCTCATGCCATGTACATTTACTTATATTATTGAATGACCAAGCAAGAATGTAGAAAGTTTTCTAAATATGTTTTCTCATGTTTTTTCTTTAGAAAAATGACAATAAAAGTTATTTATGTGTATTTCTTTGCATATTAGTAATATTTGTGTGTCCAGAAATTGTTCAAATTTTAATAGATTTCTTCTTGAAAGCAAATAAGATGGTAATGTTTAACAAGAGATTACATTTCAAGAGAAACTGCATGAATTCAGTAATTGCAAATTATCATACAATAGATCGGTCGTTCAGATCAACAGAATGTAAACTATAATTAACAAAACTATCCTGGTATTAAGTTATATTATTGACTTTAAAATTAAAGTTTTAGAGGGGCAAGATCAAGGAAACCCCCCCCCCCCCCCATCCCCACATATTCTTCTTCTTCTAGAACTGCTCTTTTATTTATTTATTTTAAATCACTCCTGGCTCATTACTCACTTTTGCGTTTTCACCAGAGGTGTTAAAGGTAAAGACCAGTTATGGTCATGCGATTGCATTGTGAAAGAAATGTTGTGGAATCGATCAAAAAGGTTGATCATCTAGCATCTAGCATCTGCAAGGTTCTGGAATCATCAAAATGATAAGAAATTTGGCCCATTCTTCGTAAAGTTACAAGCACTATACACAGAAAGATGTATATGGGACTACCCTATATCTCTCACAGACCATGAGAGAAACAAATTTACCAAATATATGAATTAGTAGGCGGTTTCCCGGCAAATTTTTTATCATCATGTATTAGTCAAAACATATTCTTTCACATGATTGGTAATGAGAGCTTCCATTTCATTTTTTGAAATTGGGGCATTTCCAATACTGGTCTTTACCTTTAAGCAGATTTCATTTATATTTAATACATGTATAGTGGAAACTCCTGTTAAAAAATACATACAACAACAAACAAACCTTCAAACAAGTATGCATTTACATCAAAACTGTTTATTTACACATAAATAAATTCATGATAATTTGTCACAAACATACCTCCGCCCACAATGTTCATGTATTTATTCCATTTTTAGAGCATACACATGTACCTGCCCGCTGTAAGAAGATATTCAATACACCATAGAACCTGTTGCAGAATACAAAGATGGAAGTCACAAAGGAGGCACATCATTTGCTACTTCATGTACCGTACTACTATTCTTCAGAAAAAGCATTCACTGCAGATTGCTCATCCTAATGATAGTCAACATACAAATTTTGTATTCATGGGAAATCTCATTTATGAAGGAGGGAGAAGAAAACCCCTTTTATCCTAAATAATAATAAAATTTATTAACGGCATTTCTATAGAGCCGTCTATCTAGAAATTCCTTGGGAGGCGCATTAATTATTACCCCAGCTTTAGCTTAGCTGCCATTACAGCACTCCAGCATTTCAAGGAATTAATTCCTGCAAGGTACCTATTTACCTCACCTGGGTCGAGTGTGGCAAATGAAGATTAATGCCTTGCCAAAGGACATTGGTGCCGTATCGGGGATCGAACCACAACCTTTGAATTTCAAGTCAAGTGCTTAAACCACTCGATTATGACTTTTCTTCATATATAAAACCACAACAAACAATGCAATGCACTACACCTTTGAAGAGTATAAAGATAATACAAATGTAGCGCCCACACCCCGAGGGAGGGGGCATACCTATGAAAGGAAGACAAAATAAGAAAAGTGTTGACTAGGATGCATGGCAAAACAAAGTCTTTATTACTTAATCTTCTACAATAACAGTCTTTTCTTACAATAACATATATACGATCAAATGGCATAACATTAACAATACTCTTCAAGTATTAAACACAAATAAATCTACCTGTTCGCATACATTGAATTCATTAGCTCTCCGTGTTCTCTTACTATATCACTAAGAACATCATCTGGTTAGCTTCATTACTTTACTATCTCTAAACGAAACTATCCTTACTTCCATGCTTTATTTAAAAGCGCAACTCTTCATCGATCTCATAATCATAACTTGGCTACTAATAAATAACTTAACCCTTATCAAATGTCTATAACATTGCGGTATCAGTCAATCTACTTTAGCTTCTAATCATATAACTCTTCACGTAGCGTCTCTTTCAAGAAATCACATATATAGACCTAATACAAGAATGTTGGCATAATCATCCCTATACTATTGCCTAATAAGCTTCCTAACTCTTTACGCTCCAAGACTGAGGATCCCTTGTGCACATAGACCCTTAGAATGTAATTCTACTCTCAGCCTTCACTAATCCCTAAATTCACAAGTTACTTCTTGTCTCAGGACTTCACATTAATACTGAATAAACTTATAACTCTTCCTTAACTATAGCTCATGTATTTTCCAATAGTTATCTGCATCATTTTGATCTAATACTATCTTTTTCAGCGAGATTACTGAACTTGAAAAGATACATCTTGAACAACTTATATCCTAAACTCCTTACAATATTCACAGAACTGGCAAATAGTCTTAGTCTGCAGTCTGCACTAATTATATAGCTCTAGCAAACTTACAACCAATATTACGAATTCCTCTTACTGTATAATCTCATCTTCACATACAGTTCATATTCTAATTCTAAACAACAACCAATAGTTTTACTAAATACATGTATATTCATTTCATGGTTATATATACAAAGCAAAGTGAGAGTGAAAGAGAAAAGGTGAACCATACAGAAAGAGAGAGAGAGAGAGAGAGAGAGAAAGAAAGAGAGGGAGAGAATATAACGAGAGAGGGGATCAGAGAGTAATTCCCAATAATATTTAACCTGAATTATCATTCCTAGCAATATAATACAATGAATTCCAGACAGTGATTATGCAAGTCTTTAACTACAATATTTCATCAACCCATCCATCACTAGCTAACTATTAGACAATTTGACCATGTGTTTCTCAACAAGTGTATTCCTCAACTCAAATCCTTTGTCTTCTCATTTTGCTGACTCTACCAAACTTTCATTCCCGCCTAAGATACCATTTCCAGCATGTGTCAAAAACAAACACATTCTATCTCTAACACTTCTCAACATAGCATTTGGGTATAGCATATACTCTATCTACACTGTGTGCGTGTAATGCATGGCAGTGGATGGTCAAGCTTGGGGGAGAGGGGATTAAGAACTCTGATAAGAAGTTGTGTTCACATTGCACGCACTGCCATAACCTAATAACACACTAATATTATACACATGGTGCGTCCACACTCACGCAGACCATAATACTGTAAGTTAAAGATAATCTGGACTTGAACAACTCATTTCGCTATTCAAACTGTATCTAACTCGAACTAGAATATATAACAATGTGCTTTGGCATAATGCATAGTAAATGGCACATGTCCTTGGCTAAGAATATATACACATGAATATCGAGCAAAAGACAAATATACTGACAGTAATAAAGTATATTCTCTTCTCAAAACTTACTTAAAATGTTGTCTAAATCAAACAACATAATCATCAATCTCACACACACGATAATACTTTCCTATCATTTCTACAAGTGATTACTATGTTCATCAATGACATTATCTCTCCCCACATGGCATCTCTTCCCACATGGCATTTCTTATATTTCCTCTCATAGTCCACATGTCATATAATCCAACAAGTCATTGGCAAAGATCATTAATATCTCTTTTTACACAGTAATACAAGATATGTGAATAGTGAAGTTATAATAGTTTAGAAATACACATATTATGAAGAACAAGAATATAACACAATTGAATAATAAGAGATTCTTTCTTACCTATGAAAGGAAGACAAAATAAGAAAAGTGTTGACTAGGATGCATGGCAAAACAAAGTGAGAAGCCACTCCTGGTATCCCAGCTGGTGTGTTTAGGTTAATTGTGGGTGAGGCCACTCTCGCAGGAGGGGGTACCTAATTAACTAAGAGGAGGGACTATATGGGGGCTAGAAATATATTTGTGTCATACATACATAGTCAAAGATATACAAAAAAATAGGGGGGGGGGTATTCTGTGGGGCTCCACACCTTCCCCTCCAAAAATAAATGTCTCCTGGACATTTCAACTTTCAAACATTTATAACAATTCATTAATATAGCACAACAATCTAATGTTCATTTAGTTCTCGTTCAATGTCGTCCTGATCGAACTTAGGACAAATCAGGGAGGTGAGACTTATCACCAAAGTCCATGAAAGTCTATGTCCTTGCAACGCTGACAGATCATCGTGCTCCAATTCTTCTGCGAAATACATGTAGTACATCGAGTTCATATATACACTTGTTGCAACTTGTTATAGCGAAACCTAATAGGTACTTGAAGTCTCAGAATTACATATCATAATATCGTATCAGAATTACGTGGCTTTTTCTTCCATACAAATAAACTTTGCGAAACATTAACCCATTCTACGGGCGCGCCTGACATACGGTGAAGGTTTCTTGGGAAGCTCGCGACTCATCCCGAAGACTTTATCACAAAGATCAATTGATCACTATCGAGTGTCATCGCTTGTTTCCTTATATTACACCACAATTCATGAAACGATGTACAACTTGTTTCATCTTACTACTTCTCATTACTCGTATTTCTGGTTTACTAAACAGCTAGCACATGATTCTAAATAACGATGCATCTAATGTAAAACAAAATATTAAAAACAAAAAAGAATCCGTTTGAGGCCTTCCTCGTGGGTCGAATGATTGACTCGCTCGCTGGAAAAATTGAAGTTGGTCTTCTGTCATCTAACGCTGGTAGTGGGTTGGTTGCTGGTGGGCTACTGGCGTCTGTATCTGTAATGGCCTTTGATGGGTGTAGGATGGTGGGTCATACCGGTACTGGAACGGTGCTGGGGGCTGGGCTGTTGAGGATGGCGGCTTGGAGAACCCCTGGACATCCTTGACTCCACTCACTGCTCCGCCATCTGGAGGGGCCAGACTTCGCACCAGAACCATATCTCCTTGCTGTAGCACCCTGCTACGTATTGCACGGTAGCCTTTTCTCTTCTCTGTAGCTCGTCCCATTCTCTGTGATGCTGAGCCAACGTCATTGTCAAATCAGGTTCTCTCCGTCACTCTGTCTTCTGGTCCTGTATCGTTTGCTCATGCACTGCGCTGCTCTTCTCTTTCGATTGATCCAACTGTTCGTGTCATAGGACAGCACATCGTCCTCGTGTCTCTTCGACGATGGCCGTCCTGGCAAGGTCGCCAAATTTGTAGCGCCCACACCCCGAGGGAGGGGGCATACCTATGAAAGGAAGACAAAATAAGAAAAGTGTTGACTAGGATGCATGGCAAAACAAAGTCTTTATTACTTAATCTTCTACAATAACAGTCTTTTCTTACAATAACATATATACGATCAAATGGCATAACATTAACAATACTCTTCAAGTATTAAACACAAATAAATCTACCTGTTCGCATACATTGAATTCATTAGCTCTCCGTGTTCTCTTACTATATCACTAAGAACATCATCTGGTTAGCTTCATTACTTTACTATCTCTAAACGAAACTATCCTTACTTCCATGCTTTATTTAAAAGCGCAACTCTTCATCGATCTCATAATCATAACTTGGCTACTAATAAATAACTTAACCCTTATCAAATGTCTATAACATTGCGGTATCAGTCAATCTACTTTAGCTTCTAATCATATAACTCTTCACGTAGCGTCTCTTTCAAGAAATCACATATATAGACCTAATACAAGAATGTTGGCATAATCATCCCTATACTATTGCCTAATAAGCTTCCTAACTCTTTACGCTCCAAGACTGAGGATCCCTTGTGCACATAGACCCTTAGAATGTAATTCTACTCTCAGCCTTCACTAATCCCTAAATTCACAAGTTACTTCTTGTCTCAGGACTTCACATTAATACTGAATAAACTTATAACTCTTCCTTAACTATAGCTCATGTATTTTCCAATAGTTATCTGCATCATTTTGATCTAATACTATCTTTTTCAGCGAGATTACTGAACTTGAAAAGATACATCTTGAACAACTTATATCCTAAACTCCTTACAATATTCACAGAACTGGCAAATAGTCTTAGTCTGCAGTCTGCACTAATTATATAGCTCTAGCAAACTTACAACCAATATTACGAATTCCTCTTACTGTATAATCTCATCTTCACATACAGTTCATATTCTAATTCTAAACAACAACCAATAGTTTTACTAAATACATGTATATTCATTTCATGGTTATATATACAAAGCAAAGTGAGAGTGAAAGAGAAAAGGTGAACCATACAGAAAGAGAGAGAGAGAGAGAGAGAGAAAGAAAGAGAGGGAGAGAATATAACGAGAGAGGGGATCAGAGAGTAATTCCCAATAATATTTAACCTGAATTATCATTCCTAGCAATATAATACAATGAATTCCAGACAGTGATTATGCAAGTCTTTAACTACAATATTTCATCAACCCATCCATCACTAGCTAACTATTAGACAATTTGACCATGTGTTTCTCAACAAGTGTATTCCTCAACTCAAATCCTTTGTCTTCTCATTTTGCTGACTCTACCAAACTTTCATTCCCGCCTAAGATACCATTTCCAGCATGTGTCAAAAACAAACACATTCTATCTCTAACACTTCTCAACATAGCATTTGGGTATAGCATATACTCTATCTACACTGTGTGCGTGTAATGCATGGCAGTGGATGGTCAAGCTTGGGGGAGAGGGGATTAAGAACTCTGATAAGAAGTTGTGTTCACATTGCACGCACTGCCATAACCTAATAACACACTAATATTATACACATGGTGCGTCCACACTCACGCAGACCATAATACTGTAAGTTAAAGATAATCTGGACTTGAACAACTCATTTCGCTATTCAAACTGTATCTAACTCGAACTAGAATATATAACAATGTGCTTTGGCATAATGCATAGTAAATGGCACATGTCCTTGGCTAAGAATATATATATATACACATGAATATCGAGCAAAAGACAAATATACTGACAGTAATAAAGTATATTCTCTTCTCAAAACTTACTTAAAATGTTGTCTAAATCAAACAACATAATCATCAATCTCACACACACGATAATACTTTCCTATCATTTCTACAAGTGATTACTATGTTCATCAATGACATTATCTCTCCCCACATGGCATCTCTTCCCACATGGCATTTCTTATATTTCCTCTCATAGTCCACATGTCATATAATCCAACAAGTCATTGGCAAAGATCATTAATATCTCTTTTTACACAGTAATACAAGATATGTGAATAGTGAAGTTATAATAGTTTAGAAATACACATATTATGAAGAACAAGAATATAACACAATTGAATAATAAGAGATTCTTTCTTACCTATGAAAGGAAGACAAAATAAGAAAAGTGTTGACTAGGATGCATGGCAAAACAAAGTGAGAAGCCACTCCTGGTATCCCAGCTGGTGTGTTTAGGTTAATTGTGGGTGAGGCCACTCTCGCAGGAGGGGGTACCTAATTAACTAAGAGGAGGGACTATATGGGGGCTAGAAATATATTTGTGTCATACATACATAGTCAAAGATATACAAAAAAATAGGGGGGGGGGGTATTCTGTGGGGCTCCACACAAACAATACAGTATTATGCATCAAAGGCCCATGGATTGCACAGGGTGTCTAAAAAGTAAATACAACACTGTACATGTATATCTATTACCGTATCTAGGTATCCTATATTACCTTGGCGTTATCAGCACAGTTGCTACAGAGACAATTTTTTTTCTTCTCAGAAGGCTTCAAGATATGAAAATTTTCTATATGTGACTAGCTCAGCTCTTATCCTTGAAATCTTTGACTGCTATTTTCTGTGCAGGAAAAAATATTGATCCAAGAACCCACATACTGATGAAAATACTATTGATAACTAATCCTGTCCAATGTGTCAATCAGTGTACTATTATTCAAATGTTTTGCTGCTGAGATAAGAGACAATAATTGAACTTATATAGTAAAAAAAAAAATGTATGGTAAAATACAAATGAAAAACATGGAATATCTTGAGGATTCCTGAGAATCTGGGTGGGTGACAAAACTGAAATAATTTCACTTCTACAGTTGAAAGATTTTGAGATAACAATGTCAAAATAAACAAAAGATTTCACATTTATTTCAGCTCCACAAAATGAATTAATTTTGCTATGAGGCCTTCTGTGATCTTAATGAACTGTATACTGTGTCTGTTTTTCTCAAATCAAAATCCAAAATGCCAATAAAGATTATGTTAATTATGAAAAGCAAATTTCAAAAAACCTAGATCCAGATCAACATCAACAAAGGTGAAAACCATATCACACGGCGAGAGCGCATTCTATTTCTGCATTCGGATAATTACTTTGATTTACCGGTAAGCAACTCTTTAGCATTCAAACAGCTTACAATGGCACACACACTTATAGTTTCCTATCCAACGCATTTGGCACCCACAGGTTTGTTTCATCATCTCACGTCATTAAAAAATAGGCACACTCATGACTTGCCTAATGACTACTTCTGTTAGTTGTGTGTAGTCATGCTAGTCAGGGCCTAATTGAACACAGTCGATAGTTTCATATTGCTCATTCATTACATAATCATCCTCTATTAAGAATACTAACAATTTGTATTTTTGCATTCTACAAATGTGAAACATCTATAAATGGAATACATGTACATGTGTATTGAAACTTAGACTTGAACAAGATTACCCAATTTATTTTGCCCAATTACTAGACTTCCCACAAAATGCTTTAGCACAAGAGTTAAAAACTGGACTTCGGCGATTTCCCATTTGGCTTTAAAGTCACGAAAGTCACATCTTGGTCCTTCAACCTCACGCAGACTCCTTAGTCCTTACACATACCAAAGTCCATTTTCTATTTCAGGATTACATGTAGTCATCTTCTATCACATCAGAGTTATCTTGAAGAGTTTATGATCCACATAAACTCATGTGTCTCCTGTCATGATGGCTAGAAATTCATCTTGGTTGACTAAAGGAGAAAGAAGAAGAATTTTTAGAAAATAACACAATAAAATTCAAATACATGAGGCAAACATTTTTTCATAGTGTTGCTTTCTTCAAAATTCTATCCCAACAGATTAACCATAAAACAAAATACTTGCCATTAAATAAAGGCAACATAAATACCATCTTAATTATTAACAATTGCTTCTAAACCTGTAAATCAAGTGAAAAATAATTGTGAGTGTGCTGTATTTAAAGCCTATCTGCACTAGTTTGGCCAGGAGGGATGACCTCCCTGCATTGTCACTGACAGGTTGTTATCTCATCAAATCGGTTCTCAATTAACATAAGAAAAAGGGGACCATGGGGGACCAACGGGTACGACTTAGGCACTGTTTGCAAAAAGAGGGCGCAAGTAGCTACAAGTAGTGCAGTCCCGCTTTAAGACACACACACACACACACACACACATCAAATTCAGTTTGGTTACAATTTTCCCCCTTTAAAATATATTTGAATCAAACCAGTTCTAAAGTTAGAATTCAATGCATACATAGACTCTAAAGTGTAACAATAACTGTTAAAGTTGTATCAGTAAACAAATTAGCATAGTTATTAACTCACTTTCTCCATCACCATCATGATCAAATTCATCTATCATGGCTCTGAGTTCATCATCTGTCATGTTCTCCCCCAGCTCCCTAGCAACCCGTCTTAGATTCCGAACGCTGATTTTACCAGAGTCGTCATCATCAAACAGCTTGAAAGCCTTCAAGATTTCTTCATGGGGGTCTCTCTCCAACATCCAATCTGTGACTGATGTAAATTAAAGACAGATGTGCTCTTTATTATGAGATTGATCTTCAAACGAGAGTAGATCTTACAAGGAGCTAAACGTATGATGCCCCTGTCCCACCAATCAGACCATCCACAGACCAACAACCGCCTGAACAAAAATGACATCACTTGACCGACCAAGTTATTGATTGGTTTGGAGTCCCAGGCATCGTTTCATAACACTGTCATATTAAAGGTAATACAAAGTTTTGGTATGGGGTCATGAATTTGGTTCAAATGAACATATCGGAAGCATATGCGATCCTACAATATTCAGTGATCATTGTCGCGGTTGAAATCGAGTCTAAAATTATGAAATTGTAAATAATAACTCTTTATGTTGTATGGCTCCCTCTCAAGGTCAAGATATTAATTAAGCTATAGAACGACGTTACTTGACTAAAATCGACCGATCAGCTATTCCCGTTTGGAAATTATATATCACAACTACATATTCTGAGGGTGTTGGTGAACTTGTACAGGTACTTATGATGGTTTCATGAAACGATGCCCCGGTTTTGGGTCAGTTTGGCAGTGTTTACTGTGGTATCACCAAGGCATTTTTTGGCATGATGGCAGCTTGGCATCGGAAATAGGCTCATACTTGAATGCACATGTATTCATGCATGCCATTTGTTGTGTCTCTTAAAGGGATTGGGTAACTTTGTCTCAGATTCTGAAACAAAATCCTGGATACAGCTCATGCTGCAATGATAATTATTAACCTTTGGGAGTTTAGGTCAGTCAGGAATCCCATGACTTTTACAAGCCTGTCTGATTATCAAGATATTTATGATTGGAAATCGAAATCAAATTTTGCGTTTTCCTAACAGTTTTCATAACACTACAGTCCATTGGGGAAAACGAGTATGGTATTTAAAAACCTGTCACTCAAAGATTTTTACTTTTTTGAGGCACTTCTTGATCATTTTGAAGCGCAATGTTTTTAGGGCTTCAATATTCCACCATATCACAGACACTGATAACATGTAGGGCCATGCATCTCAGATTTAACATTGTTAAACGATGCCTTTAATGCAAGTACGATTGCACTGTACAGCATGAGGATTATTTAGGTTCAGAACTAAACAAGTACCGGTACACATCAGATAAGTTTAGAAGATAAGTTTTCTATCCAATGCTTCACATTTGTGTGAGTTGTGTCACATCATTGCATTTTCATCAATGCAAATTGTAAGTTTACAAATGTATTGTGGCTCTATGAATAGTTAAGAAAGAGAATTACAGCAAAATAGTTATTGTATCAAATATAAAGAGAGTATTTTACTCTACTTACTGACTTCATTGAAATCCTCAAAAGAGATCTTCTCTGTACCTTCTCTGTCATAATCCTTTATCACTTTCTTGACATCAGCCTTCTTCACCTCAAATCCAAGGGCTTTCATAGCAACCTAAAAGAAATCAAACTTTCTTTTTAAAAATTGATAGTGTAATACAAAAAGCCCACTTTACTGGTTAATTCCATAGTCCCCAACACACACCCTCCAAAAAAATCTTGCACATCTCTTTCAGAACAAAAAAAACCTTAAATATGTTCTTTGTGATTCCTTACTTTCTTTTCACTAATTTTTGTTTAATCACACTGATTTCTTCATCAGAATTAGATATTGAAGTAAAACCTGACCAATTCACAATCAAATTACAATTACATGTATATCGTAAAATATAAGTGAGGGTTACCTTTAGTTCATGATAATCAATGGCTTTGTCTTTGTCTGTGTCAAAGAGATCAAATGCTTCTTTTATTTCCTGTTTTTGTTCCTCTGTTAACTCCCTCCGCTTCCGCCTTCTTGGCTTTTCCACAGCAAAATCTGATCTGCAATGGAAAACAAATGGACATAAATTAATTTGTAATAAAGTCACAGATCATGAAATACAGATTCCATACATCTATTATTTGTGAGAAAAGAATTTATATATTCTGAACCCTTTATGGACCCATAATAGTGGGCACATCCCTTGCTTCAGTGAACTGTGATGATCAAGTGAAATGACGTAGAGAAGGCACACATTTTAAAGGAAGCCCATTCTGTATCAATAATATTATTCACAAAAATTTACTAAGATTTACAATGTGGCATGAATGAGGCTGAACTTTACGCATTGAGCGCTGTACATTTAGAATACCCGCTCCGATTGGCCGATCCGCTCAAGTGGTTTCGAATTTAAGTGAGAGAGGGACTTAATTGTTCTTTCTTGCTGGTTCCTCATTCTTATATATATTTGTATTTTATGTATTTTCCTTTTGTTATGTTATTTGTATGTTCCTTACTTATCTGTAAATATCAATGTTATAATTATGTATGTTTTTATATGATGAATGAAATAAAACGAATTGAATTTAAATTGACTTAACTTAAGCGCAACTTAAGTGCAATGGCATTGCCAATACATAATATTATTATACATAACACACTGACATGTCATGCTTTAAACAGGTGACGCACTTCACACATGGCATTGGTACACACATAAAATAGAAAAATCAACAAACAATCCAGTACAAATTTCCAGTTTGTACCTTAAATATGACGAAAATTTGAATTTTTCAAATTAAAAAAAGAGTTACGTAAGAACTGAAATAGACCTAGATGATAGATCTAGGTCTAGAGACTCTACTTAACCTTTTAATAAGGATGCTGAAAAAATCATATAAAAATAGAGGGTTTGACTGAAATATCATGAATTTGGTATCGGATGAACGGAAAATTGCAAGCTTTCTCCTCGCACCAGCATCTTATAACATTGAGCGAATGGCAGCCACCGATAGCCAATAAGAAGGGCCCTTGTAGACGCCAATTTATGGAAATTGAAAATGCCAAAAAGAGCCCCCAAAAATCTGGATAGACTTCTAGAGTTCAATGCAAAAACAAATTAAAGAGTGTTATTTTCATGCAAGCAATCTTGAAAAGTAGCCCCAAAAATTGTTCAAATAATTTGTTCCCTGCTTTGCTGGAGAGGCCCTACCACCGGAGTGTTGGCTCAGTCAGTAGAGCGTCCGCCTCACAACCGGGAGGTCCTGGGTTCGAACCCCGGCCGCGTCATACCAAAAGACGTTAAAAGATGGGAGTTGTTGCTAGCCTAGACCTAGACCGAATTTTCCGTCTCTTTCGTTCGTTAGCCTCTTATTGGGGTTGGGTCGGCTCTCTCTTTAGAGACGGAAGCCGTTTATACACATGTCCTTGCTAACGCCACGGCCAGTTCTGGTCGTAGCGTTTTGCCCCCAAAATCCCCCAAAATGTCATTTTACCTCGAGCATGTTATATTGTAAATTAGGCCTAGGCTATAATAAATCAGTTCCACTTACCAACTTGACTGAAATAATCAGTTTAATAGTCCCTTTTTAGGAAATTATGGGTCAAAATCGAAATCCATTTTGAAAATCTTTTTCAACATGGATTCCGATTTTGACCCATAATTTCCTAAAAAGGGACTATTAAACTGATTATTTCAGTCAAGTTGGTAAGTGGAACTGATTTATTATAGCCTAGGCCTAATTTACAATATAACATGCTCGAGGTAAAATGACATTTTGGGGGATTTTGGGGGCAAAACGCTACGACCAGAACTGGCCGTGGCGTTAGCAAGGACATGTGTATAAACGGCTTCCGTCTCTAAAGAGAGAGCCGACCCTACCCCAATAAGAGGCTAACGAACGAAAGAGACGGAAAATTCGGTCTAGCCTAGACCTAGACCTACCTAACCTTGTTTGGCGTTCAACAATAAAGGATAGAGCAACGTCGATCTGGCGCTGCTCAGTGGCTGCCGGGCTCACGATCAATTGGGCAAAAAGAATTTCCGTTTCGGTTTAATAAAATTTGGAGTGGACTTATTAGGCTATTATTATTACCCGTTTCCCTCCTCCGCTTCCCAATTACTGACTGTACTGTAGCTGTATAGCCGCACAGACAACATTGCAAACACAGATATCAATAAGTGGGACAAGAAGAAGCAAAATACCACACAACAAATCTATATTTTATTTGATATACAGACATTACAACCCAACGCAACACCTAATTTTCAACTTCGCCAAATAATTGCAGTTTTACTAATCAATTTAAATTCTAGTGTTAATCAATTAGCTATTACTTACCTCAATGATAAACTCATTTTCCTCCTACTCTGTCGAATTTCAAAACCCCAGCCAAAATAATGTTTAACGTTTGACGTTAGAGGGCGGTCGAGGACGAGCAAGCGCCATGTACTTTTTTCTATGTTTCTTTTCTTTTTTGAAAAGGAAGAAAGACAAAGAAAGGTCAGGGGCGGTCATTTCAAGGGTAACATCGGAGCTATTTATACACAGAGTTTGGCCATCTCAGTTTAACTAATTTGGTCACAACATGTTGCATATTCTTTTGTATTGTGCTTGCCCAATAAAGCAGTCATGTAGGACCGCGGTAATATTACGAAAGGGCTTGTGTGCAGAACTAGGTTGTGACATGGGGACCATCAATTTGCCAACGATCATTTTTTCCACCTTTTCACATAGAGGTTCTATTTAGTCCCTTTGACAACTGACTGTAGTTTGTCGACGTTGTTCGACACAGGGGTGGATCCAGCCGGCGGCGAAGAGGGCCCCGGGGGGGGGGGGGGGGCAATTCGTGAGAAATATTTAGCGGCGTTCCGCGCTTGCACGGACAGGGGGGGGGGGGGGGGGGTGTACCCCCTGAGGAGCTGAAGAAAAATCTAATCCTTAAACTCAATTCGTGCGATTTGGTGTATAATTTTTAAAATCTTTTTTTTTAATCTGTAGCTTTTTCCAGCATCAAATTATAAGCCTTGGATTTCTAGGAGGAAAAGAAGAAGTAGGACTGTGCATTGTGCAGTCCGCATGGATAAAGTACGCCGGTGTAACAAACAGTCTTTAGGACACTAGTATTCATATCCGGTACATCGAGGTGTAAGTGTTTAATATTGATACACGTATAACTAAACACAGTAATGATTCCCTCAACAAGATCAAGAGTCCATAGAGTATAACGTTTATCCGATTTATTTTATTTCTAAACAAGATCTTCCATTGCAACAATGTTGACAACCATTGTTATTGACACGGTACAGTTTCCTAGTAGACCTACCTCAGGTATCACTTGATTGTCAAAACCGGTCAGTACAGGGAGCACAAATTTTTGGGGGGCACCCCCCCCTTTGGGGCCCATCTCCCCAAAAAGGTAAAATTAACGTGTTTTTATACGTTTTTTTTTTCTAGGGGGGGGGGGGGAGGCCAGGCCCCCTGGATCCGCCACTGGGCTAAAGTATTTATGATCGGGTAAAGCGTAGCGTAAATTGGCGTGAGGTCGAGGGGGCAGCTCATGAGTTTTAGCAGGCCGGGGGGGGGGGGAGGGGGGAAGCGTCATTCAAAGTGGGTAGGGGGAGCACCAACAATGAAGGGCAACTTCCCGGAAAAAGGGACACCTACAAAGGGAAACCTCAAAGCAAAAATTTACAATTTTTTAGACATTGGTATATACCCCTACATTGTGATTACATTTTCAGTGATGAGTTCAATGTTTTTTCTCTTTTTACATGGGCTAAGATACTGTTTAAGCATCATACAATTAAATTTGCAGTTGGTTGTGATGGTAAGAATATTTATTCGCGAGCGAGCAAAATTTTTGAGAATTGTGAACGGTAGCAGTGCAAAAAAAAATCATCTTAAAAGAAGAAAAGACAATCCTGGTGGGGTTTCACGCACAATCTTATCATGAAAGACTAAAAAGATCTGTGATAAGAAACATACTTGTATCAACTATAAATATATGCGAGCGTAGCGAGTCAGATTTGGGTAAAATTAAAGAAACAGTTGCTCTTATTCGCTTTCAATAAGGAGCTTTTTTATGGGGAAAGGAAAAGGGGGCACATATCCAAAGGGAAAAGGACACCTATTAGAAAAGAAAAGAGCAAATTTCAAAGTAAAAAGGGGCACTCACCAGAAATAAAATGGGCACTTATGACAACGGAATAAGTGTAATTATCAAAAGGAAAATGACACTAATTAGAAAGCATAAGGGGCACGTGTCAAAAGAAAAGTGCCAATTATCAGAGATGAAAAGGGGGTACTCATTACAGAATTAAAGGGGACACCTCTCAAATTTGAATAAGGGCACTCATCGGAAATGAAAAGGGTCACTCATAAGAAGAAAAAAATCTCACGCTCAAAATTATACAGGACACAACAAAAATTCCCATGTGGTTTCCGGAAGCTGGAGAAGAATCATTTTCGCATCGTATACTGATTATAATTTTAATGATTTACATATCTATCCAATTTGTCCATATAGTGTAACAGTAACGACCCATACGTGACACTGAATGTGCATAAGACTAATTTTTGTTTGGTATAATTTGCATATGATTATGCGCAGATTGAAAAAGAAAAAAATTTGACTGACAGTTCGTCTTCAGCACATCTGTACAACTGAATGAAGTGTTTTTATCCAGATTCTGGAGATAAAAGTGTGTAATTTTTTTGAACAAATAAGGCTTTTACGATCGCTTTTACGGAACAACTGAATAAAGTGTTTTTACCCAGATTCTGGAAATAAAAGTGTGTAATTTTTTGAACAAATAAGGCTTTTACGATCGCTTTTACGGAACAACTGAATGAAGTGTTTTTACCCAGATTCTGGAGATAAAAGTGTGTAATTTTCTGAACAAGGCTTTTACGATCGCTTTTACGGAACAACTTGAATGAAGTGTTTTTACCCAGATTCTGGAGATAAAAGTGTGTAATTTTCTGAACAAACAAGGCTTTTACGATCGCTTTTACGGAATAGATTTTATGATAGCGCAAACTACCGAACTCGGATCAATGCTTTGTCGACATGCTTGACGATGAATTATGGTCCAAGGCATGCCCACATAGAAGATTTTTTAATGTTGAGGTCGGGGCAAAATACAATGAATTATTGAAAAATTATTGCATTTTCTTTTTTTATAAATGTTTTTGTGGGGGCGTCGACGTACCCTAGCACCCGCTGCGTACAGTCATGATGCATTGGCTAAGCAATGTCCTCCTTACTGTGAACCCCCATGATCAAAACCGTGTCGATGTCTAATATTAGTGCCCTTTTATGAGGTATTAATCCCCATTACTGTCAGTTGTGACTTAAGGACGTAGGTCCCCTAGTTGAATAGCATTGTAGCACACACATACTTTAGCATTCACGCAAAACAAACACTCCCCAGTTGTCATTCAATACAGTCTGAGAATGTATACTTTTATCTAGATCTATTAGAAATATATCATTGTCAAAATCATTCAATAAATTGGGGTAAAAATAATTATTCCACCATTATGACCAACAGTGTACAAAGGGAAATCTTAAAGCGAAAAATACAATCTTTTAAAAATTGGTATATATCCCTACATTGTGATTACATTATCAGGATTATGTCAATAATTTTGTTTCACTTTTTACACCATACAAGATATTCTTTGCAGTTGGGTGTGATTGTCTAAAAAATTATTTGCGAAGGAGCGAAGCGAGCAAGGAAAATTTCTTAATATTTGTGAGATCGCAGTGCGCAAAATAACATCTTATAAAGAGGAAAAACCCAATCCTGATGGGGTTATAAGCACATTCTCACAACAGAAGACTGAAAAGACTTTTGATAGGTATATCATCTATAGATACGAGAGAGCGTAGCGAGCGAGCTTTGGGATTATTGCTCTTAGTCGTTTGAAATTTTGGGCGCGTTTAATTATGAGAGGAAAAGGGGACACTAATCTTATCAGAAAAGAAAAGGAGCATGTGTCAAAGTACAAAGACTAATTATCAGAGGTGAAAATGGGGCACTTCTTACACCCTCAAAAAAAGGCACTCACCAGGGATGAAAAAAGTCAGTCATGAGAAAAGGAAATGGGCATTTGTCGACGGATAAGGGGCCCAGATTTTGATAGGGACATTTATAGGAGGTGAAAAGGGGCATTTATGAAAAGGGATAGGTCCCTTATTAGAAAGAAAAAGGGGGACGTATCATTGTTATAAGGGAAATTATCAGATGTGAAAAGGGGGCACTTATGTGAATGAAAAAGGGGCACCTATAATAAAGGAAAATGTGCATTAGTTGAAAGAAAATGGGCAGCGATCAGCTTTTAAAGGGGAACTTATCGGAGGTTAAGGGGGCACTTATCTGAAGTGAAAATGAGTAACTTCTCGTACCTGAAAAGGGTCATTTACCAGAGAAGGGGCACTTATGAGAAGGGGAAGGGGCTCTTTTTTAATGGGGCACTTATCATTAGGAAAGGGGCACTCATTAGAAAGGAAAAGGGGCACATGTGAAAATGTAAGGTGCGCTTATCTGAGTTAAAATGGGGTAGTTATTAAAAGGAGAAGGGCACTTATTACAAAGTAAAAGGAGCATTTGTCAAAGTAAAAGAGGCACCTCTCAGATTTGAATAGGGCAAGTGAAGGGGGCACTAATCAAAAGTGAAAAGAGTCACTTCTCGAACCTTAAAAGGGGCACTTACTACAGATTAAAAAGGGCACTTATGAGAATGGAAAATGGACACTTATTGCAAAGGGAAAAGGGAACTTATCGAAGGAAAAGGGGCATGTGTCCAAATAAAAGGGGCACTTATCAGAGTTGAAAAGGGGGAAGAGGCACTTTTACAAATTAATAGGGGCATTTTTCAAAGTAAAAGAGGCACTATTCCTATGGAAAAAAGGGCACTCCTTACAAAGTAAAAGGGGCACTTTTCCTAAGTAAAAAGGGGCACTTTTCGGGTGCTTGAAAGAGTGGGGGCACTGTGCCCCCTGCCCCCCGGGAGGGCCGCCTCTGTGCTCATATCACCCTAGCAAATTGAAATATTTTCGATGTATTTTGAGCCTCGAGCATCATACTCCGCTGACTATTCGTTTTCTCTACTCCATGCTGAGTTAAAATCGTAAAATTGGAGAAAAATAAAACCGGTGTTGCCTGGAATCTATTCTAACTTGTACACACCATGTCAGTGGATATACCATGCCAGTGTCAGTGGGTCCGTGCCAGTGCCTTTGTGTGCACAGCTTTGTGTTTACGTTTCCTAGGCCTAGATTGTGATACGTTGATCTACCACATCGGTATGCCAGCCAGGCAGGCTAGCTAGCAAGGCATCGAGTCCGCTCTCGCTACACAAAATGCAGACAGCATCGCTGGTGCTTTGTAATCAAAACGAGGAGCGAGAGTCGAGTGTGGAACCGTGATATCTGCCACCGTTTGTTTCTCTCAAGTACAAGATCCATAATCTTTCACATTTTGACTGGTTTAAGAGTGAGAAAGTGAGAAGAAACGTTTCAGCACGGAGATCATCTTAAACACGTTTTCATCACCTGTGAGATATACATGTATCTTCGTCCGTGATCTGTGTGACGGTTGGCTCAGACTCTAGTGTGGTCAACCCCCGAGTGTGCCCGTGGAGTAACTTCTCATTGTGACCGTGGTAGCCGCAGTAGTTAAACAGCAGGTATGGTCCTTTCAGTATCACTATTCATATACATCATGACTCCATATTAAAATTAGATCAATCTGACAGACTTCTTGACATTTTCATATGTATTTTTACGCCTGATGAAAAGTATCAAGCTGGGAGGCGTCTGTATTTCAAGCAAGACGTTGATGTATTTATTTGAAATAGGTAATTCCGAACAAAGACGTTTTCTTCTTTCACTTCCATTGTATGGATATTTACTTTTCTAATGCATTGTTTATGTAAAAGGCAGATGTTTTTTTTAATAATAAAGACTGTGATGAAGCTAATATGGTCGCATGCGAGAACACATAACAAGAGAAAGGGGTCGGGTCAGGAATAGTGTCTCCCTGGTCTGGTTATTTAAAAAAAAAAAATGAAACTCGTGTGCAGTGGATCTTTTTTCTTGCCCACTTTCCTTACCCCCCCCCCTCCCCTCCCCTCCCTCACTTCTCTCCCCCTGTATCTATTTTCCGTTTTCTACCCATATCTTTCAATGAATGAAATTATTTGTGCATCATTTTGGTAGGAACACTGAATAATATTGCCCGACTTAATTTTCATTTCCCATGACTTTGTATGCATCCGTCATTGCCTTTGCTTCTGACAGTGATAGCATTAAAAACTTGCATGATAAGGAAATTACTGTTACATTTCTTTTTAATATACCAGTTTACTAATATATTCACATTTTATGCATGTATACTGAAAGATTGTCCGAGACTTGCCCAACATAGCAATACGCAATGCATGCAGACTGGATTCCAAGTATTTTATAGTTCATTCACTAATTAACATGGTGATGGAATTATATTTGTCACTAGGTCCCCAGGAAAGCAAGATCCATAAATTTGAATATGTTTAATAGTAAAATGGTCTATTGCATTCAGTTGAAGTGTGATAAATTATTAAATTAAGTTCAGTTTTCGGCAGAAGCATGCCTCTCTATATTCTGACCGACTTGACCAATGTCTTTTTTTTTAAAACTCTACAAAATTACTCGACTGGGCATTTGTGGGCACTAATCTGACTATAACATAAAGAACTGTACACGACCATTTTAATTTACTTTTTAGTTTCGTGAGCCGTAAGTAATCGGAAAAGTGTCTATTTGCAGGTTTTAGGACTGTACATTTTTACTATTTTTTCACAAATTAAAGCTGCTATCATCGATGAAAGTAAATTTCTCGACACAATTAGGCTTTTGTAATTTGTATTCATATTTTATCATCTGTTAGATTTTCCCCTTGTTAGTTCAAATTAGTTCAAAATCGAATTGTTAGTATTTCAGGATATTTCTGCGTGACAATAATCACTACTCAAGCTTTCCAATGATATTGGCGACTTCGAACCTCGGACATCAAAGGTAACAGCACACCACCAGTAGATTCTATTGTGCAACCATAGAAAACGGCAGCTGCTTGGAATAATTTGTTGCCAGTTGGGTCTCCAGCTCTTAAACTCCTTGGAACTACCAAATGTTTATTGAATCATAGACCTGTTGGTGGTAGGTCTATGATTGAATGAACCTTTAGATTGAAGTATAGCAAAGTGTGCGTATAATGAGAATATTTTCCGAATTGGCCTTATTGAAACAACCGAGGTCTTTAAGCTCCACCTGTTGTTTGATAGTAGGTCAAGTAGCAAATGTCTAACTCGTTGGTTTAGGGTTCCAGCCACTTAACTCTGAATATCAAATATCATAGGACATTGAACCCAACTTTGAATAACTAATCATTTTAAAGAAATTTAACAGTATTAATCTACCATTCAAGACTATCGATCAGTGTAAAATCTAGCTTGAATTATGTATTTTTGCGTCTACGATTAGGCCCAGTAACATTTCCGCAGATTAGCTTTTTATTATACCGTGTTTGGGAGGATGAGTCCCTGGGGGGGGGGGGGGGGGGGGATTTGGCCTTTTGGGGAGGAGCAGGGGGGGGGGTGGAATCAGCTACAGTTGACACCCATCCTCCTGTCTAGACAATATCAGTAGTATCATCATGATCATTGTTCTAGTTTATGACATCAATCACAATTTTTACTTCAACTCTGCTATGCATGATTGATTTCTATCATGTTTGGGTTGTTGTCATTTACCTGTGAAGGAAAGAGCACGAAGAAGCACACTTCTTATTTTTTTGGTTTCATTTCATGAAGTTCCTCTTGGGTTGGTTATCCAGGAAGACAAATCAGACAGTCATCAGAGACCTTTTATGCCAAGTAAATTTCGACTATACTCTAGGTTCATTGGAATATTAAATGTGACCTTTCATCTCGTCGAAATAAGGTCTCAAGAGAGACCTTTGTTTACCCATGCTACTCGCTATCATAGTGTATCGTTGATACTCGTTAATTTTTGTCCTATCCAATATTGTCTGTCGGCCTTTATTATCCTGCAAAGTCCTTTTATGGGCATGGTTGTCTTTCCATCTGTTTGTAAAACCGGGGGAAATGGTGTATAACGTTTTAAAAAAAGAAGTTTACTGCAATAACTGCATGACCCATGCCTCAATTAATACTTTTATGAAACATAGTATAGTATTCAGACATTATTACGTTCAGCAAAATGCACTTGGAAAAAAACGTTGTAAAACTTTGATTATCAGTCATGACTTTGTAAGAGTGTGTTTTCATGACTTTGTCCTATATCATGGATGTCTTTATTTTTGCTTATCGTCATTTTGATCGCGTATATAACGTCGGCCACAACACTCTATCAAAGAAGATGTTGTCTAAATAGGGTGTGACTAAATATAATGATGACGACACACGTTGAAACAGCAGTGAATAATCATATTGTAGTGCTGCCTTTCAAAATATCGTCAAACGTCCAACAAGGTTACCAGTATTTTAGTATTTCATATTGACAATTAAAGAAAAATATAACGTTTCATACAAAGTTCTAAATGTCAAAGTACATGTATACGGCTGGATACACCCCTGTGTCGAACAACGTCGACAAACTACAGTCAGTAGTGAGCACATTTTTTTTTTTTTTTGGTCCTCGAAAATTTAAAAATTTGCACCCCCCCCTCTTTTAACGCCAGGGGGGGGGGGGTGCCCCGGACCCCCCACTCTGGATCCGCCACTGCTTCTTACATCTTGTTTGGGAATCTCTGGATATATATACTCTAATAGTGAACTTTACCGGTGGAACCTGACAGCTCATTGCTCAGGGCTTTTGTGTCATAAAATATTTGACATAGTCCATGATTATTTAAGAATTTCTGTTCTGAAGTATACTAGCATGACTATTGACTAGGGTATAGTTTTACAACGCTTGGTTAATATATTATTATTGGTAAAAAAAAAAATTGAAAAAAAACACCTAATGTCTGAATTCCGTAGTTAAGACGTAGTGTATTTCACAATCTGATGTAATTAACGTTGTTGAATTATATTTAATTATGTTAAATTATTTTCGTTCTCTGTAACTTCTCATGTACTTTCTTAAGTTTAATGTATTTACCTTGTTAGGCGCCTTGAGCATCTCTTGGGGTGGATAATTATTATGTGCGCATTATAAATGTTGTTATTATTATTAAGTTAGTTTTTTTTAATAAAACTTCGAACAAAACCAAACTTACTGTCATGCTTTGAATATTATTGTATTAATTTTTAGCGAAATTTTTTTTAAAAAATCGTTTCACTTTGTAGGATGACCAACTTATTATACGTATTTTTCCTGTCTGTATATATATAGGCCAACAGTTTATACAAACATCTCCGAAGTTTTGTGAGCTCTTTGCTACTTGTAGCTACTTGCTCCCTCTATAAAGAAAACAATGCCTAATTATTGGTGACCATTGGTCTCCCATGATCCTCATTTTCTTATGTTAATTGAGAGCTGAGTTGATGAGATAGCCACCTGTCAGTGACTTTCCAGGGGGTCTAATTAAAATTCCGTTAATCGTCACATGATTAAGTCAAGTGCTGCGGAAGCTCAAGCTTATAAGTCATAACATGAAGCGAATTGGTCATGATTTCACATCACAGCTGTTATCAAAGGTCTATAATTTCAAATGATAAAAGGGAGAAGGGGTTACGTCACTGTTTATAGGAAACAGACATCCATGAATGAATAGTTATTGTTCATTTCCACTTTGTTTAGCGAATAGGATTTATGCATGTGAATCTGAACGAAGTCTAGCGAGTTAGCCGATCGTGGCACTCAAGCAGATATTATTTGAAATTATTCATTTGGGATGAGGGCGGCGGAGGGGGGGGGGGGGGTCTCCCCAATCTCCCCAAAAGAGAGATACAAGATCGAAAAAATAATAGCTCTAGTGTCATTGCATAAGTAACGTTAGTACATCGATAATTAGGATGATATAATGGCAAAATCTTTAATTGCTCACTAATTCAAAATCCAACACAGTATAGTACTTTAATGTATCTATCTGTAATTCATTGGGACGTATACGTGGAGAAAATTTGGTGATAATGAAGATCCCAAGTATATTGTATCCAACTATCCATCGTAATGTACGCGTCTTCCATCTGGCATTTTAATCGGAGCATCGAGAATGCCATCAGACTAATTCAATTGGCAGGATGTCCTTTACCGATGACCTAATCACAGATACTCCGATCGGATTCTCAATCAGGTTCAGGGGCAACACCATGGTTGGATAAAGCCCTATATCGATTCGGTATTCTCTTTTTTTCTCTGTATTATAGCATTCATTAGTCTTGTCATGATGCTATAGGGGCGGTGGTAAGGGGGGGGGGGGGGAGGGGGAGATATCGTCTGAATAAGTGGAATGTAATGGAATCTACTAATTGGTTGTTGGTGATCGTGGTCTTGCATTGTTGCCTGCGTTAGGAAAAGTGGGAGAACAATTCTAACTACTTGCATACCATACAGTTCATATAAGGGGGGGGGGGGTGTGATACATACATAATCCTACTTACAATAATTGTGTATGTATAGATACAAAATAAATATGTATGTATACGTCACAAACCTCCGAGTAATCATTAAAGACAGTTACAAATATTGTGCTGACGAGGACAACGTTCTATATTTTGGTTGTTGCAGATTCGGCTTTTGGAGGGGGGGGGGGGGGGCGGGGGCCAAAATGTGTGAAAATACAGGGCATAGGGAATTCCTGAGTGCATGGTTAGACTGCAATATAATTAGTCATAGAGGTTATAATAAGCATCACTATCATCTTTTGAATCACTGACCCTTTCCACCTATACCTGCAGCTGAACGCTTTTTTCCTGATTATCCTCACCCACCATCACAACAATCTTTCATCCTCCTCCCTTATCCTGTCAGCCAGCATCTAGCTTTACGGGTCCTCCCCATCATCACCGCGTCCTCCGACGTCGGGGATGATGGATAGACCTATATAAAAGGACTACAACATGGATATGATTTGCTGCTTCATTGTGCAGCACAATCGGGTCAGCATGTTCAGGGAGACGAATTTATATAGAGGCGACCCATACAAAATGTGCCCGGCCTCAAATAATTGTAGCCCCCCCCCCCCACCCCTGGCACCTGATAATGTGCTACCCTTCTTTTGTGCTTTTTCAGAATAATAGTACCGCACTTCCTTTTTAAAAGGATAAAATACTTGTACATGACATGGATTCATCAGTGTGCTTATTTTATGTCTCGAGTCTAAGTCATAATGATTAAGACATATTATCTGATTAATATTACTATGTTTTTGAAATTTGTTCAGGCTGGTTTAATCTGCATGACTTCGTGGCGCCGAGTAAATGCTCAGGTTTAGGCTGGTTTCAACGGGAAAGTTAAGTCTTATTCCCTTAATCATGCTTATGGTATAAACAGTCATGAGTATTATAGCCTACGCAGAGACACAGTGTCCCTGGTATTGACATACACTGTCATACAGTAAGACAAACCTTCGTGTACTAGTATTAAAGGTATAGACCAGTTCTGGTCATGTAATTGCATTGTGAAAGAAACGTTGTGGAATCGATCAGAAAAGGTTGATCATCTAGCATATAAGTATTGGTGTGTACTGCAAGGTTCTGGAATCATCAAAATAATAACAAATTTGGCCCAGTCTTGGTAAAGTAACAAGCACTGTACACAGAAAGATGTATATGGGACTACGCTATCTATCCAGTCCGGATAGATATAATAATTTACCAAATATATCAATTAGTAGGCGGTTTCCCGGCAAAATTCTTATCACGTATTAGTCAAAACATATTCTTTCACGTGATTGGTAATAAGGGCTTCCATTTCATTTTTTGAGAGGGGGGGGGGGGGGTGGGCGTTTCTAAAACTGGTCTATAAAAGTTATTATGTACTACAGCTGACAAATTTTATCATTTTCATGTGAAAATATGTGGTAGAAACTAGAATCAAGATTCAAGGCTGAATCCGTGTACATGAATATTGATCTGGATATTACGGATATTATTACGGACCTAAAATGATTTCTTAACAATTTGCCCCTATAGCCTATAGTATAGTGTTTGCTTAGCTGTTGCCGCCAATATTGTGTACCAATTTTCACAATTCTTTAACAAAAATTGTTTTCCCGCTAGGTCAAATTTCAATGTTTTGGGGATGAGAGGGAGAGAAGGAGATGAAGTGTGTGTGTGTGTGAGAGAGAGAGAGAGAGAGAGAGAAGGGGGGGGGGGGGGCTTAGGACAAAAACAAAAATCCAATCCATTACCAACATGCAATTTCTAAATTCATTTTGTATTGTATTGCCCAATTAATCGCTTCTATCAATCAACTTTAGCAAAGTCCAGAGACAATAATATTTTATCACGAATTGGACCCAATGGTGTTTAGCTCCTCTCATGAACTTCGACGTCCTTCAGAAAATGCGTAATTATAATCGAGTGGCCTTGTGCATCCTCATGATTGATATATTTTGTCACTCCATCTGTCTGCATTTGTGACAATGATCTAACTACAATTATCGTTCAATTTTTCGTATTACATGCCGAAGTCAAACGTTGCATGGTGGTAATTCTTTATCTTCTTTCTTTGGGACGTATATTGTCAATTGAAGCAAAAACAAGTTACATGTCATGACAGTCCATGCATGGTCACACCGTGAAAATCCTTTTTGTGCAATTCAGCAATTTTTGCCAATCCATTTTTGCTATTCCATTTTTGCCTCGATCGTAATATATACAAGATTATAATATAGAGTTGTAGAACAATCGGAACAAACAAGAGCTTTGTTATTGCTAAACAATTCATGTGATCCAGTTTGTTACCTTCCATCGAATTGCTTTTATCTTGCTTTTCCAAATGACATTTTCTGATTTCCAGTATTACATGTACTATTCATAGTAGCGTAGGAAGTTATTCATAATTTCCGAAGATGCCAAAGGTGATGATATGATGGGGATATCATAGTTCCTTCGACACCCTGTCACTGAGCAAACTTAATCTTCTAGCCAGACAGACGGAATTTCCGCCAAGCATAATAAGTCGAGTATAATCGCAGTTCTCCTGTGTTTAATCGTGTCAACTCACGCATTAGTGATGACGGTTCAACACACTGTTGGAATTGTGACAAGAAAATATACTTTTTTAATGTAATGTCTTTTCTGCTCTTCAACATTGTAACATGAATTATTTAAGAATGGTTGTTAAAGCCTTGAACACAAGCTATCCGAGTCCTGACATTTGATACATGTAAATTGGGTTCGATAGGTCAGGGGTAAGATTACTGTGCCAAACACAACAAACATCTGTCATGACGGTGGTGTGCAAAAACACTGACCGAAACTCAACGCTAAATTGTACTTTCTGTATTACAAATCTATCGAATGCAGAGCTCGAAATGTACGTCACTCAGTTATGAAAAGTGACTAGGGGATATTATTATAGTGTGAGTTTACAAATACAATCATGCATGACCACCGAGCTCATCGCCCGTACAAGACTTTTATGATTACTCTCAATACTTGCATTGTCCATATTATTTGCATCATTTGTTTTTAATTGCCGTTAATCAATCCATACAATGACTTTTAGTTTCATTCTCTGAATATTATTCCGGAAACGATTCAGCTTCTAATCATATATATTGTTTATCGCGAATGATCATGTCAAGAGTTACCAACGTTTTGGTTTCCCTCTCCACACCCATCGCCACACTTCTCTTCCAGGTATATATTAGGGCAGGTCCAAGCTATTTGGATTGTGACGTACGGGACATTTAGAGACTTTAAACAAGAAATAACAACATATGAAATTATTTATATGGCTATCTTTTGGTATGAGTCTGTGGCTATTATGGGCTAGTTCATTTGTGGAAAGTTTTAGTTCTGACCAATTTTTTAATTAATTTTAAATGTAATTAATGTGCTGCGTGACGTACGGGACCACAGCGTCACAATCGTCACAATCCAAATAGCTTGGACCTGCCCATTACCAGGGAGATACTGTCTCGGAGTCCCAAATGTATTGGGATGCATACATGTCTAGTTTGATGTAGATGTCCTGAAAACAAGATAGAGGTCACAATGCAACACAGTCAGAGGTCAAAACACGTAATGGTTGCCATGGCCTCAAATCGATCAAATATGAAACTCCGAACTCCTCGTTTAAAGAGAAGGTTGAGTTCTGGGAAGAGGTGCACAATGATTTGTGAGCGTTATCATTGTTATTATGCAAGTGTGGAAAAACATCAGATAACATATGTTTCCTGAAGAACATGGCTTTTCAAATGCTTTCATATTTTAAATATGGCATGTAACAACATACAAATCGGGACGGATTTTTTTTCTCCACATGTTCGTGTGGCCCCATATACATCTTTCTGTGTACAGTGCTTGTAACTTTACCCAGACTGTGCCAAATTTCCTATCATTTTTTATTCCACAACCTTGCAAGTACACACCAATACTTATATACTAGATGATTAACCTTTTCTGATCGATTCCACACCGTTTCTTTCACAATGCAATCGCATGACCAGAACTCAACTTTGTCTTTAAGCATTATACATGTCCATGATTTGAGCATGATGAGAATTGTAAAGTGCTGTGATGTCAAACTGGGTCAAGGTGAAGTTGATGAAACCGTGGTCCAGGATTATACCTGTGTGAGCGACATCATGCAGCATACAACTTGCTTGAACTGTGATATACCAGGGGTGTAGAATACGATGCAGTGGTTCATAAATTATAGCCGTCTGGTCTAGAATAAAACGGTCTATTACCCGATTGGTCTATTCCCATAATGGTCTTTTCCCATAATGGTCTTCACCCATATCAATGCCATGGTCTATACTCACAGAGCCAGTCTACTGTCCACAAGGTCCAATAATCCTTTCGTCTACTTATTATTTGGTTGTAATGACTTTTTAGGCTAATACTAGTCATTTGGTCTAATTTTCATTTGGTCTAATCTCCCATAAGTCTTCTACCCATTTGGTCTATCACTCATTTAGTCTAATTGCCATTTGGTACAATACCCAGTTTTCTAATGCCCTAATGCCCATCAGTAATTGATGGTTATTATTATTTACGATGGCGGGATAGTATAGACGGGCTGGATGTAGACCATATGGGAAGAGAATAATTGAGTAGTAGACGAACTGGTTGTAGACCATATGGGAAGAGAATAATTGAGTAGTAGACGAACTGGTTGTAGACCATATGGGAAGAGAATAACCGAGTAGTAGACGAACTGGTTGTAGACCATATGGGAAGAGAATAACCGAGTAGTAGACGAACTGGTAGTAGACCATATGGGAAGAGAATAACCGAGTAGTAGACGAACTGGTTGTAGACCATATGGGAAGAGAATAACCGAGTAGTAGACGAACTGGTAGTAGACCATATGGGAAGAGAATAACCGAGTAGTAGACGAACTGGTAGTAGACCATATGGGAAGAGAATAACCGAGTAGTAGACGAACTGGTTGTAGACCATATGGGAAGAGAATAACCGAGTAGTAGACGAACTGGTTGTAGACCATATGGGAAGAGAATAATTGAGTAGTAGACGAACTGGTTGTAGACCATATGGGATGAGAATAACCGAGTAGTAGACGAACTGGTTGTAGACCATATGGGAAGAGAATAATTGAGTAGTAGACGAACTGGTTGTAGACCATATGGGAAGAGAATAACCGAGTAGTAGACGAACTGGTTGTAGACCATATGGGAAGAGAATAATTGAGTAGTAGACAAACTGGTTGTAGACCATATGGGAAGAGAATAACCGAGTAGTAGACGAACTGGTTGTAGACCATATGGGAAGAGAATAACCGAGTAGTAGACGAACTGGTAGTAGACCATATGGGAAGAGAATAACCGAGTAGTAGACGAACTGGTAGTAGACCATATGGGAAGAGAATAACCGAGTAGTAGACGAACTGGTAGTAGACCATATGGGAAGAGAATAACCGAGTAGTAGACGAACTGGTTGTAGACCATATGGGAAGAGAATAACTGAGTAGTAGACGAACTGGTTGTAGACCATATGGGAAGAGAATAACCGAGTAGTAGACGAAGTGGTTGTAGACCATATGGGAAGAGAATAACCGAGTAGTAGACGAACTGGTTGTAGACCATATGGGAAGATAATAACCGAGTAGTAGACGAACTGGTAGTAGACCATATGGGAAGAGAATAACCGAGTAGTAGACGAACTGGTTGTAGACCATATGGGAAGAGAATAACCGAGTAGTAGACGAACTGGTTGTAGACCATATGGGAAGAGAATAATTGAGTAGTAGACGAACTGGTTGTAGACCATATGGGAAGAGAATAACTGAGTAGTAGACGAACTGGTAGTAGACCAAACGGCAACTCATCGATGCAGTCTGTTATTCGGATCATTGTGTATAATAACAGATCCAACTATTATCGCAAATACGGGCATCCATTTTCCAGCAGACTCACCCCCCCCCCCCCCCCAAGATCATTCCACCTGTAAGAAATGTGCATCATAACTTATAAATCATTTTTTAAATGGTTTCAATTACTCATGGCTGTGCTCTAATTGCTTTGCGGAAGCACTTACAGTCATGAAGCGATACTTGATAAATTGTACATCAGTCCAATTCATATCAATATGGATATAGATGTGAAACTACAAACGCAATTATAATAGAGTGCTTAGTTTCGTCCAACATGCTTGGCGTATTCTACATCAAGTACAGTCATATTCTGTTATGTTCAGTATCATGTATATTTCAGGCACCGAAAAAAATATACCTTTGTTTTTATCCCGAAGAACGGATATGAAAATGCATCGATGCTACTTCCATCACTGAGGAAAATAATGATCACTTTAGAATTTGGTAAAGTTTCCACCTTGTGTAAAGATTTTGTTTTCGCGCTGAATGTATAGTATCCCTTTATGGAGTAAGTATCTGATTTATAGTGTATCAGGTGGATATTCTACACAAGGTTGCCTAATAGAAAAAAATGTATATCATACAGCCATTATAGTGATGGTAGGCGAAGTACGTGTTGAGGGTTCAAATTGATATTCCAAAAGGTATCCTCCAATGGTATCCTAGTTTTCTTGTCAGATGAAGCAAAATTGTTTTCAAAGACGAATATTAACTGAGTTGTAAAAATTGTTGTAAAGGATTTCCTTATAAAACAAAGTTGAGCATCTGGATATGGAACGTCGTAACATGCAGTCTTTTACATCATGTTCCACCCGTGTCTCTTCCAGAAAAGAAATGATGCTATAATATATTGTTTAAAAAATAAACACTGGTATGAACGTAATTATTTTTGTTTTCCATAATGATTCATACAACTGTATAGGGCCTATTGTCAACCATTGTCATAATCATGCGGGCCTACTTGACTGTTTGCTCGTCATTGCGTATATAGCTGTGGATAACATGCGGAAACACTAGACAAGGCTGGTACTATAGTTCCGTGATCGTTACGATCCATATAATATTCACGGTCAATAATAGGCCCACATTTATTGGAGGATATATTACTTCACTTTCAAACAATAACAACCGGGTTTCCTTGAATTTCCTTCCTTGATCCGATTAACAGAATGATTATTGGAGTTGTTTGCTGCTGCCGGAAACCCCCTCTCTCAATCGACAAACATGGGTGACATTATAGACATATTTCCTTATACGAATTTTACCAAACCTATTCCTTTGACTTTGGAAAACGCGGGTTGACATGCTACATATTTCAGGAAAACTATACAAGTACAAAGTTACTACTGTTTTTACCTCACTAATAGCTATAGAAGCTATTGGCGGATTAAGGGATGAAGGGCTGGTGGGGGGGGGGGGGCGCTAGGGCTCAACCGGCTCATTCTAGTACTCCACCATAAATCTTTTTTTTTTGCTCTTTTCAAATTTAAGACTAAATACGATTGGGATTGTGATTTTTTAATTCTATTGTTTGTTCAAGTTTTTTGTTTAGACCTTGCCTACCTTTACAAATCCTTGGTTCGTCTTTAATATAGCCTACTCCGTCATCAATTTGGGATGCACGGAAACTTCTTGGCTCTGTTGTATATTATCATATTGTTGAACTGAAATAATAATGATGTACACGCGTCAGGTGTCTAATCTGTGAGCTGGAAACCTTTGCACGCGCAGAAATGTCATGGCTTTCTTGTGCACTTTGTTACGTTACTATCGTATCATTGAAATTGAGAAAAAAATGTACAAAGTCGCACACGTGAAAATAATTATGCAGAATATGAAAACGATTTTGTCCGTTCTCACGTGTTCAGTGTTGTTCCCTTTATTTCGACATTATCTTGGATTTGTTCGCATGCACATACTGCAGCCTAGCCAGTGAACACGGTCGTATCTCATTCAATTCAATTAAATTCAGTTCAAATTGTTTGGCAACACAAAAAAGTACAAATCATAAAAACAGAATACATAATAGGCCAGGAATAATATTGTAAGAAGCAACTGGTCTTTATCAAATCAAACACATGAATTACAAAAGAAATCAAACTTACATGGTTTCAATATACATATATTTTTAAGACCGAACCGAGTTTGGATTATACACCGTCTTATACTTTTTGAAGGCTTAGAACTTTAAGAGAGATTACCGAAGTGATTCTTCCAGCTATCCAACCATTTTTCTATACGCAACATTTTACTTTCTTATCATTTGAAATGTATGTTATATGTATGTTTTTTAGAACTTGTATGTATATATGGATTTCGGAAATAAAAACAAACAAAACACAATTTAATAGTAAACCGCCGAAGTGCTTAGTCTTTCAACTTTTCCAGAAGAAATTCATAATCTACAAAGTCAATTGCTTTCTTCAGATCTAACATGCCTGCAATAATACTAACTTCCCATCATCGATACTTATGAGCCAATCACCCGTAACAATAATATTGATAGGGCAATGGTCGGAGAATAAAGTGGCCTTAAACATGATTGATACTCAATAAAATTATTATACGTTTTTTATTTCGATATTAATAAGGTTAAAGACGATTGTTTCAAGTATATTTGATAAAACTGCATGGTAGAATTGAGATTGGCCTATAATAATCCCAAGCCGCTATTCCATAGGCTAATACACGTGCAACTTTCCATTGAACAAGTAAATACTCTGTAATGCGTTAACGGTCGCTTTTATATAGAGATATCCCCAACCACAATTAAATAAGAAAACATCTCGAACCATTCGAGAGAGATAAAAGTCACCATGATGTAAGATTTTGTTTGGAGAATCTTGAATCTTCCTCTTCCGATTGGGCTACATCACTGGGCTGTGTTTGTCTCGATAACGGAGATGTTTAGCTCGTTTGATGGAAGATAAACGATGAGGATGTTATTCCGATACATCTCGACACGTTTCTCATGTTGGAACCGTCCAAGGGTCATCTGGTTTGACCTGGAAATGTGGGATGAGGGAGGAATGCCATGTTTGCTTGCATCGGTGATGACACAGTGACTCGAGCGAGCGTCTTGAGAGTACCAAGTCTATTTTGAGTTTAAAGGTACTATGTCCCATTTGCAGGCACAAAAAATGAAAAAGTTAAATTCCAACTGCATTTGAAAGATAATACTAATTTAGAACTTCCCTAAAAAAAGGTGGGGCTTGAAAATGTCTTCAAATGGGAAAATAACGACTATTAGTTGTCAAATCGACTTTAGGGCTATAGAGCCCAAAAGTAATAGTCTTAGTTTTCAGACAATTGTACCGAATGGTCATACGTTTTATGCTGCGCAAAGATTCAATCGGTTTAATCTTGGCTATCACAAGAAGTGGATTATTGATGTAGACAAATGCTCATGTACCCTTTACAACTCTTTTCATGTATGTTATTACCAAAGAAGAAAAAAGCCAGTCAGTCACTCAATAGTGTCTGACAGTAAGGTCTAGCAAGTAAACGGGTTTCCTTGCATAATTTGAATATGAGGACACTGCTAACGTTTAAATTTCACAGATAGGACATACATGACATATTCGTAATTCCAGCAAAGTTCTACAGCATTTGAGGTTGGCTGCAAAAGGGACATACCTTTAAAGGCAATTATTATAGGCGATACTTAGCCCTTTTGTTTATAAACTCTCCGAGTCGTAATAACTCACAAAGAGTTCCCTTACATCAAGACATGAATTAAAATCCATGGGGTAATCCTTAACTTTGAAGTTTGTTTATTTTTTGTTTGTTTGTCTATTTCCCACCTTGTTGGATTACTTGGTTCCTAATATATATTAACGTGAGTGTTTTTTTTTAATGACGTGTATGATAACAAAACGAAGGAAATCAAACCCATACCGTGTTACTGAAGCAGTTTGACTCATGAAATCTGTGTTATTCAATCATATCACTTGTTAACGTTATATCATTTTGGTATGATGATGAATAATAAATAACTTTCATGGACGCTGCAGTCCACCTATAGTATTCCGCAGATTCGTAATTGAAAAAAGTAATAATTCTGCTTCACCGCATGCAAAAAGCAATATATCATTTTGAGCGATCGTGCGTGGCACGTCATGGTATGCCAGACAGAGGATTTGAAAAATCACTGATATTAAAAAAGTGTCAACTTCAATTACATCTCGGAAGAAAGAATACTTCCTAATATTACACTCAAAAACATGGTTGGGAGATTCAAAGGTAATATTTATCAGAAAATGGTTTAAAAAAAAAAACTAAGCCAACTGTGGTGGCTGTAATGGTATGCTAATCCTATGGATATTACTTCGGCTGAGTGGCAGATTTAAGCTCATCCACTTTTACATTGATTTGATATCCTTCTGACTTTTAAAACTCAACAGACCAAGTTTTCCAGTTGTGTGACATTACAGGGACACGAGGCTGCATATCCCTCCCCACCACATTTAATGGTTAAAATAAAAGAGAAAAAGAGAAAATTAAATTCATGGAGAAGAGAAGATTGGTACAAAAAGAGATCTAACCGACCCTGCCCCACCCCTATCCCCAGAAGATTGTGGTGACAATATTTTTTCTTTCTATAAAATTATTATTTGAAAATAGTGAGTGGGTAATCCTGATGATACCCTTGTCCTCGTGGATGCTATGGTTACGACGTTGTCATATACGAACATATATAAAAATAAATATAATAGCCAATGTAACTCTGGAAGTAATAGATCTAAATTATACCAAATATCTTTGGAAGATCACGAGCATAACCTTTCCTCATTCGATAAACCATGGGGCCGTGAAAGAAATTAAATCATTGGCATTGTCATTGTCATGTAGTAGGTCCATGGATATTCTATTCGGTACATACTCCCCTTTCTCTCCCCAATTCTCCCTCTAACCCCCCCCCCCCCTCTCTCTCTCTCTCTCTCTCTCTCTCTCTCACTCCCTCTCTGCCGTTCTCCCATGGGAGATGGAGGGCGTCTAACATGTCACCCTTTTCAGTGTTTACTGTGTGAAGAAGATTGAGCTCTGTTTAATCAAAGATCTCTTTGGTTTAATCATTGACCCTGGTTGTAATCAAGATGGAATACCTGTTTCTCCCTTCTAAATCTCGAGATGGGGTATCTCATTTGGGGGATTTCCCTTTCTATAGTGTTCAATTCAAGTATGGTAATTTCGCAATCGTGTCTTACGTATTTTATAGATTACACTCACATACAATATTCAGGCTCATTTTAACCATGGACCTGCTACGAAATGCTTTAACTGTGAAATCCAATGTGTTTGAATTGCACATCATTATATCTATCTTGAAAAGTTTAAAAGTAGAAGTAAGAAAGTTCCAAGGATGTTTTGTCTGTTGTAAAGTCGAAATATGTATCTCTGGAGTTGTTATATTTATATTTTTGTCGACAGAAATATTCGTCTATATTTGGAGGAGTTTTTATAAAATCACACCTACATAACTCTACTATAACTCACACCTACAATACATGTAGATCCTAATAAAAAATTAATGATTGGTCAAACGCGGTCTCGTGTTATTCATTTACTGATACTATCCCACGTTTTTCATGAAAAGGCGTGCAATGCAATAGTTTCCAGTGCTATCTATTACTTGATGTATTCGTTCAATTAATGTGTTCTCAATGTTCATGCAATTCGGGTTAATTATTGCCCAGACTTCGGATAGTGCTTTAAATTAGCCGACGACGCGACGGCGCCTTTGCATTCTGCCTGGCTATATATCAATGTCGTATATACTCGATATTCTCGCTAACCCTCAAACATGCCATTTAAAGGGGAATTAACCTCAAAACACGTGTTAAGTTTTTGTAGGCCATTTATAATATTATCTGAAAAATATGAAACATCATACATTTGACGAAGAGAGGACGTAACTCTTCTTCAGAATCCTGCGTCTTTCGCGGCTCTGAGAATTTTCAGAACGTCGCCATTGTGTTTGCGCACGACCCGTTCTATGACGTATTGCATGGATTCGACTGCTATTGCGTACGTACGTTTCCCTGCTGTGAACCGTAAAATGATCAGTGCAGATCACATCGTTTTTCCTGTCGTAATTTTTGTCCAGAAATTTCTCCACCTTCAGAGCTGGTACCTATAGCTTAAATATTTCATTGCGATTGTGGTTGCAATATCACGGGCGGCGATCCCCAAAATATATAGCAAAAACTGACTAAAAACTGAAGCACTCTCTAGCCTATGGAGGGCCCAAGAGTGCAGCATTTAGACTTATGAAAATGCAAACATTTTTTCGCTCGCCCGCTACGCTCCCTCGCATAAAATAATTTTATTTGGCCTACAGCAATGTTTTTTTATATCAAATGAAACGTTATGTTTTACTCTCTATGTCATGATAGTGCCTCGTAATAATTAGTCGAGAGGTTAATGAAAAACATCTCTTTTCTGGCCGCATGTAGGATTAATACACAGATACAAGCGCTCCCATTTAAAAATAAAATGTTTTCAATAGTGATCGAAAAGTACCCGATTGCGTTTGTCTGATAATTTAAGATCGAGAGAGAAAAGTCAACACTAATAAAAAAATTATGAGGTGATATAATTAAGATAATAAACATGACTCTAGAAAGTTGCAATAATTGTTGATATCGCTAATTTTGAAGATGATTCTATATTACCAGATGTTTTAATTATCTGTCCCTTGATACATACAGATTTCGAAGCACTACGTATAGTGAGCTTGATTCCCGCGTTGTTCACATGTACTTAGTACATCCTGCACGGTTAGTATGAAGAAATAGGCTGGTGGTTATTGGTTTCCTTTTCAACCCTGGCACCTCTTATACCCTAGACTAGCAAAACACAAAACACGATAAACATAATTATAGACACAACACGGTGAACAAAATATCAAGATCATATATTTTGATGGGCTTTTGGGTTAAAGACAGAGTTGAATAGACTGGTCATGGGATTATATTGAGAGAGAAAATGACTGGAAGCAGTCGGGAAAGGATCAGATTATGTAGTAAATAATACTTTGAAGTTTTGGAACGATCAAAATGAAAAGACATTGATTGAATATTTTTTTGAAAATCACATACACTACGTACAAAAATGGGTTATTATAGGACTATACACCCTTGGCATGTAAGTTTGATCCCTACTTTTCAGCGATTGCTCGTCAAACTTAGGAGGGTTATTTATTATTAAAGAGCAATCATTTTCAGAGAATATCCTGCTGGGATATTATTTCATCTAAAGTGACATACAAGTATTACTGAGAAAGCTCACAATTTTTTTTTACCATCGTTACAACTCAACCTTTGCGGTCGGGTGTTGTTTATTCCCTCAATTTAGGGTATCTCTTAAAGGTACTATGTCCCTTTTGCAGCCAACCTCAAATTCTGTAGAACTTTGCAGGAATTATGAATGTGTCATGTACGTCCTATCTGTGAAATTTAAATGTTAGCAGTGTCCTCATATTCAAATTATGCAAGGAAACCCGTTTACTTGCTAGACTTCACTGTTAGACACTATTGAGTGACTGACTTGCTTTTTTTTTCTTCTTTGGTAATAACATATATAAAGAGTTGTAAAGGGTACATGAGCATTTCTCTACATAAATAAACCACTTCTTGTGATGGCCAAGATTAAACCGATTAAATCTTTGCGCAGCATAAAACGTATGACCATTCGGTACAATTGTCTGAAAATCAAGACTATTACTTTTGGGCTCTGTAGCCCTAAAGTCGATTTGACAACTAATAGTCGTTATTTTCCCACTTGAAGACATTTTCAAGACCCACCTTATTTAGGGAAGTTCTAAATTAGTATTATCTTTCAAATGCAGTTGGAATTTAACTTTTTCATTTTTCGGGCCTGCAAATGGGACATAGTACCTTTAAAGGGATAGTTGAGTTCTGTTGCAGAGGGCGCTAGACAAAATAATTTTTTTGTGAGATAATGAAAAACTGAGTGTCAAATTTGAAAGAACATACAATTTAAATGACAAAATCGGTTCAGAGACAGCTGAAATATCCATAAATATAATGATTTCTAATACACCACAAATATTAAATAATTTGAAAAAGCCGTTGAAAAAAACGAAATAGCGCCTTTTACGTCGTATTTCAGCCAATGCCGATGTTGGCTTTTTTGATGGCATTTTCGTGTAGGTTATATTACGCACAATCAGCCGGCCCATGTATTGTTATTTTTAATTAAAGTGGAGGAAAGAATTGGAGCTGAATTGGTATGATCGTATTGCCTAAATTTCACACATTTTGGGGTCTAAAATTACCTTCATAACAATTTTAGGTTCTAAAAGGGCACTAGAAATGTCATAGGTAAGAATAAGAGCAATAACCATGCGCTGTGAAGGCATTTGCGGTCTGAAAAACAGAATTCAACTATCCCTTTTAATAAGGTGTAGCCGTTTGAACTGGTTTTTCATAATTGCATTAGCTGAATGCTCCATACCTGCAGGAAACAGATTCGTTTTTACCCAATGAAATTATAAAATACTACGTGCTCTCGAACGCCTCAAAACATTTTATTGTCACGGATCATTTTGTACCATCCTCGTTCATACGCTTGGCATAACTATTCTATTTTTGAATAGACTAATTATGCACCGTCAAGAAGAAGAAAACAAGAAAAAGAAAGAAAGAAAAAGGAGGAGGAGGAGGAGGAGGAGGAAAAGAAGAAGAAGAAGTTGTTGTTGGTTTAATATGGTGAAATACGATGAAATTGAAAACGAGGAAGAACAACAACGACAACATGGAGAAGGAGGAAAAGGAGAAGACTAGTGAGAGGAAGAGGAGGAAGAAGAAGAAGATTTTGATGAAAATGAAAACGAGGAAGAACAACAACGACAACATGGAGGAGGAGGAGAAGGAGAAGTAAGATGAAGAGGAGGAAGAAGAAGAAGAATTTGATGAAAATGAAAACGAGGAAGAACAACAACGACAACGTGGAGGAGAAGTGAGAGGAAGAGGAGGAAGAAGAAGAAGAAGAAGAAGTTGTTGTTGGTTTAATTATTAATACGGTCGTAACGAAGCGAATAGGAGAGCCTGGAACCAGAAATAGCTGGTACCGGACGACGTTGTTGATAAAGGTCTTGTTTTCTGTTTCGAATCGCAAATGTCCAAAGAAAGAAAGAAGAAGGAGGAGGAGGAGGAGGAGGAGGAGGAGGAGGAGGAGGAGGAGGAGGAGGAATTTGAGGAAAATGAAAACGAGGAAGAACAACAACGACAACATGGAGAAGAAGGAGAAGTGAGAGGAAGAGGAGGAGAAAGAAGAAGAAGTTGTTGTTGGTTTAATCCGGTCGTAACGCAGCGAATAGGAGAGCCTGGAACCAGAAATAGCTGGTACCGGACGAAGTTGTTGATATAAAGGTCTTGTTTTCTGTTTCGAATCGCAAATGCCTAGCTTTGGAGCAAACACTTCACCCCTTGGATAAAGAAAGTATATATTGACATATTCGTGTAGCAAGTACATAATATTGTGAGGACGTAAATATACCAGTCGTGGCACGACCCTACGAACACGCTTTCTGATTTGTAGTATCGTATAGTACAGGTCCATCATGTCATTGCTGATATAATACTCAGTTGGTAAATGATATCGACATCATTCATACAAGTTCACATGCATCAGTGTGTATAGGATGAAGACTGAAGTTACAGAGATTAACAACTCACTGTCACCCGTGTCATACGGGAGATAAGACAGCAACGAACTCATTACTAGAAGGCGGCCATAGAGATACATTTGTACAGCTAAACCGTGTTACGGTAGCAGTGGCAACGAAGTCTTAACTTGAGAAGGTGTAATAACTCCTTGGTTCAACGCGTGGATGAAAAACTTGAGTTAAGTTTTTAAAACTCCGCGGTAAGTTAATCACGATTTTTGATCAATTGAGACGTGGTATATTGCTCAGTATGATATTGTGAGCATTGTGATCAGGGGTATTTTTCGGGAACATTATTTCACTCTCGCTCTACAGAATGGTTGCGGACTTGCGGTACATGCACGGAACAGCACGTGATCATCCGTGTTTTTAACTAAACACCGTGACCAGATATCTCTTATCGACTGGACTCTCTCCGTGTACAGCATATACTTAAAGGCCAAGTCCACTCCAAAAATAACGTACATGTATTTATAATAGAAGTAGACAAATCAGACAAACCAATCGAAAAAAAATTTGAGCAAAATCGGATAACTAATAAGAAAGTTATGAATTTGTAATGACATGCAAAACTTTGAAAATCACAAGACAAATTGGCAACTCACTCATGAGTCTGTGAGGTCATTGCCTCACTATCCACTAATTTTTTTTTTTTTATAGCGATATTGCAAATTTCCCATTTTACCCCTAAGAATCTTATTCCTCACACAAGCATCCGAGTTATGTTTATTGTAATATGTTTTTGCGTGGATGCAAAAACATATCCACGCAAAAACATATTACTATAAATAGAGTTATTTTTTCAGTTAAATCATGAAAAATGGGAACTTTGATAAAATATTTAACATCAGAATCAATTATCATGAATATAACTATATTAAAAAAATAGTATAACTTCTTCAAAGTTCATAAAAGATTTTGTGAAATATCATGCACGCAATATGATACAAGTCAGAAGAAGTCGGTCATTCACTCAATAGTGTCTGACAGTGAAGTCTAAAGAGTAGAGAGGTTTCCTTGCATAATTTGAATATTAGGACACTGCTAACGTTTAAATTTCACAGATAGGACATACGTGACATGTTCATAATTCCTGCAAAGCTCTACAGAATTTGATGTTGGCTGCAACTGGGACATCCAAATATCTTAGGGTTTTTGTTCTATTATTTTAGTACAGAAAACAAATTACAGGACAATATTTTCTGGACTATATACGGAGACAAATTCTCTTTTCCTTATTTAAAATTGACCATCGTAAAAGTTTCATTGACGTTATCCACGTGCTGTATATACTGCATTCTTACCATTTTGGATGGACAGTTATGTTGTTGGTTCATCCTTTTTGACAGGCTAAACTCCTTTCTCCTTTGCTCACATAAATAAATTAACGCTATATAGCACTCACTGCCTGGAAGATGCATACATGGTGTGCATGATGATATATCACCTCATTAGGATTATCTTACATCCGTGTATGAATATGATATTCAAAGACAAGCCGTATAGCTCGTTTGGTATTCATTCCACAGTTTGATCTGCAAACTGTAACAAATCAACGTGATACTTACATGTAGCATGTATGTATCAATGTGTATAATAATCATATCTCTAACTTAAAATTGACAAAATTGTGATCTTGACAATTTTTTACTATTGATGACAAGCGCTACATTCTTCGGGGGCATCATAATTATAATGCTGAATAGGCTTTCTAAAGGGAATTAAACAAACCCCTCTCCCTGTATTTACATTTCGAAAATAGATTACCCTTTTCATTAAAAATGAATGAAACAAGCTAGTCCGTTAAAATCCCAATATCCAATTTCCCAGTAGTTATATGAGTTTGTTATTTCCGATGCAGCTAGATGTAGGATGTATGTTTGGTCCTTGATATCTGTTTGTTTAGTTCTTCTTCCTTCCTGCTTCGTGATAGCTGACCTAGAATATTCGAGTATTACTGGTTATTTTTTGAAGTGTATATAGGATATGGAGAAAACATGATCATACCAGGAAATAACACTCATACAATATCTGCCCATTATTTTAAAATGCACTTGTAAAGCATAGTCTTTTAGAGTCATTCCTTGTGTATTAACATCGCTTTTCTTCAGGTTATCTTCGTACTACCGGGAAAACATAAATTCTTCGCATTATTTTACAATGTATCGGTAAGCTTTATAGTCTTTTTGCTGGTATACTGGACATAATTATTTAAATCGCTTTTAACCAGGTTTTCTTCATAATTTCTTGTTCGCTTAAGGCGATTGATGCGAGGAATGCCCAAACTTTCACTTGTCTTATGGAGTAGTACGAACTAAATCGTTCAAGAGAACTTCTCTTTCGAGAGGATCTGTGCTAAGAGAACCCGTGTTCTTCCAAGTCAAAGTTTAAAATATCTTTGATAAAATAATATAATTATCGAAGTGATGTTATAACTCTCCGCATATCCTGTCGGTTTACCGTTTTATTTTGTGTTTTACTTTTAGTCGATTTAATGTCTATTTTATGATGTATCTCTAAACGATATACCGTGTGAGTAAAAAAAAAGTTTACACCTAGAAAATTGCTAATTATTTTTAAAATCATCCATGAACAGTAAATTATTATACATCTTATGAAACAGTGTTTTATTCCGAATCATTTGGTACCATTTTTGTGTGGTATGTGTTCACGCTTGGATGAACAGGTGGCATTGTTTGCGAGAGTGCAAAAATCGACTTGCGCCAAAGTGATGACTTCAGTATGTATTATGTTGGGATTAGCGGAGTGAGAGAATGGATTGAATGTATCAAATGAAATGCATTGCATATGTTTTTTGCAAAGAGCAAAGTCACACACACCCACACACACGCGCACAAATGTTCGTTGATATTTGATATTCGATATTTGATATGTGTGGCATGATTAATTTTGTTAGGAGTGTTATTGTTAGTGTTACTGCAAATACCGAATTAATACCCAAAACCCAATTGTTTTATTCGAATATCACATAGGCAACTTTGGCGCAATTCGATTTTTGCACTCTCGCAAACACTGTCTCCTGTTCATCCAAGCGTGAACACATACCACACAAAAATGGTACCAAATGATTTGGGATAAAACACTCTTTCATAAGACATATAACAGTTAAATGTTCATCGATGATTTTTTAAATAATTTGCAATTTTCTAGGTGTAAACTTTTTTTTGACTCACTCTGTATTTAGATAATGCAATGTTTTATTTGATAAGGGCCGTGTTATTTTTTGACTGCTATATGTCTAATAATGATTTAAGTTACCTTAACAGCGCTCTCGATTGAACACTCTCAAAACCACATATTTATGAATTCAGTATTTCGCAGGGATATACAAGTACATTCTATTCAATGCAGAAAAAAAGGATATAGCCTAGTAATAGTATGGAATAAAAAAAAGCAAAACCATGATTTGTTTTCTGAGGAGTATGTCAGCCCACCACTCCAAGTACTAGTGTCAATTTCCAGCTATCAAGTTCAATATTTTATCGTTTTCATTTCCATCTCCTTAACCTACTTTCGTTCCGACTTGCATCGATTGTAAACGGGACCACTGACTACTAGGTCGCGTGTGTGAAGTGGTGAGGTAGTTCTGCATCAAATTTCATGAATGCGTATTATAGCCATGGGATGAAACTGAAATCATCTAGTGTGGTACTTGGAGAGAAATGTCCATTGGTGAACGTTATTATTATTCAAAAAAAGCATTCATCACCATCTATGCCAACCGGAGTATCAGACTGTGTTTAATTTATACATGGTGTCTTGGTAAAGCCAACCACTGTGGTGAAAATATACAATAGGCCATTTTCGTAATGTAACAACATTCAATGCATATCACGTCTTTGTAAAGTGCCTCAATACGTATTATGTCACTCACCTGTCACGAATAATTGTATTTCAATAATCAGAATGCAAATTGCATATAATAACGTGTTGTTAGGTAGGGCAAGCTATAATGTTTGTTATTCCTATAACAAAATATAATACAATTATTCATAATAGGTGAATAAAATAATTCGTATCGAGGCCCTTCACATTGACATAATTATTATGTATTAAATATGAATACATTACGAAAATGGTCTATTGGAAGGTGAGGTGTATGACGAGGGCCCCGTCTTATACAGTGAACAATATACACGGGGGCTCGGGGCGAATTAGCCCCCGAAATGCCTCAAAGAGCCCCCGAAAATCAGAAAAGAGTCCCTGTAAATATTGCATAGAGTTCAATGCAAAACAAATTTTAGAATGTTATTTTCATGCAGGCAAACTTGAAAACTAGCCCCCTAAAAATAAATATTATTTTTTTCCCTGGGACTCTTATTCAAACTGACGATTGATGAAAATCAATCGTAAGTTTGCAGTCTTCTTTCTCTTATAGTTGCGATTGGTATCAATCGCAAATAAGTTGCGTCTGATATCAACTCTTTATAAGACGGGGCCCTGAACTCCAAAAGTGCTTAGCCTAATGCTACAGTCACAAAGGTTCGTACGAACGTTAATTTCGTACGAATCTCCATGTCTTCCCAAATTTCCATTGTCTGAAAATCGTTCGTACGGCGTTCGTAGCAGTTCGTAAGGCATTTGTGACCGAGGCTTTACCTTGAGTTGTAGATTTACATGTAAAATAATTGCAACCAATTCCAGCACTGCATTATGGTTTACCACTGTTGACACTTGATTATTATTCGTTGAAGTTTTAAACCTTTTCTCCCTTCTTTTCCCCTTTATTCCTCTTTTTACCTTTCAGATTACTTCGTGATGGTCATGTAACTAGATGTTAAATCCAGCTAGCTGTTGAAAGTGCGATGACTGGTTGGCCAAGCTATGAGATCAGCTTAGACAGTGGCTAATGATAACAACTCTATTCGTATATATCGTATGGAGGTGAGTATATCTTCAGACATCAACGAAACTATAGTTAAAGGTAAAGACCAGTATTGGAAACGCCCCAATTTCAAAAAATGAAATGGAAGCTCTCACTACCAATCATGTGAAAGAATGTTTTGACTAATACATGATGATAAAAAAAATTGCCGGGAAACCGCCTACTAATTCATATATTTGGTAAATTTGTTTCTCTCATGGTCTGTGAGAGATATAGGGTAGTCCCATATACATCTTTCTGTGTATAGTGCTTGTAACTTTACGAAGAATGGGCAAATGTAATTGGGAGCTTTTTAATTTCCGATCATGAACTATTGGGGGGGGGTGCCTCTCCCCAAGAAGTGTGAAAATGTCAATATTCAGGTAACCATTTAAGGCATTCAGGCAGCGAGATGAACATTACAATTTTCTCGTATCTTTAGTATATTTTGTTGACGAAATATATGCTTACCTTAATAAAGTTATTTTTGTGTTGCTCGCAGGTGGTAGAATTTTGAAATGTCTGTAGTGGAGTGTATCTCACAGTCTTGCTTATTACTATGATAATATTTTTTTTTATAGGATATTCCATGATAGCGTGTAAATACAGTGACATGCATGACCCTCATGCTGTATCAAAACAGCATGAATATATGTAAGGTAGTGACATTGCTGTATACTGTATTGTTTCCACCACCTCTATCGAGGGAATTCTCCGGATGTTTCTGATCTCTGTAAACAATATTGTGGCTTATACCTGGGCTGGTGATATCCGAAGAAGCTTCAATCCATCACCCTCCTTTTATACCCCTCTATTCTTTTTTCTTCTTTCCTTCTTTTTTTTTTCCTTTTTATTTCTTTCCTTCTTTTCCTTCTTTTCTTTTCTTTTTTTTTTTTTAAACCAAGGTGACACGAATTTTTCCCTTAGAGTTCAATGAATCCGGAAAGAGAACAGGGTCAATGATCTAGATTCTAAGCCATCTTTGTCGGCCTTGACTAATACTACAGAGCGCAATCATGGAATACAGACTGTCCAGTTATAGTAGACCATATTAACAGCATGTTTTCTATACGTCTCACTCTCTCCCTCCCTCGTCTGCTCTGGAATGAGTCACGAGCAAGGAGAAATCAAAACTTCTCTGACTTCCCCCTTCCTATTCCTCTCCTATAGCCCGTTGTTTGTTAAAGGTAAAGACCAGTATTGGAAACGCCCCAATTTCAAAAAATTAAATGGAAGCTCTCATTACCAATCATGTGAAAGAATATGTTTTGACTAATACATGATGATAAAAAAATTGCCGAAAAACCGCCTACTAATTCATATATTTGGTAAATTTGTTTCTCTCATGGACTGTGAGAGATATAGGGTAGTCCCATATACATCTTTCTGTGTATAATGCTTGTAACTTTACGAAGAATGGGCCAAATTTGTTATCATTTTGATGATTCCAGAACCTTGCAGATGCTAGATGCTAGATGATCAACCTTTTCTGATCGATTCCACATCGTTTCTTTCACAATGCAATCGCATGACCATAAGTGGTTTTTACCTTTAAACCTCTGTAACCTCCACCATTACACCCCGGGTGCCTTGCAATAGAACCCTTCATGGTCAGTCAGGTCGGCTGAGAGCATGCATGGCGTCGTAGATGGTCAAGTGACTGGAGGTTACTATTCCCTGAGTGGCATCAATATTTACCTATAGTTGAATGGTGTCTTATGGAAAATTCGATGAGAGATGATCCTTGTATGTAAGTTAAGAGTTAGTTATATTTTAAGATGCCATTGATTTTTGTATAGAGATCCATGTGCTCTGTTTAAAGTAAAATATGCATGACATATCATATTGATATGTACATTGTAGTTAAAGTGACATGAACGTTGCATGTACATTAATAAAAGGAATTTACTCCTTTTTTTGGGGGGGGGGGGGGGGAGATATCTGGACAGATTCACCATGCATGAGTTGATATGAAGTTCTTCTTGAAGAAATTTTCTATAATTGAGAACGATTTCTCAGTCAGATATCGCTTCATCTCTGACACAATAATTGTAACAAATTTTGGCAAAGTTGCCTTGACGATACATCAATAGAATAAACACAAACTACATTTCACATTCTTGTCTTTCTTATACGCAATTAAATAGGAACGCTTTAGTTGAGATGACAACAATAATGAGATAATTATAACAGTTACATTAAGCATCGGTCACAAATGCCATTACGAATTGCTACGAACGCCGTACGAACGATTTTCAGACAATGGAAATTCGGAAAGACAATGGAAAAACAGGGAGATTCGTGCGAAATTATCGTTCGTACGAACCTTTGTGACCGTAGCATTAAATATATTCAAAGGGCCGTTATGAAGAAAAGCCATTTTATAGGAGCTGTAGTTTCTCATAGTGGCATTTTAAAAATTCTATTGCGACTCTTTTTTAGAGCTCCTCTTCGGATGTTATAATTCAATATAAACCAGCTGATGATGAGAGGAGAGGCGAAATTGTCTTTTCGCCGTCGTTATTAGCGCCTGTCTAAAGGCATTCCCTTTCCTCGTGTATCTACTTGAAACAGAATCTACCCTCGAGCTCGAGTTCATATCACCCGAATATACCATAACCATGGCAACCTTCTGTGATGGAGGCATCCGCATAGAAGTATCGACGTGAATGCCAGTAGATGTATATTGATTCCGCTGGCTTTTGATGAAAAAATTGTGAAAGTTGTTTGTCGTGATGGAAGGGGCAAAATGAAAACCGATGGACGTTGTTTCTCTGCGATTGACTTTTCCAATTTACGCCACATTTCGTTCTTAATTTTGCGAAAGAATTCCGTGAATTGTTTGCCGCGGAGGGAAGGAAAGAAAGGAGTCACTTATTTCACTCGCAGGATCTTCAATAATAATAATATACTCACCATAAACAAAGGGACAAAAAAGAAAATAGTAATGGATCGATATTGAGTGCCTCCATTATTGAGGGACAAAATATTTCTGAGGCCAACAAGATGCGTTTTGTGGAGGAGGTGAAAACAACTTTATTCCTTACAAGAACCCAGGCAACCTCAAGCAGCAGACAAAAACTAAATCTATACTTGGATGCTTTTGCAAACCATGCATGCGTTCTAAGAAAGTATAGTGCAGTTCACTTTTCAGTAAGAATCATGAAAATCAGTTACAAATTTGAGATGCTTTACTCACAAATTAATCAACGGGTGAAGATCCAGAAAGAAAGGGCGTAACATTCGTTGAATCAAATAGGGTTAAAGATGAAGTTGAGTTCTGGTCATGCGATTGCATTTATATGAAAGAAACTTTCTGGAAGCAAACCTGGGAAAATGTTTGTATGTGCGTAAGAGTTGTAGTATACTGTTATGTTGTTGTATGATCGGAATGAAAAGAAGTTGACTTGTTCTTGTTGACAGTCACTTGCACTGTACACAGGTATATATGGGACTACACAAATAAGGTGGCTGGCATGAAAGTTTGGTTCAAAGACTGTCTTCTTCTATTTCTTGTCCTTATTTTGGCTATTGGGCTACATGAAGAACAGTCCTCGTCACGTGATTTTTTTTCTTCTCAGAACGTCTTCCACTTTAACTTAAAGAGAATAAAAAAGCTCACTAATAATTTTTTCACCTTTGACCTTTCCTAGAACTCATTCTTTTCTTTAACGCCTCTCTGGCTTTTCGCAGACAGTAGTCTTTCCGTCAGTGGATAGCACAACAACGGATAAGCAATTGGATGACAACGTGTTACATTACCCGTGTCTACGCTTCAGCATGCACTTTATTTAACTTATCCAACTCCTTGTATTTTCCATCAAGCTCGTTATCAGTAACGGATGTTCTGACTTTAGAAGCTGTGATTGCAGTATACACAATACGTGCAATATAACCTCAAAGACTTTAGTAGGCCTATAATACTACGGTTGTTGGTGACTTTGTTCCTCCGTTAAAATGTCCTTCTATAAATTATGATTGATTGGCTTGCCAGTAATAAGTTATGAATTAGGAGAAGTGAGGTATTCTATTTTAAGATATTGCTGTGTGCTTCCTAATATCTACATTAATTTTTTGTGTGCAAAAGATGCATTATTTTGTATACAGTCATGTTTAAGAGTAATACACGCCTGGGAATTTTCCCCGTGTCTTTGGGACATTCATTTCCAATAACAAAATACTCGAAGTCGGCAACGATATAAATGCTACCTCTTTATGTTCATGCTTGTGCTTATGAAATCTAAAAAAAGTGCGAGATTACCATATCCGATCTTCCTCAAATTAATCTAATAAGGTCGATTGTCTTTTTCTCTCTTTGTGGCATGCTAAACATAATTCGTTTTGTTTGGTTTATTTTTAGTGATTTTTTTTAAAGGGAAAAAAGGAAGAAAAAGTACAGCTTCGCTTTCGATTGGTGGTTCTAAAGACGGTGAGCAGAGCCGCAAAATGTTGTTCTGGGATAAAATTACTTATTATCGCATGCGTCACAAAATCTCGCATGCATACAGTTGCCATTTTGCAGCTCCTTAATCAAAGGTAGCGATTATCATGTTATCCTTGCGTTCAAAGTCCTGCCCTTTAGCAGAGAGCGAGTAAACCGACACCTCCGTGTTCGCCGTGGTGTTTTTGGCGGGTTTTTGGTGTCACAGTTTATGTCACACCTCGCTTGTTTGAGCAGACGATACGCGCAGTGGGTCCCCATGGAGGATAAGTTACTGCCTCTTGTTGTTATGTAGTAAGATTTCTTTTTGCACCATATCTCATGGGATGCTTTGGCATTTTCGAGCAAACTTGCGAACAAAATAAGATCACAGTCATGGCAAACCTTTTTGCTCTGCAGTATCTCAAGAGGAAGACATTATTGTGAAGATTCTTGTAGCAAGATTTGCTATTATGATTTAACCTTCGAAAAAATAACTACGTTATTCCGTCTTGATGACATAGATTTATTTTAAAAAAGCTTCGGAGATAATGTGATATAGAGTTATAACAAAATGAACAAACACACAGAGTTCCATACAAAATCAATTATGATTGAAAACAAAATATTGTAGTACATAATCAGGAGATTTACAAGGTGAAAATAATTTCGCGAGCTCATCACTATGTCAATAAAAAAGTTTTGAATCTTACAAAACCAGATTCTACAAAAATTCTTGTCTGTTGATTATTATGTATGCTTTCCGCGAACTTGAACCTGGCTTGTGGACTTGATAGTCAGTCAGTTAATGCAAGCTTTGATTATCTTGTCTTTTTTCTTCCTCCTGGAATGAATTATTTGTCGACAAATCCTCTTTATTGCTACGATCACCACCCCTTTCTGACACCCGTTAGGTACAGCTATCCGATGTATGTCCACATCTACGAAAGATTACACTCCCTTCAGGCTCTATGCAAGATTGAACGACTATAGATGATGGGCTTCCATCCTATGACACTAATCTATATTGACAGCATAGCTGGCGGCCATTTTCAAACTCCAAGCACAATGTAATACAAAACTGGCGGCTTTGTCTCCAATTATCCTTCGACTGCAGCAGACATTAACTGGATTCACGGATTGGTGTTTGGCGAATGATTTGCACGGATTGGAAAATAAAAGGATTTTAGTCGTGTCAGGGGCATATACAACATGAAACTTTGATGGGGGATATTACTATCATGGATATAGCGCTCCTCCCCATAAGGATTTAGGTGCTTTTAGTTTGGCTGTTTTGACAGTTTCTTCCGCCCTTTGAGTACTTCAATTTTAACTGACATTGTGTTTTATTGTGATTCTGCAATTAACATGATAATGAAGGACTATCCACAAGAACGTAGAATGTCCATCGCTTTTTAAAACAACGATGCGTGCAAACTTGAATTCAAGTCAAGATTACTGATTCAGGGAAAAGTGAGGATGCATGAATCATGAACGGGAGATTAAATATTGCATAAAGGGACCCCCCCCCCCCCCCAAAAAAAAGAGAAGAAGACAAGTACGGACCTGTTCACACAAAAATAAATGGCGTTTTAGTCCAATATTGTAGTGAGTGGGATAGTGGGACTCGCTGAACCTCGTCGCCTAGATGTCATAGTATAAATCAATAAAGAGGTGTCTCCTCAAGCTTTTAGATGGTAGAATAACGACTCCGGTTAGTCTGGAAAATTGGCTCCCAAATTGACACCAGGAGCACTTTGCATCTCATCACGTATGCGCGGGGACAGGTGCTTCCTGTTAGCTACTTCACTCATCCAGCCTGGTTCCGTCTACGACTACCTAAACGACTACCCCCATTTTAATACTCAATACGAGACGATGTCTCTGCTGAAGCAGATCAACAATATGCACTGTCCATCTTCCGACTGTTGTCTCGTTCTCTGCCATCTCTGAATCCACCTTTTCTCTCTCAATCCATCTTTCTCTCCATTTCTCTTTCTTGTTCTCAATGTCAGTCTCTTTCTCTCCATTTTGTCTGTCTTCTTTCTTTCTATATCGTGCTGCATAATAATTGGCACCTTGAGATGCGATGAAGTAATATTTAACATAACCTAGAAGTTGCATCCCCAGACAGAATAGAGCACCCGGGGGTGTTTCACAAAGATCCTAAGTCAAACTTAACTCTAAGTTGGACTTAAAAATTACGGAGAGCCATTTGTAGCCTCAAAATTAAATATTTCCAAAAGCAAAAATTGAAGTATTTTAGACTTTTAATAAATTCCACATCAAGAACATGAAATCTCCTTGATAATAGAAAATATGAATGATTTGAATCAAAATGTTATGCCTTTTGAAAAAACTTTTATAAAATGTTTTCAATGATGCTAACGGCTTTCCATAATTTTTATGTCCAACTTAGGATCTTTGTGAAACATCCCCGGCAGGTCGCTACCTTTGGCCTCTATGTGTTTGTTTGTTTGTTGTCTATTTTGACATGAGCAAAGTAGAAATTAATGTAACAAAACAAAACAAACTTACAGAAATAAACGGATTTTTTTTTTAATGTATACGATCTGTTAGGTTGAAAATGGGCTTGTTTCGAAAACAGTTAGTTTAGTACCAAAATGAGAAAGATCTGTTCACGTAATTATACTAAATACATTTCTAAGGCTTTTCACATGAAAATAACCCCAATAATCAAAGAACAAAAACAAATCGTTGCTTATTGCAGTGAATGACCCCAAATGTTAGCTATCATATCAAATATTTGACCAATTGCTTTTTTCTACTGAAGTGTCAGGATATGGATGTGAAAGTTCACTCACACAGGAAGAAGGAACATGACGACAATGAACTATCACTTAAACAGATGGGTGGTATTCTCAAAAGCGGACTAACTGTAGTCCATGCTTTAATTCTCCGACTAAGTATGGAATACCAAGTGTCCATATGCATATAGTTTTTAATAATTTAATCTTTCACTAAATTAAAATTAAATGTTTTCATTTAAGAAATATTTTGTAATAACATAGTTAATTACAACAACATCACTATGAAATAGTTATGTTATCATGGTAATTTAGGGACCCATCAAAATTATTAAAAACTATATTCATATGGACACTTGGCAATCCATATTTAGTCGGACGATTAAACCATAGACAAAAGTTAGTCCGCTTTCGAGTACTACCCATGAACTTCATGAACACATTGAAATTCCTAATTTTGTTGTGGCCAATTTGCTACCGAAAATTCAATGAGATTTTGATTGACAACGTCTTAAACAGTACTCATCCATTCTCAATGATACTTCGGAGATGATGTCGTAGTAATATCCCCTAATATTTGCGTAATTTGCACAAGGATCCAACTTAAAATTACCAGGTTATGGTCATTTCTGTAAAACGTAGCACCAGTGCATAATCAATGTATATACCCGACGCGTGAACATTACCCGGCAAGCTCTCCAATCAACGTTACAAAAAAATATGTTAAGAATTAAGATTTATGTAATTTACACAAGTAGTTAGGTATATTTTATGTCTTTAATATCTTTGCATAGAGACATAGTGGCGAAATCGAATCAAATCAAATCAAATATTGTGGAGAATACGGGACACGTGAGGCAATGTTCGTGGATATCCTGAGAATCAATGTTTTGCGTTTGTTGTTTAACTTGAAATAGACTATTTGATGAGCTGAAAATATAGTTCTTATTTTCTTTTAAAACAATGCTCAGTTGTTTCCTACAGTGAATTCCTCACGTCAAAATGATCGAAATACAACTGCAGAAGCGACAGGTATTATGTATGCTTATTGTACATTGGTGCTAAGCACCGTGCTTTCTTTGTAACATTCGGAGAATGGTACGTCTTACAAAACAGTCATAAATTTGCAAAGTTGTAGCATAAATCCTTGTGAAGTTCACACCGTATTTAGGAGACAACTGAAAATGAGCGACCAATTTCGGAAGAAATATGCTCCCAATAAGCAATAAAGAAAGGGAAAAAATATAAGTGATCCGAAATGTTTATCGAGTCAGGATAACCACTTTCTGTGGGTTGAGTGACAATGAAGATTTATGGCTGTCTCGAAGATGTCCCACTATGAATGATCAATGTTTACATATACCCGTAGAGATTAGCGTAATGTAAAAAGCTTTATCTTGTGACAGCGTGTTTTCCTTTAGATGGGTCCATGGTTTTATCTTCAAGATTGATGGCATGCGTTGCCTTCGTAGTCATCCATTGTGATGATGGGTAAAGAGAGAATTAAGGATGGGTGAGAAAGGGACGAAGGTAAATAAGCAGAGGGAGAGAGAGAGAGAGGAAGGATGGAGAGATGGGGGAAGGAGGGAGAGAGAGAGGGGGGAGGAGGGAGAGACAGAGTCGGAGGGAGAGAGACAGGGAGATAGAGAAGGAGAAAGCTAGAGGAGAGAACCAGACAGGGAGAGACAGAGTGTGAGGGAGAGAGGCAGGGAGACAAAGAAGGAGAAAGCCAAAGGAGAGAACCAGAGAGAAAGAGAGAGGGAGAAGTGAGAAGAAGAGATAAGGATGATGGAGAGTTCCGGCGGAAAGGTGAAGGTGGAAATTCAACATGTTTAATGCATGAGCTGTATCAAACCTCTCCCGTCAAAAATAATTAAGAAAATAATATATCGAATTAATATTGAAGGATGAGAGAGAACAGTGTTATTCAATGTTATCAATACATTGCATATCCTTTCACATTAGATTAGATTTTGATACAGTGCTTTTTAAATAGATGTCATTGCCAATTCTTTTAGGATGAGCTGCTTTTTTTTTTTTTAACTCCCTACATCACATTGATCCCCGTCGCCTGTAGCTGATCAACGCAGTCCATATGCTGGCAGCCATGATTAACGGCTGTAGACAGAATGTAAAAATAGATCAAATTACATAGGAGCCCGGGTAATGAAGATATTTCACGGTGTTAATCGACCTTTCTGTACGAAAAATAACAGCAAAACAACTTGTAGAATATCCCGCATGTTTTTCACATTGCAAGAAATTTGTTGATTGCACTTTTATTTTTAGAGCGTCCACATCAACACTCAGGGGGGGGGGGGGGGGGGGGGGGTCTAAAGGAACTCTTCTTCAATTATAGTGAGCTTTTGTGCCCAGTATATAAGGTCTTCATTTACATTTGCTCCTGGTATTTATTCGTCAACTATTATACAACATGTGCTGGTTATCGGCTCTCATGGTGATGTAGATATACAATATAGGCTTACGGTTGCTCCAATCCTCCCCCTCTCTCACATGGTGCAACCTTAAAGGGAAAGTCCACCCCCAAAATAAGTTTGTTTCGATAGAGGCAGAATAATAAGAAAATCAGGTGAGTGAAAGTTTGAGCAAATTCTGAATGAAAATAAGAAAGTTATGAATTATTGAAGTTGTGATCAATCAAATACAAATTGGCAACTCTGTGACTTATTATACGAGCTCTCCTTCATTTGCTTTGTGCATAATATTCCATAAAATCATGTTTTCTTCGTTATTGATGACGGAATATATATTTGTTCCTTGCAGGGGGAGTATAGAAACATATTTGCAATTATTATATTTAGGGTGCATGTATGGTTGAAATTTTTCTTGAGGGAAAATGAAAATTTTAGATTTTTTTAGTACTGAGCAAATGGAAGTTGAGCTCGCATGATACGTCATAGAGTTGCCAATTTGTGTTTGATTGATCACAACTTCAATAATTCATAACTTTCTTATTTTCATTCAGAATTTGCTCAAACTTTCACTCACCTGATTTTCTTATTATTCTGCCTCTATCGAAACAAACTTATTTTTGGGGTGGACTTTCCCTTTAAGCCTACTGTATACAATCAACGTGTCTTTTAAAAAGAGGAAATAATCATCCTTTTACATAAAGGCACCTCTTTAACAATATTTAATTGTTACTTTGTTTTTAGTTAAATGACTGATTTGTTGATTGCCGTGAGTGTTAAACAACATAGATTGATATTATTATGATGTCGCAAGATGGTTCACGAGAAAGTAAAACGAACTTACACAAATTGACATTACGGCATTGGAGGCAATTACTCACAAGCAAGTAAATTGTTTGGATATTCTGTAGAATTTGTAAATGGCGAATAGTGCAAATTCGTTCAGTGAGAAATAACAAACCGACACTCTTTTGCGTGGAGGTGAGGGGGAGGGGGAGAGGGGGGGGGGGTGTTGGTTATTTCCTGATGTTTGTAATTCTCACTCTCTTTCTTTTGTTTGTGTATACATAGAGAAAGTGGGGGGGGGGGGTGAAGGAGACAGGAGGGGAGGGGATATAGCGAATAGAAAGAGTAAATGCAAATAATGGGCTTTGACCATGGACCTAGTATAGAGGATAGCATGACACCGTCATCCGTCTGAGTATAAAGAGGAGCGTCAACCCACCCCCCCCCCCGCCTCTTACAGTCTTGCCCTAAAAAGATAATACAAATAATAGATTTTTTTTAAATCAGTCATTCGACAGAGCCTTCTATATTGCTTAATCCCCACCCTATCTACCACTTATCTAGGTCTGTGTTAATCACTTTTCCTTGCTGCTTATTTAATTGGATTTAACAATTCGGAATATTGAATCAGCATCTCATCAGCAAACAAGCGAAGACGAACTCTTGAAGGAGAGGCACTCCGTGTAGTTTTCTAGTACGGGAATAAGCGCGTAGGATCATACGGTTGGATTGCTTGTCTAACCAAGTTAGGTGTTTGCATACTTCAAATCTGTAGTCTTCACTTGAAGGCAGGAGAAAGGATATTTATTCCAGAGAGACGTCAACAAGACAGCAAAAAAAGTTACAAATACATCGATGTTATGTATGCGAATTAAAGAATGATTTTCCAGTCCTTTCTACGAAGTATACGAAGTTAATGGAGGGATAAGATGTGCTGGTATGTGTTAAAAACAAATCAGTATTTCTATTAAGTTGAGTGTTAGTCAAAGAAATCACGACGGGAAAAACACACCTATATTTCTATTTGTAAACCTGAAGTCCAGATCAAAATGGAGCTCTAGTGTTGTTTCAAACTATGCCCCACCCTCCACCCCCGTGACTCGTCACAGCTTTGCACCCATCCTTTATTAATTCAATCTTCCTATCACCTGCCTTCTTCGACGCATACTTGAAGCGTACCCCCAAGCGATGTTATTAACGATCGATGAGAGTGGTGCTCTCTTCTATTTATGTTATTGAACCTCTCTCGTTCTTGCCATACATTTGTGTTTTTTGAGGCCAGTGAGAGAGGGGGAGGAGGGGGAGGGGAGAAGAGGGGGAGGAGGAGGAGGATAAGAGAGAGAGAGAGAGAGCGAGAAAGATATAGAGAGAGAGAGAGAGATTTGGGGGGGGGGGGGGATGGGGAGAGGAGAGAGGGAGCAGGCGGCATGGCTCAAAACTATGATTACACTTCCACAGTTTTACCCATATTACATTTGTATTTATTTTGATCCAATTATATTTTATAGGATAATGGCTCGATTCCGTTTCTTTGGAATTGAGTATTATTGAGACTGTCTTGTACAACTGCTACTGACCAATACTTCTTCTACTGCCGTCACCACCACCACCAACAACAACAACAACAACAACTACATACTGTAGGACAGCAAAAACAATTACCACAATCACCAACACCACTATACTACTATTACTACTACTACTACTACTACTACTACTACTACTACTACTACTACTACTACTACTACTATTACTACTACTACTACTACTACTACTACTACTACTACTATTACAACTTCTACTACTTCTGATACTACTACTAGTGCTACTACTACTACTTCTATAATACTACTACTTTATGCACCGATGGCCACCGCCTCCGCCACCAGCAACTCTTCGCATCTTACTTTACCACTATGCCACTACCACCCTGGCCACAACACACACACCATGTGAGTTTTTTTTTTAATAGTAGGTCATCGCAAATGACGCACTAAACAGGCTGCCGGGCTAGACTAACCATTTTGTGGGTGCCATCTCCTTGCATGGTTGCGTCATCTCACGCTTGATGAGAGAGAGGGTTCGCTTCCATGCACCCATAAATCAAAGTCATTCTTAACACTCTTATCCATCGGCTCTGTACTTTCGTCATTAGATATGAATGCACTATAGCGTGCATGTGTGTGTGTGTGTGTGTGTTTTAAGCATTGGACCCCGTCTGTCTTTAAAGCAATGTAAGCAGTAATTAGATTACCAGTCTGTTAAAGGTAACATTTAAAGGTAAAATCTGTTATGATGAGGTTTTAGTTTTCATTATGGTATTTATACTTATGAGAGATGGAGACTATTATAAAAGAGCGTGTGTGTGTGTATATACACTCCAAGAAATCAGGATCATTTTGTAACCTGTATTAAACGCTGCAACAGCAGCAGGGTGGAAACCCTTTTAGCTCAGTTCAGTTTAGTCTTTATTTTCACTCTTAATAAAAACAAGGTACATAATATACATAATTTATAAACAACAGATCATCATCAAACGAAAACAATACAGAGCAATTACACGAAACAAGTTATAAGAATGAGGGTTCAACAAAAAATAACTAATAGCCTTATGTTCCTTGATCCCAAAATTAATAATTTATTATAAGAAACAGACAAACAAATTAACGTAAGTTTCGAACCTCGCAAGGTTCAACTTTATTCTTTCGCGTTGCACCAAAGTTATTCTGTACCCACAGACGAAGCCCGACTGTCTACTGCCCTAGTGTGCAAAATGTAACCTCTAATGGTGCACCTAACTACGCACATTTAACGATGCAATGTGTAGGAATTGAGCCATAGGGGGTTTGCATCTGCTACTCGTCATGTATGGCGGTGAGATACTATGTTCTATTCGCTTGTACGTCAATAAATAAATTACGAAAAATGTCGAAGTCTTGAATATTATCAGTAAGGAAACATAGCATTATATTATCTTCTAAATTCATATAGGCCTAATTCTAATACATCTTTCTATAGCATTTCGTCTTGGGAAGATGACCGCGTTGTTGTGTTGTTGTTGTTGTGATATCGCAACAGTAAGCAATCACATTTACTATTCAATGTAATTTACAATCTAAAGTACAATCATTCATGTAAGAACGACAATGCAGCGAATTCCACAGTGAAACATACATAAGGAAGATGAAGAAAGACATTGGATTTGAAACCAATCACGTGACCGGCTTGCAAGTTGTTTGAAATCAAGCTATACAAGTTCTATTGCAAATCAGTTATGTTTAGACATTCTCAAGTAAAAGTTTAGTGAAAGGCGAGCTATGGGACATGATATCGAATTATCTGAATAAAAAATATTGCGTAAATATAGTTGAAATCAGAATATAGGATTAAGTATAGCCTTGTAATCATACTAATGAAATGATTGAGACTTTGTCCTATGCCTCGCGAGAGGGGTTTTTAAAAAGTGGATAATGATTGTGCTGCATGGTGGTTCTCTACTATTGTTACTGCACATGAGGTATTTGAGATAGATTGGGTTTAGTCTACGAAAATAAGTCTGTTAAATGAGACTATATGACTATGCGTGTAAGGGAGGAGTGTCCCTCCAATCGATTCACGCCCCATCGTAAAAAAAAAAAGATCGTCGTCGTCGGGTTGGGTGTAATATTGAACATTCACACAAGTAACTACATCAAGCGAGTGAGTTGTGGTTACGCTGTTGAAAGCCAACGAACGAGTTTGGCGTGAAAAGAAATTACCAAACAAATTTATTGGTTGGTCATACCGTGCTCCATAATAATGTCTGTCGATGGTGTATCAACTTCAGATTGAGATTAATGTCTTCTATGGTGGTGAGATATCGAGAAGCATTGCATTGATTACGTGAGCTTCTATTTTGTTCCTAAGGAAATTATCATGTGAACTGTCGTGTGATCTCCTCGAACTACAAGTTTTCAAAGCTACGCGTAAGTTAATGTGTTGAGGGTGCATATTTTTCAAGATATTTTCTTATCATTATTGGTGCATGGATTTCATATATAGAATTTGGTGTGAAATCCAATTTTCCTTAAATTGGGAAGTGTGTCAATTTTTTATATTGGATATTGGGCTTTAATCTTTACAGTTGATGTTTTAACGCGATTGGAAACCATGGTCTTATCTCGGTCTTCATTCCTCTTTGTTATTGTTGTTGTTTATTTTGTTTGATGAACCGGTGAAGATTGTATATATTATATCTTTACACCCATAACAATTCTTTTTCGTTTCAACGAACTATGTGTGACCAGAATATTTCGGAGACCCCGAGTCATCTCATCGATTTCCATGATGTTTAATTCACATAAACTGCGTGTTATAAAACGCACTCGAGTGATGTATGGGTGTTGAAAGAAAAATGTGTGATTCTTCACTGGAGGGTAGAATAATAATTATGAGACAAGTAACATGGGAAATAATCTGTGAATACTGAAGCGATGTCTCATGATTCGTTATGCTTGACAGGAAACTTCATTATTTTAAACCAACTTAATTTATTGGGTTTTTGTCCAAGCCGATCTCCTGACTGACGCTCTCTACTGAAATTAAAATTCCACGTAAACGGCAAATGCATCATTGAACCCATCCATTATGCGAAATGTTTTCACGATTGTATGGCGTATACCCATCGTATATAGGGGTGAGATGCCATAAGCCCATTGGGCCCGTTGAAGGCTCAGATTGAAAAAGTCAATAAATTTCCCCGTAGGTATAATATGCGGGATCCAGGGCTACCCAGATACACTTCTCCTCACCATCGGGGGAGGGGGGGGGGGGGGGGTCCGTTCCATAGGTCCGTCTCCTGCTTGATAATATGCCTCGATATACCATGCGAGTCAAAAAAAGTTTACACCTAGAAAATTGCCAATTATTTAAAAAATCATCTATGAGCAGTCAATTATTATACATGAAAGAGTGTTTTATCTCAAATCGTTTGGTATCATTTTGTGTGGTAGGTGTTCACGCTTGAGTGAACAGGAGGCATTGTTTGCGAGAGTGCAAAATCGACTTGCGCAAATTGAGGCCTACAGTATGTATTATGTTGGGATTACCGGAGTGAGAGAATGAATGGAGTGTATCAAATGAAATGCAAATTGCATATGATTTTTGCAGAAGCAAAGTCACACACACAAACTCAAACACAAACGTTCGTTGATATTATAATTATGTGTGGCATGATTAATTTTGTTACGGATGTTATTTGGATCTGCAAAGACCAAATTTTATTCAAACATCAGTCATAAGCAACTTTGGTCGATTTTGCACTCTCGAAAACAATGCCTCCTGAAAATCTTCGCATGGACACATACCACACACAATGATACTAAATGATTCGGGATAAACCACTCTTTCATTAGATGTATAATAATTTACTGTTCATAGATTTTTAAAATAATTAGCAATTTTCTAGGTGTAAACTTTTTTTTGATTCACACTGTATACCCTATACTGTTTTTAAGAAAGGCTGGATTATCATCTTTAAAAACAGGCCAACAAGGAATGCATCCATTAGAATGATTAGTATCGCCTTTGATCATGGTTTCATCTAGCCGTGATCACTCTCCCGGGATTCGATGTGATTTATATACCCACTTTTATCAAACAATGTATAAGCCACGACGCAATGCTTTGTGAGCAACAACAAAACACAAGTCTCTCAACATTATGCTACAGATATCCATTCATCACATGCACAACGAGACACAAGGATGTTGTGTTTTGAACAGAGTTAACGCATTTCTGGTGTAACAGAATATAACAACTTTGGTTTCTTACCTTCCCATGCAGTTGCGGCATGTATAGGATCATCTACAAGAAAAACGTTGATGAAATGAATGACTCACTCTATTTTCTATTTCGTTTGTGGACAAAGGATGTCGAGATAAACTTGATTATAATCAATCATCCTTATTTAAATGAACAAAAGAATTTTGAACAACGTATTCCTTGCTTTTAATTTCTGGGAACTATCTTTCTAAATTATTTTGAAACGATGTGACGTTATTTACTTTGTGGCATTACTTTAGTAAGTTTAGTTTTGCTAGCTTGAAAATATAACTGTTCGTTATCATTCTTATAAGAAAATTATCAAGTTTCATGTCAGTTATATTTCTATTATGTTGTCATCTTTATTTGATTTAATAATCCCGAACGTTCTTCTCTTTGTCACTCTTTTATTTATCTTTAACAGTTTGAATGAAAGCACGATTCAATATGGCTTCCATGAGTAAATTCGCACTTTGGTGTGCATTGATTTTAATGCTAACCTTCACTCTCTTGGTCTACATCTCGCCCTCAACACCGTCCATACAATCATCAGTACTTGGTAGAATAACAGGTGAGTTATTTGTTTCTCAAAACAATAAATTAACAGGATTCACTGATTATGCTGAAATTTCTCATGGGTAGTGAGAACAAAATTTTCTAATGCCTCGTGTGCTGTGCAATCCGAAAGTAGCTATTAGATCGCACTATAACGCATAGGTAACAAAAGACATCAATTGGTTGTTTATTCTATTAACTAACTTCGAATTATTATGATTGTTTAATTTTGTTGTATAAGCAGATAGCTTGCCTGAAAACGGAATTGTCTTCCCCTGCGTTTGGGTTTGACACTAGATAGATAATTGTAATGTTTATAATGACGAGGTATGCAACCCATTTAGGACAATCAAACTTTGTATGAATTCATTAAGTCATTTACCAAAACAAAATATCTTACAAAGAGAAAGAGTTTTTTTTTTACTTCACTATCTTTGATATAATTGGAAATGAGCTGGTTGGAAACGAGAGATTATGATGACGATCAAGACAGATTCACGCTTCAGATGTTTAAGTGATGAGTTGATTAATTTCTCCCGACTTTTTTCATTTCATTAAGTTTGGCCTGTCGTGTAAGGGTCTGAGGGCCAGCAAGAATTTAGAGGGTTATTTGAATGTAAAGGATTATATATACTCTATACTCTCGCAATATGTATATATTGAGTGTAAATCCACTCTTTAAAGAATTAGAGATCATGTCGTGGATATCTATGCTCAAAAGAGTAATTAAAACCAATTTTGACAACGTATTCCACTATAATTTTGAGTAGATTCAACTCCAAAAACGAAGTGATTCATAATGTAACTCATGTAGTAGCGGATTTTCACTCATCCCGTTATTATATTATCATAAGTTGGAAGTGGCCAGTGTTTCCTCAGTCTCCCGGCACAGTAAACAACATTTATATTTATGTACAAAAAGGGAAATAAACTTATATTGTAATTCAGAACGTCATTTTTTGTATTATTATTAGACTTTTAATTTTTTTATTTAGCCCTTGAATAATGTTTATCTTGCGTTGTATTTTTTAGTCAATAGACATTTTTCGTTTTTCATTTTGAATTTAATTACTTCTCAAAATTGCATGTAGAAGATATAAAGTGGTGGTTCGACACGTAATGTTTGGCTAATACATTTTCATTCCATTAATTTACTTTTTCTAAATGAAAAAAAAAATGAGAGTGATATTTAACAAAGACATGATTGATTCGCAATAAGCTTATCTTGCGTAGTATTTTTTAGTCAATAGACAATTTTCGTTTTTCGTTTTGAACAAAAGTTGAATTTAATTACTTCTCAAAATTGCATATAGAAGATATAAAGTGGTGGTTCGACACGTAATTTTTGGCTAATACTTTTTCATTCCCTTCATTTACTTTTTCTAAATGAAAAAAATGAGAGTGATATTTAACAAAGACATGATTGATTCGCAATAAGCTTATCTTGCGTAGTATTTTTTAGTCAATAGACAATTTTCGTTTTCGTTTTGAACAAAAGTTGAATTTAATTACTTTTCAAATTTTCATGTAGAAGATATAAAGTGGTGGTTCGAAACGTTATGTTTGGCTAATACTTTTTCATTCCCTTAATTGACTTTTTCTAAATGAAAAAAAAATAATTAGAGTGATCTTTATCGAAGACATGATTGGTTACTTCGCAATAAGCTTAATTATATTCCAGCCTAAAAGCACCCAACTCATTTGCGCTCATTTGCGCTCGATGCAAGCGCTTTCTCCCTACAGTATCTGTTATCGTAGAGTAGATTTCTAATGAGCAACACGGACCAGAGTTAAATGATATCAGATTATACGTAAAAATAGCGAGTTAAGGATGACGGGGGCACATACAAATCAGGAGAGAGAGAAAGAGAGAGAGAGAGAGAGGGAGAGAGAGGGAGAGCGTTATATGCTTTTAACGAACGTATCGGCATCATTACCTATGCCCGTCTGGTTCAATGATTACATCTGACATGTAATTCCGTCTACTAAAATCAGGTTGACTTAAAGGGAAATACAATATTATTACAAGTCACTTTCAATGAGTCATGAAAAAGGGAAAAACAGAAGAACACTGTGATTTGTCGGGGGAGGGGGGGGGGGGTGACAGAATGGACAAATTATGCGATAGTTGCGTCAATGTATGAATCCTGTGTGGTTGTACACTAAAATAATGTTGTTTTTTTTCTAGATGTCCACCAGAATTAAAAAAAAAAGAAATAGGACTCCTTCAGAAAAGTATTATGCTATTAATTAGAAAGTCATCATGTTTACTTGGACAATAGTTGTTCACAAGAAATATTGCCTCTCTCTCCCTCTCCCAAATAGATCGGATACATCCCGAAGGAGTCTTACCATTGCAGGCTGTGAACAAAGACCAAGACCAAGAGACGGATTCATTACCTGTACACGTAAGAACAACATTCTTCGTCTTTTGGTTTCATCCTTTATTTCTCTGAATCCACGATGATTACAGTTCTGCCATTCAAACATGCATTCAACATAATTCTCTTTCTTATGAACGTTGTTATAATATTCGTCTTTAATTGGCTTTCATCACACCAACTAGATTTATAGCAGATGAATATTAAATAGACCAAACAAAAGATTACACGACCCCAAGTGGTAACAAAAAAATCAGTCATTTTGGAGTCGGTGTCAATGACGTATTATGGAAGAGAATGCATTTACAGGCAGAAGAGAAGGCACTTTCGGGAGTCCTTAGAGATTAGAATATCAAATCGACACCATAATTACATGGAGATTTGTAACGGATGAATAAGCATACAGTTTTCTTATTTTGACAAGAGATTGTTTCATAATCATGGTGTTTGATAATTAAGTTCATCTTTGACCTGTTTTAGTTAATTTTGAAGTTTGATTTGAAAAAAGAAAGCGCAGGTGACTATCAACCTTGATGTCATTTTACTGTCGATGCTATATACAGTGCGTCCCAGAAAAAAACGAAACTGAGAATTGTCGACGAAAGACTTCATGCATGGCTAATTGTTAACGAAACAGAGTTAAGTCTTTTGTCGATTCTGCTTGTTGCTACAGCAGGCAGCCAGTGAAAACGTATTCGTTTGATAAAATCATGGAATGCAAGCACTACTCAAAACAAACAGAACTTTGTTATTCCTAGCTCATTTTTCCTGACTGAGGTGTCATATGAAAGGGCAGAAACTCAGCTTTCTAGAAATGTGATTTTCTCTTTGAAATTTAGATACCGTCCGCCAAATTACTTTTTGGTGTCTGCTCTTCAAATTCATTTGAATCACCCATGCGTGAAATATGCATCATATGAGTTGCATCAAATGAAAGAGGAGGATCTAAGCTTTCCAAATATGTGTCATTTATCGACTATAAATGTGACTAAGTTATGATAGAACATTGACAATTCTCGGTTTCGTCTTTTCTGGGACACACTGTACATATTCGGAGTGGGATATTACTTAAATGTTGTAGGCTGTCAATGTCGAGAATTGGGGTGGTGGTTTAGGCTGAGCATAGAGAGATTACTTCTTTTTTTAAATTGAGTGTTATTAAAATCCAGAGTATTATCATAATCAATTTTGAGAATTTTAGTTTTTAGCATGTTTACTTATATTGCCCTGGACATGTACAATTTTTCTTTTATTTGTTTATGTGAAATTACAGGTGAATATAGGATCGTCAAAAGAAGAAGATGATTCAATCAGTTTGCTGAACGGATCCTACCCGAGCAAGGTGTCCTTTATGAACGCCCAGAAAGAGATTCAGAAACGTCGCAAGTATAACATGGAGCGCGTCTGCAAGAAGTACCACCCAAATCCCGAGACGGACATGGCGAAGCACCCGCCCTGGAACGTTATTGTAGACGACAAATATAAACTGATGTACTGCTACGTTCAGAAGGTTGCTTGTACTAATTGGAAGAAAGTGTTCTTAGTACTGAGTGGTCAGTACAATTCAACCGCAAGCATTCCGCAGTTCTTCACCAATCGTGAAGGGGCCAGGAGTCTCAAGTCACTCCAGTCTTACCCCGAAGCAGAACGGAGGCACATCCTCAAGACCTACACCAAGTTCATGTTCGCCAGACACCCATTTTCCCGTGTTCTTTCAGCCTACCGGAACAAACTGGCCCCAGACAGTACGTTCTCTCGGGCGGGAAAATGGCAGAAAA